>NC_138498.1:50047799-50653626 GCF_964252035.2 Podarcis erhardii | reverse complement strand
TCGCAAGACGAAAAAATCGCAAGACGAAAAAACTCGCGGAACGAATTTATTTCGTCTTGCGAGGCACCACTGTAGTGAGAACTCTTTCTTGCTAGACTAATATAACCACTTTCACTATCATCGTCTTCTTCATCAACCACAACGAAAGCAGTTTTGAATTATAGTGCTGTTTTTGGAGACATGTACAAAACCTGACTTTCAAGCTCAATGAAAGGCAAGCAGCAGTGAGGACAGACAAGCATCACTTAAAAGCATATGCCACAATTCATGTGCTACAATTGAAAAGGGATTCATCTTGTGCTAGAAGTGACATGCTGCAAGCCTCGGGTTTAGATCTGAGTGTATGGCCGTTCATATACCCATGCCATTTAGGACAATGGTAGACTTTTCTCCCCCATGTCAAGGGCTAATTTCCCACAGGGGTAAACTTCCAGGAACTGTATGCCAGCAGTGGGCAGAGCCAGGCCTGAAAATGAAGGGAACCAGAGACAAATGTCTTCTAGGTCAGTGTTTCCCAACCTTGGGCCTCCAGCTGTTTTTGAACTACAATTCCCATCATCCCTGACCACTGGTCCTGCTAGCTAGGGATGATGGGAGTTGTAGGCCAAAAACATCTGGAGGCCCAAGGTTGGGAAACACTGTTCTAGGTCAACTAACTTGGAATAAAGACTGCCCTGCCTCACTTTCACTATGGCTACCTCAGACTGGAACTCCTAGTACAGTGGTACCTTGTGTTAAATTTAATTCGTTCTGGAGGTCCGTTCTTAACCTGAAACTGTTCTTAACCTGAGGTACCACTTTAGCTAATGGGGCCTCCTGCTGCTGCTGCACTGCCACCGCGCCATTTCTGTTCTCATCCTAAAGCAAAGTTCTTAATCCGAGAGGAGTCTGTAACCTGAAGCATCTGTAATCTGAAGTGTCTGTAACCCGAGGTACCACTGTACGGATACTTACATATATTTATCACAACAAATCAATATAGCTACTACTCAGGAAAGCAAGAGGAAGCAATTCCTTTTTTTCTTTAGTGTGATACACAGCCAAACAAAGCCAATAAAAATAAGGAGGGAATGAACAAGAAGGAAGGAATTATGATAGGAGGTAAGAATCAGGTGGCTTCACGGGGGGACACATAAAATAAGATTGCAGGTTCTGCAGCTGTGGATTAGGGCTTTCAATGCTTACCATCAGTACTTCGAAACCAGTCAAGAAATGAATTAGTTAATTTTTTTATACCACTTAGTATAATAAAAAAATCTCCAAGCAACTAATGACAATGGAACAGAATGGGGATTATATCTTCCCCAGGCAGCATACCAGTTATCACTACATTTTGAATCGTTTCCAGACCCTTTTTGAAAGCAGCCCCATGTAGAGTACATTACAATAATCTAATCTGGATGCTACAGAAACATGTCTGACCACAGGCCAGTTTTCTCCAGGAAAGGAGTCAGCTGGTACACCAGCTGAACTTGATGAAAATTGCTCCTGGCTACTGATACCATCTGGGCACTCAAGTAGTGACAGATCCAGGAGCACTACTGTGAATTGCACTTGCAAGGAGAAATGCAGCCCCCATGCAAAATAGGCTGTGTACTTAACAAAAGAAATCCCAGCCAATAGTCTTGTCTTGTCTTGATTAAGCTCCACTTTGTTCAACCACATCATGTCCATCACTGAATACACGCACTGATTCATTATTCAATACTACTAAATAGATCATTTTTGTAGAATTATCTTTCCCTTTTACATTACTGTTTCCAAAAGTTTGTGGATTTGGAATATTCTGTAAGCACAGATTTTCCACTGAGTTTTCCATGGCAATACCAACAGCATTTTGTTGATTTGCAACATAGCAACATGCAGGAATCATTTAAATGATCCCATACAAAACACTTCATCTTCTATTTGTCAGCACTTGAATTTCATTAGCCATCAAGCTGCCAATTTATCAAATGTTGCTAGCTCCCTTTGGATCTTCTTCATTCAATGTAGCCTTGGCATTCTGAAAGAAAATTATGCCATATGCACAGTTTGTGGATAAAACGCATCTCATGGGCAGCAAGTGTATCACTGTAAAATATAATATAAATATGCTTGTAGAAATTGTACAAGAGCTCATTTTGCTAGAATATTTATTTCAGGCAACCTCTCCCAACATGGTGCCCCCAGATGTTTTAGAACAACAATTTCCATTATCACTGGCCATTGACCATGCTGACCAGGACTGGGGGGAGTTATAAGAAATATCTGGAGGCACCAGGCTGGGGAAGGATGATAGCTGGAAAAGATCCAATATTTGTGACAAAATGTCAGCCCTGCTAATGCAGCAAAGATATACATTATAGAAATCAACAACTTAAAGGTTAGTCTGAAGCATTAACAGGTAGCACAAATCACTATGTGTGCTTCAAAGTTTGCAGCAGCCTTTGCCCTCCAGGTATTTTGGACCACAACTCTTAAGAGTGGGCCAAAATACCTGGAGGGCATCAGGCTGGGGAAGGCAGTTCTATAGAACAGGGCTCTAGCCCAACAAAAACCTCTCTAATGCTATGTTAATTCCACAATTATCTGTACCTTAGACAACACAGTATAAGTCTGTAGGATGTAGGCCTCATGAATGCAATGCAGAATAACCTGCATTGAGCTTCATGAAAGGAAGAAAGGAGAACATGCAATTTGGGGAAGAAATAACTTCTAAAAAAGAAATTCTGGTGCAAATGAATAGCAGACAAAACGTGTGCACAAAACTTTGGATCCCAGCTGAAATCGTCTCCCTGAGTGATACTGAAAGACCAGGCTTGTATCCAATGCTAGTCCTACTGAGAGTAGTCCCATTGGGTATGATTCAACTAAATACTACTCAGAGCAGACATACTGAAATTAATGAACCTAAGTAAGTTATGACCATTAACGTCAATGGGTCTCCTCTCAGTAGGATTAGCACTGAATACAACCCACTGAAGTGAACACACATGGCCAACTTAGGCACATTATTTTCAATGGGTTTACTGTAAGTAGAACTTAGTTGGATACAACCCACTGCATTTGCACTCACTCTTTCCCCACATTAAATGAACATGGGGCAGAAGAAGTGGGATCACAGGCCCTGACAAACACACCTCACCGAGGAGGGCATTCCACAAACGGCCACCCTGTACAGTAGGTTACATTTCAGCCATGAAAAACAACAACCAAGAGTTTTCTTTTCACACAAATATCTCTGTGTTCCCTCCAGGCAAGCAAGAGGCATTATCACAGTTCAAGAACACATTCCAGTCTGGCAAAAACACTCAAGGAAAGCATGGAGCAGGGTCGCCAAGGGGTGTTGCCTCAGAAAGGGAGAATATCAAGGGCCAGACAGAGCCCCAGAGCCTGAGGTTCTCCATTCCAACTACAATGTGTGGCATTTACATATGATGCACATGCCTGTCAATCCACCACAGGGGTACACATGCACACAAGTGTATTTCAGAAACAGAAATCTTTACATAAGAACTCTGCAGTCAAGAAAGTAGGGAGCGCAATAAAGTATGAAGGTGGCAAGCTGAATTTGCCAGCAAAAATAAGTAATTTCATTGACTGTTCAGTGAAAAGGGAAAAATAATTTGTCTACATAATCCTGTTTACTGTAGTAGTAAATATTTCAGTAGGCAACTCTTCCCCATTGGCCATGAAATGATAATCGCATCATATGTAGTTAAGATAATGATTTAAACTGGCAGACATTCCTCATCCTTGATCAGAATGTGCTGCATAGCTCCATATGTAAAGGGAGTTTCAATATTACGATCTGCGAAACCAATAACAAAGAAGAGATTTGTGAAATCCCCTGGCGCAATTCCTTATTGGCATCCAAACGTCAGTACTGCTGATTACTACCTCTAATCCATCTTTGCACCGTGTTTTTGATTTTCTAACTTGAAATGCTATACTTCTCATATTTACAATGCCTCAGACGCTTTTGCACATTCTCATTGCATCATTGAATGGCATCATGAGTTCCTTACTGTTACTAAATAACATGTGTATGCTACTTTAATAGTACAAAACACATGATGCAGTGTGATGATAGATTACATAAGGGGCATGAGAACTATTCTGCTGAGACAGTAGTAACGGTTTGCCTGGTAACTGTGGAATTTGACAGTAGGCCTATAGACTGCAATTTGCAGAAGCAATGAGTAAAGAAAAATGGTGTGTGGAAAAGCAGTAGAATTTGCTGGTTCAGAAAAAGGATTCTAATTTAGCATTAGAATGAAAGCATTAAGCATTTGAATAATTTCAAAGCTATCAATTGCTGAGATATTCACCTCTCTCTCTTTCTGATACACACACACACACACACACACAAACTCATACACAATGTGTACAGTATTTTCAATATCCGTTTATCATTGCAGTTTGAATGCCAGAGTACCTGGGAAATCATATTTCAAAGTCATTAACTTATCTTTATTCTGAAATAGGAAAAAGGAGAGGAAAAAGAAAATCACCAATGCTTTCTAGCCACCAAGAGTACACACAGCCTCCCAAGCACTTTGAAATATTTCCCTCTCAGAGCTAAAATGAGGGGAAAGGATTTCTTAACAGTCCTCACACATATACACACATTCAAAAGTTGAAAACAACCTCCAAACGTGACAGTCCTTTTCATTTCTATTCTGGTTACTTTACTTCTAGAACTCAGATAAGGGTAACATACCACCCAATCATCATGTTGTCCTACACCATTCATATACTCATACTCATGTGGTGAAGCAGGAGCAGGACTGTGCTGGTGGTCCCACTCCTGAGGCCCCATCTTGGGCTAGCCCTGCCCCCAACATTCACACACTGAGCACAAACATCTGCAAAGAAACACCTATGGGTGAACTCCAGGTAGGGGCTCCTTGCACTCAGGACAGAGTTGCCCAGACTTGCAGTGCTTATGCATGAGAAGCAGCTCACAGGTAGGAGCTCCTTTGCAGGTGTTTGCAAATTGAGACTAGCCAGGTCAGAGCCCTATGCATCAATAATGTGTGAACAGGACTCTAGAAGACACATTATCTGACCACCAAAATTATAATGACCACCAAAATTAGTTACCAACAAAAAAGCAAAATGAGGCACACCTGCAGGCTGCCCCTTGTTCCTATGCAGTTTTTGAAGTCCCACATGTCACGCTTCTTGTCTGGCAAGACATTACAAAGAAAACACTCCTAAGCATGTTCTCTCAGAATTAAATATGTTTAGGACTGCACCTAAAGAGGTGTTGGGTTTGGAATTCTTTATTTTCCTCTTCTAGCAATTTTCAAACACATGAGTAAAATAATCTCTGAAAACTACTTTAGATAAAGGCCCAAAAAGTTTACATATGCCCTAAGTGACTCATCATATTCAACACAATATGGATTGATCCATCTTTAAATCTATGGGAGTTATTTTTTCATGTCGCTTTACTGGCCGAGGGAGCCGGCATATAGCTTCCGAGTCATGTGGCCAGCATGACTAAGCCGCTTCTGGCGAACCAGAGCAGCGCACGGAAACGTCGTTTACCTTTCTACCGGACCAGTCCCTATTTATCTACTTGCACTTTGACATGCTTTCAAACTGCCAGGTTGGCAGGAGCAGAGACCAAGCAACGGGAGCCCACCCCATTATGGGGATTTGAACCGCCAACCTTCTGATCCCAAGTCCTAGGCTCTGTGGTTTAACCCACAGCACCACCTGCGTCCCTTCTCAAGTTACTCATGCCCATTTATTTAATGGGTCTACTCTGAGTAGGACTAACATTTGATATAGCCCACTATGACAATTTAACATTTCTTAAGTCAAACACTGGTGAGCATATAACATTTATTTTTCCTCTCTGTTGTCAATGATTCAGTCGATTTCTTGTAACACCAGGTGATTTAAGCAATGACTAAAATTATATTTAAAGCTGCCAGGAGGTCTAGGGAAATGTCATCTATTTAAAGAAAGAGCCATGTTAAGAAATATTTTGCTTTTACTTGGTTGATCAAAGAGCAGCCATTAATTGAAATGGTACATTCCTTCTAGAAAGGAAGACAATGTTATTATCACCCAAATAAAAGTTTCACTGCTAGGAAGACATCACAGAGCTGGCCTTAGGGAGTATGTTTTGATGCACAAGAAGGATAGTTGAGTGGGTGATGTTGGTATAATTGCGAGTGCTACAAGGCAAAGACAAAGAAAAATAAAATATAGAAATCCCAGTTCTGGTGCTGCCCACACAAACCCAGAGGTATCAGAAATATTTATTTATTTCATATAAAATACTCCACAGACCTACTGAAAAGTTCTTCCTGAGGACAACCCTTATCCTTTAGAATCTCATTCACATTGAGGAACTTATTTATTAGTCATTAATAAATGCTGTGTTTGACACAATCCACTGCTCTGCATCTCCCTGCACCAGTCAGGATTGCTCTCTCACTGGAGTCAACAGGGTTTTGCTAGAAAAAGTCATTTCACAATTGTAGACTTTGTGCCACACGCCTGGTGCCTTTTTTGACCTTGAACTGGCAAAAATGTGTTCCCAATTTAAGGCTTCATATTCTGAAAAGAAAAAAAACAACCAGGAGCAGCAGCAACATAGAACTATCAGAATGTTTCAGTCTAGTTTTTTATGGTTTATCAATATCTTACTGGATATTGTGCTCTAGTAGCAAGTCGAGTCTTTTAATAAGTACCTTATATTCACTGAACCTATCTACAGTAAAACCCCAGGTTTCAGTTATTATCAAAACAGAGCTATAGAAGTAGCTCTAGCATCCTGCTCTAGCATCAGCCCTCCATCTGGAGGCTGAGAATGGGTATATACCTAGTGCCTGAGCCGAAGCCTACCTACATCTGTAATTGATAATGTTTTGGCCAATTTTTAATCCCAGAATGTTGTATTGTCCAGTTTTTACATCTTTCCTTGTCTAGGCTTTCACTCCCTGATGTGGTAGTCACTATGCGTGGGTCCACAAAGTGAGTTAGACATTTGTGATTTTACACATGTAATCTCCCAGAAAGCGGTTTGGAGAGCCATGGATGTAAGTTAAAAAACAAAAACAAAAGTGGTTGTCACATTTTTTTGTAGTGAATTTCATACAAAGTATTATGTAATTCTCTTTTACTTTAGATCAGCTCTTTGTAGACAATTTCTCAGTTTGTCCATGTGCAAAAAAGGATAGATTTTCCTATCTGTTCCTTGTTACTTGAAATAAGTATTTGCAGCTAAATAGGACTGTAATCCACATACTTTTCCAACATTCTTTTCCAAAATGCTCTTTAGTAAACTATTTTTGGGGGTCAAAAGACTGGTTGGGATTCACTGGTGCTTTCTCACAATATAAATATTTTAAGTTTTTTTTTTATTAATCCAGCATATTTCCTTTTAACTGTTGAATGATTCTGTGTACATTGCGGCAGCCTTTGCCTATGTGCAATAAAACTGACTGACTGACAGTGACAGCATCCCAAAATGCAACTGCAGCTGGTGTGCACAACTGAACTCAGCATGGATTTGCTTTTAGGATGCTGCTACAACTGGTCCTAATTGAGCAATTACAGCAGTGTGCTAAAAGTCAATCTCAGCTCTGTTACTATTGCTAGCTTGAAGATCTGAAGGCTGGAGAAATTGGAAGGTGGCTTCTCCCTACTACTGCCACCCCAGCTTTTCAGGCAAAGTTCCGCTGCAGCTCTGAGGTAGCCTGCTACTGAATGTACCACTGACACCTGAAGAGGCAAACTCCCACACACTTCTTTCTGGGCTAAGCACCAAAGAAAAGATGAATGGCCTGCCATCTCGCCATTCAGTTGGCAGTACACTGTTTCCTACTTTCAACACAAAGTGGTGTCTGCGGGGGGACTGAGTGGCTTTGTGCCAACAGGTGCTACATGGTGAGCTGGTCACAATAGTAAGACATTGCTTATCTCAAAGCCTATCTTAATTTCAAGTAATACTTTCACTTTGGATAATACAGTGGTACCTCGGGTTACATACGCTTCAGGTTACATACGCTTCACGTTACAGACTCCGCTAACCCAGAAATAGTACCTCGGGTTAAGAACTTTGCTTCAGGATGAGAACAGAAATTGTGCTCCGGCGGCGCGGCGGCAGCGGGAGGCCCCATGAGCTAGAGTGGTGCTTCAGGTTAAGAACAGTTTCAGGTTAAGAACGGACCTCCGGAACGAATTAAGTACTTAACCTGAGGTACTACTGTACTACAAACTCAGCCTGTCTGGAGGTCTAGCCGTAGAGAATGAGTTTGGAGTAGGAAGGAAGAAAACATCCAGCGGCTCCATTCCACCTGTCATCCAAATTTGATTGGCATTTCACTAGTATATTCACACATGGCAGTATCCAATGCTGCTGTTATGCAAGCAGAACAGACTTCCATTTGCACAACAGGACTTTTCTTACCTCTCCTCCCTTCTTGCAGGCCTCCACCCGCCCTCTAAGTATGCTCCAGAGGCTTGAGGTACACCCCCAGAGCAGATTTTGCCAATGCAACGGGGTCTGAAGGGGGGAGGCAAGGAAGTGTGATTAATTATAGGCATTTGAAGAGTACACATCAGCCATGTTCCCAGGATAGCTTACATGAAAAGATACAACAAAGCAATTAAAATATAAATATAAACAAGCAGAATAAACTAAAGAGGCTGAAAAATAAACTTAAGACCATTCCGCAGCAGCCAAGTATTTGCCATATTCTTGTTGAACACAAAACTGCTTCTTTCAATCCCGATACAACATGATAGACTTTCCCACTGCAGAGTTTCTTGAACAATCTAAAATTAAATCTATAATTTGCTTGCAGTTATTGTGTTAGTGGAAACCTTTCACAATCAGTCCTCCTATCCCCTATGCTTCAGCTGGAAAGAAAGACCCCCCCCCCATTTTAAGTCTAATTCTTGATCTGAAATTTAGATGAGCCCAGGTTTTGTGTCTGCTGTCTGAACGCATTAAGAATAATCATTTAATTCTCCATGTATTATTGGTCCTAAGCTTCAGGATATGGTAAACAGCAGATAAATCATTTGCAGTCCTTGCCATTTTTCCCTGTGCATATTTGCAAACTAAACCTTTGCCTGATATAAATTGCTAAGTAAGTGTGAAATATGCTAATTCAGTAACTTCTCTCTTTTCCAGTTTCTACACTGACTAAGAAACATGGCCTTCTACATACTGTAAATTATGGAAATCAATCTACAACTGCTGCAATGCAACACTAGTCTGACATCCAGGCAGCACTTTGCCAGCCTCTGGGCTGTATGTTTATGCCTTGAAGCGGGTGGCATGCAGGCATGATAATAGCTACAGAAGCAATCAAGGAGAACCTTGAAAATACATAGGAAGTGATGGAATAATATATGACTATAACACCAGCATTTATACGAGGTTCTCTTCAGTAGCATCAATCAGCTGCCCTAGCAGAAAATCCTTACTATTATCACCATCAGCTGCTTGGTTTTCCAAGTGACAACAACAACATCAGCGTAGACTTCTTTGTCTTAAACAACAACAACTACTGAATCAGCAGGTGGAACTCTATACAACTTGGGAGGTAAACATTAGTTCTATTCATGTGATACCGGATTGCAAGGAGAATGGGATCACACCTGCCTCCCACCCCAAAGTTCATGTGTCATCAGAAGCTCTGAACAGAACCAACATGTGTGCAAGTCTGGAGGACCTGCATTTTGTCCCCCAACCTTCCATATCTTCAACAGAACAGGTTTCTGTTAAAGCCATAGGAGCAGTGACTGATAAATGACATGGCAATCCTATGGGCTGTCTTTCATTAAATGCCTTTGAGAAAGCCCAGGCGGTTAAACTAACATATTGGAAGCATGTTTGCTACACTGCATAAACTCACCTGCTCTGATATGAGATCCTGAAATTATAGCATTTTATGAGGTTCCAAAGTGATACCTATCCAACACATCCCATCTAACCGCATGCTCATGCTTTTGAATGCATAGTTTTCCTCCCTTCCTAGTTCTTTATTTTATCACTTTTTGCTTTATGCCTGCTTGTAAATTAATCACTTAGACATCCAGATTAGCCTCTGCTTATTAAGCAATGCAAATATTCAATAGAGGCATTCAAAACAGACACTACAATTAAGATTTTGCCCAAGCCAAAAGATTATTTCTTAAGAAGTTATGCTGACACAAAGCTCTATTGAACTGAAAAATAAAATACAAAGAATGCTGGCTTTTTCTTATGCTAAAGCAGGGGCACACCTCCTTTCTGCAATACAATAGAATATAGTTTATATCCTAACTAGGTTTCTGAGGGTAGGATTGTACTTTAAGCAGAGTTCCTGCCAGTGGAAGTGAGATGACTGATGTACACTTTCTGTCTCTTCCCACAAGGCAGCCTTGTGCCTCCCTGAAAAAAATGCACTGGTAGGGCCCTCTAGAGGAACATGAAAGGCAGCACTCAGCACTGCAGTGGGAAGGGGGATATCTGTGAACATTGTTCCCCTCTACTGTTTGGGATCCTCCACTGGATCTTGAATGGAAGAAGCCTTTCAGTTCATAGATACCTAGTTAGGATTCAAGCCTATGTTTTCAGCAAAACAGTATGATGGAAAACAGCAAAAAGTCAAGAAAAGGAGAAGTCAAATAATGAACTAATAGAAAAGACAAGTGGAACCCCTACAATAAATTGCAGATGATCTGATATATTACAAGTACACACTTCCACACACAAATGAAAAGAACTGAACATAATGTCCCCACGTAGCGTTATCTTTCACCTTCAGTGTATTGTACAGTCTTCAGTGGACTGCAACAGGCTGTTAAAGATAAATAGACTTTTATAAAACTGTATGAATGGCTTTATTGAGTAGCTAACGTGGCCATTGTGATAAACAGCAGCATGCATGGGCTTTGCACACCACACTCATACCCTTTGTTAATTAAAACTGCAGAATAAAAAAGGAATCAAACAAGGTGATCCTATGCACAATCAATAAAATTTGGGTTTACATTGCTTCCTCTTTGCAGCTTAGAAACAGGTCTTGTAATATATTTTTGTTTGTCTTTTAGAAAAATGCTAATCAAAATGCCAATAGGTTTATCAATAGTCAGCTGAATTTTTGTTAACAAAGCTTCACCGTGAACTTCATATAATTCACAAACAGTAAACAATGGAGCAAAAGTATTCCACTTCTTCTGATTTACAAATAGATCAAAAATTTCCATGTTGTTGTTTAGTCGTTTAGTCGTGTCCGACTCTTCGTGACCCCATGGACCAGAGCACGCCAGGCACTCCTGTCTTCCACCGCCTCCCGCAGTTTGGTCAGGCTCATGTTTGTAGCTTCGAGAACACTATCCAACCATCTCGTCCTCTGTCGTCCCCTTCTCCTTGTGCCCTCCATCTTTCCCAACATCAGGGTCTTTTCCAGGGAGTCTTTTCTTCTCATGAGGTGGCCAAAGTATTGGAGCCTCAACTTCACGATCTGTCCTTCCAGTGAGCACTCAGGGCTGATTTCCTGAAGAATGGATACGTTTGAATTTCCATAGCTAATGTTATTTAGCTAATATAAAACACCAAAATAGTTGTTGACTATAAAAGCATATTTCAGCCTATGATCACAGAGCATGGAGTTTTGCAAGTGTGAAGTTGTTTACTATGTCACTATCCTCTTAACAAGCAGTAGTTAATGAGGTGATTTTCAAAAATGGTTATCAGACTCAGCTCCACATTTGTTCAAGGCTGCTAATAAGCTGGACTCCCTCATGTAACTGTTATCAAGATGCTAGTTTAGCTTGTATCAAGCATTTTATTTAGCAAAACAATGGTCTAAATGGCTTTGAAGCTATTCCATAGCATTCAAATCACATAAAGGAAGCATATCTAGAAAACAGCAAGAGGAGGTGGGGGTGGGGAGATGAGCATTTGAGGTACAGTAGTACCTTGGATTACATACGCTTCAGGTCACATACGCTTCAGGTTACAGACTCTGCTAACCCAGAAATAGTGCTTCAGGTTAAAAACTTTGCTTCAGGATGAGAACAGAAATCGTGCTCCGGTGGCGTAGCAGCAGCGGGAGGCCCCATTAGCTAAAGTGGTGCTTCAGCTTAAGAACAGTTTCAGGTTAAGAACGGACCTCCGGAATGAATTAAGTACTTAACCTGAGGTACCACTGTACTTCAAAGTTTTGTATATTTGCCAGGTTAAACCTGAACTACACTACATCTGAAATTAGTGGTACTTACTTCTAAGTGGACATACATAGGAACCACTGCATGTTTGACTTTAGGACTGTTACTCTAACGTGAGGGGCACATCTGTACACCATATTGATGTGGAGTGTTATTTTAGGCTGCCTGTGCATTCTACAGCAACTTTTCTCACCCCGGTGTTGTGGATTGCAACATCCATCAACTCCAGCAGGGCCCTGTTCCAGGCTATTTAAGGGTGACTGACACATGCATATCTACAGAGTGCACATTTTTAAAAGATGCATATAGGTTTCATGCATTGTGGAATATATACAGTACACAGATGTATATTTTCAAATTTCCACAACATTTGAAGCACATTTTAGAATTCAACTTTAATGTTGCCATTGTCTGTGTCTGGAAAATGAAGGTATATTTGCAAGACCAATAGTTTCACCATGCAAACAATGTAGGAAGAATTACTGTGTAAGAGTAAAGACAAATAAAACATTTTAACATGACAAGTTAGTGTCATGTTAGTGCCTTCACTTTTCTGTAAATAAATCATCATATTTCACCCTCACTGGGATGAGCTCTTCTTCTTTTTTAAGAACATTTATGCAAGTTTGAGAGTGGATCACCAGAGTGTGCAAAACCGGCCTTGGACTTTTAAGATGAAAGGCAGATACTAATGCTGACTATGGAGTACACCTATTAGCTGCTACCTGTGATTTCACAGAACTCCTACCTCTAATCTACATATCAGTTTTGCAACTGCCTTTTATAAATTTGTCAATTTTAGTTTTTAAAAGATGGTACCTCGGTTCTCGAACGTAATCCATTCTGGAAGACGGTTCGACTTTTGAAATATTCGAAAACTGAGGCGCAAAGGGCTGGCTGCAAGTTCAATTGGAAAAATTGAAAAACATGCAGCGGAAGCCGTTCAACTTCTGAGGGACGTTTGAAAACATAGGCAATTACTTTTGGGTTTTCGGCATTCAAAAAACAAAATGTTCGTCTTCCGAAAACCAAGGTACCACTATACAAATAAAGATACAGTGTGTCACTTAAGAGACAGGTAGCTCATCTGATGCACAGTAAGAGGAGCAACTCAGAAGCTAATCTAGCATTCATTTTACTGGTATGCCATCTGTCACGCAAATTGTGATGTTGGGCTGACATGATGGCTCTTTGTGGCTGTACTAGGTCTGTCTTTAGCCAACTCATCCTAAGGCAGCCTTAGAGACATCCCTCAAACCTACAGAACCTTCTTTAGATCCCACTCCTTTGCATTTTCTCATCAAGTGTCCAGGGCTATGACGAAAACCAGATGCGGAACCATTACCCACAATTTTTAGCAGTTGTACGCTCAACAGGTTGTCTGTCCACAAAACCTTCAGCCAGCACCAAGGGGTTGATGGTAACACTCTAATCTGATTTCTCAAACTCAGTTTGTGTGATTTTTGGTTCACTCATCCTCAAATAAATGAGACAGATCTTAAATTAACTGTGGCTTTACTAGTACCTTATTTGAACAGGACCTTGCAAACCCTAAGGATAGCCCCATTCCCACAGTTTATTTTGATGAACGCATATTTTCCTTCAGCCAGGAAAAAACATAGTTGTATTTAAATGTCACTGAAAAAGGCCCAATACTCTCTAAAATTGGCTGCTTAACCCCTCTTCAGACAGCTGCTCAAATATTAAAGCATTATCTAAAGTAGTTTTACAAAGCTCTTATCTACATAGAACCACATTCTGATCTCATTTGCCCTGGTTTAAATCCAGAGTAACTGCATTAAGCTGGTAGTGCTAATTCTGCTTACATAATGACCATTTATATTGATATTGAAATCAGATTCTCACTCTAGTGGCATAAAACTAACCCTCCATGTATCCCTGTCAATCCCATTTCCAGTTCTTAAGAGTAAAGATCCTCTGTTGGGTTTGGACTCTACTTTAATCACAAACTAGTAGTTGGTTGAAACTTACCGTCTGATACAGACAAATAGTGCAAACAATGTAAAAAACAATAATCTGACACTGAAGATTACTCAGAAATAATAGCATAAAGTAATGGTAAAAAGAGAGGTTCTTCCTTCAGTTTTAAGATTCAAATGCTCACTTTGTTTAGCTAATAAACATTGTACAAATATCCCTGAAAACAATGAAAGGCAGTTTAACTGTGTTTGCAAGCAAGCAGCCAGCAAACACCCCCGTTTTTCTGAAAGGTTCTCCAATACTTTCTTTTTAATAGAGGGAAAATATGACATAACCAACAAAATTTGCATGCAGGTGTAAAGGCAATTCAGTGCCAAGTGAATATTGGAAAGAATGTGCCATCTGGAAAGCCAATGAATTTCACATTAGGACTCACATCTGTTTCAAAATTTCTCCCCATCCAGAAGATGTGGGTCATCAGCAAACTCTCTAGAGAAGTCCTGTATTTCTGGATCAAATTCTACTACACAGTTGTAGGGAAATGAGGTACTAAAGGATACTACATTTTAAAGTCTTTTTTTTTTTTTAAAGAGAATACCCCACTCACAATAATAGCCAATATGTATATTTATAACTTGAGTTGTTTGGCCCAAGCCGTGGTGTGAATTAGCCTACCTCTGCTCCACTAATTTTTTGCCCTGAAAGGACCAGGTCAATGTGTTTAAGAAACTTCTTAACTGCATGTTCTTCATTCTTCTTGAACAAAGCAAGATCCCCTTTTTCTGATTTCAAATTAAAACTGCTGCCCCTTCCTTGGCCTGGCCGTCTCCTTTCTCGGTCGAAAGCTGTAGCTTCTTCCCTCAGATGTTCCCACAAGATAAAATCATTGGAAGAACAAAACAGAAAGTAAAGGGCTTGCTCATGGGGAGTCATTTTGAGTCGGATAATATTTTGCTGCTGAAGTATGTGGGGAGACCTGGTACATTAATATGTAAGATTGTGCCTTCAGTGCATTTAAACTGCAATGTGTCTTCCTCTGAATTTTTGATATGGATTCTTCAATGACAGCCAAATTGTTTGCGGGTGTTTGCCCTGCTTGTTTTCTGAAAAATGAATAAAAATACTTTATTCAAAAAAGAAGAAAAATATTTTGCTACAGGCATGTCCTGCCACATAGAGCAGTGTTTCCCAACCGGTGTTCCGCGGCACACTAGTGTGCCGCAAGACGTTGCCTGGTGTGCCGTGGGAGGGAGGCGGGCGAGTCCGGCGGCGAGAGGCGGGGCGGAGGCGGCGGCGAGCACACGCGGGGCGGCGAGCGAGCTCCCTCCCAAATCCCATCGCTGCTCGCTTCGGCCGGCCGCCCTGTGCCGCCGCCCCAAGCCTTGCGCGCCTGGCGGGAGCTCCTGCTGGGCTCGCAAGGCTTGCAGACACTCGCCCGAAGCACGGGGAGCCCTCCGGAGGGCTCCCTGTGCTTCGGGCAACAGGCTGCCGCCCCAAGCCTTGCGCGCCTGGCGGGAGCTCCTGCCGGGCGCGCAAGGCTTGCAGACACTCGCCCGAAGCACGGGGAGCCCTCCGGAGGGCTCTCTGTGCTTCGGGCAACAGGCTGCCGCCTCAAGCCTTGCGCGCACAGCGGGAGCTCCTGCCGGGCGCGCAAGGCTTGCAGACACTCGCCCGAAGCACGGGGAGCCCTCCGGAGGGCTCTCTGTGCTTCGGGCAACAGGCTGCCGCCTCAAGCCTTGCGCGCACAGCGGGAGCTCCTGCCGGGCGCGCAAGGCTTGCAAACACTCGCCCGAAGCACGGGGAGCCCTCCGGAGGGCTCCGCGTGCTTCGGGCAACAGGCTGCCGCCCCAAGCCTCGCGCGCCCAGCGGGAGCTCCTGCCGGGCGTGCAAGCCTTGCAGACACTCGCCCGAAGCACGGGGAGCCCTCCGGAGGGCTCCCTGTGCTTCGGGCAACAGGCTGCCGCCCCAAGCCTTGCGCGCCTGGCGGGAGCTCCCGCCGGGCGTGCAAGCCTTGCAGACACT
Source organism: Podarcis erhardii (assembly GCF_964252035.2). Lineage (NCBI taxonomy): Eukaryota > Metazoa > Chordata > Lepidosauria > Squamata > Lacertidae > Podarcis > Podarcis erhardii. The sequence goes on along the minus strand of NC_138498.1, from coordinate 50,637,492 downwards.
CGCCCGAAGCACGGGGAGCCCTCCGGAGGGCTCCCTGTGCTTCGGGCAACAGGCTGCCGCCCCAAGCCTTGCGCGCCTGGCGGGAGCTCCCGCCGTGCGCGCAAGCCTTGCAGACACTCGCCCGAAGCACGGGGAGCCCTCCGGAGGGCTCCCTGTGCTTTGGGCAACAGGCTGCCGCCCCAAGCCTTGCGCGCTGGGGCGGAGCTCCTGCCGGGCGTGCAAGGCTTGCAGACAGCTTCCTGAAGCCTGGAGAGCAAGAGGGGTCAGTGCGCACCGATGCCTCTTGCTCTCCAGGCTTCAGCGAAAGCCTGCATTCGCCCCATAGGACGCACACACATTTCCCCTTTATTTTTGGAGGGGAAAAAGTGCGTCCTATGGGGCGAAAAATACGGTACTTTCTTTGTGTTTATTTGATGCCTATTAAAGAGAGTTACTTTATATATAGTCAATATAGGCACAGAGTTAATTTTTTAAACATTTTCTAATGGTGGTGTGCCTCGAGATTTTTTTCATGAAACAAGTGTGCCTTTGCCCAAAAAAGGTTGGGAAACAATGACATAGAGTATCTCTCTCCTTACCCCCAGTGTGTCCTCATGTGGGAAAACAGGCCATCAGCACAGTATTGGACAATGTGAGGCAGCAACACTCAGCTGAACTCCTGTCAGTTGTGTTACTGGTGCTTACTTGGAAGTAGAGGGGAGAATGTGGGCACAGTGCAAATGTGCCAGTGGGACTGGCTCCACTGATACTTTTGCACCTTGCAAACATCACTGCCACATCAGTCTTCCCTGTCTATAACCTGGTAAGCAGTAGCAATGTGATAGACTTGAGGTCAGGTGAATGCTGCTGCCCCATTAAACTGCCTGCAGGAGCAGCTCTGCTTGGGGCTGTAGCAGCGTAACTCGTTGCTACTTTGGGGGCGTTTTTGGTACAGTCAATGACCATTTCACAAGGGGGTTCCATTTCCGGCACCCGTACACATCAGTGCCCCGTTATCCCCTTTTAGTGATGTGTTCTGTGACGTTTTCAGCCACTTCTGAGTTTGGCAACTGTGTGCAATTGCATATCTTTCAGATGTGTGTTAATCGGTCATTGCCTATACTGCCGGAAGCTGGCATAAACACTGGTTACAGCACTGCAACCTTGCAAGCCAGCAGGTCCCTGCTTCAAATCTCACCACAGCCACAAACCAAGTGGCCACGTCAGACAAGCCACTCTTCTTCCCATCTACAAAATGGAAATCCAAATTATCAGGCTATTGCAGAGATAATCAAATCATATGTGTAAAGTACTTTAAAAATGATCTGTGTGAAGGCCAACTACACATTACAACATTATAACTAAAATGTCCAGTGTCCTGGTTTCTTTTTCTTTACCTGTATTAGGGCTGTGGTGCGGATGAAGGGATTTGTTTTTTGTTTGCTTGCTTTTTAATTCTTTCCCACAGTGACAATCCACCTCCTACCCTGTCCTGAAGCTGATGTTATCCATGAAGGGGGAAACAAAAAGCTGCAATACAAGAACCTCTTTATTTTCACTTCTGCAGCTTGGCAATTTGTCTCAGGAAATTATGCAGCCCTGCTGTCCCTTTATATTGACTATACACTGACATAATCTGTGCATAGTTCTTTTAAAAATACACATTTTACAAATGCAACACTTTTTCTTACTCTTCAAAATATCAGCCTTTTACAAATTGCCTCATAAACTTGCCCTTTATCTTCCTTTTTTAAAAATAAGTGTAAAATATATTGTGCTTGCCAGTGAGTTTTTACAATATTCTCTCAACTTTGGATTTAGGTAGTAAATAGATAATCCTAAAGTGAAATATATGCATCTCTGAAAAAATGTGGTAGTGAAGTTTATAGAATCTAAAAGCTGTCCTCTATAAAAACAGATTAACAAAATCTATAGATAATATAGATAAACAAATCTATCCAGAAGTGGATATCTTGGCAGCATTGAGTCAGCCCAAAAGCTGTACTTTTCATTTACATCGTTCCAGATTTTCTTGTCCCCAGGCTGATTGATGCAATCTGGAACTGAATCATTGCCTTCACTCTGAAACTGTATGCTTTAACAGCATAATCACAACAACGTATTCAAAAAATAGTAAGAAATGGTATTCAGTACACAGACACTCAGCCAAAACTCCTTTATTTCCCCCCCCCCTCACAAAATTTGAACATGAAATATCCTTTTTCCTAATACTCTCTGCCCCAGGAATCCCTAACCATTATGCCAGAAATACTGCCAACACAATCTGTCTTCTAATACGACAATCCTCTTTATATAACTTCTGTGTTGAATTCAGTCTGCATTATTCCACCATTAACTACTTTCCAGGAAACCTCTGTTCAGAAGAGTGCACTAGGATGCTTCTTTCATTCCATTTTAGATTCCAATGTCATATTGTGGTACATTCCAGTTGTTGTGTAACTGTTTGTTGTTCATAGCATTTAAAAGGTATATGCATCTATGAAACACAGAACTGACCCCCAGTCTTTTTGTAGTGCTTCCATGCCACTGGAAGGAAAGGCGAATCTTCTCAGGCTCAAATCATGACATATTATGGATGAAGCCATTTCTGTAATCAAACCTGCAATTTATTTACTGTTATCAGTTTTGTACATTTTAGTACACCTTCTTTTTCTCCATCGTGGAACTCAAAATGACAAATGTAGGACTCCCAGGCAGACTCACATTCAGGGCCTTGCTGCACATTACACTCACCACCTTGAAAATAGTCATGTGTGAGACTGATGCTCTGGCTATTCAGAAACTTCTTCAGAAGCCCACAGCAAACAGGCATCATTACCTGTCTCTTCCTCCCTCTATTGTTTATCTCTGATTATTAGTAGCAAGTCAAGTCAAGTTTTATTGCGGCAAAAGCCAGTGACACAGAACACCACAAGATCAAATAAAAGGAAATCAACAACAGCATCAAGAAGAAAAAAAAAAGAAAATTATTACACAAGGGAGCTTCGCAGTGTGCCATTCAACAAAAGAGATTTACGCTTCCTGATTGCTAAAGTGCAAAATTTGGCCACCTCATATGATATTGAGCTTGAGGAATCTTCCAGAAGGTATTTTCGTAGAATTTCGGGGGAGGATTCCAAATAATGTTGAAGGGGTATAAATTTTGATAAAAGCGGCAAAATAAGTTGAACTCGTTCTTCACTATAGAATTCGCAAAATAGAAGGATGTGAGTGACAGATTCTACCTTATTAGACATACAGGGGCAGAGACGCGCATGCATTGGTACCTGCGTAAATTTGCCGTACAGCACTGCTGAGGGCATTGTCTCAAAGCGGGCTCTGGAGAAAGCCCATCTATAAGCTTCTTTAGTGATGTTAGTTAAGTAAGGGGCAGCTGAAAAATTAGACCAAGCTTTTAAAGATCTATACGTCTCCGGGAGTAGGGCGTCTTCTTGTTGTAATTCGACATCGTAGAGTCTCTGAGTGATAATTACTTGATTATTAGTAGCTAAGCTTAACTGAGAGAGGGAGGAGCAGGGGCAATGAGCCACTACAGGGGAGAAAAGGCTGTTATTAAAAACAAACCCAAAGCCTTCATTAAATCATTCATTCAGGGATTTTGAAATCGCCTAAGGGACCTATTTGCCATGTATTCATCTGAAAATTAAGCTTAATAGTAATTTATAGTTGGCTGAAATCTATTAGTCACAGTCATTATTAGAGCTCTGATCATAAATGCCTGCATTTGTGTTTCTGCCCATAATGTCCCTGCAGAGGCTAGTGCAACTGAAACACCCCTGTATGTTACTGAAAATTTCTCAGGGTGGGCAATAATATGACTGAGTCAGATCATTGGTCTGCCTAGCTCAGAACTGCCTAACTAGCAGTGACTCTGGGGTTTCAGACAGTGTTATCTCATAGCCCATAGCCCTACCTGAAGATGCTGGGGATTATTATTGTTGTTATTGTTATTGTTAAAATGAGTTTCACAAGCTGCGGTTCAGGGGCAACCATTGGATACAACCAATAAAAGTAATAATAAATAATAATAATAATAAATGTTATTTATATCCCGCCCTCCCCAGCCGAAGCCGGGCTCAGGGCGGCTAACAACACTAAAACAGTGCAACATTATAAAAACATTATAAAAATTAATTAAAATCAAAATTGATGGCAACCATAAACTAAAGTTTTGTAAAGATTACCAAAGGAGGGAGTCAGGCTGCGCCCTGACCAAAGGCCTGGTGGAACAGCTCTGTCTTGCAGGCCCTGCGGAAAGATGTCATGTCCTGCAGGGCCCTTGTCTCTTGTGACAGAGCGTTCCACCAGGTTGGAGCCGCAGCCGAAAAAGCCCTGGCTCTAGTTGAGGCCAGCCTAACCTCTCTGTGGCCTGGGACCTTCAAGATATTTTTATTTGAAGACCGTAAGTTCCTCTGTGGGGCATACCAGGAGAGGCGGTCCCGTAGGTACGAGGGCCCTAGGCCGAATAGTAATTGAATAGTATTTCATGGATTATTTTTTGACACTGAACTGTCTGTACAACAGGTTTGGTTTTAAGCAGTGCATTCAGAAGTAAAGTTCACCTTGGGAAATAGCAGGGAAACATCCACATATAATCCTTATCCTTTAACAATAATAATATGCAAACTGCATGTGAGCCTCGGGAAAATAAACACACATTTCCAGGTTTTGTTTCTAAGATGCCTTGTAGCAAATGAACAGAAGGAAGCACAAATGAGTAGATAAAGGACTGACTCACAGACAAGCATCTGTGGCTTGTCTCTCAGTAAGTGCGACTATCTCAAAGCACAAACTATGACATGTGAGAATGTTTCTCAGTCAAAATGTCCTGTAGAATTGGCTTGCAAAATAAAGCAAATAGTTATTGATCAATATATTTCCTTTTAGAAATAGAAACCTGGTTCTTTGTTTTCTGGGTGTTGCTGTTTTCGTCTAAGTGAAACCAACCAACCACATGCAGCAAAGAGGTCTTGGATTGCTCTCCTGGTCAATTCACAGTTGAGGAGAGATTTGACTAGGATATTAGAATGGGGTTTGTGCTGTTCTTCTTCCTAATTTTGAACTTCATTTTATCCTTTCTCTCTCTTTCCGCCCCCTTTTAAAGCAATTGATGGCAAGGATAAACATGGTTCTGAACACTGAGTATAACACACCCAACAGTCCTGCTTTTCGCAAGTGGAATTTCTGTGATAACACAGACAAATGAGATTAATAGAAACATAATTTTGCTTACATATGGAAACATCTCTGTGCTGTACTGCTATGAAAAATAATATCATGCCCTATCCATTATTGAAGCCTCTTGCATGTTTATGTATGTATGTGTTTCTTTATTTCATAAAATTTGTATACTACTTGGTTGCAAAACACCTCAAAGTGATTTACAAAAAAGTTATATGCTAGGCTTGCCATGTCGCAAAAAGTGAAAATCCAGACAGAAAAGCTGTTGAGCTCTGAATTGTTGGGCTTCTTTTGCAAAAAACGCAAAGAAATTGGACATTTTGGAGCTATTTCTGAGGGAAATCGGCAAAAACGACACTGCTGCCATGGGCTGCCATACGTCCAGCTTTTCCCAGACATTTCACCAATTTTCACCCCAGACACTGCTTGCAGCTACAGTATTCCAGCTATGTCCTGGAAATTCCGGACGTATGGCAACCCTATTTAAGCAGACCAGAGCAGCCACATGTTCTGCCATCACTCTCTAGCATGGGTGTACCAATACTGTGTTGCTTTTCCTCATAAAAAGTAATCAATCCATTTCTGACAAAAGACTTCTCTCTTTCAGACAAAAGACCTCTCTTAGACTGTTGCCTAAAAATACATTCCTTTTGACTTAGATCATACTTTAAAGTAGTAATTAGATAACTATTAGGAATTAATAGATAGACAAGCAAACATGCTGAACACCAAAATACCAGTTTTCCATCTTTTAAAATAATGGCACTGTTTTCCCCCTCTCCCTGTTCACAGGGCAGGCAAATTAGTTCTTCTGAGAATACTGCCAGAAAGGGGAATAATAAGTGACAAAAGCATACAATGAGAAATGTGCAACATGTCTGTTTTTTGTTAATTAGAAACTAGAGATCTCTTATAACTAATAACGCTTGAGGTTTCTGTTCTTTGAAGAGGCAATTTTCTAATCAGCTGTAATTACTGAGGAAAAAGAGGGTTCTATCCATTAAGAGTCTTCAAAAAAATATTTCCTCATGTCTTAGCCCATAGACAGTAAAAAAAGACAAGAAAAAAGTGGCAAGATGCCAATGATTACCTGAATAGGAGACATTTAATAGTTTTATAATGTGCTTGAGTGGAAGTTATTAAATTTGCTATATTGGTCTTTCCAACTCATTGCTATTTCAGGGGAAAAAATAAAAACACAATTCCAAATTGTCTGACTGGGAAATAATTGCTTGACAAATACTTTGCTAATTAATTGTGAATTTATCACAATGCTGGACATCAATTATAAAACAATCTTATGGAACTTTTGCCCCTGTTCTATGAATCAGGAAATGAGAGTCAGACTAAGCATGATGTTAGGATGAAAAAGTTGCTGAGCTATTTTTGAAAAATCACATAGAAATTAAACATTTTTGAGCTATTACTGAGGAAAATAGGCAATAAAGACGCTGCCAACATGGGCTGCCCTATGTTAAGTGCTTTTTTGCATTTAATGTGCACATTTTTTTAAAAAGGCATTTGGCAGCTGCTGAGTGTGGCAGCTGCTAACTACCATTATCAGAGCAGATGGGAGGAGGGCAAACCTTCCCTCCCTTTCTGCCATCCTAACCAAAAAACATTCCTCTGAAACTGCTAATTGGATTAGGAGGAAATCCCCCATTAGCACCTGCTGCCATCCCAATAATTATCAGTCCACACCCCGGGGACTGCTATTTGCATTTTTAACAATGTGCATGTTAAATGAAAAGATGCATTGAATATTGCATCTTGTTTAGCCCCCCAGTTTAAGTTTCAGGTGTACTGCTAAACTGTGGTTAATTTAAAATGGAAGTTTTCAGTCTCCTTCTCACTGGAGGAAGGGGAGAGAGGGCAGACCTGAGACTCACTGCCAGCTTGTAAAATTAAACCAGGGTTTATCATTCTGTGTGAGTTATTTCTATCTGCCAGTATTTTGGCTTTTGACATTCCAAGACCTCACCATTCTTCAACAGTTAAAGGCTAATGTTAATTCCAGTCATACCTAATAATGTGCGTACAATCCAGCTTCATGACCCATGATTTTATGTGCCTTCAGAACACCCATTTCATATATTTCACCTAATGAACTGTAATGGGGGGGGGATTCAAAATGCATATTAATACAGCAATATTCATTTTCATGCATTGCTTTTTCCATTTTACATAAGCTGAAATATTAAAGGTTTAAATAAAGTATTGTTCCAACAGTTCGATAATAAAATATTTACTTATTAGTTACTTGCTATGGGGATTCAAGTGCATCTTTAATGCAAGCACGCCCTGTTTCTATTTTGCTAAAGAACAGCAAAAGTTACAAACAATGATTAAGCTGTCAAACATAAGAACAGCTATGAAAAGAAGTTACAATAGACTTCCGATAAAAAGTTTTGTTATTGGAACTTTGCAGGGAAATAAAGGGTATTGTTGACAAACTACAGTTATGCATAGGAGCAACTGACTTTTCTGTGATGCTGGTTCAAGATCTATTTAATGATTTGCCCCAAGGAATGTTTTTGCACCTTCTAAATAAACATGATTTTCATTTTTCATTTAGGCAACTCAGTATATCTGCCCAACATGTGATATTTGCGGGGGGGGGGGGGGGGGCGCACAAGTTTGAGAACTAGTGTTCTGCCTGGTTTGCTACCAACCCTAGACTACTGCATCCTAGCATTATCAGGAACAGTGAATTTGGAAAACAGTTGGTAATTTGATGAAATATCTGAACAGGAAAATTTTCTCCAAGGGGACACTTACTCTAATTATCATGAGCAAACCACCTTACACAAACCCACTTCCCAGTGTGGAGAGACAAGTGATCCTATTGCAGAACACCAGCCCAATAAGTTAACTATACAGTGAATTATTTAGCTTCTGCACAGCACGAGGCGTGCCTAAGTCTCTTAAGCAAACATTTTGCATTTGCCATGGGTGGGGGTGGGAGGGTTCTTTAAAATCTACCTTCACTTACTGTGTAGGACTATTTGGAGAAAATAACTTCTAGGGAGTATCTGATCTCAGATGAATCCACCACAGAAAAAGATAAATTCCTTGTTGCTAGGGGGAAGAGGAAGGGCACATTATGGTTCCAAGGACTAAATTATAAGGCAGAAGTAGGAAACATGTACTAAAAGGGGGGAAAGCAACTGTTCAGGACTCCAGGTTTCCTATTGCCTAGTGTCCAAACAACTGTCTCATCAGTCACAGCTCTGACTTCCATTGGCTAAAAACATTAAAAGCAGGCGCAGCCAGATTGGCTCACCTCACAAAAATTGTTTAGAAGGGAACCTGTACATATTGCTTCATAGCTTTAATTCTAATAGGGCTACAAAAAATGGAAGTCTAGAGTTTGTGGGCCCTGCTAGTTGTGTGCCTGATATACCCACCTCTGGGAGGCCCTGGAGTTGGAGGAATAACATTTGTCCCAATAAATCTTTTCTACTCATGTAGACGTCCATGCCAATTTTCCAGATTCTCCAGATGTTGTTCTACATGAGTAGAACAGGCTTCTTGCATCCGATGTTGTCCCTCCAAATCATGATGGAGAAGGAGGACAGTGAGAAGGGGCAGAGCTGGCATACTAATACATATTTGCTCTCTCTGGTTGAATGAGGGATTTGGAATGTCTGACTATGGCTTGTGCCTGCCTTAATTCCCTGTTACACAAACTCTCCCTGGAATGATATTTCTTCATTAAAGGTAAAGGTACTCCTTTACCCCTGACCGTAAGGTCTAGTCGCGGATGACTCTGGAGTTGCGGCGCTCATCTTGCTCTATAGGTCAAGGGAGCCGGCGTTTGTCCACAGACAGTTTTTCCAGGTCATGTGGCCAGCATGACTAAGCTGTGAACCAGAGCAGCACACAGAAACACTGTTTACCTTTCCGCCGGAGCAGTACCTATTTATCTACTTGCACTTGACACGCTTTCGAACTGCTAGATGGGCAGGAGCTGGGACCTAGCAACAGGAGCTCACCCTGTTGTGGGGATTCGAACCGCCGACCTTCTGATTGGCAAACCCTAGGCTCAGTGGCTTAGACCACAACGCCACCCGAGTCCCACCCATGCCCTTCATTATTCAAGCACAATTATAGCTTGCAGAATCTTGGCCACATGCTGCTATTACATTGGCTAACACCCATTAGTAAGCAAATATTTTATCTTTGTGGTGCTGGTTGGACATTAGGGTTTACAATTTTCTGGTTCATGAAAGCATTGTCTCAATGTGACATTTTTCTTTTGGGGACAACAAAAGGATTAAGCAGGTAATAAAGAGGATTAGACACTATTTCCTGTTGGTGGCAGGGATGAGCAGCATTATATGTTTTTTTTTACTGAGCGTGATAGTAGCTTGTTATTTCTTTCCCTCAATGTAGGCTGAGCAAAATAGCCACTTAAGAGCATGTTGACACATCAATTAACACTTCATAACCAATCTCTTCTGATTACGACAGCAGACTTAACGCTTACAAGATGGAGTTAGGAACTAACTGAAACATACAGAATCTTTCAGCAAAATCAGTTACTGCAGTTTATTAAATCATGCTGTCCAAATGGGAAAAAAACCACCAGAGAAGATAAGAGTCTGCTTGCCTTTAACAGCACTGATTGCTACTTTGATGCATTTTTCTCCATGTAAACATTTACAATAAATGTACCCAGACCATAAACCATTTTCTTTTAATGATGTTTCTCAGCATGTTCCATTTAATTACTTCATGACCAGTCAAAGGATTTTTGTTTTGTTTTTTTTAAGTACCCTTGTCAAAATATAATTAAAAGTCAACATGACAACAATGCTCTGGGATTTGTACTCTTTAATAGGACTAATTTTTATTAGAACTGATGAGAAATCCAAAACTTAGATTGACTGTACATGTCAGTGGCGAGTATGACCCACCCGCCACAGTGGAGAAGATCACAAATATATGGGGTTCGCTTAGTTGGTCACAGAAAGTTCACATGTCAAGAGAGGAAAGAGCGACAGTGGGACCTATCACCATGCTATCTAACGCTGCTCTGTAAAGCCCGCAGCCTCTTTGCCTGACTCTCACAGATTGAGAGTCACACCCTGACAGTAAACAGGACAGGAAACGGCCATCACGGAATGAAGACAATGCCCTAGAGATGATGGGAGGTTGAATGACTCAGTAAGTCGCACACTCAACCTCACTGGTGTTGCTATGGTAACTCAATGCACCTGACACCATTATATCAGAGCATCCAGACTTTGGGGGGGGGGTGTTATTCAAGACATGAGACCAAGCACTGTGTAATTTAACCCTCTGTTCACATTATACCAACAGGAGGTCCCCCCATTTGCTGTCTGGCACAGAGCCACTTCCTTTGACATCTTAACAGCTCATACTTAGAGTGCCATTACCAAGAAATATGGCTGGCCATTCCAGCAATTTGAATCCTTGTGGGATCCAGTAAAGGACTCAGGAATGTGCCTGTATTGCAAGGGGTTGGACCTCTACAACTCTATTATTTTATATAGTCTATCGCTCCACCCAACTCACAAGAAGACTGTAAATAAATGCTGTGGATATTCAGTCACTTTTTGGCAAAGCAGAAACATGGATGGAAATAACAGGTACGGGTTTTTTACCTCATTTGGATGAAAAACTACCTTCCTTTTCTTTCCATTGAATTACATGGTGCCTGCTACATGTGTATTTATTTATTAGTTTTGCAAGGTTTGTATTCCCTTTTCCAGCCCAGTGCTCTTCATCCTCTCCTTTGCTCTGATGTGCTTTTCATCTTGTTTTTCAGAAGGAGGAGGATACTTTTTCCAATTAAATCACCATTTCACTTAAAGAAACTTCAAGGATGATTCAACCCTTCATCACTCCTTCTTAGCCTTTCCAGCTCTTTCCTTTTTATTATTTATACTGCAGTTCTTTCAGTCCGTGAAGAAAGTGATTTCCTTTAAAAGGCTGTTTCTCTATGCAGTGCTGATAAGAACAGGCAAAAGGAAAGGAAACATGATATAAATTTGTTTTCTAAATTTATTTTAGATGCACTATCAGCCTGCCTCACCTCAAGAGTGGGTTTGATCAAAGTGGTAACAGTTTGAAGGACAACATTCAGGAAAACCACTAAATAAATAGCCTGTCAATATGCTGAAATTTGAATCAGCCCTGATTAATTCTGCTCTAAAGACCAGTCATTAAAACTCTAAGAGATGTTTCGTATTTGTGGAGGCTTCCCATTTTAGAACCCTGGAAAGTCAAGGTTCTGAAAAATGTGGGAGCTTCCACTGATACAAAATGCTCCCCACTCACCTTCCACAAGTCAAATAGTGGCAGAAACAGCAATGGAAGACCACCCAGCTCTCTCTCTCTCTCTCTCTCTCACACACACACACACACAGAGAGAGAGAGAGAGAGAGAGAGAGAGAGAGAGAGAGAGAGAGAGAGAGAGAGAGAGGGGTACCTTTCCAAAATTTCTGCTTAAAGAAGGTTTGTTGCTGAAAGGTACTGAAAGCACTGTCTTGGCATGCTTGTTACTGATAGTAAATGACAACTGAAGCGCACATGTTTAAACAACTGTAAAAGGGGGGTGGGCAACTTAAATTCCAAAGGGATTTGCACAGAAATAATCACAACAAGGACTTTTCTACTTCTTTGGCAGATTGTCTCTTTAACTGTCTAGATAGGTGAGAATTTATCTAGTAGGGAAGTTAACTTATTATTGCTGACTCAGCAAAGGTGCTGTGAAACCAATTGTTCTCATTTAGCTGTCTAAGGGTGCAGACAGACAGACAGACAGACAGACACACAAACACACACACACACACACACACATTCCAGTGGAATTCTATTTACAAGACTATTAAACTTTGTCTCAGTTAAATCATTCACATTGTCCTCCATTTTCAACAGGTGATACCATCAGTTGGAAGACAAGCTTTATTCATACATCTAGTTAATTTCCTTACATAGACAGGGGTTCACCTGAGGCTGCAACCCTAAACATACATTCTGGAAATCAATGGAGCTAAGGCAAGGGGTGAGCTGGCAGCATGTTACAGCCATGACTCATTGTCTGTGGTTCAAGCAGATGGGAAGTAAGGGCCAAATTAGATGTGATATTATCCATTTCTATACTCCCTTATTAATTTATTTTTAAATTGCTGATGTTTGTAGGGGGAGCCAGATCCAAACTATGGTGTATATATATATATAAGGATGGAAGGTTTCATCCTTTCTGCCCCTCCATGGCAGTCCGAACCCAAATCAGGGCCCCCTGCACTAGGCATCTGCAATGGGTGGAAAACTTCCAGACATTAACTGAGACCAGGGCAAGACAAAAAGGTTTCTTTAAAAAACCCCACCGTCCTACAAGTTGTAGTCCACCTCCTCACCATGCTTGCCATTTATAAAAAAATATTATATTATATATGCATAGGCTAAATATATCAATAATGTCACATCTAACTTTTCTTCTTTTTTATGGTATAATGTATTCATGTTTATGTTTTTAAATGTAATTCACTTGGAGACTAGTCAAATACATCAGAAGCAGGGAAATGGACAGGGAGGAGTTTGGACCATTATATTCCAAAGGAGTTTGCCTCTGGAAATTTACATCTCCAAACTGGAACCTGAAATTCAGAGAAACTATTTTTCATTTAAGTGGTGAGTTTTGCATGAGCCAATGCGTAATTCATCCAGGTGATATTTCTGTTCTCTCTCTTGGTCTGAAATGTATCATGTCAACTGGTATTTTATACATAAACTCCATTAATGGTACTCGGCCCAATCAGGGTTCTGATTGCTGTGCCAATTCCCTAAACCTTCCCTCGCCTTCCACCCTGGAACTTTGCATGTGGCAGATCTCCACCATTCTGTTATATCCTGCCACTGCCTTGACAGGGTTTGAATTGCCCTGTTAATACTGTAAGGATTCTCAAAGAGGCATAATTGCTGTCCCTGCATTTTTTGGTTTTGGAAATGTTCACTAAACCTCCCCAGCAAATTTGCCCACATAGTGTGCATTTGATTCTGATTTTTGCTCAACAAGGGTATGTTGCCAGATGCTGTTGTTATTATTAATTATCTGCCTTGCAAGATTAAAACATGGTATTAAAAACAGTTTAAAACAACTTAGGCTGGATCTAGACACTTCAAAGAAGCATTTCAGTTAAAGACGTTTTAAACTTCATATGAGAAATTGGGTTAGCAAAAATGGAACTCCACAGCACCATCAGGTGTCATAGTGTTAGAATGCATAAACAACACACATAAAGAAGTGTGTGTTCTTCACATCTGAAGAAGTGTGCATGCACACGAAAGCTCATACCAAGAACTGACTTAGTTGGTCTTTAAGGTGCTACTGGAAGGAATTTGTTTTGTTTTGACTATGGCAGACCAACACGGCTACCTATCTGTAACTTAAACACACATAAAGTGTTTTTTATTTGCCAATGTAGCTGAGTCCTTACAGTCACAGAATATGGTGGATCCAAAAATTGTGCTGTTAGTAACAAGCCTGTACAATGCATACACCATTATGATACATGGGAATAGCAGGGGAGTTTGGTAAATTCTCTTCACAGCAATCCAGAGCTCAAAATTACTGAAGTGCCCAAGTCAGCAACATTTTCCATGCTTCCCCAAGGGCTAAACAGTGAATATCACTGACCTGTATGATGAGTGAATAATAATTAAGTGCCAATTTCTCTTTTTAAATTGAATTGGGGATTCGCGGCTAATTTTTACTCTAACATCTAGCCTGGAATACTCTACAACATTATTAGAAATAACTAAGCAGATGGCACTGGCAGTTTCTCAAAATGATTGTACAGCATTAAAAGCAAAAAACAAATTCTGGATAATACTAGCAGTAGTAGATATAAACACTGTGGCTAATGCAAGGGTAACAAGCCCTAAGCACAGGAAAGTAGATCTGAGCGATGGCCAGACATTGCCTCATGGGCCACATCAACAGACAAAATCCAGGATATAGAGGAACTAAACATGAGAAAAGAGAACCATTTTGTTTGCAAATGAATTGTAATCTATGGAATTCTGCAAAACATGGCAAACACATTTTCAAGTCACTCTTTCTAGATTATCCCTTTTGGGCTGCTCAAGTTTAGCATTTGTGTAGAATTATAAAAAGGAAAATCCATTAAAACCAGGCTTGGACTAATTTCCTCTCCTCACTAACATCCTGCTAATGTCTTTAAACCAGTGCAAAGAACACGGCTTGCTCTCTCTGTTTCAAGCCATAGGCAAGCAATCCCTGCCACCACCTTGGTGTTAACTGAATTGTTAAAAATGAACATTTCTTTTACAAGGCAAGGCACAATGAGACCGTCAAGTATGCCCAAATATTTTGAAAATACTGTTTGCCTAAACCAGTTAAGTTAATTACAATGCAACTAGAGCTGCCATTTGTACTGACCTCGCTAGTATTTGAGCTAATTGGAGCAATTAAGGCCTGTCTAACAATGATTAAACCCAATAACACGTTTGTAAGCAAAGTTGCACTTTGAAAACAACAGCTATCCTATTCATATGAAGAGTAGCTGTTGTCTGAGGTATGCCTAACAAGTATATAGGCAGCTGTTGTTGTTGTTTAGTCGTTTAGTCGTGTCCAACTCTTCGTGACAGCATTTTATACTAATAACATGGATTCTTGTGCACTGGAGTCAATTGTATGTCTGATACCAGACTTTTTGTAAAAAGCTTCTGGGGCTTTTCTAAAATCAAGCAGCATATACATTTTATGAAATAAATAAAATTTATGTCCTACAGACTGCCTCACTTTGGAACTAGTGATGCACTTAGGGCAGCACTTTGGACCAGAAATCCAAGCCCCTGCTTAGCAGAATGAGCAGCCCCCCCCTGCCACAGAAAACACAATATAGCTGGCTCAACACATTTTAAAGTATGTGAAACAATGAACATTATCATCTAAAGGGGGGGGGGGGCACGAGACCATTTGAGATAGTGAAATAATATATATTACCACCTAAAGGGGGAGCTCCAAGATTACTTAAGCCCAGAATTTAAATGTTTCTAAGTACACCATTACTTGGAAAGCAGGCTAAGAATGTAAGATGAGCCTGCTGGATTAAGCCAATGGCCCACGTAGCCCAGCATCCTGTTCTCACACTGGCCAACCAGATACCCATGGGAAGCCTGAAAGCAGGGTCTGAATACAACACTACTCTCTCCTCCTGCAATTCCCTGCAACTGTTATCCAGAGGCATACTGCCTTTGACACTGGAGGTAGCATTCGAGACTAGGAGCTATTGATAGCTTCATCCTCCGTGAATCTGTCTAATCCTCTTATAAAGTCACCCATGTTGGTGGCCATCACCGCCTCCTTTAACAATGCACTGTGTAAACAGGTACTTCCTTTTGTCTGTCTTGAATCTTCCAGCATTCAGTCCCTGAGTTCTAGTGTTATGGGAGAAGAAAGGGGGGAAATTCTCTGTCCGTTTATTATGCCATCCTCTTACTCACACCACACTTCATGTGGGTAATTAGAGGGCTGCCCACAGGAAGCAGTGAAGCCCAGGAAGGAGTTCAACATCATGTGGTTACAAACATTCAGGAAGTACACACATTTCTGTTTGCTTGATGGAACAATCTCCCCTCTCCTCCCTCGCCAATGTACTGTTCTGGGGATTCTCCTGACACCCCCTCCCTGCCATCAATTTTGTGGGGAAACAGGGGGGGAAGCCCCATTGTACTAGCAAAAGTCATTTGTGTCGGCTTCTGCTAATGGGACGAGTTACTCGGAACTGGACATTAGCACAGTTGTGACTGGGCAGCAGCATACACATCAAAAGGTGAAAGCTGATTTCTCATTTGTGCAAAATGAAACTTCCAAGTCAACTCAAAAGTTAGGATCTGATTGCTTGACATTGCTTAGTGGCTGTTTGCTGAATATAACTTGTCAAAGACAACAGAAAATGAGGGAATTTTGTTTATTATTACCGCACTGTTAACACTAATGAAAATTACTTTGTGCAGAAAAAGTACAATCACTTCACTTAATCAAGCTCTCAAGTCCCAGATAAATCTTAAGCTTCTCTCTTTCTCTATGCCACATTCTCCCCCCAGTAAAGTTGTAAATTATGTTGTTGACCTTAGATAATAGCTGGGAGAGAAACAGTTCCAGGGGAGAAGCATTTTGTATTGGAAAGGGATTATTTATCAAAAGCTTCCAAGTGCTCAAGTACTGTACTTCACTATCTGGAAGATGCTTTTAAAATTCAACTGGCTACATTTCTTACAGTCAATTGTAGCAGAAGAGTCCAGGTCAGGAGTTCATAACCTGCATATAACTTACGAGGCAGCATACTTCTGAAAATTGCATGTTGAAGACAAACAAGAGAAGAAGATCTGTTGTCCTCATGCCCTCTTTTTAAGTATTAAAAAAATAATGCTGAACTTGCCCCAAAGCACAAAACTGAGTGCAAAGCAAGCATTGCGTGAACCCCAACACCAAACCACTCTTTTGATCCAAACTTTGATTATGTTGACAAGTAACTTGGCCACACGAGAACAAAACCACTCTTTTGATCCCACATTTTGCTGCTGAACAATGACAGCCAATTTGCAGAAGACAAAGTAATGAAAGACAAAAATGAAAGACAAAAAAGCTTAGTACATAAACTAAGTTCAAGTAAAAGGTAGAGTGAAGGCTCCAAATACAAAACACTTACCCAATAATTTCCCTTTCAGTTAAATTATCCTCAAACTTCCCAGACTCCACCCCCCATTGCCACCTAGATCCCTCTCAAAATCAATTAGCCCTCAAATAAATGCATCCCAATCACCTTGCCGACAAAGGTCCGTATAGTTAAAGCTATGGTTTTCCAAGTAGTGATGTATGGAAGTGAGAGCTGGACTATAAAGAAGGCTGATCGCCGAAGAATTGATGCTTTTGAATTATGGTGCTGGAGGAGACTCTTGAGAGTCCCATGGACTGCAAGAAGATCAACCCTATCCATTCTGAAGGAAATCAGCCCTGAGTGCTCACTGGAAGGACACATCGTGAAGCTGAGGCTCCAATACTTTGGCCACCACATGAGAAGAGAAGCCTCCCTGGAAAAGACCCTGATGTTGGGAAAGATTGAGCACAAGGAGAAGGGGACGGCAGAGGACGAGATGGCTTGACAGTGAACCTTCAATAAAAAGATTTTTCAGCAGAGTTAAGGTTTAGTACAACAACAGTATTTCTGATGGTGTAAGCTGGTAATCCAAATGCTTCAAAGTAACAAGTTCAGACTCTCTCAGATTGTTTCAAAGTTCAGATTCAAAGTATCCAAGCTGCAAACTGCAAGCTGACAGCTCAGTTTCTCAGGCAGTTCCAGCGCCTGGGGTTTTTAGTTAAAATGTAGCTCCAAAGGGAGAAAGATTAAAATATAACTAAAATTCATAAGAGTCCAGCACATGAGGTTATCTATTCCACTTAAAATAAAGTTCAATGGGTGCTCAGATCAAATAGTTTAAAAGGTCTCTCTTTGCCTCCACTCCTCCACGCTCTTTGCGTTCAAGTTCAATGGGAGCGGAAGACGGACTTCCTGTTTTTCGTCAATCCGCTTTCAGCCAAATTTAATGTTTTAAAGTCCCGAATTACATACAGTCAGTTGTTTACTCACGGGTTGTTGTTTTTAAAGCATAAATTTCAGGAAGAAAGGTCAGCGCTCACTGGCAACAGCTACGCGGCTTCACTCCGCCGATTGCGGAACGACCCACAGCGCCGCAGCCTCCTCCGCGATCCGGAGCCCCTTACGAGGCTCCCTCAACGTTTCGGTGGCCGCTTCTGGCGCCCGCCGGGTCCCGGGACCGCAGGCTTCTGCTGCCTGCGGTTTTCCGTTTTTGGGTCTCCGCTGCGCCGTAGCGGACGACCCTTTCTCGTGCGGAGCTTCCCTTCCCGTTAGGAAAGGGCAGCCATTACCCTTCGCGCCGCCTCCGGAAGTCCTAAGTTCTTGGACTTAGAAATTTGACTTTATTTTAACTGAAATTGATTTCTTCCCTGAAATATTTTAAACTCCCCCTAGAGGATTTGGGACTTATAACAGTGACTTTTACTTTACTTTCTTTTTCCCGGCCCCTTATTGACTGTGACCATCTGTGCCGGGGCTTTCTCATGGGAACAACTCAGCTTGACCTTGAATTTTAGATAACTTTGGAATGAGTGGTACAAGAAGGAGAGGAAGAACTAAACAAACAACTTTGACAACTTTAACCGCAGCCTCACAGGCACGTAGATCATCTGTGCCTACTTTGCCCTCTGAGGTCGAAACTGTTTCTCTGCCACGGGCAGGGGAGGGAGAAACTGAGGAATTACAACTGGAAGATATGGCCTCAGGGGCAAGCACTACTATTTTAGAGAAAATTTTTGAAAAATTAGAATCTTTGGATAAGAAAGTAGAATCTTTGGACAAGAAAGCTGATGAGCAAACATATAAAATTGAGCAGAACATAGAATGTTTAAATAAATTATCTGGACAAGTCTCACAGAATACTCAAGTAATCGGAGAATTGAAGGAGGCTGCAGGGGAAAATCGGAAATTGGCTGAAGATACCAGCCAAAAACTTGAAAATTTAGAACAAGAGGTAAGACCACTCTGCAAGCAAGTAGGCGAACATCAGACCTATTTGTCCATGCTTGAACTGCGGAACAGGGAGAGCAATTTAAGGATAAGAGCAATACCAGAAGTGGAAGAAGGCAACCTAGCTGAGTTTCTGACTAAAGAATTCTCCAAATTTTGGAGTTTAGAGGAAAAGGACTTTAAAATTGTTTCAGCTTTTAGGCTCGGAAGACTTCTAAAGAAAGAGAAGCCCAGAGACTGTTTGATAATATTGAGGTCAAAGGAGGAAAGGGATAAGATTTTGGGCCTACACTACGGAAAGTCACTGGACATTTTGGACAAAAGAATTGAGATCTACAAGGATATTCCTAAACAACTGCTAGATCTTAGATCTGACTATTTGGAGTTGACAAGACTACTAAGGAAGAATTCAATCATCTTTAGGTGGGAATTTCCTCAAGGACTATCTTTTACCTTTAGAGGGAAGAAGATCAAAATCAGAACATCGGAAGACAGAGATAAATTTCTGAACGTATACGGAGAGGACCTTCACAAAGGAATTGACCAACTTCCAGGGCCTGAAACACCAGAGGCATCTGCACCCCTGGACTCTGAAGATTCTCTGAACAAGATACCACCCCTTGAAAAATAACCAGATTTATTCAGGATGTCTCTGCAACTTTTGAGTTGGAATATTAATGGCTGCAATATCCCGGAAAAAAGGAGGAAAATTTTTCATATACTAAAAAAAGAACAATTGGATATTATCTGCTTACAAGAAACACACGTGACTAGGCTCCATAGAAAGGTGTTAATAAACAAAAGACTTGGCCAAGAATTTATATCTTCGGACAGAGTAAAGAAGCGAGGAGTGGTGATATATGCAAAAGAGAGCCTGTCACCTAAATTCTTATTCAAAGATGAACATGGAAGAATATTAGGAATTGAGATACAACATCAAGGAGAAAAGATTCTGATATTAGGAATCTATGCACCAAATGACGGGAAATCGGAATTTTACAAGAAGTTGCATGAGACTATGCTGGACTATCTGGACTACAACAACATCATTATGATGGGAGATATGAATGGGGTCGTATCGACAAACATGGATAAGTCACAAAATCAAAACGTTACAAAAGACGGCAGACTACCAAAGACCTTTTTTGAAATGGCTGACAATATGGACTGGATTGATATTTGGAGAACTAAGAACCCCCTGGGAAGAGAGGGAACATTCTTCTCTGAAGCCCAACTGACTTGGACAAGAATCGACCAAATATGGATATCTAGAGGTCTGGCACCCAAGGTCAGAAAAGTGGAAATCTGCCCAAAGACCTGCTCCGACCATAATGCGCTGAAGATGGATATGACACTATTGCCAACCGGCTCCTTTAGATGGAAGATGAATGATAGCTTGTTTAGAGATCAGGAGATTGTCAAGAAGGCCCAAAAAACCTTGAAGGATTATTTTGAAATAAATATGAACACTACGGTGGAAAAAAGAACTATCTGGGACGCAAGCAAAGCTGTGATGAGGGGGTTCTTGATACAACAGAACACTGTAAAGAAAAGAACACAAAATGAAAGGAAAGATAAGATTTTGCAGAAAATTAAAGAATTGGAGAAGAAATTAAGATCAAACCCGAAGTCACAGCCGATTCTGAGAGAAATTAAACTATATCAAGCCCAATATTCTAAATTGATAAACCAAGAAATAGAATGGAAGATTAAATTAATGAAACAAAAAACTTTTGAATCGGCAAATAAATGTGGAAAACTGCTAGCTTGGCAGTTGAAGAAGAGACAGAAATTAAATACAGTTACAAACCTAGAAATTGAAGGAAGAAATATCCAGAACCCCATGGAAATTAGAAAGTGCTTCCAGAGATACTTTAAAAAATTATACACTCAAGGGCCGCAAGATGAGGTTGAGATTAAACAATTTCTGGAAAGAAATGGATTAACAAAGTTGTCACAAAAAAACAGATTAATCCTGAACAACAAAATAACACAACAAGAGATTGAACAAGCTATTCAGAACATGCAACTGGGCAAATCTCCAGGGCCAGACGGTTTGACCTCCAAGTATTACAAGACATTAAAAGACTATCTGACCTAACCAATGATGGAGGTCTGTAATGAAATTATGGAAGGGAAGAAGGCGCCGGAATCGTGGAAGGAAGCCTTTATCACATTGATACCAAAATCTGAAGCTGAAAAGACACAACTCAAAAACTATCGTCCCATCTCCCTTTTGAATGTGGATTACAAAATATTTGCAGACATTTTGGCAAGTAGATTCAAAAGAGTGCTTAATGAAGTAATTCATAAAGACCAGGCAGGCTTTCTCCCAGGTAGACATATGTTTGCAAATACTAGGAACATTATTGACGTTTTGGAACTTTTGCAAACAGACATAAATACAAAAGCAGTGTTAATTTTCATAGACGCGGAGAAGGCCTTTGACAATATTTCTTGGAAATTTATGAAGGGAAATTTGAATGAAATGGGAGTGGGACGGGGGTTTGAGAATGGGATTGACGCAATATATTCAGAACAAAAGGCCAAACTGATAGTTAACAATGTGGTTACAGAAGAGTTCAAAATTGAAAAAGGAACACGACAAGGCTGCCCGATTTCCCCTTTGTTATTCATTTCGGTTCTGGAGGTGCTCTTGAATTTGATCAGAGGGGACCGGTTGGTGGAAGGGATTCAGGTCGGAGCGAAACAATACAAATTGAAAGCTTTTGCAGATGACCTAGTTTTGACTCTGCAGGAGCCAGAATCTAGTACGAAAAGAGTATTACAACTGATACAGGATTTTGGTCGGGTGGCAGGATTTAAATTAAATAAACAGAAAACTAAAGTGTTGGGAAAAAATTTGACAGATACAGAGTCGGAAAGGTTTCAGAGAGAAACAGAACTAACTATGGTTAAAAAAGTAAAATACCTAGGGGTAAACATAACAGCAAAAAACCTGAGTCTATTTAAGGACAATTATGAAAAATGTTGGTCTGAAATTAAGAGAGACTTGGATAGTTGGACAAAATTGAAGCTTTCTTTGTTAGGCCGAATTGCTGCTATTAAGATGAATGTATTGCCAAAAATGTTGTTTTTGTTTCAAACATTACAGATTGTGGACAAAACGGAGTGCTTCCGGAAGTGGCAGAAAGATATATCTAAATTTGTCTGGCAGAGCAAAAAGCCCAGAATTAAGTTTAAGATATTAACAGATGCGAAAGAAAGAGGTGGCTTTGCCCTGCCAGACTTAAAGCTGTACTATGAAGCCGCAGCTTTCTGCTGGCTAAAAGATTGGCTACTTCTCGAAGACACTGACGTGCTGGATTTGGAAGGTTTTAACAATGCTTTTGGTTGGCATGCATACTTATGGTATGACAAAGTTAAGATTAATAAGGCCTTTAAGAACCATATTGTCAGGAAAGCACTGTTCAATGTCTGGACGAAATATAAAGACTTATTGGAAAACAAAACTCCAAGGTGGCTCTCACCTCTGGAGGCTAAGGCCCGAAAAAGACCCAATATGGAGGCCAAATGGCCAAAATATTGGGAATTATTAGAAAAAGATGGAGACAATTGGAAATTGCAGAGTTTGGAGAAAATGAAGGATAAGGTGCGAGACTGGTTACATTATGCTCAGATTAAAGAAGTTTTTAAAAATGACAAAAAGTTAGGGTTCCAGGTGGAGAAATCGAAGTTAGAAACAGAATTGTTAGAACCCAAAACCAAGGTACTATCTAGAATGTATAACTTGCTGCTAAAATGGAACACACAAGACGAAATGGTTAAATCGGCTATGATAAAATGGGCACAGGATATTGGGCATAACATTATGTTTGAGGACTGGGAAAGGTTGTGGACCACTGGGTTGAACTTCACTGCATGTAATGCTCTGAAGGAAAATGTTATGAAAATGATATATAGATGGTACATGACCCCAGTTAAACTTGCCAAAATATACCATTCGTCTGACAATAAATGTTGGAAATGTAAAGAAAATGAAGGAACATTCTTCCACCTCTGGTGGACATGCCCTAAGGTGAAGGCCTTCTGGGAAATGATATACAATGAGCTGAAAAAGGTATTTAAGTATACCTTCACTAAGAAACCAGAGGCCTTCCTTCTGGGTATTGTCGGCCAGAAGGTGTTAAAGAAGGATCGAACATTTTTCATGTATGCAACAACGGCAGCAAGGATTCTCATCGCAAAAAATTGGAAAACTCAAGATTTACCCACACTGGAAGAGTGGCAGATGCAGCTGATGGACTATATGCAACTGGCCGAGATGACTGGCAGAATCCGAGACCTGGGAGAAGAAAAGATGGAGGAAGACTGGGAGAAATTCAAGATGTATTTACAAAAACATTGTAATTTGTTTGAATGTTAAGAAGGATGCTAGATTATAAAAAACTGGCCACCACTAAACTAGATTTAAATTTGATGATAAGTGAGACTAAAGAAAATATAAAAATTTTATTGGAAAAAGTGTTAAATCATATTGGAATGTGTGGACATGAGATTGTAAACAAGCTGATAATTTGTTTGGAAAAATTTTTTTTTTTTTAATGATGTAAATGGGAGAGGGGGACGTGAGGGAGTCCAAAGAAGTGAAGAATTTGTTGTTATAAAAGTAAGATTGTTTTATGTGTGCATTTATATTTTTAAAAAAAAAACCTTAATAAATATTTATAAAAAAAAAAAAAAGAGATGGCTTGACAGTGTTTGACCAAACTGCGGGAGGCAGTGGAAGACTAGAAGTTTGGTCAAACACTGTCAAGCCATCTCGTCCTCTGCCGTCCCCTTCTCCTTGTGCTCAATCTTTCCCAACATCAGGGTCTTTTCCAGGAAGTCTTCTCTTCTCATGTGGTGGCCAAAGTATTGCCTCCCGCAGTGCCTGGCATGCCTCCCGCAGTGCCTGGCATGCTCTGGTCCATGGGGTCACAAAGAGTCGGACACAACTAAATGACTAAACAACAACAGATTAAAATTCCACTTAGACCGCCTTTGATTCTCCTTCCTACATTCATTTTTGATTCCTCCCCTCTAGCCTTTCAAATGAAGATCCCACATGATTTGATCACAGCCAAGTAGCCCAGGATCTGGATTTTTCCACTTGTGTCTGGAGTATCAGTGTTTTCAATTCAAGAGCCACGGTGAGGGTTGGCTACCCCACCAAGGGCCACACAGCTGTGGTGAGTGTGACCAATGCACAAGCATGTATACACACACACACACACACACACTCCCTACACATGTGGCACAAGCACACAGACTACATACAGGTAGGCAGATAAAAATACATTCACACATTTAAGCGCGCAAGCAGCAGGCAGACACATAACACTCAGCAGAGGGTGGTGACAGACTGGCAGAGAGACAAGTGGAAAAGACAGGTGTCTGTTCCAGGTTTGTTTCGTTTTTAAAAATTAAAACACACATGAAATACAAACTTTGTGAACACCTTCACTCTGGAGGAATTTGTCTCTTCCCCATCCCCATTAATTTATCACTAAATGCAGTATTACGCTATCTTGGTGTCGAGCCTTGATTTATTTGGGAATCAGATTCTCTTCCCTGAGGAGCACCACACATTTCAGGGTGAGCACTTACATTAATGCTGAAATAGCATTTCTTAGATATGGCCACTGGCAGGTTTTTGTGCTGTCACAGCAGACCCTTGGCAGCCCATGTTAAGCATTATTAAGCTTTTCTTTTTTGTAATATAAAGCATGATAATGATCTGGGAGCTGTCATCTTATACAGGTTGCAAAATATAAAGCTTCTTACTTTGCAATCAATGCATAACCCATTGACATCTTAAAACATCTTCAGTGAGGCTGACTTTAATATGTCTTACCTATTGTCAGAGGAGTAAATCGCTCTGGTTCACCACCTGCTGTTGCTTTTTATCGTTTGCGCTTAAACTAAGCTTCAGACATCCACCTCCCTAGCAAATCATACATCTTCAGTTTTCAATATGCATGGCGCTGTACACCACATATTAAAAGTCTTTATCTAAATCACCGACTTTTGGTAATGGGCTTAACTGTAACTGTTGTTTCCCCTGTGTTGAATGTTACACTGTAAGCTCCTCAGGACAATGACCTGTTTTCTTCCACTCTGGAAAACCTCATGCACACATACATATATACAAACAATATAAGTATGTTCTCAGAAATTGGAAGACATCAACAACATGAATGTGAGTTTGTTACCAGAGGGGGGAAAGCCATTCGTAAGTAAAAATGTGGTCTTGTTATACATGTTTCCAAAGTCATGCTTAGATGCTTTAGTAGCCAGTGGGCACAGAATAGCAGGATAATTAAATTTTTGCAGGCAAACACATCAGAACCATATGCAAAATAGGATCATACATTTCAGAATCATATACTAAAAAAACCTGTATAAGATGATAGAACACAGAGAGATAGGCCAATTTTTAAATGTCTGGACACATTTCTACCCAAATTACATCCTCCACTGCCAGTTTTAGGAAGGAACCTGACTGCTCCACATCTTGCTGAGTCCTTTCCTCACTAAATGGATTAATGGATGATACTCTGAGTCAAAAGATGAATTCCAAGATTGAGAAAATTGAGATGCAGCATGTGGCTGAGAGAGAAAAATCCCTTTAAAGTGTACCTAGGTCACTGCCTTTCCCAATGGTTTCCTGACTAAATTCAGAAAATGGGATGGATAGAACTACAGAAACTATAACCAGAGTGATTCATTCCTGAACACAGAAGTACACTGTGAGATCATTAAGTTAATACCCATTTGTAAAGGTGTACATTCATTAATTGGTTCAATTTTCATTTGTTCCTATACTAATGTGTAATATCTAACAGTTTTATTATGTTCATTTCTTGAGAGACGCCATTTGTTAGCAACCAAATCACAGTAGTAAATATGATACAATACAGGACAGCAGTTTTAGACACAGTCTGCTCATGCAATGACTTACTTGGATTGCAGCCATGCGTTCCTGGTTATGGATATGTCACGTCCTGAAAAATTCAAAGTACTTTTGGCTCAACAGGTGTTACTCTTAAAATTCTAACACCAGGCAAGCGCCTTTGCTGTACTCTTTTCAGTGCCTGCTTAAAACATGTTTGCTTAGGCTGGCCTATCCAGACACATATATATGTTGACAAGTTTTAATCTTTTATTGCTACTTTTAATTATCTCCTGAATGTTTTTATTACTTGTTTTTAAATGTTTTTAATAGTAAGTTTATTACAATCCATAAGTATAAAAGTTTTGTTAAATAAATAAATAAAATAAAACTCAAAGCAAAGTATTAGAATCAGCTATGTGAGAAACACAAAAGAAAAACAAGTGAAAATGAGGGCTGTGAACACAGCACGTAAATCAGCTACTTCAACAGCCCATCCAGATGTATGCAAGCCTTTCCCCAGTTCTCTTGGCAATTAATTATAAAATGTAATTAGAGACATTGGGTTGAAATGGATTCTTAAAAAAAAAATCAATTCAATAGTTTTTGAGTTGTAATGAAGTGACTGCAAATAAATAAAAAGTCACGAAGAATCTGATTTTCTGATTGGCAGCTCATTCTTAAACATATGATGTGGAAATCTGTTCCATTGATCCCATTTGTAAAAGCTCTAGGGTGGGAAACAGGCATGGAATAATTGAATAGGTCCACAATATTTCTCACTTGATCAAATTAAAAATTCTCATACTCACAGATAATGACATTGGGGTCGTCTCAGACAAACATTTTTAGAGGAATAAAAATGCAGTCACAATTCATTTCTAACAGACACTTGACACTTACTGCTTCAAGGCAATGTTTCTCATGTGGGCATCACACATTCTCCTCAGGGTCAGACCAGAATATTTTGCAAGTTAATTTTCCTCCCTCCATCTGTCGACAATGTGGCGGCTGCATGAAATATAGTTATAAAAGTACCATGCATGGCATTTATCTAAGATTTACTCAGAGTAGACCCACTGAGGTTAATAAACGTGAAGCTAGGTCCATTAATTTCAATGGGTCGACTGTGATACAAATTAGTTGAATACTATCCCATTATTACCTCCTGGACAATACCTATGGTATCAAAAGTGATAAGTATAATAACTTCCCCACTAGTTAATTTTGTAATTTTATCCCCCCCCCCAATTTATACTTTGGAAGCAGAGTACTTTACTGCTGTACTAATAAAGCATATCCCCTTTTAGTTTAACTGCAGACAACACCAACACTTTCGCTGCAGTAGTATTTCAGCCTCAGCATGGCCAACAGACAGGGAACATGGGAGCTTTAACACAGGAACATCTGGAGGGGCACAGGTTCCTAGATCCCTTAATTATGGTCTGTGATAGGACTTCTTAAATTATGAGCCCCAACATGTTCCTGGTGGGTTTCACGATGAGATTTTCCCCCCCTCCCTCCAGGGTTCTCCACTTTTCTGTCACTGGGCTGACAGCATACAGTTAATGTTTGTGGTTTTCCTCTTTTCCTCCTTCTGTGCCAGGGATAAAGAATCGTGACCATCCAGATGTTGATGGACTATAACTCCCATCATTCCCTAACTATTAGTACTGTTGGCTGAGGCTGATGGGAGTTGGAGTCCAACAACAGATTCCCCATTGCTACATTTTAAAATTCTACTTAGATATATACTGCCTAGAAACACTTACATTAGCATTAAAAATGAAATATAAAATATAAACTGGTTCTGCATTAAGTACTGAAGTGGTATTTAAGAATTCTCAGTTGCAGAGGCAGAAAGTACAGCTTGGAAGATTTACAAGTAGGTCCTGCTTGACTGAGGAAGCTTACAGGTGGGTTGCACTTTGGAACAATTGAGAAGTGCTATTTTATACTAAAGATCTAAAACATAATGAAGGAAGTGAAGGAGTGGGTTTTCTGTTCTTTTCCCTCTGTCACTTAGTGTAAACATGCATATTTTTTTTAAAAAAATCACCAAACCTTTTCAGAAAAAATAATAATAATAAAAAAATTTATTTATATCCCACCCTCCCCAGCCGAAGCCGGGCTCAGGGCGGCTAACAACAATAAAACAGTACAAAAGTACAGCACAAACAACACTCTAAAATCATTCATTATAAAATTAATTAAATTCAAGCCACTGGCCACCATTGGGCCAGAGCTCCGCGAAGATTGCCGAGGGAGGGAGTCAGGCTGTGCCCTGGCCAAAGGCCTGGCGGAACAGCTCTGTCTTGCAGGCCCTGCGGAAAGATGTCAAGTCCCGCAGGGCCCTAGTCTCTTGTGACAGAGTGTTCCACCAGGTTGGAGCCACAGCCGAAAAAGCCCTGGCTCTAGTTGAGGCCAGCCTAACTTCTCTGTGGCCTGGGACCTTCAAGATGTTTTTATTTGAAGACCGTAAGTTTCTCTGTGGGGCATACCAGGAGAGGCGGTCCCGTAGGTACGAGGGTCCTAGGCCGTATAGGGCTTTAAAGGTTAAAACCAGCACCTTAAACCTGATCCTGTACTCCACCGGGAGCCAGTGCAGCTGGTATAGCACCGGGTGAATGTGATCTCGCAGCGAAGACCCCGTAAGGAGTCTTGCTGCAGCATTCTGCACCCGCTGGAGTTTCTGGGTCAGTCTCAAGGGCAGCCCCACGTAGAGCGAGTTACAATAATCCGGTCTGGAGGTGACCGTCGCATGGATCACAGTGGCTAGGTCAGGGCGAGAGAGGTAAGGAGCCAACTGCTTAGCTTGGCGGAGATGGAAAAATGCTGCCTTTGTTATAGCTGCAATCTGCGCCTCCATGGAAAGGGAGGTGTCGAAGATTACACCCAAACTCTTAACGGACGGTGCTGGCATTAATTGCGCCCCCGCAAGAGATGGGAGTTGCCCCCCCAATCCCATATCGTCCCGTCCCAGCCACAGGACCTCTGTCTTCGAAGGATTTAGCTTCAACCGGCTCCCACGTAACCATCCAGCCACAGCTTCCAAACATCTGGTCAGTGTGTCTGGGGCCGAGTCAGGATGGCCATCCATCAACAGATAGAGTTGGGTGTCATCGGCATACTGATGGCAACCCAGCCCAAAGCTCCGGACAAGCTGGGCGAGCATCTGGAGTGGCAAAACAACCCAAGGAAAACACATTTTAAAATATTTGCCATTCATCATTTCTCACGGATTGTAATTTATATGCAGTAAATGCAATGCAAGTGCCTTGTGTACTTTTTATATACCAAAATGCTAGAGCAACTGGTTCCCTTTAGATGCTTTCAACTTTCATTTGATTTCATAAAATGGAGATTTAGATTGCACCAATCATCAAAAAGGAGTTTCAAAGGGCACATGAAGCAGAGCGAGGTGTGTTAAAAGGGAGACCTGCTATCATCCCAGAGGCAGCTGACAAGAATATAAAGGAGGGCTGTAAATGTGAAGCCAGGAGCTGCAACTTCAAACACATAACCAAGGTTTGGGTGGCTCACACTTTTCATTTCTTCTACTTATTTCATGTGTAGTCGGCCTTTCCTTCCAATAGTTCAGTGTATATTGCCCCCACCCCATTTTATCCTCATAACAACTCTACAAGGTAGATTAGGCTGACTGGCCCAAGGTCACCCTGTGGCTGGGTGGGGGCTGGATCACGGCAGTCCTAGTCTGACACTTCATAACTACACCACACTGGCTCATAATGCACTCGTTAAATTAAGCTGGAGGAATAAGATGGTGGAATTGTCTTAAGCAGCAGCATTTGCCACAGATAAAATTACTCATAACTCTTAATTCCTTCCCTGTTCTCACTTGCACACCTTCACTCGCTTTCTGGTGAAACATGAAGCATTAAAGTGCTAGAAACTGTGCTCGGAGTGACAACAACTGCACTTTCTAAGATGTCCTGCCCAAATAATTTGCTGTACTGTGAATTCTCAGAAAAGGCATTTACAAATTGTTATTATTCAGTCTGGATCCAATAAGCAGAACCTGTGCTTCCTGAATTACAAACACTCACACTGTATTGCCTAAACTATTTTCCTCTTTGGATGCTGCACTCATATTAATGTGTAATGAGAGTTTTAGTTTTTCATAAGTAAAAAAAGAAATAAAGGTCATTTATACGGAGTAGCTTGTGTTTCTGTGGCTTCTCATTCTAATACCTATGTTAGTAGTCGAAAACACGAAGCTTGCCCTCTTCCTTAATTTGGCTCTTTCTCAGAAGTGAAGAACACATACTGGAAATCAATCAGATCTTGTTGTTTTTCAAAGATACCCTGGATTTGCCTGCTTTGTCAATATTTTCAAAAGGGTTACAAATAGCACTTAGCCTTTCTCATGGCTAAGTTGGATGCAAGTCCCACTGTGTTCAGTGAGGTTTACTACCCAGTAAGTATATTTAAGAGTGCAGCCTCAGTGTCTTTGAAAATGTCCATGACCTGATAAATACTAGCCTCATATACACTGTAATCTTTTCATGCAGCCAGAGCAAGGAATAGAGCTGAAATTCACAATACCTGAAACAACATGTGACCCAAAACCCAGTGTGAACTTTGCACTTTTCCAACCCACCTTCCCCGCCAAAATAAGTTCAAAAGATGCATATATTAGAGAAGTGTACAGAAAAATGCATTTGTCAGTGAAAATAGCAATGAAAACACATTATATTACAAGAAATGTCTTGCAAAACTTGGGATATTATAAAAATGTGCATGAAAATTTCATGTTGACCTTAAAACAAAAATTACAAACTGTTGCAGAAGCAGAGCAAGCCGACTTAAGCCTGGAAAAATAAGAAACTCAAAGAACCCAAAATAGACATATTTGTGTGTCCCTAGTTCGAAAGAAACGAGGGGAAGCTGGATTGTGCCTATTGTCCTGGTCCCTAACCAGCAAGCATTCCAATACAGTCAGTTTCCAACAGCGTGAAATGAGCTACTGCTCTTTCTATTTCTAAGCTGTAATGCAGACAGAATCGTGGACATGGATAAGAAGACGAAGCCAAGGAATCCAAGTTCCGGAAAGTATACCCACCTGTAGTCCTTGCATAGTTTCAGCCTATACAATCTACCTCACAGTGTGAAATAAACAAAAACATATCTCACAGAACCTGTGACTCCAAGTAGCTCAGGATATGAGTCAACCTGCGTGGCATTTGGAAGTGGGGTGGCGGCAAACACACAACCAAGGGTCATTAGACAATAAAATCTGAGGAAGTATCTCTCCGCTTTCCCCACAAAAAAGACAGCCAGCCAGACCTTGCCCATGAGCAAAACCTACTTATTCCATGTTCACAAGTAACATTATTTTGGTATGCAAAGCTATAAGGTTTGACATCCATAAATATATGGATTTGTTTCAGAAGCAATATCATGTTAAAGTAGCACAGTACACATTACTAACATCCAGTCCCACCCACTGATATACAAAATAGAAGACCTGATTCACACATGCAAATCGTAGGATGGCTGAATCTGTCATTTGCTGTGCCATCTCAAAAACTGCTTTCTTCTTGCAGCACTGTTAAACTCATCTGAATAGTTTGCTGCAGAGAGCAACCTCCATCCAGCCATATGATAGTCACCACCATATTACACTTTGCATGTGTAAATTGGGCCTTAAAGTGTAGCAAAAGCATCATTTCCAAGGAATTAGACAAGAGACCAGATCTCAGAAAACCACACCACTGATAAGAGCTGGGGGAGAAAGGCTGGGAATCATTATAGTCATCAACTCTCTTTTAGAGAGTCTGCATCTCTTTCAAGTCAGTGGAAATTTCCCATGAAATGTCATTCATCTATACGGTGTCCTCAACATAGTTTCACGTGTCAAAAAATGGATCAGAGTCAGCAAGTTATTTTCAGTGCTAAACCAATCATAACTGCTATTATCAGTGCTTTTTTGGTAAAAATAAATGAGGTGTCAGTACTCATATTGTGGGTAAAGTGGGTGCCAGCACATAATGGCGGCCACTGGCAGAAAAGAAAAGGGGTTCCAATACTATGTACTATGATACTGTGAATACCCCATTTTCAAGCAATTTTGTAAGGTGCAACAGCAGTCTTCTAAATCTTTGCAAGTAGTTCTCTGCGGCTGGCATACAAATCTTTAGAGTTTTGGAGTACCACAAGCAGTTCAGTAGGCACAAGTTGAAAAAGGATTGCTTCCTAAGATAGATGGATCCTCCTTCCTTATACCAGCTAACACCCTCTTAAAGAGAACCATCTTTGGTTCACAATGGATTTGTAGGATAAATACTCCCCTGACTGCCACACAGGGACGCGGACTTATAAAAAATATTGGGGGGGCCCGGGAAAGCTCATGAATAATAAATAAGCTCATGAATATGCAAATAAAGTGGCGCTGCCTCCTCGTGAGCGAATAGGGGAGAGCGTGCTGCGCCTATTAATCAGCTCCAAAGGAAATTGGGTGGAGCTTTTGCTCGGGAGGGAGGGCAGGAGGCATGCAGCCCGCCCCTCCCTGTGCATTTTGGGCTGGGGGAGGGGCGGCGGTGGCGCTCTGCTGGAGGGGCGCCGGAGATTATTGGGGGGGCGGAGCCCCCCCAAACGAATTTTTGAGGGGGCTCGGGCCCCCTCAAGCCCCATGGAGTCGGCGCCTATGCTGCCACATCATCTCTGCCTGACAAGGAAAAAAAGAGCTGTAACTTTATTCTAGCCTTGTCCTCCATGAATTTGTCTAATCTTCTGTCAAATCCATACAGGTTGGTGGCAATCACTTCATCTGGTGGGATTGAATTCCATAGTTCAACTGAATAGTGAATGGATGTATTTTCTTTTCCCCATCCAGAATCTTCCAGCCTTCAAAACACCCACTAGCCATGTAAGAACATGAGCAAGGAAGCAAGGTATCAAGCTATACAGAAGCCAAGAGAGATTGTGATATCTTCATTTGGCACAACAAAAAAGCATCTCTGTAACACTGCTCAAGCTATTCCTTCTTTTATTTTCCAGTCACCAAATTAGAGGGTTGTCTGTAGACTGGTCTGCTTACTTTCATACAAACTGCACACAACTAACATTCGTGCACTTTTCTAAGTCTTTGCCACACAACAGAAATATAAGCAGTGAAAGTCTCAGACCAAAAGAGACCAAAATTAGCAATAGCAGGCTGCATCACGTTAACCTTTTAAAATGTTGGCTTTTAATGAGCTGGCTATATGCACTCACTTGTAAGATGGGGGGGAGGGGGAAATGCCAGCCAATCAAATGAAATAACATTAAAAAGGTCAAAGCTGCTACAGCTTGTAAAAAAGCTGGAGAGACAATGGGGAATGGCACCGGCTAGGACTATTTTGCTGATACAAAGTGGAGGAAAATGATCAGATGATTAGAACATAAACTCTGAACTTTAAATAAGGGTCCCCAGGTTCCTTTTCCCTTGCTTCACCCTGCTACTGAGAAAAGGTGGTTTGGGGTATGGCCACCAGGCTTTTTTGAGGTGCACAGACCAAAATCAACCAATATATTATTTCAACATTGGACATTCCATCTGGACCCTCACAGCATATAGGGCTCAGAACACATCACCCCTCATATGAGTATATGCATGCGTATATCCACATGCAAACAGTAAAATTGGGAATCATTTCAGGTAGTGATAAGGCTCAGATCCACTCACTTGTTTGTCCCCATTTCAGAAGCCTATAGAAATGTGGTCAAACAGATGCAGATCCCTCCTCAGTGTAAACGAGGCTCTCCCCACTGTCCCTGACTTTGCATTCCTTACCGGAAGAACAGCCACAGACAGAATCTCAGGTATTATTGGAATACTGTTTGGAACAGAAAGACCTGGAACATTGCAATACAAATGGGCAGTCAGGGAGTTTGGGGGGTCAGGGAATCTATTAACTTCTTCCCATGATGCCCAACCAGCCAAGATCGAAGGCCTGCCTGTCTCCAGTGCTCTTCCCAGCAGGACATTATTGGGACTGTGATAGGGCATAAAGCCTCACCAGTGCTGAATCAGTTTTAATAATATACACCCAGTGGTTGGCCTCCAAGTTAATCCATTTTAATGGATTAATTTCAAATAGGCCATCATTAGTTTCACAACAAACTCAACTAATTAACGTTGGGAGGGAAATCAACTTATCTACATTCTCTAGCACCCTCTGAACCAGAGTTAGGGGCAGGTAGAGTGAGTTTTAGTCAGCATGCTTTGACTTCTACAGATACATGACAGAGTGCATACCAGCAAACATATGACCATGCTTTCTGGTACACAAACTTTCAACATTGAGGTGTATTTGTTTTATACAAACATCATGCCCTGCATGATCTTGAGTCCCTAACCTTCTCATAGAACTCACACTTCTGGCTGTGACTGCTTTGTCTACGTTGCTTGTCTGCTCTCTAAATGAAATTTTGAGATCTCGTAATGTAAAGTGAGGAGCCAAGGTGTCCTAAAACGCCTTGTGAGTGAATCTAAACTCAGATATGTCATTATAGCGTTTTCCATCACATGCTATCACATTATCCATTCACTCTTTAAAATCAGTACTTTCCTTTTAAAAAACAAAACAAAAAACTTTTGGATACAAGGAATTGCATCCTAACATCTAGATTTAGATTTATTGAGCTGCTTGTCATCATGATCAGAAGAACCTTAAAAGAAAAGTGCAGTAGGGGAGCTAAAAGTTCTAAAGCTGAAATGGTAACATGGAAAGGAATTGGGTTACCCATAAGTTTTAGAAAACTTATGCATGCATGTGCACACTTAACTCTAGCATATGCATTTCTGTACATATAACTTAGCTGGTGAACTGCACTGCAAAATTCAGAGAAGTGAAAATTTCAAACATTGGCTGTGTTTGGGTTTGTGGCTTGCTTTGGAAAGTGAGGCTTTTCAAAACTTTAAGTGCAAACTTAATCAAATTTCTCCCCCATCCTTAAATCAAACACACACACAGTTTCTACTCACTGGAGGCCACAAACAGACATAACTAAGCACTCCCAGTGCTGACCAAGCAGTGCCTTTGGTTCTATTCACATGCATTTCAGCAGAACACAGAAGCAGCCTGAAACAATTTCAAATATTATGATGTGTTATGGATGAAAGCATAATGTGGATCTTTATCTCCCTCTGGTGATTGATCTACAAACTTCTTTAAACCTGCTAATGACTGTACAATATACTCCTTTAGGGCACACCACTGTTAGTATTTAATTGAATCCAGGGAATTTAGCATGCTTAGCACACGTTAGTTGTTTTTTAGGTATAGAAAGGAGCACAAACCCTAATAGCAGATCACTACACATGAGAGGAAGGGAGGTACAATTAGAGGGGCAGACTCACAATCTGATAGTAATTAGAAAAATAACATGAATGTGTACCATATCACATCTCAATAGCTGCCAAGTGAAATCAGTCTTAATGTAAAGAAATAGCTTGCTACGAAACACTACTGAAGGATCTATAATGTCCAGGGTTTTTCAACTTTTTTGTCTGTACTTCACTTCCAATATATTTAGTGGCTTAGTATACATATGAGTAAGCAGCAAGCCCTTTGTATAATTTCCTTTGTATAATTCAGTTTTATTGATACTTGCATGAGAAAACGGATATGGGATTTAGTTGCAAGATAATAAAATTAGTAGCAATGGTAAACTACAGAAGCACTATTTTTTCCCCATTGCCTCCCCAGATGCAAAGTCCAGAGGTTGTGTTACACCTGTGGCTACTGGTTGTGCATATGGAACAATTCCCTTACCACTAGTGGTATATGAGAACCTTTGGTAAGGAAAACATTCTCCCATTCATTACAGAAATCATCAACTCTAATAAAGGCTGCTCTCCTGATTATGTGGGCACAATGGTGCTGCATTTTGATATAGCTGTTAGAGTTAATATTTTTCAGGATGCCGAGGTACAGCTGTTATTTTTCCCTGTCTCAGCAGTGCTTGGCACAACCTGAAAATGATGTAGACCACCATAATATTTTCTTTTAAGTTGGCAGTTTATAAATACTCTATTAAATATATATATATATAAATCTATTTTGCACCTAGCAAGCTAATCTAATTCAGTGTGCCTTATATCTCCTGTATATATGGCTTCTGCAAGCAGCAAACTTTGGGGTTCCAGCATCAGGCCATCTCCCTGGTGATGCTTAACATCCATCTTGAAAAAGAGCTCTGGAAACTCACTACTGTCTGACATTTTGCTTGGTTCAAATAAAATTCTTACTATACTGTACCTTTCTGGATTTTTTCTAGTGGATCAGTAACAAATATAAAACAAACATTAAATGAACAGAAAAATAACAAAGTCAATGAATGAACTTAAGCCTCAAGGTGAGAAATATCATGTAACATTGCATCAACCTGGAAGTTCATGTGAACAGCCAAATATTAATCACCATGTATTTTATTATATTCAAGCATCAAACACATCAGATGCCATAATAATAGCAGAATAATAATAATAAGCAACTAGCTGGGAGGTATGCCATTTCTGTCTGCAACAATAGCAACTGCTTAAGCCTTATCCAAATCTATTTCAGATAATTTTTTTAAGCAAATCATTGTTGTTAAAGAAGATATAGATACAGTAATAACAAAAAAATAAAATTCTTGGAAATAAGGTTTAAGAACTTCCACATGTGAAGGGGTGGTAGGCAGTGGTAGTCTCTTTTGCTGCTCTGGAAGATACCCCAAACTGAGAGTGCTTTTAGGGGATAAGAAGGAAGTGACATGCACAAATGTCACATGTGGTGGTCCAGTTCCCAACCAGAGACTAAAAAGTAATATATGGCCCCGTAAGACATGGGATGCAAAACCCATAGTTGCATAAAAGAAAGCCAAGATGAGAGCACACAGATGAACTGTATGAAGCATCCCAAATGTGGTCACACCATAGACTTGTACAATTGGCAATATCATACTGCCAGTTTTATTTTCAATGAACCCTAACATGGCGTTCACCTGTTTCACAGCTGCCACACACACTGTGTTGGACATCTTCATTGAGCTATCTACTATGATCCCAAGGTATTCTTCCTGGTCAGTCACTCCCAGAGCTCAGGTACAGTGTTCAGTGTGATGTGAGAATCAGATCAGAGACATATATGTAAGCTCACCACTGACTATTGCTCAAGATGCTGCTTATATCTCCTTTCATTTCATTTTTTAAAGCCAAAACAAGGGTAAGATTGATATAATGTTATAACAATGAACAGTACAACAAACAGAACAAAACCCACAACCTTATCCCAGGGGAATGGCAAGGACCACATTTCTGAAGCTGGAAGTTAGAAAGATTTCTATGAGCATGTATGAAGTGTAGTGATATTATGCTTATAGAAATGTTTCTAATTTGACAGTGGGTGCCTCAACTAGGTTGCAAAAAAGAGAGGAGTGTGTGTGTGTGTGTGTGTGTGTGCGTGTGTGTTTGAGACTATAGCTGTAAAAAGTCAATAAGATGTACAATTAATTCAAAAGAAAATAGAAAACTTTAACTGTGACTGACTTTTCTAAACTATGATATGAAATAGGGGTGTATAGGGAGCTGATGGCTTCCAGGTATTGTTGCACTACAGTTCCCATCTTCCCTGACCATTGGTCATGCTAGCTGATGGGAGTTGAAGTCTCACAATATCTGCAGGCCAGAGGTTCCCCAGCCCTGCAAAATAAAATAAAATAAAATAAAATAAATAAAATAAAATAAAATAAAATAAAATAAAATAAAATAAAATAAAATAAAATAAAATAAAATAAAATAAAATAAAATAAATAAAATAAAATAAAATAAAATAAAATAAAATAAAATAAAATAAAATAATAAAATAAAATAAAATAAAATAAAATCAAATCTTTGAGTTCAACACACTACCTTTTGTCCTTCAGTATCAGACCTTGAAGTGAATTTCCTTTTACTTTGATAAATTATCAAAGAGTCTCATCTTCATAAGGCTTACCAGAAAGTTACATTAATTAATTAATGGAATCAATTATAATGACGGAAGGGTAGTAAACACTGAAATTATTTGTCTCACTAATCATTATGTTGTCTGCAATTCAATGTCAAACAATTCAGATTGATAACTGGATAGTTTGAAATTGAATAATTGTTTTTAGACTGGCAAGATGCTCCATTCTAAGAAACACCATTAAACTTCTCTTTTCTTTCTTCTACTTACTTATTTAAAAAACAGAAGGGGGGAGGCATAAAAGAGAAATATATATATCACACACACACACACACACACACACACACACATATGCTCAGTCACACAGAGAAGCATACACAAATAGGCTCGACTCCGATTTGGTAAAAAAAAATGTGATCAAGCCTGCTACTGTGATGCTACTCCCTCATTCCTGCACACAGTTTCTCCAAATGATAAAATGAGTAAGGAGGCCAAATGTAAATTATTGAATGAGTTCCATGTTGTGGACTATGATGAAAGGTGAATCTGAATTTTGAAAAGATTGATGTTAAGACTATAAGAAGAGCCTGCTGGGTCAGGCCAGTGACCCATATAGCCCAGCATCCTACCCACCCAGAGCACAAGAGCCCTCCCCTCTCTTGCATTTTCCTTCGGCTGATATTAGGAAGAATGAGTGCCTCCAATTATGCAGGCAGCACACAGCCATTATAGCTAGTAGCCATTGATAGCCTTATCCTCTATGAATTTGCCCAACCCTCTTTTACAGCCTTTTTAAAATCTAATGAGTTGGACGTGGGTGGCGCTGTGGTCTAAACCACAGATCCTTGGGCTTGCCGATCAGAAGGTCATTGGTTTGAATCCCCACGATGGGGTGAGCTCCCGTTGCTCCAGCCCTGCTCCTGCCAACCTAGCAGTTCGAAAGCACGTCAAAGTGCAAGTAGATAAATAGGTACCGCTCTGGCGGGAAGGTAAACGGCGTTTCCGTGCACTGCTGTGGTTCACCAGAAGTGACTTAGTCATGCTGGCCACATGACCCGGAAAAACTGTGGACAAACGTCATCTCCCTCGGCCAGTAAAGCGAGATGAGTGCTGCAACCCCAGAGTCATCCGCGACTGGACCTAATGGGCAGGGGTCCCTTTACCCTTTAATTGATCAATTAAAACAAGTTAGGCTCATCCAGATTTCCTTTTGTGCTGCATTTCTAGGCACAGGTTTGTACTTTAAAGCAACATGGCATCTTCTTTTTGCCCTGGCGCTCTCACCATGAAAACCTGCTCTTTAGCGCTGAATTGGAGCAAATGATAATTCTCAGAATTGCCTTTCCCCCCGATTCAGTGTTAAAAAGGCGATTTCCATGCGGAAAGCATCGGGGGGGGGGGGAGTGTGCTCTGACATGGTGCTTCTAAGCGGACCTGTGCTTAGAAAGCAAGGGGCAAAAGGTGAGTATGAGCCCTCTATTGATACTCATAAGAAAAGCTCTCAAAAGACAAAAACCTGTAGCAGGTTTTGAGCATGGGTTTTACGCCATGCAAAAGAATTTCTCTACCATAAATATTCAGTAATCATTCATAAGCTTTATTGGTGCCTTTGGGCAACCTAGTATCTGGTGAGTGAAATGACTGATTGGCTGTAACAAGACCTCGAGCTTGAAAATAGTGTGTTCTTCTGTGATTAGAAAAGAACAAAGTAATTACAGTTTGATATAGTTGGGAAAACAAATTATCCCTAGGGCAGAAGGCCTATTTTCAGGATGCAATGTAAACAAAACGACAACAGCATAAGAATGATGACAGAAAAGCACAAAGATCTAAATCATAGGAGGTGCTGCTCTTGCTTATATGAGCTTTCTCAGGCACAAGATTAAAAAACCAAGCCCTGTCAACTGATACATATCTCTCATACTCTTTCCCCAGCAGACCCTGGAAGTAATAAATAATAATAATAATAATAATAATTTCTAGTCTGCTCTTTATCATATTAATGCTGATGAATATAAGGAGGTTGTATTACACTATAAGCATAGCAGCAATAAGGTCATACAGCACATTAACGGAAAAAATTGAATTCACAGTTTAAAAAAAACAGTTTAGTGACAAAGCAGGTAGACAATGGGTGGTATTCAGCTACATTTTACTCAGAGTAGACCTATTGGAAATAATGGCACTTAGTCATGTTCATTATTTTCAATAGGTCTACTCTGAGAAATACTTGGGTTGCATGTACACCATGCATTGAAGCACCTGTTTTCCTCCAAAGAACCCTGGAAACTGTAGTTTCTCTCTCACATAGCTACAACCCCCAGCATCCTAACAAGCTACCTTCCCCAGGATTCTGTGGGGGCAATAATGTGCTTTCAAATTGCTTTAAATGTATTGTGTGTATGCAACCTTAGTTGAACCTGCCCAGTGAACCTATTTGTGGCTGGTCCTGCTTACATCTATCTGCCAAAAAGACTTGAGTAAAGTAGTGTGTCTTCAACTAGCCCAAACTTCCAAAAAGTAAACAGTTGCTAGCTGGACTTAACAGAGGAGGCCATTATTCTGATTATTGCTATTATTATTAGATCCCAATATAATACCAACAAATTAATGAATTAAAAGTAAATTGGGAAAGCCTGATAAATTGGGAGCTAGCAATATATCTCAGCAAGGATAATTCATTATGCAATGTTAATAGAACACTGTGTCTGTCGTGACCTTAGAGTCCAGAAGTAATTAACATAGTGAGTCACAGACTACAGATTCAATAGCTAAGGAGTCAAACTCTAAGTCCGACTCTGGTGATCAGGGATCCACTAAATCTGAGTCTGACAGGCGAGAACCCCCTAGATCATATCCCACATCAACAGGGCCCACAGAGTCAAAGGGGGACCCTTCACGCACCTACCTTAGAGCCCGAGGAACTTAGTGCTTTCCAATGTACCTCACCAGTGAAGTGGTAGAGTGACAACACCAGGTAGGAGCCAGGGACTGCAGAGGCCAGAAGGCTAACTCTTTGAGTACAGAAGGGGTCCCCCCCCAAGGGGTTAGAGCCTAGGAGGGGTGGACTTAAGGCAAATGCTCAAAAGGCCTCAAGTCCACCTCTAGCCTTCATTGGAGCAAACTGATCACTCAGCAGTCTTTGTCTTGCTCTATCCAGAAAAGGACCCATCCATCATTAGTTTTGATAGATATATTCTTATTAGTATAGTATCACCAATGGACTTTATTTTAAGTCCATATACAGTCAATATTTAACATATATAGTGTATTTTATGTTAGTAATACAGCAAAATGGCAAATATAATTGAATTATGACTCATTTCTCTCTTCCATGCATTTTCATCGTCCCCATTTATTGAGTTAGTCAGTTGTCGGATTTGTTCACTTTCTGCCAAGACTGCCTTGCAGTGTGTGCACACGGAGAGTGTGTGTATCTGGGTAGTACCACACTGTGAAGTTCAAAGAAAATGTTGTGCTTTCAAAGAGGGTAGGTTTGGCATATAAACTGTCCTACCTCTGATATGCAAAGGGACTGTGTTGTTGACTGAACCCTATTCCTTTTAAAGCTTCAACTATTTTTGGAGCGGTGTATAATTTAATACATTGATGGATCTCATGTCAGGCATTCTTGTACCACCTTCTTTATCTTTCACTGAAACATTTTATTTTCCTCAGTAATCGGCTTTGTTGCATCTGTGTTTACTTTTGTGATATGCACTAAACACAACATTTTGCAGTATGGATTGCCAGGCAATACTGTATGGTCAGCTCCTCTGCGAACAAGGCCTGTTTTTGTTATCATGAACTTTAAAGAACTGGGCTACATTTATGCATTGAGATGAAAACGGCAACTGCAGTTTGATGGTCTTGGATACATGGACAGATTTCAAACACTCCCGTGAATGTCATTTAACTCATGGCCAAAGGTAACAACATATTCTTCGAAACACAGCCTGGTTTATAAGGATCATGACTAAGAAAAGCAAGTATTATGTAAATCTCTATTGAATGTGGGCCTACATGAAGATGACTGAGGAAAAGAGAGCAGGCATATCAGGACAAATGAAGGAAGTAGATCAACTCTGCCTTCCCACAAGACTGCCAGAGCCATCAAGGTCAACTCTACCACTTTTGCCTCTTGGGACTGGAAATGAAAGGGTGTGGGGAGTTTGCATCCATCAAAGGGCCAGATTTAGGCCTGGGGCCTCCAATTGCTGATTTCTACTCCTAGAAATATTCCAAAGAATCCTGTGGAACTGCAGGTTTAAAAACAACAGCAGCAACAACAAAAACCCTGAAACTGAAAAGGAGACTCTAGGTGGGAATTAAATAAAATAGGATTATGTGGAGGCAGATGTGGAGGAACCAAAAGTATGATGGATTCCTGTTTCATTCTAAGAATATGTGTCCCTCTGTTATATTTGTTATATTTGTATTATGGTTTGATTCTGTGCTTTTTTTTCCAGGGGTAAGCAGTACTAGCACCTCTTTCGTTGCTGTTAAAAAGTGTGACACTCCCTGCAACAACTTCATTGTGAGTACCTTCACCTATTTTTCTAGAAAAAAGCACTGATTTGATTACTTTTAAACTATTATCTATTAGCTTTCTAGCTTTTTGTATTTTATCTGTATTGTTTTAGC
Source organism: Podarcis erhardii (assembly GCF_964252035.2). Classification (NCBI taxonomy): domain Eukaryota; kingdom Metazoa; phylum Chordata; class Lepidosauria; order Squamata; family Lacertidae; genus Podarcis; species Podarcis erhardii. Next base: position 50,595,232 of record NC_138498.1, on the reverse strand, counting down.
TTGTGTAAGCCTCCTTGAGTCCCAGTCTAGGAGAAGGGTGGGATATAAATAAAGATAGTAGTAGTAGCAGCAGCAGCAGCAGCAGCAGCAGCAGCAGCAGCAGCAGCAATAGATCTTAACTCCCTCCTGAGTTCATTTCTTTACAATGAAAGGATTTTTGCTTTGCTTACTTTTGTACATAAGCATTGGACAGTTGGTAGCTCTTGTTCAGCAGGCGCTTTCAGCCTTTTAATTGTGTGTTTTAAAGGCCCAGTTGGGAGTTCTAAACAGCGGATCCCCAAAGGAAACTTTTTTAAAACATCAAAATAAAAAGTACAAGAGCAAGCAGCTGCATGCAGCCCCTTCTGAAATGGCAGGAGGAAATATAGAAAATAAATCGTTTCAGCTGAAGCTGCTCTCTTCCCACACTATTTTCTCAGGGAAGATTGCAAGCCTGCCATCAGCAGTGCCCTTTCTAATCCAAAGTTCAGGCCACCAAAGAAACGACTTCAGTTCAACTACTTTAGAAGCTGTCTTTTCTTTCCCCACTGTTGCCCCTTTTCCTGCTGCGTATTCTTCTAATCATGTCAAGGCAAGGGGCCGTGAAGTCACAATCACCTCCTTTGTACTGAGAGCTGGAAAAGAGCATGGCCATCATTAAACAGCCTCTGTAGCCCTGTCAGAAAATTAGAGCATCATGCCCCCACCCCCTTTTAAAAGCTCCTATTCACAAAGGTGACTGGCACACTATGTGGCAAGCAAACTCTGTGCCAGTTTTCACAAAAAGTAGCCACATTCTTCCAGATCCTCTAGCTCGGGGGCGGGGGGGGGACCTCCTTCATCCCAAGGGATGCATTGGGTTTTGGGCAACCTGGGGTGGGGAGTGCACATGCCAGTGGTGGGTGGGGCTAGAGGCAAAAGTGGGCCAAGCAATGAGAGTGATTCTTTACCTCTGCACAGTCTGCTAGTTTCTGCACAAACTCTCAAGGCATTATCAAAGGTCAAAGTACACATTCCAACCAGGCACAAAACACTCAAGGATGCTATGAATGAAAGTTGGTGAGGTGTTGGGCAGGACTCAGGTGCGTGGCCTGGGGAAGAACCCAAGGGCCAGACAATCATGCTTGGAGGGCCACATTTGGTAAGGCTGTAAGTGTAGATATAGCTCCTTGGATTACATCACAACCTTCAATCTGTGGCAGCAGAAGAAAGAGCCCCAATTGTGTGCTGTAATTTCTAGATAGGGCTTCCATCTCCTGGTGCCTGTGAAGTTGCATGTCATAAAGAAGGTTGCAAAGGAAGGCAAGATTAGGAGGTTCTGAACCACAGTGTCTTCTAGGTAACTATTCTCATAAACAAACACCATCTCATATCAGTTTTATAAGTTTATGGGGGTAGTGTATAGGAATAATATGACTGTTAATCCTAAGGTTAGGTGCAAAGTTACCAATTTTTGTTTTGAAATGTCTGACACCTCAGGCTGAGCTTGTGCAGAGTCTCTTTATTCCAAAGAGAACCAACTTTAAATGGAACAAAGGAAAAACATCACCCTTGATTATGCACAGATTACCTTTCCTTAGCAAAGAGAACAATGGCTCATCTGTAGAGACTCTCTGGACATGCAGCGGAATCTGGCCTTCCAAGGCTGCCTAGGTTGGCTATTGCTGACTGAGAGATACACTGGGATGAAAAGAGCAAATAAGCAAAAGAGCAAATTTGTCTGAGGGTGAGAGTATTAGGCTGTCCAGTACTCTGAGCTGTCTACGTTTACAGTAGTGGCTGCCAGGGACAATATATATACATGAAGTATTCCCTTTGGGCCTGTCACTGCCTCTCTGTCTTATTTACCTCATATGGTTCTTTCGAAAATAAAATGGAGAGTATGAACCTATTTACTATGCCTGGAGCTCCTGGGAGGCAAGGTGTGATATAAATGTAAGAAATAAACCAACACATGCCAGCTTATTTCATGAACCTTGCAAAATGTTGCCAGCTATTCCAATACACTTCTAATGGCAGTTAAGCCATTAGAGGTGTCTTGGAGGTGTATTAAGGTGTATAAAGTCATATACATGTGCAGGCATTTGCATATCATACAGAAAGAGTACACTATACTCCTGTGCGATGCTTGTGTATTATAGAAGATCTCATGCATTTGCACTAAATTAAAAAATTTAAAAGCCTGGCTGAATTTTTTCTTTCTTGCCAGTTGGATCCTCAAATCCTGGCAGCTAGCCAGAAGGGTAAAATTCTAACTAGGCCCTTAAAATGCTGTTGCAGGTTGACATGTTTATGTTGGTGAGAAAGTAGCCCCAGTAGGTCATGTGTGAATCAACACCTCTCCACAGGGCTGACTTTGCTATCCATAGTGGGGAAAACAATGTATTATCATGAAAAGGAGTACAGTGGTATCTCGGTTTTTGAACGTAATCTGTTCTGGAAGACTGTTCAACTACCGAAATGTTTGAAAACCGAGGTGCAAAGGGCGGTCTGCAAATTCAATAGAGAAAATTGGGGGGGGGGACAACTCAGTAGAAAGGATAAAATACACTAGATGTCACTAAATTCAGCAATGGTCTGGTTTGGAATCTGAATTTTTTGTACTTGTAAAGTGAGCCAGTGTTCTGAGCTGGACCATTCCCAGAAGAAGTGAGAGAGGATGGATGAGAAGTGGAGGAAGGTGGGAGAGAAACGAAATGGAAAGAATCCTCCCTCCCTCCTTCTGAGCCACTGATGCCACCACAGCAGCCAAGCAAGAGTGATGGAGGCTTACTGGGGAGAGAAAGGCAGACCCAACCTGCTTCCGAGGCTGACATCAGAAATTAATAGAGATCTGAACTGGGCTCAGAAAGTAATAGCTAATTACATTTTAAAAAGAGAATTGCTTCATTTTCCAAGCCCAGTTCAAATTGAAACTTTGGGGTGTAAACATCACCAGCTTAAAACACAGCTAGGTGATTCTTTATCTCAATTCATATTGAAGCTAGTTTGGAGGAAAATGCACCAACACACAGTATTTCACAAGAAATTACAGAGAAGGTACAGGATAGATATGGATTGTGGCTAATGCCATGTGTACAGCACTTCCCAAACCAGCAATGGGAGAGCTCTAGGTGGAAGTGTATACACAGCCTCTGTATGCGTGTGAGTGCACCATGGCCATCTTCTGCTCTGGATCTGAATTTATTGATTTCCATAATACCATCTATGTTTCTTCTACATATGCCACACAGATAAGCAGCATCAAACAGTGTACAGCCAAGTATTGAACTGATGCCTTTTGGCTTCCATCTATATCTCTTCATTATATAGTCAATCACTTTTGTTCCACAAGGTCACTTTGCCCAGTGGCCATCCCCACAGAGGTTACCTCTGTGATGAAGCACATGCCTTTGCAGAATGGATGAATAAATAAAGAGCTACAGCGGATTCATCTTTTAAAGACATCAGGCTTTCCAATTGTGCCCCCCTTTTTTTGAATAACTTCACATAGAATTAGAATTAAATAGCTGAAAAAGATATACTGTTCCATATGTATAATAACCCACTTATGAAGATCCTATTTAAGGATAGTCATAGATTTGATATATTCTAAATTCTTTCTGCAGTTCTTATTTTAAAAGCTACCTTGATGAAAAGGCAGTGACGTGTCCAATCACAGCTTGATTACAGAAGGAAAGATATGGAGGCCTTGTATGAAATCTAAAAACCCCACCCCCTCAACTCTCTCCAACGTTACTGAAATCATGGTCCTCTTCCTAAAAGCTGCTTTTTATTCCTGTAAGTTGGTTTTAATTGTTGTGGTACACAGGCATTAGAACAAGGGTCAGCAAACTTTTTCAGCAGGGGGCCGGTCCACTGTCCCTCAGACCTTGTGGGGGGCCAGACTATATTTTGGAGGAGAAGAAAAAAAGAACAAATAACCCAGAGATGCATTTTAAATAAAAGGACACATTCTACTCATATAAAAACATGCTTTCCAGACCGTCCGCGGGATGGATTTAGAAGGCAATTGGGCCAGATCCGGCCTCCGGGCCTTAGTTTGCCTACCCATGCATTAGAACAAAGCATAATGACATCAGGGCCCTGAAAATTCAAGTAGTATTGTCAAGGCTAAACATATTAACAGTCAACCTCACATCTACTACAGTATTCTGACTCTAGCCCTTGATCCACTGCTGTTTCCTTACATGTGTTTTAATATGCACTGAGAGAGGAAAAAGTTAGAAAAATGGCACGTCCTTGTAATTTGGGGGAAGTCACATACAAATCAGACATAAGTATCTTGAGCAAGCAGGTACTGCAAAGTCTTGCTTCAGACTTGCGGCTATCTACAATAATTCAAGCTTAACTTTAAACCTATTTCCCATAGGTATAGAGATCTGGTAACAGTATGTAAATGAGCAGTATAATGCATTCACTATCATTTCAGATAGGCACAAATCCATGAGTTGACTGGTGAAGATGCCTGTGCAGCAGCCTGCAGGAAATTACTAGCAGCAATTGTGGTTGCCTCCACCTGCCCCTCCTCATTAAGGGTATCCCATTAAAGGGATCCAGGGGTGTGGATCCTGTCCAAAGCCTGGGCTAGGGCCATGCCACGACCTCATCGGTGACCCTGGGGGTGCTCTTAATTGATGTATATCGGTGGTTGACCCTTGCAGTGGTGTCCAAACTTTTTTCAAAGAGGGCCAGATTTGATGAAGTGAAGGGCCATGAGGGCCAACCAAAGTTGTTAACCTGTTTTTAGGATTGAAGTCGTTGAGGCTTTTTTAGGATTTTACCCCAGGAAATAAACTGCCACTGGAGCCGGATTAAACCGACCAGGGGGCCAGATTAGGTACCCAAAACGGACTTTGGACATGCCTGCAGAGACTTCCTGCAGTGGGCAGGAGTCAGGATATAGTTGGCTTCACCCAAATGCCTAAGCCAAACCGCTCACATCTGTAGCCAATAAATTTGTGGCCTAATCTATCCCATTAACCCAACATGTTTGTGTCTGTGTGTTTATTTCTGAGGTGAACTGCGGGGCCCAGAGCCTCACCACGCAATAGCAATTGTGGTGGTGCTACATCAACAACAACTACTTCTTTGTTAGTGCCAGTTATATGCTAAACACTGCAGTGAGTGTCAAAGTGATTCAGTCCTGCCCTGAGGGCTGCCAATGAGTTTTCGACTGGGGGAAAAAGGGAATGACAAACGTTTAACAAAGACTCAGGAAAAGTCAGGTAGACATAGGAGGTTGAACTGAACATTCTCAGTTTTCTCAACTTTGGCTCCAAAAGGGTGGTGGTGTATTTTAGGACTCTGAAAAAAAAGTGTTGATTGATTTCAGGATGGGAGGGGGAAAAACTGCAAAGCATCCTCAACCACACAAGTAAAATAGACTGAACTGTAACAAATCTCTCTCTCCGATACATCCTGCGTTTCAGTCTAATAATTTAGTAAGTTCTTTATAGTCTTGTTAAGTGTTCTGAGTGTTAGGAAATGCATATGATTTTATAAAATTTCCATTCATGAACTATCCAATGATTCCAGTTACAGATAGTTACAGATATCCAATGATTGTTTCATAAGAGGTTATGACCCTACAACTTACAACTACCAACTTTCATTTCTTCAAAAAGGCACATTTCCAAAAAGTATTGTATTTAGAAGTCCTAAGTGAATCAGTTTCCAAAATATTCTATACTGTTTGAAAAGAGGGGTCCAAATTCAACACCATCCTTGCTAGGTATGGGGAATTGGCTCATTTCGCATTTTAATGTGAACCTACTTAACTTGCAATTCCAGAAACAATATGCAAACTGAAACACAGTTCCATTCTTCAAAATACAAATTTCTTGGTATTTCATTATATAATTTAACCAAAAAAAGATGTACAAAAATGTATTAGGAGATTGTGCATAGCAATGCATTTACCAGTGAAAATAGCATGCAAAATGCAACCTATTAGGGCAAAAATGTATATATAAGGCAAATTTGCTGCAAAAAATATGTGTATTAGAAGAAATGCACATTAAAATGCTGATCAATTTTCATGAGGACTTTTATAAATGCCAACAAACTGATGCAGAAATGCTAAGAACTTAAGATTGGAAAATGTAAAGAAACAGAATCAACAGGCTTTTCCATCTCCACCCAAGCCTTCAGCCTTACTTTTCTTCTTTCCCTTTTCTCTCTCTCTCTCCAATGATTTGTGGCTTTAGCACTCAATCATACCAATGAAACAGCATAAAACCAGAGTAAAAGTTATACAAAAATACACTTCAGGTGCAAAAATATTCTTTCTCCATATTGGGAGATGTGTGAGTTCTTACTCACATTGCAAAGCTAGAAAGTGAGTCACGGTTCCTCTGTAATGTGTGAAAGTGCGCTCTCACTGCCTCTCAGACATCACATGCAGACAAGACCCATACCTCTCACTTTACTATTTAGGAAACATTACATGTTCCTAATTCTGTCCTCATTTCAATATGTTTTGGAACTGGGGGGGGGGGGTTGATTTTAATACTGGTAAAATAAAACAGCCAGTTTCAAGGTTAACGAAACAGCTGAATCATTGCTAATTTGGTAAAACCCTCTAGTAAAACCTTAGAGGTTTTCATACCAGAAGTATGACTTTTATTATATCTTTACTTTTGTTTGATGTTATTTTGTTAGTATGGCTGAACCCTAAAGCAGCAATACACTGAATAGAATGCCTGAAATAAAACAGGAGAGGGCACCATTTTCCTGATTGCTCTTTCACAGAGAGGGGCAGGAGGCAGGAACATGTTTCTTCATGAGACAAAGGCAACCTTGTGGACATGCTCTGGTTGAGTCGGTGAGCTAGATGGGGTCAGGTCCCTCAATGGACCCCACTGCAGACTTATTCCCACATACAAGACTGCCAAACTTTGAAGGGAATCAGAAAGCAAGGTCAAACCAAGACCAGGTATTAGAGATGGAATCTGAGCCCAAACATAATGCAAGGGCAGACTCAGTAAAGGGAGGTCTGGGGTTTGCAGCTAAAGGGGTCAATAAAAAAGCATGGCATAGGAGTGCCAACTTGGCCCCACGACTGTGGGTACATGCATGGCCCTGGCACCAAAATTTGTGGGTGCCCGGTCCCTTCATGGGAAATTTTGTAGGAGCTTAGGTACCCAGGGCCCCAGGGAGTTGGTACCTATGGTACAGCATCAGGTTCAGCATAAGGAACTGAATGACATGCATTGTTTTCAGCAACTAGCAGAGTCCCAAGTGAAGCATGATATAGCCTGACCCCAACATCAGCTGTCAGTGTGTGAGTCTACTCAAAGACCTTGAGGAATGGCCTCACTCACAAGGAACCCTTTGCTCAGGAGACAAGTGACACTGGCTTCTCTGTCATGTAGTCCATCCATGACCAGCTGCTGGGCTTGGACCTTCTGGTGCTGACACTGTCAGGAGCTAGGGGATGACTGTGACAGGGCCAAGGATTCCTCTGCAAGAGGTGAGTTAGGAACCCAACCCAAGCATCCTTCAAAGGCATCCCTGGAGGTAGACCTTGGGAGGTCCCATCTGGTATACCAGGGAATTTAGTGCTGGGGTCAGGGGGCTAGGTCTGCTCACCTAAGCTGTCAATCATCAGGAGCTCTAGGTTCTCATCATCTGCGGTTACCATGGCCTGGCATAATACTTACTCATTTTTTATGTGAGAAAGGCAGCGCGTTGAACATTCCCAATGTGATCATTGCTGCCCATGTGAAAACCAAGAGACTAGCTTAGTGGGTGAATATTTTGTCAAAGCTCTCTGAGTTCAGCATTCAAGAGAGATAAAAACAAACACTATGTTCATCACAATCCCATATCAGTTGCCCCCCCCCAATGTTTTAGTCAACAGTTATATTACAAAAATTATTGTTTGTGTGCCACAGCATTTGCCTGTCAGATACCACAGCTGAAACTGTTTTGGTTTAGCTGTCTGGTTGTCTTTTCAAAATAGCACTGGGATTTCTCTGACTATTTTACATAGTACATTTTCTCCTGCCAGCCAACTAGGTTCTTACCTACAGATCTGCCCAGTGAGATCCCAAAGCACTTCAGCCCGATTTATATTGTACTGCTTTTGTGTGCCAGGAACTGTCACTCTGCATGGAAAGTGTCCAGCCTCTGCATGTGAAGCCAGGCCTTTATCTCCAGCATGAAAGGCAAGGAATCAATCATGTTCCTATCAGTTTATCTGATTCTCCTGCTCTCCTTTCTAATGTCCTAGACCTACAGAGTTTATGCTTATACTGGCTGTTATTTTTGTTTAATGGGCCGCCTGCCAGAAGGACAAGTGCCCTTCTGCTTCATCTGAAGAAAGAATAAAATGATCCTGCACAGCCTGGAAGCCAAATCAATTCTATTCAGACCTTGAAAAATGGGAATATTGAAAACAGCATCAGAGAAGAGGAGGGATCTGAATACAGATGCCTTTATCGTTTCTTTCATGTACTTGGATTTATGTCACACTGAGTGACTACAGTGATGGTCTAAAATAAGAACAAAAACAACTTCCTTGTCTGCACCAGCACCTGCAAAAGCTGTCACCCCAGAAATACTAACAAAGTACATCAATAGGCATCATTTCACTACACAAGGTCAGACTACTATAGGAGGCCCAAATAAACAATCCCTGGTTCTCAAGTGTACAGCACTTGAAGTCCTGGAAAATGGTGCAAGACAAATTCCAGGTCACATGAAGAAAAATATTACTGCATATGTTATTTAGTTTGGTTTTTAATAGGTTATCAGCTATCCAGAGCTCAATGAATGAATGAATGAATGAATGAATCTACAAAGTGAGACGATTCTTAAAATAGAAAAGACAGAAGTCGCTGAATGACTTCCTAAACCAAAGCAGTGTTAAGTGAAAATGTTCTAGTTATTCAGTGCACAACCGGCCTCCTTATTTTGGATCCTCGAGATAATCTTAGGTGGTCTGGTGAGAGGAAAGGTTCAGAAAGTCACCTTCTCTCTACCCAATTCTGACTGTGCTTTTCTGGATCCAAGCCATCACATTTAAATAAATGGCTTGAAAATGGCTGCTCTAAAGATCTACAATGACCATTATATCCAAAGGTAGACAAAGGAGACCCAGGTTCAAATCCCTCATCAACTGTGCAGTTCACTGGATGAATAATATCTCGGACTAACCTACTTGATTTCATTGTTAGAAGTAAACACAAAATGGAGGAAAACCACAGAGCTCTTTGGAGAAAGGTCTGCTTATAAATGTGACAGACAAACAAACAAACAAACAAACAAACCTACCTATATACGATTTCATTAGACATTATAGACCTTCCTTTCCTCCTCTGCATAAGCCACAGTATGCTTCACCTGTCATGGCTTGATAATGTTCAGAGTAACTTTTGGAGGGCCCACCCTTTAGCCACTCTTGCCAAATATGCTTCTGCTGCATGTTTTGAGAAGTGCTGGCAGCATGGTGTTTGAAGTTTCAGAACTTCTGTTACTATGGGACAATACATTCCAGTTCCTCTTAAACGGACTCCCAGGGAGGTCAATGCTACATGACAGGTAAAATGTGGCCCTCCCCACAACCAAAAGGAAAACCAGTTAGGGGAATACTGAAAGCCAAGGAAAAAATGCCTTGGAGGTGTTAGGAGGCACACAGAGAGAGGAGGAGAAGAAGAAGAAGAAGAAGAAGAAGAAGAAGAAGAAGAAGAAGAAGGAGGAGGAGGAGGAGGAGGAGGAGGAGGAGGAGGAGGAGGAGAGTTTGGATTTGATATCCCGCTTTATCACTACCCTAAGGAGTCTCAAAGCGGCTAACATTCTCTTTTCCCTTCCTCCCCCACAACAAACTCTCTGTGAGGTGAGTGAGGCTGAGAGACTTCAGAGAAGTGTGACTAGCCCAAGGTCACCCAGCAGCTGCATGTGGAGGAGCGGAGATGCGAACCCGGTTCCCCAGATTACAAGACTACGGCTCTTAACCACTACACCACACTGGCTCTCAAGGAGAGAGGGGAACCCCACTGAGCTAGTGGGAGTCTTTGTACTGGCTTCTACTGGCAGAACAGGGTAGTTGAATTAGGTCCCATGACTTCCCTGAAGACCATGCAGTGCTGAATAATCATTTTTATTGTTTGCTGTACATCATTTCTGAAAGTGCAGCAATGAGAATTAGCAAGCTGTAAGAAGTGCTTAAATCAAATATATATTGAATTATATTAACATAAAATAAAGTTATATAATAAGGAAGTCTCATTCCTAAAATCACAAATAAAACCAAGTACAAATTAAATTTCATGTATTTAAGTTTTTCCAGTAAGAATAATTATATTTTATAATCTGTTTGAAAGCTCAGGAGGGGAAGGAATCTATATATATAGAGAGAGATGGACATTAAGGAATTCTGCGCTTCTTTTTTTGAAATGCTTCTTCCTTAAAATATTTTAATTTCTTATTTGAAATAGAGCAGGATGCTGTATTTTGTATGTTCTGATTATTCAGAAATATGTGCACAGGATGAGAGGTATCCCATCTCTGCAGGATAACTTTGACTTGAAGACCAAAGCAACAGGGTTGACAAGTTGAGGGAACACTCATTAATGGTTCTGCTCTCTTGACTAAACCTGTAAATCGTTGCACTAGTGGAATGAGGTCATTGGATACTCTCTTGTGTCTGTCGGCTTCACCTATGCAGATATTCATGCTTAATGTGTGAACTTCAGTGGGTAGGGTTGAGGATCTGGGTGATCTTGCAGGTAGGGCTGGCCACAGAGGCCTACCATTGCCTCTTTGGACACAAGAGGTAACTTCGCATTATTAACACATGAAATGGGCTCTGGTGTGCTGACCATTTGTTATGCCAAGGTCCTTAAAACTTCAGGATCTGAGCTTAGAACCTAACACTAGTACAGTGATACTTCGGGTTACATACGCTTCAGGTTACATACGCTTCAGGTTACAGACTCCGCTAACCCAGAAATAGTGTTTCAGGTTAAGAACTTTGCTTCAGGATGAGAACAGAAATCTGCTCCAGTGGTGCGGCAGCAGCAGGAGGCCCCATTAGCTAAAGTGGTCTTCAGGTTAAGTACAGTTTCAGGTTAAGAACGGACCTCCGGAACGAATTAAGTACTTAACCCGAGGTACCACTGTACTTTTTAACTATTAATTTATTTACCCAGACAGATACAATCTGCATTTTTTAAAAAAAAACCTACGGTCTCAAAAATAATTTTAAAATAGCCCAAAATAAAATGTGTGCTCAATCTCTTATATTAGAGAAAGTGAGAGGGAGGGAGAAAAGTGTTTCACATATCTACATATACTCACAAAGGATACATAACAATATATGGTGATAGCACGTATCCCCCCTGAAATCCTCATCTTGCTCTCATTCCTTCAGTTACTTGAAATGTGCTAAAATACCTTTGTAATTTTATTCACAAAGCATCCATTTTTGTCAAAACAAAAGCAAAAAAGTTTTTTGGGGTTTTTTAGCAAAACAATTTATCCCTGACAGGAGCTGCAACTGGAATTTGCTGTTCTCACAGTACATTTACAACCTCCTGTGATAAGTATGTGTGTGCTAACATTCTTTTGGAAACAGATGGAAGTCAAATTAAAGTATTTCTCTTATTACAGTTAAAGCCTGTTTTCAGACTTGTTTTCATTTGATCTGAATTGTAATCTGAACACAGATAAACAGTGTTTATAAATTCTAACAAGAGCAAATAAAGCAGCATCATAATGTATGTTTCAATATGGCTTCAAAACCCCTTCTTTTTTTCCCTTTTTAAGCTTTCAAATCATCTAATAGGGTAAGAGTAAGTCAAAAGCAAGATACATATCTTTACTCATTAATATAGTAATCAAAGTATGCCAAAACTCTGTCAAACTTTGTAAAAGTTATGTTTTTTTCTAAAGTATTTGAAACTGGATTTACACTGTTAAATTAATTCAGCTGCTAACAACTACATCTCTTGTAATTTATGGAATGTACCATGAAGCAAAAAGAAAGTTGTTTTGATGTGTGTACAGTCTAGCTGGGAACCTACATTCCCCTTGACAACTGTTAAAATGATCACACGTCATTTCCCTTCTACGTTTGGTCATATTCTACATAGATTTGGCCTCACCAGCTTTCTATTATACATTCACTTTTATGTGATATATTTCTCTTTCACTGTCTGTGCAAATCATACAAACCTCTTGCAAATACAGCAAAGGCAACAACAGCCTGAGTTTCTTTATCAGCAAAACCTTACGTATATTCCAACACCAGATATTTATGTTTTAGCCAGTACAATAATGTGCTAACAAATGAAAGGTTAGGAAAGGCTGTTGATTATAGATGTACCAAATAAAAAAGCGAAGATGTAGAAAAGCAAACAATTTGAGGGACAACATCCATTTATATAACCTAAATATCATTGGAGCAGGAAAATGCATGAATTTTGTAACGAATGCTTCCAGCAATTATATTTGAAATTGGTTGTTGTAATAAAGTTGTGAGACTGGATCAAGATACAGTGTTCACACTTCATGCACAAAATGCAGTTCTGCAATGAAGTTATTGAAAAACATCTAATTATACTAAAGGCTCTCTGTAAATTCTTTCTTAAAAAGCCAACCCACATTTTGCAGAAATAAAGAAAGAAACTATACATATTTCAAGATTTATGTCTGTTTCAGGAGAATTTTTTTCATCGTGACTTCTGCAGCTCAGTTCTGTGTCACCCCCCCACTGCATATACAAATACTGAAAGTGAACATTCTTAGCAACAAAACCTTTCCCCAAAACCAAAGTGCTTAAAGATCCTACCTTCGTCAGTGTCTTCCAGCAGTCCCATATGCTCAAGAGCTTTCACAAATGCCACAATTATCACCAGAACAACAATCATTTCAAGTCCCTCCAAGTTCATCTTGAAAAAAAAATTATTTGTGTGACAGCATCTTTTCGTAGGAGAGCATCCCGACTAAGGAGTTAGACCTTTTAAATTAAGCTCTCCCAGACCATGATATGCTACTCAACCAGATACAATACAATGCAAAAGAAGTTCAGCATATTGCCACCATAAAACATTACTATTGACAGCAAGATGAAGAGAGGAATGCAAGGAAGTCATATCTTACCATGTCTGCATCACTTGTCTGCACGGATACAGATGTTTCTCAGTCTCTAAGGCAACAGAATATACAGGAGCTACTTTGTTTAGCGTTCCCTACAGTAGCTGTTTCAGCCAAAGTTTACAAAATATTGGCTTAGCTGAATTTGATGGCATTTCCCAAAATTAAATTGAAAACAAAGCTTCACTTCTGCATTCTTTGATTTCAGTCTAAACTAGGTGCCTTTAAAGCAACTGTATAAAGTTATTCATTTGTGTGTGTGTGATGCAAACACACACACTGCATTTCTGCTACTTTACAACGTAAGTGGCTGCAGGATTAAGTAAGAGATTGTGGAAGGGGATGCTTAATTTCCCCTTTGCTGTTCTGAAGATACTTGGAAAACATTAACAGTGGAAATCAATGACTAGTATAATATTCGAGTTGTGCAAGTGACACAAGTGCTGCATGATGGAGACTGGGTGGGTACATAGTAAGATAAAAGCTTTTGGAACTACCTCTTATGTTGTACCCATTTCATAATGGGCAAGGGAGGAGTAGCTTTGGTGGCTCGCCCCATTTCAGGGGCTTGGTCTAGCTGATTGCTGACTTGGGAGGATCTGTGTTTTATTTGGAACAAAATGCTACAGTTGAGACATAAAACATTTTCAAGGGCAGCTTTCAATTACAAATGAAACAAATGTTCACCTTCACTATGGCATTTGACAAATTGTTCACATATGATACAGTCTACGACAAACCTCCCACACCATGAAAAGTTTTTATGTGGAAAAGGGGATGAATAAAGTAAACTGAATAAAGGAGAGGAAATGGAGCAAAACAAACAAGAAGCTAGCTAGAATCTTAAAATTGTAGAGATGGAAGGCACCCTAAGGGTCATCTAGTCCAGCCCCCTGCAATTCAGGAATCTCAACTAGATCACACATGACAGATGGCCATCCAACCTCTGCTTAAAATTTTGCTTCTAACATTTGATTTTGTGAGACTTCATTTTTTCCCATATCTGTGTAGCTCTTTATTAAAATAATTTATTTTTTATCCCAGTTTTTAATTCCTCTCCATTTAGTTTCATCTGTGAATGTCATAAGTTTACTGCATTCTGCCAACCCAGTTATACTGAACATACTGAGCAGCAACAGGCATGGCACAGATCTTTTCCGGACACCTGGATACCTCCACTAAACTGCCCGTCTCCTGTTTTGGTTTCTCCTGTGATGGGATTACATGAATCTAGGTTTTTGCTTCTTACATGGGGTGAGGAACTTTTTTCAGCCTGAGAACAACCTTCTGAAGGCTCCAGGGGTGCATGGGGGCGGAGTCAAAAATGGGTGGAGCAATTAATGCAAAATTTTATGTGTACTTTAATTTTTATGAACCGCCTTGTGTCCCAGTTCTGTGAAGAAGCCAGGATATAAATAAATAAATTTAACAATAATAAATAAATAAATGTTACCTTTCTACAAGCACACACTCACACCACTCTCCATCCTTCAACCAGGAAAGCAAGAGGCATTATCTGTGCTAAAGGATGTATTCCAGTGAGGCAAGCACACACAAGGAGGGTTATTAGCAGGGCCAGCAGGTGGTGTGGCAGGGGTGTGGCCTGGGGAAACTCCCAAGGGCCAGACAGACAAGTTTGGAGGGCCACATTTGGCCCCCAGGCATGAAATCCCCTACTTGTAATATAAACTGCAAATGTTGGCTTGTCATACATTTGCTCTAAAAAGCTTTTTATAAAATGAATGAATGCCTGAACCAGCTCTTAGTGGCTGCTCCATGTGCGTCAACATTCACTGTACCATCACGTCCCTATTCATGGCAAGCCATTGAAAAGAGATGGGCTATGGAAAAATCGATAGATGGAAAAACAAAGCAAAAAAACCCTTTCATCTGCATTTAGCTAAGAATTGTATTGTCCTCCTGTGATGATTGGAATTGGAATCGTTATGTTGAGGCTTTAATTGAAAACCAACAGACTCTCTGTTTGCAGCTGTCACGGATGTTTAATGACAATAACAACTCCCAGGATGCCACCATTACCATTACCACAGGCCAAGGGCTTTCAAGGGAGCCTGAGAGTTTAGGGAAGATCTTCTTGTGGATGTAAATAAGGGATGAATTATGATAAGGGATGCTCAAGGTTCCCGCCACTGAAGGCAATCCATATTTTGCCACTGACAGAAGGGAGTGCCATAACCAAGGCCAAGGCCCTCAGTGGCTGCTCTTCATCTGATTTAGCTTGCGTGGTATGCATGCCGGGAGGGAGACATCAGCTCTTTGGCCATTCAGTTTTTAATGGACTGTTCATACAGTTACCCTGATATACTAAATCATGAGTTATGTTTTGAAAGCACTGCTGTGCTCATCAAAGAAGCTCCTATCATCTTTCTGCATCAGGCCACAGTGGGGGGAAAAGGTAACCTTCCCTATTAATGTTCACACTCATCATTTAAGCACTAAGTTCCAGCTGAGCCCCCAAGAGCCTCTCTAAGACTGATGTGTAATTATATCTTTCAATAGGGAAGGGCCATATATCAGTGGCAGAGCACAAGATTTGCATGCAGAGAACATTATTCAGGGAGGCACCAATGGGAAGATGCTTCAGGTCTTTGTATAAGACATATCTCTTTCCCAGGGCATTCTCCGACCACTCACTCTGGTGGTATTTTTCCTTTATATATGATATGATTTTTAATGTGTTTCTTTATGTTGTGAATCAGTTCAGTGGAATGGAATTATTTCCACATAAAGACATAAACAGACTAAAACCCCTTGCATTCCAGTTAAAAGACCTTATGCAGGAAGGCTGGAGTGGGTGGGGACTGAGGTTCCCTGGAAAGGTATTCTGTCTGTTTAGACAGAAGAGAGCTAGATGGAATCAGTTTGAGACTCAGTGTATGGCAACTACATATATTGTGTCTGCATGGGATTCTATACCATACTTTGAAAAGTGACTAGCAGAACTGCATAGCCAGTTTGCCATGTTGCTTTACAGGTAAGGGTGGCCAAAACCCAGAAGAGGGCCAGAGCTTGGTGGGAGAGCAAAAGGATCTAGGCTGAATCTCTGGTATCTCCAGGTAGGGCTATTGCCAAAGGGCTGCTGCCGGTCAGTATAGATGGAGGGATCTGCCTTTCTCAGTTATCTTAGTTTCTCATTTTTCCAATCTTAAATCCCATTATCCCCATTTCTGTAGCAATATGTGGCGTGTGTGTGTTTTTAAATACTCATGAAAATGCAACATTTTAGTGTGAATTTCTCCTTACCAACACATTTTTGTGTGCTGTTTTAGCTAACACATATTTTTGCAAGGAATTTCCCCTAATTCATGCATTAGGGGAGAACTGAATTGCAAAACTTAGCTATGTGTGAATTCTGAAGGCTACTGTGTTTTGGTTTGTGTATTGTTTCGGGAAGTGTAAATCTGGTAGGTTCCCTTTTAAATACAAACTGAACTGAATTTCTTCCCCATCCCTATTGGTCAGTGCTAACAGTATTATGCTAGATGGATTAATGACCCAGATTAATATGAGGCAGCCTCCTATGTTCCTAATTTTATGAATTTGGAAATTTCAGTAGAATTGCCAGAAGCCTATCCAATTCTTCTCAAACCAGAGCATTCCACAACACTTGGAAGCCTCCTTAGACTTTTGTGGGAGAACTCTAAACAAAGCATGCACAGAAACAGAAAAGCTTATTCAAAGACCTCAGTCTGCTTGGTCTAGAATAGGTCCTGGGGTGTACCCACATTATACTCTTGCATTGCTTTGTCTCTTATATCACATTCACACCATGCATTTAATACTCATTGCTTCCTGCAAAGAATCCCAGGAATTGCTTGTAACAGAGCTACAATCCCAGCACCCTTAACAAACTACAGTTCCCAATACTATTTGTGAGATGCCACAGCTGTTAAAGTGATACCAAGTGTTTCAAAAGTACAGTGTGGATGTGACCTTAGTGTACCATATTTGTTCCAATTTGTTTCTGTGCCATTTATTTATTTATTTGGGGGACAGGGGACAGGACACAAGCAGAAACATAAGCAAAAGAATAAACAGGAATGTGTATTCTTTTGGTGATGCATACTCTTAAAGGAAGTGCTCCAGCCTGCTTCTTTGCATGTTCACCGGAAGACTTGAGGAGTTTTGACCTTCCAAATTATATCCTATTTCTTCCTTGAGGGTTCCACTCACCCCCTACCTACACGACTCCTCCCAAAAGATGTGCCCCCTATCTTATTACAATATCCGCATTTCATCCCGCATTAACTGCATGATGTCTTCTCCTCATGTGTGCATATTAAAAAGCAAGCAAATAAATAAATAAAACATGACATTGTTGAAGTTACTTAGGAAAAAATGTGCCAATTTCAGTGTTTCAACATTTCCTCTAATGCCATTCATATTTACTGAGAGGCTAATAAGTATTACATTCAAGGGCAATTTCTCTGGTGCGCAAAATCGACACCCAATGATTATCTCCTGCTTATGCCTTACAGTGGCACATTCTGATGCACTGAGAATGTAATGCAAATGCAAATTAAGCCTTAGAAAACATGAATTGCTGCCTTTTCCAATTGTTATGCAGTGCCAAACGAAGGTTCAGAAGAATAATGGCTAAGAGTCCAGGACCATTATTAGTTTTCTATGCTTTATAATAAATAGGAGGAAGCAGCATTACATTTCACTGTAGATTTCAAATCCCCATTTATTTATTATTGCACATCAATGGAGATCAGATCAGCAGCGACTGATGTTCTTTTTCAAAGTTTTCTAACTCAAGAACAAAGGAGTAAATAAACAGGCTGTGTACAAATATGGGATGTAACTGTGCAGCAGCACCTGTCACATTAAAGGGAGCTTATTTTTATCTTCACTTCTGTTTATGTAACTCAAGCGGTTTATTATTACGAGGAAAAATACCAGTACTTTCATATTATGGAACTTGAGAAACACTGGGTTAAATCTTCAAATTACATTTTGAAAGCATTTGCTCATATTCTGTATCTAGGAATCTAAAATGCCTCTGGGGTTTTATTTATTGTTCATGACGGACCACTGAATTCCATTCAAATCAGTGGGTTTTTTGTAGTTGCCTTTGGAAAGCTGTGGACTGCAGTCTTAAATACTTTCTGAAGCAAACTAAAATATTCTTATTATTTTTTTAAAAATAATAATATTTTTTTGTTTCCACCCTTACCTTTACTTTTTAAAGAAGGGCTTCTGGTTGAGTCTCTAAAACGTTTTGTATCACATAATCACAATAGGTAACCTGTGAGACTGGTCAATAAATCTATATAGTTTTTTTAAAAACACTAAAAGTGGACAATGGGGGGAGGGCTTGGGGGCACAAAACAATTAACACCACAGTGGGATGCCTATGGCAGTAGTCAGTTAAAAAAAAATGCAAAATGAATTTTAAATTGTTGGAGGGCAGCAAAATAATTTTAAACATCTTTAAAATATAAAAATGGGAAGGGGTAGATTTGAGAAACAAATTTAAATTCTGTAGGGTGACGGCCATGAGAAGAATTTCCCCAGATGATCTAAGTCATTGGTCCTAAGACCCACTAGTGGATTGCTGCCTGACCCAAGGTTACAACAGGAGCGCTACCACCATTGGTTCCTAAATGCATGCTTGGGTTAAAAGTGGGACCTGGATCTGAAAAGGTAGAATTTACCCGATTTAAGTGATCTTACAGGTCTACACAATGGCAAGTGGTCTTTCAGCTGCAGCCCAATAAATTCTGGGATGCCTCATCTCTGCATTAAGTATATATCACTGCAATCCTATATATGTCTACTTAGAAGGTAGTTACATTGACTTCAGCATGACTTTACTCTCAGATAAGTGTGTATAGGATTGCATTTACTTCTATTTCAAAGGTTGGAGCTTTTTGTTTTTAAAGTGTGTCAACAATTTGCTAGTAGCTAGAAGCAAGTCTTAGGATCCTTCAGAGTTATCAGAAATTCAGGAGGTTTGTTTGTAACAGAAAGCTCAGCCATGGTAGAAAGCAGGTATTAACTTCATTTCTGTTCTCATCTAATGATGCAGTGTGGAGCGCTCTAGCTTGAAAGAGGCACCTCTCAAAAGAAAATGTGACCAAGTATATTGAGAGTCATGCTCCTTTTAACCAAGCTCAAAAAAAGACATAGCGCTGAACAAATAAATGAAGATGCAGCAGGGCTCCTGACAAGCCAAAGATGACAGGAGGTTAATAGTCTGTCTGGTGGGCCTAAAAGCTCATTTTTCTAGTAGCAGTCTACACCGAACCTAACCAAAGGCATACCTTTTCAAGGTTATGAAGTGGGAATTTTCTTTGGGGTGTGTGTGGAGGGGTGTTGCTTCAGAAAACTAAAGCAAGCAGCAAATCCAAGCCCCAGATGTCATATGTATGCCCCTATCTGTCAAACCAGGTGACAATCCAAGCTCATAACCTGCTGAACTAAACCACCAACACTGCACAGACAACTTGAACTATTAAAGGACAGAAGTCAGCTGAGCTGCTGTCTGACTTGGTACCTGCAGTCACAACATAATCATGTCTGGAAGGTTGAGAGAAATGATTGACAAAAAAGAAATTAAAAAGTCATGCATATTTATAAGATCAGTGAATAGGAAGATGTGATAGCCATCAACCCACTTCTGAAGTGGGGATGATCAAGATAGTAAAGGAAACATGGAGTGTAGCTTAAAGAGTTATGGGATTAAACCACAGCCAAAAGAGCCACCCAGGCCACTCCTTTGGCTTGCCAAAAGCAAACTCCTTCAAAGTCATTGCCTGTCACTTCAGGCAACCTTCTTCAAGATTTGCATAAGGCTGTGCATGCTGAGCCAATCTCTATCCAGTAACTTAGGAACAAGTATCTAAAGCCTAGAAGTTGCTCAAAAACACTACATGGCTTGTATAAGCTGTTATCTAATGAACCAAAGTTAATTCACAACTGCAGGAAATTTTGCAGGTTTTCAATATACAGTATATTGTTGCTTCTATGATTCTTGAGACTTAAAAGCTAAATGTGGTGCATCCTTGCCAAATGAAATCCATTTTAAATGTTTGCAAAAGAAACTGAACTTTTTTTTAAAAAAAGCACCCTGTTCTTGACTGATATCAGCCTGTTAGAAACCTTGCTTTTTCCTCAATGATAAAAGCAGGCAGTACATCTTTTGACAGAACTCTCATAAAATTATTCTGTATTAATACTTAGTATTAATCTTAGCACAGTAGTTACTAACTGATGGTTGGGGAACACGGCCATGTGGAAAGACAAGGAAATTGGTGACCAATCCTTCAGTAAGGATAATGGATGCAAATACTATGAGGAACAAAGCAAAGAACCTAGAAATATACCTCTTATGCTGAGATCAGATGAATGCAAGATCCAGACACTGGTTTCCCCCTTCTCCAAATAGGCGCAGGGGACTTGCTGGGACATTTTGTTCCAATAGAGGCAAAGGAAGACATCTTTGTTTGAGACTGCTAGGACACCACATCATGCACTCCCTCTCGACGTTTTGACCTGGCATTTTGAGCTACATGCATATTAGCTCCCTCCATGCCCCCTACCATTCCAGCATGACTGGAACGGAAAGGAACCAGGATCGCTCTCAGAAATGGTGGCAAGGTAGAGGGTCCTTGGCACTCCCTGCAGAACCAGAACCCTTGTTACAAGTTCCCTTTGCCCTATCAGAAGACTTCTCTCTTTTTTTTTTAATAGAAAAAATGTCCAGATGCCAGATGAACAATTCAGCAGCATAAAGTCTCCTCTCTCAAGAAGCAACCAGTTGGTGATCCTAGCAGCTTAACTGGCATGCATAAATGTACATTTCTTCTCAACATCATCTGTCTCACACAAGCAGCACTGTAACTGAAATGTAGATGAGATGAGTGAGATCGCAACCCAATTTCCCAATGCCACTGATAAATATCTGCTGTTATGTGAGGTTTTTAGCCATTATGTTGGCACAGAAGCGATATGTACACAAAAACAACTTGTCACTCCACACTAAATATTTTTTCCCCTTCCCATGTCACTGATAATTCCATCCAATTTTCAGGATGAAAAGATGAATGCATCAGCCACAGTTCTGAAATGAATTCATAACCCTGTATTAAGATAAACAGAACTGGCATTATTTAAAGCTCAAAATGCTTCCTTGACAGCTGTATTAGATATCAGAGAATTTTATCTAGTGCTAGAATGACCCTTCGTACTGTTGCTTTCTACCAAAATGGAATAAAAATTGCTATTTGCAGTCTTAGTACAGGATTTTTTAAAAATGGCATTTTATTGAACAACAAATGCAGACTGTTGTGAAATGAGATGGAATATTTCACACACACCTTAAGACTCTCCTTCTGACTGGCCCAGCCAGCTCTACAAGCATTCAGTAAGAGGGGAGAGGGTTGCTTGTCACCAATCTTCCTTCCCCTAATTCCAGGCTTCCTCTGGCTCTGAGACTACCTTCCCAGAATCCTTCCTTCAAAGCATCTCTCATCTCTTATAGGTGGCTCTTCACCCATTTCTTAGTCCCCTAACTTCATTCCCTGCAAATTAAACTCTTGTTCACAAACAGACCATGGTCTTGACTCCTAACTGGATGAATATTTTGGACCATAGCACCCCTTTCTCAACACACACATCCTTTTCTATCCCCCATACATGTGAGTAAGAGGTATGATCAGACTTCATGGGGTCTGAGCTGGCAGTGACTGACAAGGAAAAAGGCCTTGGTATGGTAGAGGTAGGTTGATGAAGATGCTGACTCAGTTTGGCAACAGCTGTAAAAAAGGGGGGGTGAATACCATGCTAGAGATCATTAGGAATTAGTCAAAAAATAAAACTCCAATATCACAATTACATTATACAAATCTATGGTGCAGCCACACTTTGAAGACTGGGTGAACACCTCACCTCAAAAATGATGTAGACACGAAAAGGTTCAGAAAAATACAGCGAAAATGATAAAGGGGATGGAGGAACCCCCCCCCCCCCAAGGAATATTTGGGAGAAAATGTGAGGGGGTTTTTTTAGGGGGGCATGATAGAGGTCTATAAAAGTATGTATGGTGTGGAGAAAGCAAACAGAGAAAAGTTTTTCTTCTTCTACCATAACACTACGACTCAGGGACATTCAATGAAACTGAATGTTGGAAGGTTCAGGACAGACAGAAGAAAGTTCTTCTCCAACAAAAAGCCAGTATGGTCAACAACTTGGATGAAGTCATGGAAGATAAGGCTATTAAAAGCTGCTAACCATGATAACTCTTTGTTCTCCCTCCACCATTAGAGGCAGTATGCCTTTGGATACCAGTAGCTAGGAATTCCAGCTGGGCAGAGTGCTGTTGAATTCAGGTTTCCTGTTTGATTGGCCACTGTAAGAACAGATTGCTGGATTAGATTGGCCTTTGGCCAGATCTAGCAGGCTCTTCTTATGTTCTAGATCCAGCCAGTAGCCGAAACCTGCCTTATTTCCAAAAAGATCTCGGTTACCCTCTAGAGTTACCATGCTCTAAAAAAATTCCACAGATCCCGTGAATGGTCTGGGAAGATACGATGCATCAGTTTCTTGAATGTGAAACTGCGGAGAGGCCCATGTAAAGGAAGCATAAATACAATAAATCATTTTCATAACATAAAGAAAATCCCAGAAAGCCTTTTGCCAGGGTTTGCCTTTTGCCTTGCAACTAGCTATAGACAATTCTTATTTTTCCTTCTTATCTGGGTATCTGGAAAGCCTACAAACATTTCAATAAATGTGCATAAACCAGAGTTGTTATTTTAACAGAGAGGTTTAAAAGATTATAAAGAAATCATCCAAATAGTTAGCACAGCTAATTGGAGATGATTACATTTAACATGACTGGTGACAAACTGCACAATTCCAGCATGAAATGTCTATTGTTTCTTCTGATGTTCAGCTGTATGCCCTTTCCCTTCTCCTCTTTAATTACTCAGAGGTACAACATATTCACCCAGCTATCTCTCTGAGTTAGACACTGCTACATGGCAAGTTTTGCTTCAGTGCTGCCTATTCCCTCCAGTATACGTCAGACACATTATTCTTCATCTTGGGTGACAATAAACTCCACTGAACACTCTCCAGGGAAAGGCACATTTTCTGCCTTTGTATGGAGATGACTTCACAATCAGGAGCCAGTGATCATGATGTTCTACACTTCAAGATGAAAATGTTGTTCATATAAAAAGCCTGAATGACCCCTGAACCTCTCTTATGCCAATTTTCAAAAAGTCTGAGGAAGAAAAATATGAAGGGAAGCATTTGTGACCTGAATGAGTATTCAAGCTAATGGAGGTTTTAGATTTGTACATTGTCTAAAGAAAGGATCACTTTAAGCTTCAAGCGTGAAAACAAATTTGACTGGTCCAGGGGTCCTTTACTTTTTACCTTTACCTACATTGTTTATGGGTTGTGTTATTAATCCAAAACCTCACCTCCACCCCAAATCCCACCTTGTTATCACCAGATGGACTATTTTAGTGCCCAACCAACTATGCATGTAAGGATTTAACTGATAAATCTGCAGATTATTAGTAAGTCAAGATATAAGTGGAGCACCCAGCTGATTTAACAGGGACAGTAGCAGAACCAAGAGCCAAATCCTATGTAGCAGAAGGATCTCAGAAGATGTGCACATCATTTGCTCCTAGCAGCATTGAGGAGAAAGAAGGGATACGCTGAATGGAATAAAAGTTAAGAGACGTTCAGGATCTGGATGCTCGTGGCTGTTTTATAAGATCTTAGAAAAAGAAGAGTGTTAAAGAGATCATACTGAGAGAAGGAGGATGGGGCTGAGACTAGGAGCTGTTATGCCAAAGGCTTAGAAATCATACTGAATTCCTAATAAAGACTCTAAGGCTACTGGCCATAAGCCCAAAGAAACTAAGCCAGGTTCTTCATTGATGCTTTCCCCCAAGCCCAGTTCACCTGAAAAATCAACTTTCTCCTACTCTGCTGCATCTGCCCAAAGAAGAGAGACCACAGAACAGAAGAAAAGCAGGCCAGGAGGTTGGCTATTTACAGCCACACTGCTCAGGTGTGTGTGTGTGTGTGTGTGTGTGTGTGTGTGTGTGTAGAGGGGGCAGCGGAGATTAGGAGGGACAGACTAGATGGAAATATTTAAAGTCTCCGTCTACCTATAGCCTTTGTCAGAGTGAATTTTGCACCTGGAGCTTTCCACTGTGCTGCAGCCACTGGCCTGCTTTGCTGGTGGTTCAGCAGACCAGAGGGGGCGGGGGGGGGAGGAATGCCAATAAGCAGCATAGTTCAACTTGGAGCTTGAGTTTTTCAAGCAGAGCTCTTTAGAATTCTTCAGCCTTAGGAAAACCTGAGATCTACATTGTGCTTTCATAACATCTTCCTTGCCCCAGGAATAACATGCGGGGCTCATAAATCGATGCCTGAGACTAATGGTTGCAGTGCTAAAGAAAGGGAACTACCTGCAAAGACCCCAATGTGTCATCTTTTATTGCCAATATAAAGTTATATGAATTCTTATTTTATTTTATTTGTTGTAGCTGAGGCTTTTTATCTGACACCAGAGAAGCCTTGTTGGGAGAAGCAGAAAAATAAAATATGGATGTAGTTTAAAACTTGCAAGCTTGTTTTTTTCCTCCCCTTATTGGGTGCTTGAATAAAAATGGCTCAGTTAAAAATTGAAGTAAAGCAGATGCTTTCCAGATGAAATGTTACTATTGGTTCTATAAACCTGAGGGCGGCCTGACCTTTTTGCTAAACTAATAGATGTTTTGGATATGGGTTTCCAGGAAGTTACTAGAAGCTGGTGAGCCAAATAGTGATATAGAATTCTATTTCTACTGGGATATATGGTCTCATATAGGTTTAGGATAGATAGGTTTCCCATGGTTGTGCCCACAATGAACTATCTAAGAAGAGTCTGCTGGATCAGACCAATGGTTTATCTAGTCTTCTCTCTGGGGCCAACCAGATGCCTGTGGAAAACCAGCAAGCAGAACCCGAGCAATTAATAATATGGGAGGAGGGAGAGAGGGCCACAGCTCAGTGGTAGAGCACCTGCTCTGCATGCAAAAGGTCCCACATTCAATCCCTGGTATATCCAAGGCAGGGCCAAGGGGGGCGGGGGAATCCCTGCCTGAAATTCCTGGACAGCTGCTGCCAGTCAGTGTTAACAACACTGAACTAGATGGAACCAATGGTCTGCCTAAGCATAAGGCAGCTTCCTATGTTTCATGCTGAATTATCAGTAAGAAAGTAGAAGGAATTAATCAGAAACAACCAGATGCCAATGATAATGGCAGCTGAGCATCAAACAAAATGCAACTCGAGGATCTGAGGTGGGGATGGGAATAAAATCTGCACTGATAGATCATAAAAATGCAAACAGGAAGAGAACTAAACAAGAGAGACTAGAAACAATGCATTTCCACCATTTGTCACAAAGATTTTGAATGCAAAGCTTTTAGTTATTTATTTTCATCCACCCAGTCATTCAATAAATATACCGCCCTTCATCCAAAGATCACAGGATGGCTTACAGTATAAAAAGCTACACTGTAGACTGCACAATACAGCAATGCTGTTTTCTATAACATTTTAATTAGTTTCTTGGATAAGCTGGATGTACTGTTGATTCCTTCCGCGCCCCCCACTGGTACTACCATCACGTCCCGAGTACAAAATAATTCCAGCTAAAACCTTATATTCATTTTTCATATGGTCTAGTGTTCATCTGAAGACTGCAAAAACAAAAACAAGCCATGCTTCGCCTGCCTGTCCCCTTAATATTCTTCTGTGGGCCCCTTCTCCAGTTTTCAGAGAATGACTGGAAGTGGGGAGGCAGAAAAAGGTCCTCCTTTCCTTCCACTCTGCAGACAAGCTCTAGATTTTCCCTATACCCCTTTTCCTTCATACTACATAATATATATCATTTCTGGCACCACCTTAACTACAGAGAATGCAAACAGCAGCAGCCCACCCAGCAGTCAAGCAGCAGCAGATCTGGGCCACATCCACAGCATACATTTAAAGCACTATTATGCCACTTTAAGCAGTCACGGCTTCCCATCCCACCATACTTAACAAACTACAGCTCCCAGAACTCTTTGATCCTGGGAGCAGTAGTTTAAGTGTGGTGAGAGCTAATAAGCGTCTTATAACTCTTCTAATAACTCTTCTCTCACAGAGTGACAATTCTCAATAATTCCCTCTTCTCAGGGAACTGTAGCTGTGTGAGGGGGTTCCTAACAATTCTCAGCACCCATAAAAAATTAGTTCCCAGAAGCTATGCCTGCTTAAAGTGGCATCATGGCGCTTTAAAATATATTGTGTCAATGTGGTCTTGCTTTGGGATTTGATTTTCTTTTGGGATTTTCCCAGGATTCGGAAAATGAGTGATTGAGATTGCTCAAAAAGGGGAGGAGGTTGGGATGAGTTCTAGTTGAGGGTAATGTCATATGAACGATGCCCAGAAATCTTGGATTCAGCTTCAGACTCACAGTCAAACCCAGCATGGACCAGCTTTCTGTTCTACACATACCAAGTGCCATACCCGAGAAAGCCCTTTAAAATGACTTCCGCTGACGTGGTAAGTTTTCATTTTTCCTAGGTAAGTGGCATTTAACCACAAATGGTTCCCCATTTTTGAGCTAGCACAGTCCCCAGGTGAGGACTATTCCCCAAAAATGGATCACATCACAATATTCTTTTTGCCCTTTGTGGGCTTCCACTGAGGAACAAGTCTAGGGACAAATACTGGAAGCAGTAGCAAAATGCAAAACCACATTTTCTATAAAGGCGGAAGCAGAAGGATGTGGGGATTCTTGAGGACAAGGCATCAGATGAAAGATATTGATGGTGTGACTGAGCATTCAGCCAAAATGGAAAGTTTCAATATCTCTCTCATACACACCCACCAATCATTTTTTTTGTGTGTGTGTGTGTGATTTTTCAGGGGGAATAGAAATGGAACAAATGTGTTCATCTATTGGTGCAAGGCAGGTATCCGAGAGAAGAGAGAGCAAGTCTATACTGTCATGATAAGAGGGGTGTATTCCTCCTCACTCCAGCCAGAGGGAGATGACAGTTGTTTGTGCTCACTGGCATCACCACACAGCCAATCAAGTTTTGAAACATCACACTGTCACCAAGGTCAACCCTATCGTTACCCTGACTTTGAGGAGGGGAGATATGAGACTGTTGTTTAGTGAACCAGGCAAACACTCTGTTTTGCACTGCTGTCTATCAGACCACCTGCCAACAGAAGACAAATAGACAGGGGGTGTCAGTCCAGTTGTCTTTGCAATGGAGAAATGTTCCATCCCCAGTGCTGGGCCAAGACATTTTGATGGCTGAAGGAGAGCCCAAACAGACTTCTCCCTGCCCACGTGGTGCCACCCTATGGCTAATGCTTTAAGAAGCCTTTCTGCATGATTCAGAAACCAAATCCTTGTCTTCATCAATCACTTCCAATTGTGCTACCTGAAGCAAGTCACTTGGCTCATGATGGGGTCACATTGGGAAGAGAACCTTTTATAAATGCATCCAAGGAGGGAGGGAAAACACAGCACCTCTGAAAAACCACGAATAAACATGAAAGAAACCCTTTTTTCGCCCTGAAAAAGTTCACTTGCAAAATCTGGCACAGTTTGAGGACTACCATAGTAAGGGCAACAAGTCTAATTAAAAATATTATAATGCAAGTCAATTACAGACTTTCCTCCTTCCTTATCATATTTGCAAGGATATGCAATTTAAAAAATAATAATGATACAGTAATTAATAATGATAATAATCATGCACTTACCAGTCTTGAGCAGAGTAGGGCTGTCTTCCTGGAGGCAGATGCGCAATAGTAGGAGCAGAAGTGGCTTCCTTCTGTCTGGGTCTAACCAGTGTTCACACACTAGAGAATGCTTTTCTTCAAAACTTCCAACTATCTATTATTATTATTATTATTCAGTGGTAAGGATTGCTCTGTTTTACCTGTGAGGCTTATCACATGACTGTGCTAATCCAAGAGCATACTGAATGAAACAGGGAGATGGTGGCAGATGAACTATGCCTATACAGGAGACTGGGCACATTTAAGTCAAGTCAAGTGTGTTCATTTTGAGCACTGTGGAGTTCAAACCAGCAGCACCCATTAGGCAAGGACCTCTGTCTCTATCAGGACTGCTGGCTGGAAGAGAGAACTGCATACAGTTCAAGCTACACGCACACAACAGCACAGAATCCTTATGGCTCAGGAAATCGGATGACACCACAGGGCTCATCACACCCTATTGTCCCATATAAAGTTCCCAAAGACCTTTAGTCTGGATTCACTTGTCTGCCATTGAGCATTGGTGGCAATGAACTTGTAAAGAGTCTCAAAGTATCTATTGTGGAAGTCAAGGAACAACAAGTGTTTTTAAAATCTGAAACTTCTTTACTTTGGACTTTTGCTGCTTTTTTGGTAACCATCAAGTCTAAATGGACTCCCAGGGACTTAAGTGTAATGACATTTACAGAGGGTTGCAATTTAGAAATCTACAGTGAGGCTATGTTGGATAGCTGAAATGGTGGGATTCCTATGGCGTGTGGCTTTTTTCATCCCATTGTGTTGAATGCTAAGAACCCTGGGATAGTTAGACTTAGGATGTTTCTCAGAGATACAGATATTAGAAATTGTCCTCATATCTTTAAACAGGGGAATGGGCCTGGCTTGCCTGCATTATTATTATATTTGTGGGGTACATTTTTTCATTAATCTGCATGTGACCACACCAAACCAGAGATTTCACACAGTATACACTGAAAAAGGTGGTGCAAAGTAGTCATATTCAGTTTGCAATACACAAGATAAATTTCTACAACTGGAAATCTCAGGATGCAATACTTTGTGTGCATAATGGGCGTTAAGACCCACTGAAATCAGTGGGGATTGATTCCAAATATGCATGCATAGGATTGCGCTGCCATTGTTTTAAAAAGCACATCAAACCTGGAATAAAGAAAATCTCCCTTGTGCAATTTGCAAGCAACCCATTCAATATGACCTTGATGTATAAAAGCAATCCACACCCAGATGCAGGGGAGAACAAGCCAGACCATGTCAAGACCATCTCCCCTTTACGGAGAAATGTTCCCTTAAACTGGACAAAAGTGCTAACTGATTTCTGGATACAAAAGAGAACTGTACAGAAATGTTTTGTGGTTAAGTAGAAACAAGGAACAGTCACATTTTGAGAGCGGGGGAACCAGAGGAGATGCTTCCTGTAGGAACCCTGGGCAGTTCCTGCTGCCCCCTGCAGAAGAGATCCAGTTTTCTAAACAGTGTTAAATGTGAATTCTTTCCACCATCCCTGACCATGCTAGAGAGAAAGGAGCAAAAAGGAGACAAACCCTGAAACAAAAGAAGTTTAAAATCCATGGTGGTAGAAAGGTATGACAGCTGGCTCAATGAACTGATTTCGATGTCAAGATGAATGACAAGCTGCTCGTTGCTAGCAGGCGTTAAGAGCAGCGAGGGTCATGTAGGAAGCAAGGCATGCCTATTCCACAGCAGTCATATATAATGGTTGACAGGAGCAACAATGTTCTTGGCCTGATGGTTAGTGGAAGGCAACCACTTCTTTAACCGGTTTACAAAGTAAGCTTTTCAGCGTATGACCTGTTAACTTGCCACTCACTAAAGCAAAGGGCCATAAGGAACTCTTAGAAAGAACTGATCTTAGAGGGATGGGTCTTATGGGAAAGCCGGAAGCAGAGCCACCAGCATTATATAGACATATAATGTATAGATGTGCAGTACAGCTGCACACTAGAAAAGTAACTTGGAATTAGGGTCTCTGTGCCATATGGCATTTGATCCCGACTTTCCAGATAAACACCTAAAGAATATGGAAAACAAACACTATTCAAATGAATAATAGAAAAGCCGCCACTGAACTCAGCGGGGCTTAGATTGTGTTGATACAGTCTTTACTGTGAATTTGATGATAGCATCATCGGCATTTCAGTGGCTTACGGAGCCTGGGGCTGTGCAAACTTTGAAGATGACAGTCTAACCTTGTTAACAGGCTGCGACAGCTTGAAGAAGGCTTACTTTGGTTCCTTATATCCCCAAACTGCACATTTCACCAAATAGACCAATCCTGACTTACCTGCAAAAAGAAAAAAGAGAAAAAGAAAACACCAAGTTGTTTGATTGGATTATTGCTCACATGCTTCAGCAGAAATGTGTGTTGGCAAGGACTAAAAAATAAATAATGATTCTTGAGAAAAACAAAATCACAGCAGCGTGAGCTAAGACAATTTCAATGTGTCTGATGATTTATTTATTTAGAGGGTTCCCTCCCCCCTCTCCCTCTCTCTCCATTTGAATAACGGCAATAGCCTTTTCATCCTGGTAATTTCATTTTAAAAGAATGTGCTATTAAATGGTAATCTATAATGCGTGTCTACTTTTCCACTCCAGATTTTCTCTCTGCCAATATGCTCTGGTGGTCTGTTTTGAAACAGTCCATTTAATTTCTTTCTCTACTGAGTCAATGTGGTTTGCAAAACGTTCATTGAAAAATGACTCTGTAGGGATAAACATCTCTAACAGCATGTGGCTGTCCCCTTTGTTCAATTTTAATTTCTTTTTTTTTGAGGGGCAGACAAGACAATCTGTCTTCCACCATGAAGCTGATATCCTTAAACAGGAAATGAATTCTTGATCGTGCTCCACAAACATAACAAGAGGAGTAAGTTTGGCTTTAATATTACATCTCTATAAAATCAATCTCAAAAGTGTTGACATTCGACTATAAACGTGGAGTGGAGGGACAGAGAGAGGGGGAGAGAATATTAAAGAGATGCATCTCTTGTGCTCTAACCAAACTGAAGTATATTCATTACAAGCAATTTAATAAAACAAGCACTGGGTGTTATCACAGCATGTATGAACCCAAAAATCATGGTTCTCCATGTTTCCATGTTGCCACTTGTAACTAAACACACTGGATGAGACAATGCAGAGTGTCTGTTTTGCCTGCAGAAGGTGCCAGCTTGAATCCCAAATTATATCTCCAGGTAGAGCTGGGAGAGACTACAGACAACTCCCCATTTACATGGACGTTATGTTCCGAGGCACTGCACGTATCAGTGAAATCACGTATATTTGAAACACCACTAGAAAAGCTGCGCCCCACCCCACCCCTTTCTGTGACGTTTCTGTGATGGCGCAGTCACACACATTTGAATGTGTGTAAATGGGGAAGTGAGTTGCCTGTACTGGCCAAAATCCTGGAGAGACACTGTCAGTCACTGTTGCCAGAACTGAGCTAAATGGACCAATAGCCTGACTCCATATATGGCAGCATCCTACTGTCCCAACAGATTGCATTTTCAAAATCATTCTGGGGAATCAACTACCAGTATGTACAGCAGAAAAGGGAAAAGGGGGACAACTTAAATTAGAAAAGTGCAGCTTTTTAAAGAAAGCGGCAATCATTTCAGATATGGGTAAATGAAAGATGATCAACCCTTATTTGCAAATATTGCAACCAAATTTTAAGCAACAATGCAGACTCAACACTGATCATTAGCGAAAACTCAGATTACCCTTTTTAAAAAAGCCTGGTGACAAACAGACAGATTTTACGAGGACTATCCACCAACTGGCAATCCTAGTGCTCCAGGGATATCACTGAGAAAGCAACGCCTCTGGCAATGGTAAGTGTGGGACAGAATAATGATCCACCACTGGTTCTCTTTGGAGGCTTGTGGTTTGCTTATTCTGCTTTAGAACAACTGAGAATCACAGCTGGAGAAAAGAGGAGAAGATGCTAGACATTATTACTTGTTTTGATTGTTATCTGTTGGCACTAAGTGCCAAATTTCGTTTGGTCACTTTGAAAAGCTCAGTCACAGCTAGGAGTGTTAAGCACTCACACAACCATTGAGCTGCCCCAAATATACACCATCTGAACACACCTTTTCTATGAAACCTTTGGCAATTCCTAGTATAAGTAGGTGTGACTGAAAGGTGTCAGAGCACATTTTCCACATATACAGAAAAAGCAAGATACAGTTGTTAAGTATTGGATCAATTTTTAAAATAGTAAATGAAACTGCTAACTAAAACAGGAAAATCTTAGTTACAGATAGGTAGCCGTGTTGGTCTGCCATAGTCAAAACAAAACAAATTCCTTCCAGTAGCACCTTAAAGACCAACTAAGTCAGTTCTTGGTATGAGCTTTCGTGTGCATGCACACTTCTTCAGATACACACACGTGTATCTGAAGAAGTATGCATGCACACGAAAGCTCATACCAAGAACTGACTTAGTTGGTCTTTAAGGTGCTACTGGAAGGAATTTGTTTTGTTTAGGAAAATCTTAGACCTGGATGGTTCTAGCTGTCCATTTAAGAATGTGCATCACATTCCTTCAGAGGTTCATCTCCTGCAATGGATGATCTTCCTTCTTCCTTAGGGGTGCATGCTCGCCCTATGTTGCTGTTCCAGGACAGTCTACTCTGCCCTAGCGAGAAATTCCTCATCTTGTCCAACAGCTCATAGTGTGGCTAGATGGGCCTCAAGTTGCTGTACCTTCTCTTCTAGCAAGGCAACCAGCTTGCAATTGCTGCAGATATAGTTTTGCACATTCTCAGGCAGGAAGATAAACATGGCACAAGTGTTGCAGGTCACTGCAGCAGGACCCTTGTCACCCAAGTCTCTTTGTCCTATGTACACTGTGAGACAGAATGTCGGGCCTCCCCTTCAAACTCCCCCACTAAATGCCATCACAGACACTCCTGTTTACAAATCCTGATCATGACCTCACAGAAGCTGCAATCAGCTAAGTATGACTGCTGCTGGCTGCTAATTCCTCCCTCAACTCACTTAGCCTGGCTGCCTCTCAGCAGCAGCCCCTCTGCTTAACATCCATGCATAGAACACTGACATTCACCTCTGTTTACATAGGTGACCATGTGTTGGGGCCAACTGTCACACATGACTTCCAGAGTGAGACAAGTGGCACAGTCCCACTCACCTTTATTCAATTAAACCCTTATACTTATAAAACACATCATTACAGCTCCTATGCCTAGATGGATGCCCTCGCTTCACCACCACCTACGTTTCCATGGATAACTGACTCTTATTCTCTTCTCCCATCTTTTCTTTTTCATCTCAGAACTGTCCAGAATTTCCTTGTACTCGCATTAGTGCCAATGCCCTGTTATACTGATTATAGTGGTGTTTCACTATAATAAAAGAAAATGAATTAATGAGAAGCCAGTAATTAAAGCCCATTCCATGGGGAACAGGAACTAACTAATTAAGGCTCATTTAAAGGACAATTCATCACCAATGACCCCTGGTGAAATGGAAGCAATTAAAAGCAGGACCTACAAGGAGGGAGCTTCTAATTAAAGTTGTAAAAGGCTCTTTGCTGAATGTGACTTGCTTCTGAATCACCTTAAAGAAGGATATTAGTTATTGGGTCATACACTGCCAGGCTACGTAGTGCTATACAATGTACCACATGGAAATATAGTTTTATTCCTCTTTCAGCTGACTATCCAAAAGCAATGCTAGAGGCTCATGATGTAAAAGCCATCTTAGGCTCAGTGTGACAGTCACTTGAATGTATTTTCAATGTGACAGCCACTTGAAAATACAACTGCCTGACAAAGACAGGTCTAAACGGCATCCTGTCTGGGTAAGCAGGTCTCCAAATGGTTTTGTCGAGATTCGGCATGCTAACACAAACCAGCGTGAAACTAATGCTGCATTCTTGTTTTGAAAACCGTAAGAGATGTTGTGGGTGAGACACTCCAAGCAATCACTTGCCATACATTTCCAAGTGGCTACCATGTCCCAGCACACGCGTGTGTGAATGGCGCTGTGCCCCCTCTTTGAAATATTCAACATGCATTCCCAGAGTAATAAGATTTTACCACTCCAGAATAATAAAATTCTGCAGCAGAAACTTATTGCAGCATGAATATTTTATTAACAGTCAAACTTATTTATAAGCTTCACTAACTTAATAGCTCAAACAGGTGCAGGAGATATAAACCACATTCACTCCAGTTCATTTGACATGAGATGGTAAGCGTAATGCTGCCCTCTGCTGTCTATTCTGGTTCAATAAATGATCAAATAATTTAACACTCCTCTATAAACTTTCCTGCTGCATATATCACATATATAAGCTTGGATAGAATTGCTAATCCTGTCTCATTGGTAGTTTATTTTATACTGTTGTTTTTATGACATTATAATTTTTAATGGTATAGGCTGCCCCGAGTGGTGCATATAAATGCTTTAATAAATACCAAAAATATTCCTGACTTGCGATATGACCCTGCACTATTCCTTTAATGCTTTACGTGGGCTAGCATTGATTCAGCACAAGTAATGCAACACTTTGTCCCCTTCTAATTGAAGGTTCACAGCCTTCCTCTGGGTAGAACCATCTTGTTCTTAGCTTGAGTGAAATGAAGGAAAAAGGAGGCAGCCAGACTCCTGGTTGTTGCTGCTGTTATTTTTTAAAAAAATCATGTTCCAGCCTTAGACAGGAAGAGTAGACAGCCTTGAAAGAACTAAATACATAAAAGAAAAATATGCACTAAATTGGGGGTTCTCATTTTCTCCTTCTTCTTCATGGACCACTTGAAAATTGCTGAGGATCCAGATGGACCACTAATGCTTTTTTCTGTTCTACAAATCACAGGGTGGGGATTCAACACACAAACCTGCTTCTGCTTGTGCAACAGGGCTTTCCCTCCTCCTCTCCCTGCACCTGGGATTTGGAGAGCCCCCAGAACAGTGGGGTGGGTGGGTAAGAGAGGATGATTGTTACATTCAGCAAACTGAAATGCTTGTGCATCTGTAATAACATGATGTTGAATTCCACCCAAAGTGGAGGCCCCATTAGCTAAAGTGGTGCTTCAGGTTAAGTACAGTTTCATGTTAAGAACGGTCCTGCGAAACAAATTAAGTACGTAACCAGAGGTACCACTGTAATTGTTTGATGCTTCTACAACCTTTCCACTGACCACGTGAATACAGCCTGTAGACCACTATTGGCGTGCAGCCCACAGGTTGAGAACCTTCACATTAAATGCATGGTGTGGAGTAGAGGAGAGAGATGACTGGCTCAAGTTCACTGCTTTTTGCTTGCAAAAAAGCATTGTGTGAGTGCTCTCATGTTTCAGTGGTACAATATGGGAGCCTTCAATATCTGAAGAAGTAAAACAAAGGAAACGAAAAACAGGTTGAGGACAGTGTTCAGCTAAGTGTGTGCCTGGTACTTGTGGCAGAAGTGAAAATATGCAGCATGACCCCAAAACAGCATTCCCACATGAGCAAATTCAATAGAGTTCCCTCTAGATCTGCACTGAACACACACACACTTCCACAAACCTACAGAAGAAAGTCTGTGAATAAAATCTGAGCTATGAGGCCTTCACCTAGCAGTGAGGAACAGCTTTCTCATGGCCCTTAATGTTTTTAATTTGTTGGAAACCACTCAGGATGGCTGGGGCAACCCAGTCAGATAGTTGGCATATATATAAACAAACAAAAAATAATAAGGCACATTGGACATCCCCATTTGGCCTGTGAGGCTATTTCAGCCAAGAAATGTCCACCTGGTGTCAGATGTGGGGCAGGTTAAGATGTAGATGGACCCAAAGGGAGGGTGTTTGAGGCACTGCTGATCAGCTGATTGGCAGCCTGTTGAAAGTGCCAACAATTAGTTGATCAGCGGTGCATTTGAAGTGCAGGACTCTGCCCACCTGTCAAACTTGACCCATGGGAGGTGGGTGGGTGGGTGGGTGAGAAGGATCCAGCCTGCTGCTAATTCCAGTCCCCCTACCCTGCCTAACTCAAATAATTTTACCTTCAGGCCTCTCTCCTGCCTCACAGTTGTGATTAATGTCTAGCATAGTTTCCTCCAGCCTTCCCCACAGAATATGCAGTGTCCTTATACCCCAACAACTTTTTGTACGGTATGTTTAAAACTTATCCTGGACTCAACACTTCTTTATGGCATATCCATAACAATATATAACGATTCATATGAAACTTCAAAAGGCTGCCTAATGGCATCTGAGAAAGAGCGTCGAGTAGAGCTTTGCTCTGTAGACTTTTAAATACTCTGGTGTTTTAGGTGCTGTAAGTAAATGCGGCTTCTCTAAGCTGGTACTAGCAGCACTGTGAAAGCTCTTATATACCAATCTTGTTCCAAAGGGTCCCTCCAAACCCTTAGGTTTTTTCTGGGGCTAGTGGCTGCAGAGGGGGAGGAGGTGCAACCTATGAAAATGTTTTCTTACCATTTAAAAGCATTTTCTTTTTCTTTATAAGTGTATCTCCAGAAGACCTGCTCACTGAGCATATGTTCTGATTTGTTTGCACAAAACTCATGTGGAGGTTAGACTATGTCCAGTCTTTGCAGAGAATTCATTTTTTTTTTTTTTTTTTTTTTTTTTTTGCAATTGTTCATACATCATCCGGTCAACCTTTTGTTCGCCTCACTTTTCAGCACATTTCCCCATCACTTCCCTAACTGCAAAAGTCCATTCTTGAAAGAGGATTTGTTGTGATAGGTCAACATAACACTTTAATTGCACCAACCTGAATTTCTGATGTGCACTTGAATCCCTTGAGTCACCCAAAAAGTGACTGTCTGGAGGCACCCAAGTGAAACTGCAGGCAAACATGTTACAATGCCATTAAAACTGGATAGGACCACTAGGGTGCCACATAAAGCTCTTCTACTGGGGGTCACATAAAATCCACCTAGTTGCCTTCATTTTACAGGCTGCTAGGTTGTCAGACTTGCAATAAAGGATGCACTTTCTAGATGCTTAATGACTGTCATTGTCTGGAATTTTCACAAGTGTTTCCTAATTAGGGAAATCATCAGTCATTTCCTTGCTGTGCCCAGAGCCCTCATATTTACCCTGACAGTTATGCCAATTACATCCCACTTTCTTAAGGCCTAATGTAAACAGATGCACTTACTGGCATCTGTTGTCTCATCAACCAAACCTCCACATTCCCTCTATTTTAATTTTAACCACGATTGGTGTTTAGATTTTGTCATTGCAGTTTTCTTTTCATTTGTGAAATGGCAAACTGTCACTGAAGATGCACACACAAATTTTCTCTATCTACGGCTTCTAACCTGACAAACGTGCCTGAATCATGTCTGAACACTAGGTGGCAACCAAAACTTACAAACTTCCTTTAAACATCTCCTGGCAAAATAGCTGGTGAAGCTACTTTGATATTGCTTTTATGGGTTAAATCTAGAAATAAAATATTTCCTGGATAAACACACGAGAAATGATCTCACAACAGCTAGAATACATTGGTCAACAGAAATAAGGAAATATGGTCAGAGTAGCTATTAATGACAGAACCCCCTGGAATCCAAAATCTGCTGGGTTTGAAATAAAGCAGGGTGAGTGAAACTGTTGGCTCAAATCTAGGGACACATTGTAAGCACTGCCCAAGTTATATACAGTCGTGGGGAGTTGCAGGTGGCCAACTAGGCAACTGGGAGTGGGCAATTTAATAGCACCTCTAATTCTGCTGAAATGACAAGTTGCTCCGCTAAGGAGTCAGAGGCAGAGTTAACAGCTTTATTAAACTAGGTAGAGCTCTATTGGACTCTTGGGTCACATGATCCATGCAGAATTGGTAACTGCAGTATTCTGCAGTGGTAGCTCTGCAGTGCAGTAAAGAGCAGCCTAAGAGCATTTCCTTATTCCGCTATGCTGTCATGGTGGCCCAAAGAGTAAAAGCACCTGAATGTACAGCTAGATTCTCCAGTTTTATTTATTTTACTATTTATTTGCCATATTTGTATGGATGGCTCTCACCATATGTTCTCTGGGAAGCTTATAGAACAAATAATGCAGTGTAAAGGTGCAATGCAATGATTAGACAGCTGGAGTAACAACAGCCTTAGAATTTTCTAGCAGCAGGGGGTGGGGGTGGGGCGCTAATCAGCATCTAAGATTATAAACCAAAACGTAACTTGGAACATGAAAACGTTCTTTAAAGAACACAGTATGTTCAAAAGGCCAAGGTGAATGTTAGCAAAGGTCTTCACTTGGCCCTGAAATGGCCATAAAGATGACATCAGAAAAAGTTGCAATGCCAGACTATTGCATAGCCAGGGTGCCACCACCTAGAAGGTCCTCATCATAGTCACCACCTGCTTCTCTTCACTTGGTGGAATTAGGACCTCTGGACAGGAGCTTAAAGACTGAGTAATATGCATGGAAGAAGGCAGTATTCCAGTTAGTGAGGGAGTGGACATTCAATTCAGTCTGCATTTAAACACTAACCTAACTAATCTGCACTTTCCAAAACAGTATGCAAAATGAAACACAGCCATCCTTCGAAATTTGCACTTGTCTGAATTTTCCAGTACTGTTCTCTAGTCACGTAATGAGTACAAAAATGCATATATTAATGAAACCAAGGTACAAAAATACATTAAATTGGGGGAAATTGGTTTGCAAAATATTTGGCAAAATTGCATACAAAAATGTGTCCATAGAATAAATTTACTTTAAAATGTTGATGAATTTTCATGAGGAGTTTATATGTAAATGTGGAGAAGTGAAAATAGGGGGAAAACAAGAAATGGAGAAAAACCAAAATTGACAGATTTGTCCATATCTACTTCCAGGTAACAAGCCAGGTTTCCAGTAACAAGCCAGTTTCAAATCAGTTCATTTGAGATCTCTTTTCTCCCTCTCTCAAAATTCTAGGACTTTGGGCCATCCCATGAAACTGAATGTTTGGAATATTCAGGACAGACTGAAATATACTTCTCCATACAGTTAAACTCTGAAATTTGTTCCCACAGGATATAGGAGCTTAGACAGCTTTAAAAGAGGACTAGATAAATTCATGGAGAATAAGGCTATCGATTGCAACTGGCCACAGTGGCAAAGTTCTACTGTACTTCCACTGTCAAAGCCAGGATCCCCCTAAATACCAATTTGCTAGGAATCACCAGTGGAGAGAATGCTGCCTTCTGCTGTGGGCTTCCCCCTAGGTTGGCTATTGTGAGAACAGGATGCTGGACCAGATGGGCCTGTTTCTTGATCCAGCAGGGCTCCTGTTGTGTTATTATGTACCTTACAAAACAGAGTTAGGTGGAAGTGTATAGCAGTATCTCTTTACTCAAGAGCTCAGTCTGTATTCCGAATAAAGTATTTGTACAGATCTGCTGAACTGTGTACAGAAAAGCTTGTGCAAGTGCAATATATGAGAAGATAAAAGGACATAAGCTGAAGTGAACAGGAAAGAAAATTCTAAAGGTGGATTTTTGCTCCAAAATTGCACATTTAACTGCTTAGTTACTACACTGCTTATTAAATTTTACTACTGCAATAGTAATAAACAGTGGGTAGTACTGAAAATTGTGTAACTCAGCACTGTCCAGGCCATATTATAGGCCCCAAAAAGTGGAATACAGAGTATGCCTAATATGTGCTGTTCAGACCACTATAATTTATGCATATGTAACTAAGGGCTAGAATATAGTCACAAATTGCAATCCAGCTAGATACTGTACTATTCAGGCAGAGGGACTTTGTTTTTTCTTCTTTTCTTTAACAGCTGCCCTCTTGTCACATTGTGAGCAGCTCTTGAACCTTCCCTCCTCACCTTCACCAGAGTAGCCTGAAATGTTGTGCCTGTGCAGAGTGGGTGGGGTCTGCATTTCTGAAAAAGCTCTACTTTGTGCCTTCAAGACTGTGCCCATAAATGAATAAAAATGAAGAACAGCTCATGAGTCCCATTGTTCCCACTTTGGAGACTAGCAAACCCCCATAAATATATATTGCTTTCCTTGCTTGCTCTACAATTCATGCTCTGTTCAAATGACACTCCCCAGGCTCTTAATGTGTATGTAATACATGTCTATAACTACAGTAAAAAAAAGTAACATCTATTAAATTCCAGAGAGTACAGAACAGCAGTGACAGAAAGATAAATGTCTCCTGTGACACTTAGTAATGAAGGGGAGGAAGAATCATGGTACTTCTAAAACTCCCTCTTTACATCACCATGGGCTGAGTCTTTCCCTCTATATAGCAGTAATTTAAATTGAATGCTATGAATTACAAGCAGGGCCTAAACTATGCTGCAACTGGGCTAACAGATGAAAACTTCCCATGTCTTCAGCTTCTAGCCAACAGTGTGGCTTAATTACAATCCTTAATAGCAAACATAAAATAACCACATGGTTTTCATCTTGAGGAGGGAACAGACATGTTCAACAGAAAACCATGAGAATAAATGTGCATGGACCATGGTAATCACTTATTAAATATGCACCAGATTCTCATGAGCTTCTTCAGATTCAGCTGCAACCTTAAAGTTCTCTAGCTACAGCCGGGGGAAATCATCTCTTGCACATTGCTAAGGAAAGTCTAGTGGGAAAGCTCAATGTACTTCTGGCATAGCTAAAACAATAAAG
Source organism: Podarcis erhardii (assembly GCF_964252035.2). Lineage (NCBI taxonomy): Eukaryota > Metazoa > Chordata > Lepidosauria > Squamata > Lacertidae > Podarcis > Podarcis erhardii. The sequence continues at coordinate 50,554,665 of NC_138498.1, read as the reverse complement.
CAGAGTGCTTGGCACAAAGCATATTGGTAGTTCTCGTTGGAGAATCTCAGAGTTACTGTAAACAGACTCAGGGGGTGGGCGTGGGGAGATCTGGACAATTCTAGTGGGAAAATGAAAATGACATCTGATATCAATGGCTGATCATGGGGTGGTATGTCTTATCAACAGGGATGAGCCATAATGGTTTAAATGGAATCTCCATATTAAGAGTTTATATATACAGTACCTATAAATACAAGTGCTGGGGACAATCAACGAGGAAAGTCTTTTGCCTTCATGCCCTCCTTAGCAGAAGCATCTTGAAAAGGATACTGCTGGAAACTCCTACCCATTACATACCTGAGGAAGCACTAGGCACAACCCATACAACCCATTTATTGCAGTGGAAAGAAGAGTCTCTCAAATTTACGTATTTTCTTTACTTGAACAGGATCCCATGATGAGTATAGATTTGGTTTTATATATCTGGAGAGCCTTTTGATTTTAAACTTCAGCATCAATAGTCTGGCCTTATACATCCTGCAGCTGACTTCTTGGTGCATAATTTCCCAAGTGTATATGCTAGTGAACTACCAGCTGCTTTCCATAAAAAAGAACATTTTAACAACTGCATCTGCCAGTCTACCTGTGGAGAGTAAGCATACGGACTACTTCTAAACTTTGCTACAGCCCCGTGGAATTTTATTTATTATGCTGTAATTCGAGAATTCTTTGGGTTATATTCGTTTAATCTGAATGCATTTCTCCCTTATGTCTGACTTCATGCTGTCAGAGATCTGGAGTTTGGTATATAAACTTTCCCGTCTGGAACTTGTAAGCTTTTTCACAACAGTGACCGATATTTTATAGAAACTAGTATAGAATGTATTTTCTGCTGGCTTCCAAACTCCATCCAAATATAATTGCAACATTCAAGTATTGCTATTGCTTTTGTTCAGTTAGTTGGTACATCTTCTTTTTCTTATTCAGGAGCATATATCTCCTGCAGCGGGAAAGGGGAAAGGGAGGCATGCTGCTTCCTTGCACAGTTATTGTATTTTTAGAGTCTTAGAAGATCTCTACCAAATTAGACAAAAATGAAGGTTCCATCCAAGTTTGAATTTAGAAACCCAAAAGATGGAAACAATGGCAGGCAACCAGGCTGCCCCGTGTTCCTCCACTCTTGTTTCTAGAGTAGCCAGGTGAAAAAGAGGACAGGGTTCCCAGAGTTTTCACATGGGAAGTCTAGGTTCTAAGAACCATGAAGCAGCAATTGCTCACACAGTTCTTGACACACACATTAGATGCAAGTGTGGACCACCTGGGTGATGCTCATGAACCACTGGTGATCTGAGGACCACACTTTGAGAATCCCTGTTTCAGATTGTCAGGATGTCGATCATCATCAAGCATCACTTTCATTTCCTAAAAGTCTTCACTATGCACACCTTTGCAAATAAATACTAGATCTCAGCAACTTGGATCCAGTCTGATATGGGATAACATGAAGAAATGTACCATGAACCAGCAGGATGTCAGCACACTTTGAAGCCATTTCAACATTACAATGGCTTCCTACAATCTTGGAAATGGCTTCACAGAGTAACTGTACACCACCAATTCAACTGAAATTCCCCAGCATGACTCCAGGCATTTTCATGCCCAAGAACAACCACAAAAATGACTGTGTGAAGTAACCATTTACAAGATTTCACAATATATTATGTGTTTGGTATATTTGCACTGCCCCCAGTAACTCTTCAGCTCCTAATGCTCCAGAATACACAATCCATTATGTGAGCCAATGTGTTATTCAGACCATGAGTTTTGTGCCCCAGTGGATTCTCTCAGTACGGTGAAATTATTGACATTTTTCTACTGGACAGGAAATCATAATTTTGTTAATAGCTAAGTGGCCTGCAGTTCCTGAATTATAGTCCCTGCTCTCTCTTTAATAAGAGAACTATTGATTCTCACTCTTTGCGTGGAAAAGCATGCCAATAAACACAGCCCAAGTCTCTTTGCTTGCTATATAGCATATCAATTACACATATATGGAACACAGAGTGTTTGTATTCATGCTACATTCTACAAAATTACTAAATGTGGTCAAAGTATGTTTCTTAATTATATATGTGTGTGTGTAGACACATACACACACAGTTGTAAAAGAGTTATTTTTTAAAAGGACACATTGCTCAACACAAAGCTCAACAACTTTCCTTTAAAAAGCTCAACAACTTTTTGTGTCTGGATTTTTACTTCTTAAAATATGAAAACCCTATATATATATCCCATCTTTCATCCCTGAACCCCAGGGCAGGCTACAAGTCAAATAGTCAACAAAATTGTCTCTTAAAAAATAATCCATGCAGTCTATACCAAACTTACTCTATGTTCCTACTCTATATTCCTTCTAACACATCTATAGTCCTACAATCCTAAACCCTAAATAGAGACCAGTGCAGGGATTTACCGTATTTTTCCATCTATAAGACACCCCCTATTTTGGGGAACTCGGATTTCAGAAAATGGCCTCGGCACTATCCGTGTATAAGACGCCTCCTAATTTTTGACATAATTTATTAAGAAAAAAGCCTAGTCTTATACACGAGAAAATACGGTATATAGGATTGTCCTACCTAATGGGAAGTAAATGCCTTTGAATTCAAATTGCGTTTAATTCTTGGCAAACTTTCTTTAAATTGCACTGTTAATCACCTTTCCCTACACCTCAGTTTTTTATGCATGCAACATTAGAGCCACCACCTTCCAATGATGCATTTCAAGTAGTCCGACATGATTAGGATTACTGTCATTTTAGTACTTTAGATTGCAATATATCAACTGGCAGTAAGATTATCTGGAGATGTCTGCACCAGAAGAACACACCTCAACCACCTTTCCCCTGACTTGGTTGATAACAGGACATTAATCTTTATTAAAAGAGAGGCTCTTAAAAACTGTAGGCTACGCTACCTTTGCATATACACACTTTTTATATAAAAAGAAAAGAAGCTTTGCTCTTAATAAAAAGAAAGCAGCTCCTACACGTAAATGCCCCCCCCCCCAATCCTGTCCTACTTGTTAATTCCTTATGCTGTAGTCAGGGCACTCTTCAAGTAATTTCTCAGATCACAAATCATTTTGGGAAAACACACTGCTCAACTACCAGGTTTTCATAAACCACCCCACACAACCCTTAACACATAAAATTTACAGAACAATTTTAAACAAATGTCACATTGGAGAGATGATTGTCCTTCCAAACAGCAGCTACATCAATACAAGATTATAATGGCAAGAGGTCTGATCTGCTGGTCGATGTAAGACCTGAGCGGTATGCTAAAACTCTGACCAATATTGGCTATGTCTGATAAGTGATGAGTGTCTGGGGATGTTATGGTTCTGACTACTGATGCTGTGCCCTGACAAAGGTATTTGCGAGCTGGTTCAAGGTCCTCAAGTGGCAGATAGATTGGCACTATCAGACTTGCCAATAACAGATTATTCAAAAGAAAAACAAATGAGTTCAGATTTGTGACCTTTTCTTCTACATAAACCAGAAGCCTCCAGGATCTGGCCTATGCCCCCAACCAAGTTAATTTGTTTCTCAGGAATTCATGGAATGTGTGAGTAGTATGAGACTGGTAATTATCCTGCATTTACCTTGACTCCATTTAGAAACAGATTGCCTTACACAAGGACTAAGAAAGACCCAAACTAACAAAACGGGGAGCTAAAATGGCATTTCTACAGATTTATATGCCAAATGATGTTGGAGTGTATTGATTTTTCAATCAGAAATGACTGAGTAGTTCACTGAGCTACTCCTCAGAACACAAGGCTTTCCAAAATGCAAAAGGCAATACAAAATTGTCCAAAGCAAAGGGTACATTGCAAAGAACAGAAATGTTAACAAATGTGTTTCAGTCTCAGGTATCTACTGTGAAAACCACAGCCTTGTACTTAACTCTCTCCTCCTACTCTGCCATGTCTAGCAGTGCTTATCCACATCATAAATGCACAGCGTATTTCCCAAGCAATACCCCACAATATTGGCTGATGACAATGGAGGCTGCTGTGTCATCAGAACACAAGTAAGAACAGAGTAGGAATGGTGAGGTAAATCAGTAACTGCTGTTATTGGCAGTAAAACTATCTCATTTGGGCCTCAGTAAAGTTGAAATTAAAAATTAAAAAATTGCTTAGTTGGATCAGATCCTTTCCTCCTAAAATGCCCTGATCATTTTAGTTTCATTTCTGTACTCTTTAAAGTTCTTTGGTATCCTTTTCAGGGGCGTAGGAAGGGGGGTACGGGGAGTGCAGTCCGCCCTGGGTGTAATCCTTGAGAGGGGATGACAAAATAGCACACCACAGGGGGATTATCGCGGGCAATTATCGCAGGGCCTGGCCTGCAGCGCGACCAAGCCACACGTCTCTCCTGGGAGTGATGTGGTGGCTTGGGCTGCATGCCGCCAGAAACGGCAGCGTGTGGCTTGCGTCCACCAGGCGGACTCTGTGAGTGGATTGCCACACCAACCCCATGGGCAGATCACCGTGACGCCCCCGTGGGCAGATCGCCCTGCCCCCCGCTGCTCCAGGTGCCGGAGCAGCTAGCTACGCCCCTGATCCTGTTGCTTTTTGAGATTGAATGCCTAGAACTGTGCACTGCATTCAGAATGTGTCTTTACCATAGATTAATCTAATGACATTCTATGTTATTTGCTATTAGGAAAGAGAAAAAGCAGGAATATCTGAAATGAGCTGCAATTGCATTTTCTGTTCCTTGCTGTGCAAACCAACATGGAACAAATATTGGGCGGTGGGATACAGTACCTTGCTCTCTCTTGGTGGGCAAATATACTCAACTGATTTCTGTGGATGTGGTATATTATATCATTTTAGTCATCTGATGTAATCATATTCAACTCTTAAAAGTTTGCCATTAATCTACATGAGATGGATCCAATTCATTTAATTAATTAAGTGCCTGAACTAGTTAGTGATCCATCTTTTTAAAAAAGAAGAAGCTAGCATATGAAAGAATAAAAAAGGATGAATACCAATAGGAACAAAGGCATTTTAAAAAATGTGATAAGGGGCAAGTTCCATCAACTCCCACTAAAGCATGCTAATCTCCCAGTTATCCTCTTACAACCAAGGTTAGGTCAGATTAGTCACAACTGCCACTGTACAGACTCTGAACATATTGTCAGACTCAGGAATGACGACAGCATGGCACAGAAGCTACAGCACGCTCAAAAACCAGGATGTCAGCCTGCCATGTGCCACACGATCCTGGTTAGTCAGTTGCATTTTAGGGCACAGCCAAAAACACACACACTTCTGTTCTGTTATTGGAAAGGCAGTAGAGACAGAGTCTGTTTTCTAAAAGTCCCACCAGCTCCAGCCAACACAACTAATAGTCATGTATGATGGGTGTTATAGACCAACAACATCTGGAGAGCTACAAGTTTCCCACTCCAGCCTTACAGGCTGAGGAGATGCATTTTTCTCTGCCTTCCAGTGGTTCATGTGTAAAACTCCCAAACTGCTTTTTGAAAAGCAGTTTTAGACGTCTGTGAATCAGAACCTGAGAGGAAATACTTTTAAATCAAATCTGTATATGTACACAAGAGTGAATTTGAAGGGTTTTGTGGCAGGGGGGTGGGGAGTCAGAGGAAATCTGACAGAAGCAAAATGCATTTCTATAAGGCTAGCAAAATCTCTCAGAGTTCTGCACTTCCAGTGCACACCCATCTAGATTACAGCCAGTAGTTATTATCTTTTAAATCACTTTTACTACAGGCAGTATCTTCTATGTGGGTTTTTCCTAGGTCAATCTCATTCAAACTGAGGTACAAAGCACATATATTTAAATAAAATAAAAAAGCACTGAGGAAGTAGATCAGCCCCAATTCCATAGAAATATTCCCCAAAGCTCCACTGATGTCACATTTGCTGTATTCTAATCTTCTCCACTGAACTCCAAAGGAATAAACTGCCAAGTAAAACTTGATACCCTGGGAACACTCACTTGCCTATGTTGCAAAAAGAAGCATACATAAAATCTGGCCATTTCAGGCCTTGAATAATTTACAGAGTAATCCTACCTTCCTGGGTGGGCAGAGCCAATTGCTGCATCTGCTGCTGCTGCTGCTAGGCAATGTGGAAGGTGAGTGAAGACTTTTCCTGGGGGTTTTCCATCCTTTCCTTTCTTTTTCTTTTTAAGAGTCTATCTCATTGATCGCAATGGGAAGGAATTAACCCCACCATCTCCAGGGCCTCTAGGGGGCAGGAAATGAGGGCGCTTTGGAGCTTATAGATCCACAACCTTCCCCCACATACTCCCAGCATGCCCCTGGAATGCCCTGTTTCTGGCTCTGCAACACATGAGGAAGTGTTAGCATGTCGGCGAGAGTTACGGCTCCATTCTGCTGCCACACTGAGGAAGCTACTCTTTTCAAAGAGGGAGATCTGCAGTATCCTTTGAGTGTAGGCTTGCTCCCTTAACCACAGGTATGACTCTGGAGTCTATTTAGCTAAGTACCTTATACCTTCCTGTTATCAATCGGTTCTCCAATGTGTGGAGAAGGAGTGTTTAGCAGACCACTGGAGAGCAACTCTCTAGGGTTCATCACTCTGATGTTTTTCTTCTATACCAGACATTCCCCAAAGTCCAAATCATCAAATTTTAGGGTTTACAGTTGCTGACTTGGAGCTACAAACATGAATACTTTAAAATAAGAGATTAAGTGGCTGGATGTTTAGTTCTTTATAACCACTGAATGTATAATTATTTGTATAAGGCAAACCTTTACTATTAGTTTTATAAAAGATATGGATACCAGCCAGGAGCTGGTGTGAGGGACTCTGTTACAAAAGCCATTGAACAGCTGTCATGTAATCACATTCCATCAGTCTCTACTTTGTTTTGCCAGATTTAACTCACAGTGTACCAAACTCCTAGAAGTCATCTTTCCAAACAGTAAACAGATTGGTACTGTTTGGTTACTGCAGAGCAGCAGTCTGCTCAAAAACCTCTCTTCTAGCTCAAATCAAAACAGTAGGAGTTTGGAACAGAACACTGCAATGATTTGAAAGGCCACAGCATGTGAATGTTTGAAAGCCTATTTTGTGTGGCTCCTCTGTTGTGATATTAACAAGTCAGTGCTGCAACTCGTGTTCATGGTGGGTGGTATACTAGGGAATATCGATTGTACATGCTCTTCAAGGTAACACAAGGAATTCACGCTTTTCTCCCGTCGAATTATACAATGTGTGAAACACAATATGTGTAGTAGCACCAATAAATAAATAAATACACTTTTAAAATCCTAATCTGCATCAGCTTATCCTGTGCTGGCTGCCAAGAAAGCGCACATTTGGAGATCAGAAATGTATAAATTAAGTACTCCTGCTGTGCAGAATTGATTCTGCTTCCCGGAAGGTGGACCATAACTCAGGTCCCAAGTTCAACCACCAGTAGCTTCAATTTAAAGGTTGTAGGTAATAAGGGGAAGACCTCTCTTTAAGACACTGGAGAGCCACTGCCTGTCAGAATTAACAATGCTGGCCTAGATAATTTTCAGTTTGTCACAACATCAAGTGCTACTGCATCCAACACTAAAATAAATAAAAAATTGCCTTTAGTTTCAGGTACATTGCTGCAGGGAGAAGAAGTTTTAAATTGTGCTAGCTTCTTTGAGCTGAGCAAGATTTCAGAGACCAAAGATGTGTAACTCAATAAGTTGCGCACGCACCCTGCATTCCAGTTTTCCCCCTGAAGATTGCCTCTACAACCCAGCTTCTGACCACTGAGTCACTTCTTCGTAGGAAGGAGAGGGGGGTGGCCAGGTGGTGGGGAAGTTAGCATAGTACAATGGCATCAGCAAGAGTGCCAGATTAGCTCCATCACTACTTTTGGACCAACCCACCTCCCTGCTGCCTCGCCATTCCTCTCCTTCCCAACAACTCCTTCCCAATAACTCAGCTGTCAGGAGGTCATTTGAGTGTCATTTCAACCATGCCATCCACTACTGCAAATCACAAGCAAAACACCAAATTTAAAATAAACTAAGGAGTTAATGAAAAACTCACAACACAGAAACCTAGGAAGAGCACAGCCATTTCACGTTTCTGTGGATAAAGTCACCACAGCTTTCAATGATCTGAGTATGTAGTCTGTTTAATCCAAAGCCACCATCCCCATGAGCTCCAGGGCAGGTAACTGTTTCTGGGGGAAAGGGTTCATATTTACCTATCTAATTTTTTAGTCCCATGGTAAGTGGGTAAAGATTATAACTGAGAGCAGGTGTGTTTTTTCCTGAAGATGTGAAAGAAAAATAGAAGCAATGTGCAGAGTGGTGCTACAGAAATGACAGAAAGTCTTCTGTCTGCCCTTGAAATTCTCTGAAGGTGCTCAAGCGGCTGTAAGCAAAAACAGAGGAAGAACTGCCCCCCCCCCAAGAAAATCCTTAGGCTGGGAAATAGGGATAGTTATTATACCAATGTATTAATCACCCTCTGTTTTTAATTTTCTAAACGGGACCCAGGGGCAGCTCTGCTCTTCCCCTCTGGAGAGAGTTATCTGCTGTAAATTTGCATATTTAACCATTGTTACATATGAATAATCTATAAAACAAGGCAATGTTGCAAAATGCAAAAGCCCTGCTAGGGAGGAAAATAAGTCATATTAGTATTCATTACAGACCCCATAATCACCATTTGGAGATGAATTAATCGCTAATAGCTCCATAGGCATATTTGAGGCTGTTGATAGCAAAGAAAAGTTTAAGAAGAAAGGGCTGCTGCCAGGGAGGGAATCAGTTTATGGAATCCAACTGATCAGCATTCTATGCAAGGAAGAGGAAAACATAAAAGTCTGCAGTTGGGTGTTCTAGCGGAGGAATGATTAGTACATCAACCCCAACTTTGGGTAGCTGGTCTCTAAAGACAGTTCCTTTATGGGAGATATTTGCCTCTAACTTAAGGTTACCAGATTTTTTTCCAATGAATTTGGGGACACTTTAATTAATTAACTGATTGATTGCTACATATTTGGGGCGTTGATGCTGCAGCGATAGTGGTGTAAGAGGGGCCGCTGCCGCCTTGACCTCAACCGCCACGTTTCTGCTTCCTCCGAGGTTTCTATCTCCTTTCTCCATGAGCCTGGGCAGCCCCTGAGTTGTTAGTTCAGTGGTGGTTGTGGGGAAGTGGTGTGTGATGGGTCAGTCATGGAAAGTGGAGGAGGAGGGCCAAGAGCGGTGGTGGCGAGGCTCGGGCAGTGCGATGCCTCCCTTCCCATCGGAGCAGCCCCAATCCCACTCCTACTTGCGTGCAAGCAGAAGGGGGTGGGGATCCCTCAGCTGGGAAGGGAGGTTTCCCGTTGCCTAACTGAGAGATCCCTGCCCCCTCCTGCTTGCATGCAAGCTCTGATAGGCAGCATGAAGCCTCCCTTCACAGCTTAGTTGCTGGGGTCAGGGAAGGTGGAGGCAGCCGGAAAGCTGCATCTTAGAGCCCCTGCACCATCATCATATTGGGACTTCTGAGCAGCTCCTGAAGCCAGCCAGAGCCAACTGCTCCGAGCTGCTGAGACTGCTGCTGATGCGTTTCCTGGGGGGCATTAGATGAAATCCGGGGACATTCCGGGGAATGGAATTTATCCGGGGACTTATTTGCAAATCTGGGGACTGTCCCCAGGAAACGGGGATGTCTGATAACCATACTCTAACTGCAGTAGAGGCAACCCTGTACTTTTTAAATATATCTCTCAATGAATGACTGCCATTCATGCCAATGAGAAAAAGTAGAATGCTACACCTGGAGATGCTGTTGGAGTGAGAGCAAACATTTGTCTCCTGACAAACACTGATTGTCTACCTGGCCTCCAAGGTGTGGCAGGGATCCATGTGTCCCTGCTGCCACAGTTGGAGAAAAGGGGTGGGGGTGGGAGGAGTGGCCTACCACAGGCGCTACAGAGCTGCATAGTGAGGGGGGGCACTGCCGGGCTTCACTGCTCCCTTTCTGCCCTCCCTCGCCTTCCCTCTTTATCAGTGGGGAGAGCATGTGCCTGTGCCGCCGCCCCCTGAACCCACTCAGGCTCAGGCATCACCCTTACTGCCACCACCAGGAGGCAGAGGCAGGTGACAGGTGAGAGCGAGCAGCCTCACTGCGCAAAGCCGCTTCTCTCTTGGCTGCAATGCACTCAGTAGCCCTTAAGCACCTATACTCAGGTAATGGGCTGTGTTTTGGAAGTTGAGAACAAATTAACAGGGCAACTCTTTTCTCTCTCCCTCTGCCCCTTCACACCTTTCCACATCTCCCTGCTTTAAAGCTTTCCTGCCTTGCTGCAATTCGTGGATTTTTTAAACATGGAATTTTGTGAAGCGCTTACTTAGATTTGGGAAGGTTTAAGATGGCAGGCCTCATCTGACCATACCACCAACTTCCTATGGCTGAGGGGACCTCAGACCCCCCCCAAAAAAAAATTGGAATGGGGCTAAGCCCCCCCCCCCATTGAGGGGCAAGCATCGCTGCGCCAGGCCTCTCCGGGCCTTCCCGTGCCTGCAACGAGCCCCATCAGGCTTTCACATGCCTGTAGCAGGCCATGAGAAGGCCCAACAGGGCTTGTCACAGGCATGGGGGGGCGCTTATGACACCACCTAAATCCACCGTACTTGAGCAGTATTATAGCTGTCCACAGAAGCAGCATGCAGGTATGAGAGATTACATTCTCCCTTATTGCTCCTGCTTTGCACTATTTTTGGGTCCTTTTGCCTGGCAGGAATAGGTGCTTGAGTTCTGTCTGTGGTTGAAGCTAGAGAAACAAAAGAACATGATGAGGCATTAAGCAAAGCAAATAAGAGGCGGAGTCTAAGATGACAGGAATTGAGTTCCTTCCCACCGCTTGGGAAGTGGGAGGAAAAGAAGGGAAGGACAGTCGGAGCAGAGGGGAGGACCATGGCAAGTTGGCGAGACTCCCGGATGAGAAACAGTGAGAGGGGCGGCAAACTCAGTGACCGCCCCAGGAGGCAAAAGCCCTAGCTATGCCACTGCATGCTGCACAGAATTCACAGACACACAAACACACAGCGACATACACAGGCTTCCAGCAGAGTACAAGTTATCCTTATTCACCCCAAGCCCACTTGTCATAATGATTGGCATTTCATAAGTATAATTATAAATTGTGCGACAGCTTAGCCTTCAACACTTCTTCAGTGGCTATAATAATTCACATTTTTATCGACTGTCACAGCAGGTGTCAGAATTCCAGAAATCTGCAAATCATTTTCAAGGTTTTCTCAAAGGCTTTGGCAGGGTTTTACTTGCTAGAGCACTGGCAGGACACAAATATGTCCAAGATGCGCACATGGGTGTTTTTGCATTTGTTCCTAGCTACACTGTGTTGCCAAGGCCACCTCACATAATAATATTGTATTTGCACCGGCTAGCCTGTGGTCTGAATGTATTTTGATTAATTTAGCATCTACCCATGAATCCTCTGGTATCTTTCAAATGGAAGCCGGATGAGTAAGAGATCCCACACAGAAAACAACTCTACAGTCTCACAAGGAATGGCGGTAATGAGGCTCTTCATAAATAGATTTTATACAACTGCCCTCAAAATTGTCAGAATTAAATGGAAAACTGTTTCACTCCCTAATTCAAATCCCTAATTTTCCCCTTCCAGCTGAATACAAAACTATGTCATGCTGTTGAACAGAGAAGTTTGCCTTAAAAATCTCATAGAAAGGTTATCGCTGCCTCTTAAAATCTATAGGATTTTAAAGGTTAAGATTTGAATATCTAAGCTCTCCGACTCTCACTCAGCAGCCTCAATCTTCACTGTGCAGTTTGAAGCAGCATTAATCAGCCTGAAATAACAAGACTCTTGCAGGCAAAATGATTTCTTTATTTCACTTTAATTATAACATACAAGCTTAATGCTGAGAATCTGACAAATGGGCAAGCAGGAGGAATTGTTGCTTTAAGGGCAATTATGGCCAGATAGAGCGATATATTATACCTCAATGAAACACAAGCCCTTCTTGATCAGCTATTACAGAAGATGTGTGCTGTCATTAAACCAGATTTCATGTTGTTTGAAAAGAAATATGCAGGTGTTCGAATGAACCATGCACTGAGCATATTCTGAAAGCGGAGTTTGCTTTGTAGCACCACTGTTGACAAGTACCACAATACATACATAGCACAACCTTCTTTCATCACCTTTACCGTTAGTATTCCAGGTGAAATAAAAATGCCTGTCTTTTCAAGATGCTATTCATAGGGTAGAACTACACACTGTGCAGAAAATAGGGCTACTGCCCCAAATGGACCCCTGGGATGAGTTTTCCACCTCTGCCTCTAACATCACAAAGCCTGTGTCCATATATTACTGTGGCAAGGGCTGCTACTCAGTAGTAGAGCTACTGCTTTGCAGGCAAAAGGTATCTGGTTCAAACCCTGGCATCTCCAGGCAAGGCTGGAGAAGACTTCTGTCTCAAACCCTTTAGAGCCACTGCCCATCAGTATAAACACATCCAAGTTTAATAGGCTTGCTATGTTTGTAATGTGCGTTTCCCTGACCAAGGCAGGGATATCAAGCACCATGCAATGGCGGGCAGACACACCACAAGGTAAATTATAATGACAGTAATGCCCCCTTAGCTGTGCAGTTATCTTCACCTCAAGGGCATGGGAAACTCCAACATCTGTTCTCCTATGAATTTGATAAATAGTCTAGGCTATTCAAGATCTGGGATGAGTTGGACCACTGCTGTTATCTGTGGTAGTCGTAATATTCACTAGAATTCCTTGTTGGTTTATGGTTGCTTCTTTGTATAATAGATTGTTAGATATTATGTAGGAATAATAATAATTTATTATTTATACCCCGCCCATCTGACTGGGATCCCCCAGCCACTCTGGGTGGCTTCCAGAAAAAATATTAAAATACTGCAATACATCAAACATTAAAAGCTTCCCTAAACAGGGCTGCCTTCAGATGTCTTCTAAAAGTCTGGTAGTTGTTGTTCTCTCTATGGAAATCACTCTATAGTTCTTTGGTAATGAAAATTGGTCTAAAAGTGGTCAGTCAATCAATGAATAAAGCTGCATGCTATGGGGGGAAAGGGACGCGGTTGGCGCCGTGGGTTAAACCACAGAGCCTAGGACTTGCCGATCAGAAGGTCGGCGGTTCGAATCCCTGCGACGGGGTGAGCTCCCATTGTTCGGTTCCTGCTCCTGCCAACCTAGCAGTTCGAAAGCACGTCAAAGTGCAAGTAGATAAATAGGTACCGCTCCGGCGGGAAGGTAAACGCCGTTTCCATGTGCTGCTCTGGTTCACCAGAAGCGGCTTAGTCATGCTGGCCACATGACCCGGAAGCTGTCTGCAGACAAACGCCAGCTCCCTCGGCCTATAGAGCAAGATGAGCGCGCAACCCCAGAGTCAGTCACGACTGGACCTAATGGTCAGGAGTCCCTTTACCTTTACCTATGGTGGGAAACTCAACACCACCCTTGTGTTCCACATAATCTATAGCTCTATCCTTAGGGCTAAGCTAGATGCACCATTTATAATGTTGGTGTCTCTTGTGGTTTTTCTTTTTAAATAACAGAGATCGATACTACAGTGTGGACAAAACAATGGTGGCTGATCCCTTAGAGAAAGTGAGGCACTACCCCACCAACCTCATTTTCTCCAGCCAGCCAGCCTGCCTCCTTACTTACAAGAAGTCTGGAATGTGACACTGCTTATCAGCATCCTCCTCCTCAGTCTCAGTGCTGCCTAGCTGCAACTCAGTGGGGAGGAGGGGAGGGACAAAACTAAGATTAGTGGGCTCTTCCTGTCATTGGTTCTGGCTCCACCTCCAGTTGGCCTCCCTGCATTCCACCCTATCAGTTCAAATGGGCCTCAGCTACTGCTGGGAGGTAGGTTTTTAACCCCTTCCAAAGCTGTTGCTTGCCCACAAATGAATCACTGCAGAAACAAGGGATGTGGTTTTTAGTAGGAAAAGTGCAAGGGAGGATAGAGTTATACAAACACACACCCCCACTATCTTTTTTTCTGGATCATCCCTCTGAAACCCTGGTGATTGCTGTTTAAAAACGAGAAAACACAAAAAAGACAAGATGGGTGGGGTATAAATAATAAAATTATATTATCAACATGTTTAATGCCACATCTAGCTTGCCCCCAATGTCTGAAGTAGAGAAAGGGATACAGAATGTGGCTGTGTGCCAAGTGTAAATTATTGTCTGAAAGATACATTTAAAAATACATTTTCTAAATTGCTCTACTCTGAAAAAATAGGTAAGTTAGAAAGGTTGGTGATGAGGGACTGGTGAGCTCCTTGTCAACAGGATCTCCCTATGCAAACAAGGATGGCTCTAAGTGACTCTCAAAAGGTGGCTCCCAACATATGCTGCCTGATCCTTCATTCAAGTTCTGCTAGGCTATGGGGGGCATGCTTGGAAGATGTGTAACATTTAAGGGCTAGAGAAATTCTGCTGCCATTTCAGATCTTACTGCTTCTGATAGGTTTTCTAGGCACCACACTAAGGATTTATAGGCTAATCAAGGTTACATTTATGTGAGAACAAAATTTCTGTAGCATAGCTCAGCTTTATGTAATTGAGGCGCCTCCATTTTTTGTTCATTCATTTTCTTCCAATTGCAGCCACTTCTCTTGAAAGCCACCAAGCAAACCAGCATCCTGGCTTATGTGCTCTTCAGACATAATTATCTACACACTAGTAAAGAGCTTTTAAGACAAGATACTAAACATGCTCTTCGGTGACCTTGCCTGGTGCTCAATGAGCATGCAACTTCAGGACAATAAAACAGTGCAATTGCAGAGATCAATGAGTTCAGGCAATGGAGCAAAACAAAAATATCATCCCAAAAACTTACACCTCTGTGGCTGCTGAACTTAATTACCCCTGGAAAATAGATTCCTCTTTTTTTTTAAGTATGTAAAGTCAGGTGAGCGGAGATGAGGTGAAACTGAACATTCTGATTTCCCATAAGCTTATATTTGCAGAAATATCAGTTGTATACCTAGGAATTATCATAAGAACATAAGCCCTGATGGATGAGATCAAATGTCCATCTTGTCTAATACCGGTATCTCATTTCCCACATGGCCAATTGGATTCCTCTAGAAATCTCCTTTCCACTTCATTTCCTCCTCATCAATGGATATTCAGTTATTTACTGTCTCTGAACATGGATATCATATAGATATCATGGCCAAAAGCCACTGACAGACTTGATCCCTATGAATTTGTCTAATTTCTCTTTAAGCCATCTAAACTACTGGCCATGACTACATCCTGTAGCAATGAATTATAGAAATTAATTATGCATTGTGTGGAAAAGTAATTCATTTTGAATGTGATGAATCTACTGCAACCCCTTTTATTGATTGAAATAAATTTATAAGATTACGAGAGTGAGAAAAGCACTTCACGTGCCAGTGTTGTGTAGACGTTTGAGTGCTGGAATAGGATTTGGAAGACCAGGATCTAAATCCCCACTCAACCATGAAGCTTTCTGTGAGACCTTAGGAGATCTAGGAATGCTAGAGGAATCTGCTGAAAATGAACTATCAAATGGATTTCTTTCTGTCCAGTCAATACAATTCCCCATGATTCCTTGTTAGATGGCTAAGATATCCTTCTCTATTTTGTGTTCCATAAAGAACAACAACAACATTAAAACACATATATTTCTACATCAGTGGTCAACATAAGGGAAGACAAGCTTGTGGAAAATAAGCTAATAGCTGTGGAATGGAAAATATTAGAGGAAAGTGAGAGTGAATGCTGGAATTCAGGAATGTTCATACATCCCTAGACCAGTCACTGTCTCTCAGCCTAAACCACATTACAAGGTTGTTATGAGGATAAAATTGGTAGGGGACAACCATGTGAGGGACTTTGTCAAAAACTTTTTGTAAGTTCAGTTACGGTATATAACATCTACCAGATCTCCCTATTTGCTTGGATACTGACACCTCTGAAGAACTGAGAAAGATTAGTGAGGTAAGACTTCCATTTGCAGCAGCCCTACTGATTCTTTTCCAAAAATACATTTTATCTTTAAAAAGTTGTCATCCAGTAAATAAGGACAGACATTAACTGGCCTGTATTGACTGATGTGTAAGTTTTCAAAACCATGGTGCTTACTCATTCCTAGCTTTGCACAAGGAATCCATTATTTTTGAAACAGCAGATAGCTCCAGTCAATCTATGTATATAAGAGGTTACTTTTTATGTTATGACTGAAACAGATGTGATGCAAAAGATATATGATCCAATATTTGGGGGCTCCAAATTTGATCAGAGCATCAGCTAGGAGTTTAACCCTTTCTCCCTTGCCATTTTACTGATATTAATCCGCTCCAAATCTGCTGTTAGTCCCTGGGGGAAAATACAAGCATGAAGCAAGTCCACCCACCCACCTGGGCTAGCAACAGATGTGGAGGGAAAAACAGATTAGGCAAACAGATCTGACAGATAAACTATCCCCATCACTGCTACTCTGATAAAAATTGGAGCCTTCTGTATCTAAGTTTTTTTAAAATGTTTTTTTTAAATGTTAAGAGGCCCAGTCACAGATGTCTTACATACGGGACTAAATTCTGCCACTGAGAGTGGCATCAAAACATACTACTTACGGAGCATATTTCAGAATTTGAGGTGAAGGAGACAGTAAACACCATGAGGGTACATCTGATAACTGGATTCTAAAATGCTTCTTGCTAAGGCATTAACGCATTACATGAGTAAATGTGGCAGTGTGATTGTGCATTGATTGGAATGAATATGCATTTACCATTCATTGTTGCTGAAATACTGTCCTCCCATAGGAGCACCTGGGTAATTGTTAAGCAACACCCCCCAAGTGGTTATGGCCTTTCATGCAACTTGTAAATGATGGGAACAGAGCTCATATGAGAAGACATCACTGGTAAATGTTTGAAAGCAGGAAGCATATCATTCCTTCCATTGTGCTCATGGTGGTGATTGATGTTTCTATTGTTTCTCCAATAAGTCAAATTGGCCTGTTACTGCCTGGCAATGACATTTATTTAAAAGATGCTTAACACAAAACGTTCTATCTCAAAGAATTATTATCTTCAGTTGTTAAAGTGATGCAAGGGGGAGCTTTAACCCTACAGAGACAATTGGAGGATTACAAGTTGAGGCCTTACATGACTGTAATTAGGAGAAGCCAGTTTTTGGAGATGGGAGCCTGGCTTGATTTGGAAAATGAAAAGTGGAGAGATCACCTTATGTGGGGATCAAATGACTTTTGGGATATGAATTTGAGCCAGGAGGGGACCGAAGTTTCTGGGGCCTTTGGACTCGGAAGAAGTGTGAAACAAGATCGGGAATACTTTTTGGGCCCTATCTTTAATTATGGAAATCTGGCAGACTTGATAAGAAGGAATATGACCATATTTGGGTTGGAGCTCCCCCGAGAACTGTTTCTTAATATTAAAGATTATCAAGAAGATCGGCAGATGGGACATGAAAAAGACTTAAGAGCCTCGGATTTGAGATCTCCAGGTTGATGGACTGTTGTAAGCCGATGGAACTGTTGGCAGGGGCCGAGACCGGGGAGGGGAGGCGGTGAAAGAAAATTGGGAATTTTAAGTGTATATATTGAGAATTTTTTTTTAAAAAAATTGCTTTTAATGAGAGATGGAGAAATCGTGGAATGGAATTTTTCTGACTCTAGGGGAAATGTCTTAAGAGAATAGGTTTAAATATATCAGTTTTAATGAGAAATAAGATTAAATAAAGTAAAAGTGGATGGCTAATTGGTGAAAGAGAGAATGGAAAATTACAGTATATTAAGATAAATTATTAGGATAAAAATAAAGATGAAGGATTTGCTGAAATATCTATTTGAACTAGAAAACAAAGAGGGGAGGTGTGAGGAGGTCAAGGAAATAAGTCATAGAAAGAAAATTATGTAAAGGTTTAACTTGTTGTTTTTTTGTTTTTTTGTATTGTGTTTTCTGGTTTTTTTTTTTTTTTTTGTAATGTTTAAACAGCCCTCTTTAAGAAAGGGTTGTGGGGAAATGATTCTCCAAGACTTCCTCTCTTTCCTTGTCCACTTTTGCTGTACTAGCTACACAAAGGGCACCAGAGTATATTAACAAAATCCCAAATGATCAGATCTTTTAGAAGTCAGTACAAATATGTTGGCCACTGAATGCAAGTTACCTCAAATTTCATTTTTGTTAGACTGCAATTGAATGGAGCCACAATGACTAATTTCTGTAATTTATCTTTAGACCTTTTATACTGTCACTGACTGAATGGGTACTTGAAGCCAAGTTCCCTGGATATGCATCCAACTCCTTATATAACTGTTTCCATCGCATATAAATGAATTAGACATACAGAATATGTCTTCTCTTAAAGATTCACATTTGTTGTTCTCACTTTCCCCTTTTTGTACTGTATTTGTGTACAGTGAAATCCTGTACATGAGGGATCCTCAATCTCTTTAGGCCCAAAAGCACATCTGGAAATCTAAGGAACTGTCATGGACACCACAAAGTACCCATTTCACAAAACAAAAGGCAAAAACCTACTCACACACCCAAAATAAAGCATAAACAAACAAACAAAAAGTCCTTCCTAAATAAAAAGGCCCCCAAACAACCAAAAATTTTAACAACAACCCCCATTTCACTTAACTGCCGGTATTTAAAAAATGGGAGTGACAGGGGGCCTTAGTAGGTGACAAGGGGGGGGGGGTCTGAAGGTGATACTGTGCCATTGGGCAGCAAGTTGGGAACCCCAGCTGTGCATGTTTATTCAGAAATAAGTCCCATCATGAGACTTATTTCCAGGTGATCTCCCATCCCGGCTCCAGACAGAGTCAGTCATGCTTAGCTTAGCTTTGCAAAGGTTTGCATCACCATGTGACTTCCAAGACAATGCCAGGAACCATGCCATAATTGGGAATAAAGATATCAAATTAATACCTTCCAACAGGAATTTAATGTATGGAGGATATCATGCTCTTCTTTAACAGTTCATCAAAGTTACAACTTGTGAGGCAATTTCTCCCCTAATCAGATTTAAAGGTGGTTTCTGTTCACTTGGCTATGTACTGTATCATTGGCAGAGATAAATAAAGGACAAGCAATTCCTTTCAGTATCAGAAGGAAGAAAAAAAGTTGATCTATTTACTCCATGGCAGCCTGGGCAATACATCACTTTGATCTAAATCAAATTCATATTGATGTTTTACTCAAACCGTATTAAAATGAATCCCAGTTGCTAAAGATACATTAAATATTTAGAGGGCACAAAGGATATTTCCTTCCCAGTAAATATGCTTCTCTTTGCAGAACAGTGAGTTTAAGAAATAGAAATTGGCTCTTTAAAAAAGGGGAAAAGGAAAGCTGGATTGAGTGTGCTTTTAATTTCATGTTTGAACCACTCTGAGTTGGTGAATTCTACCATATGAGACAGGAGTGCCTGGCATGCTCTGGTCCATGAGGTCATGAAGAGTCGGACAGGACTAAATGACTAAACAACAACAACCATATGAGTGTTTAGACCAACAAGCTGGGTTAATGTTAATCAAGCTGCACACACAAGTACAGAGTTACTGTATGCAGCTGTTTCACACACTGTTAAGTTGTCAGTGTGGCATGCAAAAGTAGCCAATAACTGGCATTAAAAGTAACCAAAAAACCACATTTGAAAACCTGAGTAGAAGGCAGGGAGGAGTGAGAGACTTTGTGCTGGACACCAGGGGGTGGCTTTTTTCCACCTGCCTTGCCCCATCCTCCAGCCCTAGGAGCCTTCAGAAGGGAGATGCTGCCCGAAGGACAATTGTTGCTTAATAAATAGATATATGTTTAGCTAAATGTTTATTTATGTCAAATGCATTGTTACGTGTTGATTTTTTTTTTTTTTTAGTGTTATGTTGCTGTGATATTACATGGCTTACTACATATTGCTACTGTATTCTTGTATTTATTTATTCTTGTATTTATTCTGTGAAACTTTGAGCACTGATTCATTAGTGGAGAATGCAGTTTATGAAGAAAATTATAATGGCAAAGTTCTTTTCTGCACCACACGTAAACTGAGCAGAACATTCTGCAAAGGCAGAGTGGTGGCGGCTTAGTAAACGTATGCTGCTAAGACTTTTTCTTTTTTATGCTGGAGGAATAGGTCATGAGGCACATATACTTGCTGGGGAAGGGACTCTGGGCCACTCTTCAAATCCCCTTTTATGTTATGTTATGTTTTGTTTTGTTTTTCTCCAGAATGGGGGCATTGTGGGGCTGTTTCTTATCTCTTTCCAGGGTGTCTGCCTCCTGCTTCTGGAGTTGGAGGCACTCTGTTGTGATAGCAAGTCAAGACTCCTCAGTGAAATATAGGGATGGGCCAATCCATCCATTTTGGTTTCATTTTCTTATTCTCACAATCTTAGTTTAGTTCTCTGTACTTCCAAAGCAGTGTTGCTGTTGTTTTTAAAACTCTGATGAAAATCCATTGACATTTTATTGTTTAAATCTTAGTTCTTAGTTAGTTCATAAGTTTATTGTTGTAGCCTAAGACCATGACAAATACGTAGCAATACTGTTAATAAAATAATACATTTTAGGGTGAATTTATCCTAATATACATATTTTTGTACACACTTTTGCCTAACATACACATTTTTCCAATGTTTCATATTATAATTATGTTGTTTTCACTAATATATGCATTTTAATGCACACTTCACATGATTTCTTGGGTACATTACTTGGCTGGAGAAGTGCACTGCAAACTCAGAGAAGTGTGAATTTCGAAGGGTTACTGCATTTTGGTTCATGTATTGCTTTGGAAAGTTGATTTAGGTAGTTTTACCTTCAAATGTGAATTAAATTGAATCCCACTCACCCCGATTCCTACATACAGCTGCCATTAACACCACTGGAAAATGCACAGGCTCAGATTGAGAGACATCTTGTGCATACAGAAGGGTCTTCTCCTTGTGCAATTTCCCTATACCATTCCAGCCATTCGTGCCCTAAAAGGAGTGGCTTTTCAAGGTGCAAAAGTCTGTAATGAGGGAGGAGCCAGGAAAGCCCTGTTGCACGCACAGAGTTTTGCTCACCTGCCTATGGATCCATCCCATGGATTTGGGAGAATAGGAATATGTATGTTGGATTAGTGTTGCTTCAGAAACACTAGGACTGACAGCTTGCTTCTCTTAAAGTCTTACTCAAGTTCATGAATTTTCAGCTTGAATTTTATTTTTCAATAACTTTCCTGCATGCTTTTAAAAAGCTTCAGGTTCCCCACCTGCTGTTCATCCTTTTAACAAGCCTTCAGGTAGTGCTATTTCATTACAAAATGACTTGGGACACATCACAGCATGCCTTGTCTTAGAAATTGTAACCTTAGCTGTCAGTGAAAAGTGTGATGAAACAAACTTTTTTTTTCTTTGAAAAATGTTGAAGTAGAACTAAACCTGGCACTTCAGCGTTCTTATCCACTGTATTACTGCCTCTCTCAATTACATCCAATGTGATTTTCTAATTGTTTAAGCTTCAAAGGCCATAATAGCTTAATAAAAACAAAATGCACCCATATCAGTTCACATTATTTGTCTGCTACTTGATATAAAAATATACAGCAATATGTGCTATTTGGCCAAGTTGCCCCTTTATAACATATAACATAAGTGGGCAGAATCGTGGCAGCATCCAAAGCCACAAGCCAGAACTCCTTACACTAATGGAACATGCTATTGGGGAAATATCCTGAAAAGTGCAAAAAAAAAAAAAAAAAATTGGTCTCAGTGTTTAGACACACATATCTGCCCACCACCTCAGGCATGCAGCCCACTGCTTCAGTCTTCAGGCATATAGCATAAAGCCCAATACTGCTTCAGGTATTATACCAGTAAGTCTGGAAAAGAAGTTGTTGTGGGAAGGTTTCTCTGGAAACACTCCCTCAATTCTGTAAGTTTGGGAAGGTAGGGCAGCTCTGGAGTAACCTGGTTAGTTGAAACATCATTTTTTATTTAATGGCTCTCCAATGGGAATCTGGATCTGATCTGAGATGAAAGCAGTCACAGACTTCAGAAATCAGATTCCAGCTCCATCCTTATTTTCAGATTCTGCTCCACCATTAAAAGTGTATCCAGGAACTACTTTGACTGTTGTGAAATCAAAAATCCCAATGCAAAAGCAGATTATTCATTAAATTAATCTATACCATTACATCACTCTCATTTATGCTGTACTCTTTATCACTCTTAGGATGCAATACTCATTCAAAGCCACCTGTTCAAAGCCTTTAAACATTTAAAATTTCAAAGCACGTTGTCTATGCAGATTTCTCCAGTGAATGGTACCTGTACTGCAGCATATTTGGAAGGTCAAAACTCATGTTCAAAATCCTAACTAAAACTAATGTTCCATGTCCTCTAGCATAGTTTTAAGCATTTTGCTGGTTTGCAGGATAATCTTTCCTTCTTACGGGAGGGAGGGACTTTATTCATACAACATGGCAAGGGGAAACAGCATATGTCTTGAAAGGATATTATGATCAAATGTGGAATGCAAAATTGCTGCTAGCACTGGAAATAAAAATCCAGCTTTTGAATATTAATTGGGTACGTTAATACCCTACGGGATAGAATCACAGAATTGTAGAGCTGGAAGGGACCACAAGGGTCATGTAGTCCAAACCCCTGCAATGCAGGAGTCTTTTGTCCAATGTGGGGCTTGAATCCACAACCCTGAGATTAAAAGTTTCATGCTCTACTGACTGAGGATTTTCATTTCACTTCACTTTTAACTTGTATACCACCTTGGGAGCCAGTGTGGTGTAGTGGTTAAGAGCGGTAGTCTCCTAATCTGGGGAACCGGGTTCGCGTCTCCGCTCCTCCACATGCAGCTGCTGGGTGACCTTGGGCCAGTCACACTTCTGTGAAGTCTCTCAGCCCCACTCACCTCACAGAGTGTTTGTTGTGGGGGAGGAAGGGAAAGGAGATTGTTAGCCGCTTTGAGACTCCTTAAAGGGAGTGAAAGGCGGGATATCAAATCCAAACTCTTCTCTTCTTCTTCTTCTTCTTTCAATATTACTATACATAAGGCGGTTTACAAAGAACACCTTACAATAATCTGATCTAATACAAAAAATCATAATAAAACCTAACTTTAAAATGGAACAACTTGTATCAAATAAACTAATATTCAATAATCTATTATAATAGTACACAATAAAACTAACTCAGAACCTCAGCAAATAATAATTAAACAGAAATTCACACTTAGCCATTACAATATATAATTACTAAACTATGATAAATAAAAATAACTGCAAGTCACAATTTATAAAATACCACAATACATACAAAACTATGTAAGAGGACACAAACACACAACTCACAAAATTATTATTTAAATCCCAGAACTCCTCTTTTCCCTTCTCAGCTGCTTCTGCTGTTCTTAAATTCAGTGCTAGTTTTCTAGAAAAAGAGGGGCTGGAACTTACCATGAACACCTCCCTTGTTTTGTTATAATGGCACCCACCTGATGGGTGCTGGAACTGAGGTCCGGTGAGTTCCAGCTGAAAATGCCCTGCTTGAAATCATGGCCTGGGAGAGGCTAATTGCTCAGCTGGACTTGATTGCCGGTGGGGGAGGGGAGGCTCTTTCCCCTTCTTTGCACTTCCTCACTGGGCAAGCTGACTTCTGCTGAATTATTTTAGAGTCTTTACCCAGTTCTCTCCACATCAAACGGGACTGTGACATCCATTGAGTAGAAAATTAACACTACTGATCCTCAAGAGTTGGATTACCATAGATAAATTAAGAAATCCATGATAATTTAGGTATTCTGGAAGTTCATATGGAATAACACATTTAATAAGGATAGTATGTCGAGTTTTGCAGAAGCCACTCTGAAAGTTTAGGTGTTAAAGTAAAACCACACTGCGTAGGACAGTTGTCTTCCCATTAACAGGCCCTTTTGCACAAGGTCACATTCCAAGTAGTTTGATGTAAAATTGCCTGGAGAAATTGAAAAGACTGCCTGCTGGAACTATTTGCTCTCTTCAGAGATTGCCTGGCTCAATCTGCTGAGAAGAAAAGCATTTTGGAGTCTGTGCAACTAATTCTTCATGACTCAGGGAGCGAGCACCTAATTTGTGCAGGAAGCAAGCTAGATTATTGGATGCAGCAAGTCCCAGCCACCCTGACCATTTGGAATGTATTTACTTCACATCTGTTCTTTCAGCTGCTGCTTCCCCAGTATTACTCATTAGCCACACTGCAAATCACTGGTGTTCAAATACAAATATATAAAATTCAAAAACCATGATTGTTTTGTTTATGATCCAAATTTTATACGTTGTTGTTATCATGCTAACAGGGGAATCCTCTATATGTCTTCTCAGAAATAAGCACTGTTTTCAAGTGTAAGCACCAGCAACTCAGCTGTTGGGAGTTGCTGGTAAGTGTTAGGTAGCTGCTGCTGTTGCACCAGAGTCAGAAAACCAATATATTTAAGTTCTGCAGATGCACAGTGATCTTTGCTGCTATCCCACACCTCCCACTTAAAAAATGGCAAAGTGGCAAGCTCTGCATGTTGACCTGCAAGAGTTCACCAGGAATGTTATATGCTACAACCAGTTGCTGTGAGAGAACTAAAGCTCCTTCAATACAATCCTTTGTATATCTACTCAGAACTGGACTCATTTAAGTTCAGTGAGACTTATTCCTAGGTAAGTGACTATAGGACTGCAGCCTCCTGTAGATTTGCCCTATTAAACCCAGTGTCCCTTATTTGTAATAACTTTTTTTGAGAAATCCCTTGCAGGGCCGTCTTAAGCATATCCGATGCTGTGGTGCAAATGTCTCTCCGGCGTGCCCCCCCCCCATTTCCCAGGGAAATATGAAGGGAAGGCGTGCCTCTGAGCATATACAGACCACCACCACAGGCCCCAACACCCCATAGGGGTTTTTTGGGGGGGGTGAAGAGAGTGCAAAAGTTGCCTTTGCTGCCTTCTGTCCACCCGTCTATTCTGCCTCCTCCCACCATGAACCCCAAGAAAAAGGACGGAGCGCCTTCTTTGATGCTTGCATGGTGTGTAACTTCTTTTTAAAAGCCCCTTTTCACACTACACTGTGCCAGGATTGGGGCCTCTTGCCCCCCCCCTTCTCTCTTTTCTGGGGGTGGGGCTCCTTGCTGCCAGGCAGGCAAAAGGGGAGGGTTGCAAAGAAACTGAGGAAAATGCCTGGAGAGGCTTTTGCTGGAAGAAAATGAGGGAGAAAGATGGGGGGGGGTGGCGTGAGAGAGAGAAGCTTATTTTTGAAATGCACCAACTGTTTAATTAAGGGGCATTTTTAAAAAGAAAGTAAGTTGTTTAAATACTAAGAAATGGGATGATAAGCTCTGGGGTTTGCGCCTCTATATGGATTCTGTCTTGGGGGGGCACTGAATGTCACCCTCAGGGCGCCCCCCCCCCACTCCCAAGCCTACAGCGAACGGGGGGGGGGGGAGGGAGAGCCGCAGCAGCTGCTTTGCCACTTTGCCACGGCTTGTCTGAGATTCAGCCAGAGAGGGGAGGGGGAGGGGGCTGCCAATTGGTGCAGCCGCACCATCCACCCACCCACCGGGGGTCTGATTGGCGTGGCCGGCCACCCATCGGGGGTGCTGACTGCAGGGGGACGGTGCTTGTCAGTGCTTTGCCACTCAGCTTGCAAGTAGTTCGTGTGGGAGGGGGGCTGAGAGGAGCGGGCTGCCCCAGAGTGGGGAAGTGAGCGCGCTCTGACTCTCCTTTCAGGACACTCAGCCTGTGGCGCCCTCCAAAATCTGGTGCCCCGCACCACTAACATCTATGGGTAAGACGCCCCTGATCCCTTGATCTGTATGAGTGGAAATCATAAAGTTTGGATGTTTTTAAGCACTGGAAATCAGGGCCTGGAGCTATAAAGTAGAGTTAAAAACAGCCAAAAATTGAGGAGAAAATCAGGTGAAGCGTACGCCAATTACCAATTCACCTCAGGCCTTGAAATGACAGTCTATGTTTATTACCTGGGATCCACAGGAAGCCGCCTTGTACCAAGTCACAGACAATTGGTCCATGTAGCTCAGTATGTCTGCATTAATGGCAGTGGCTTTGCAAGACTTCTGACAGGAGTCTTTCTCCAGCCTCCCTCGAGATGTCAGGGATTGAATCTGGGGCTCTGCATGCTAAGCATGGGCTCTACAGCTAAGCTACATTCCCTTGCAATGCACACACTGTGTATACAGTCTGAGCAGCAGGTGGGGGTTCAGTTGGCTGGTATTCATCCAGTCCATTAGTCTGTGAACCACAACAAATACTAAAAGCATCACTTTCCAGGAAAGCAATTGTGGCTCCTTCTGTGATGCAGCTTTTCAAGCTCACTTCAACTATATCCCTGATCCTTGCCGTTTCCCATAAGGATGGCTGTTACTATCTCCACAGGTCAGAAGCCATGAAAAAAGAAAACAGAAACATTTTGCTGTGAGTACGTGCCTCAAATGTCTCTGGACTTGCAGTCAGTTTTTTTAGACCAAGCTACCATAATGTTTGGTAGATGCCTGAATTTTGAATTAATTATATTTCCAACCCATCAATCGTCACAATGACAAAATAATCAAAACAATGCATGGTCAGAAGGCACATGAAGCCACCCCCTTGCTTAAGTTAAGCTGGTCTGGGTCTCAGTGCCTGGATGGATGACTGCCTTTAGTTTCATGACATAAATTACAATATTAAAATAAAAATAAAAAAAACCAACAACAGCAACAACCCCCCCCCCCAGCAACAACACTGGAGTCTGTTCAGCAGCCTCAGCTGGAGCCGGTCAAAACCCTGCCCTCTTTCCAGAGGGAGAGAGCAATATGAGCAGAGGCTCCTTGCTCCTGCATAGCTGGTTGGTTAGAGCGAACCAGTGAACAGGCAGTGATAGCAAGGAGGGGAGAAGGCAGGGTCGGGCTCCAGCAATGAGTCCCTTATGGTGAGCCTTGGCAGGTACTCCAGGGTGCAACTCCTGATGTTTGCCCTGGCTGGCAGATGCACAGATGGCACTCCTCTATTGCTTGGATGGAAAAGGACATAATAGTATACTCCTTTGGCTTAAGAGGTGAGTCAAAGCAGTTTGCAGACAACAGGAGGGTTTTTCCTTCCATGCCACAGCACAAGAATGTTCCTTGCTTTACCTTAAGCTGTTTGGTAAAGCAGGGGTAAAAGGAAAGGGAAGTGGGGGATAGACTTGTTAGCTGTTCTTTTTTGTGGGAGGGAGGCTATCCTCATTTGAATGAGTTTTCTGGTATGAATTATCTGCCAAATACATCTAAATGCCTGAGATAGGGGTAGAAGACTGGTGTTAAGAAGGCAGAGTTTTGTTGTGTTTGTAGGTAAGGATAGGCAGATTTGTCATTTTCAGTTTCTCATTTCTTTCCTGAAGAGAAGGAGAGCCTCTGAAATGTCCAGGTCAAACCTTCAAATCCATCTGTGGTACTCCACCAGGCTGTGAGACTTGGCAGTCACCAGTTGCCTTGCAGCAGAGCGCTTATTCCACTGCCTTGGAACCTAAAGCTAAACTTCCAAGGATCCCTCCAGATGGTGCAGGGACATCAGTTGTTACAAAGGACATAGAAAAAACAGCTTTTGGCAGCAGAATGAAAATCTTGCCCAAAGAAAGAATTAAGAGAAGGCAGGCAGCATCCAGACTAGCAATTCCACACAGCAAGGAGCTGTTTTAAGAAGCAGTTTTAAAGAACTTAACTCAGCAGGCAACAGGATGTGTTAGGCACAGATACCTTTTACAAAGCATGCATTAGTGTTTGAGAAGCTGTACTACAGGAGGTTCCCAAAAAGAATTCTGGTAAGTCTCTGCAGTCACCTGTTTGGCTCAACTTTCAAGGAAGGTCATAGGAGGGTTATTGCATCTATAGTTATACCTCTTGTTACATTCAGTTCAGGTTACGTCTTTTCAGGTTGCATCCCGCAGCGACCCGGAAGTACCGGAAAGGGTTACTTCTGGGTTTCGCTGCTCACGCATTCGCAGTGGCGTAGCGTGGGGGGTGCAGGGGGGGCCGGCCGCACCGGGCGCAACACCTGGGGTTAGGGCAAATCCGCGGGTTAGGGGGCGCAAATCCACGGGTTAGGGGGCGCAAATTATTTGCCTTGCCCCGGGTGCTGACAACCCACGCTACGCCACTGCGCATTCGCATACGTTCAAAATGACAGCATGCGCAGAAGCGGTGGATCGCGACCCGTGCAGACGTGGGTTGCGTTCTGCTCATGTTGCGAACGGAGCTCCGGAACGGATCCCGTTCGCAACCAGAGGTACCACTGTACTGTTTAGTCATAAAGTATCAGCACTCCATAATATCTGCTCGCCCCCTCCCTTGGGTGGGCGGGGTTTGCGACACCGTGTGGGTACCTGGAACAGGTGAGCCTTTGTTCCAGGGAGACCATCGCCCTGCCCCCATCTCGGCAGGCCTATGGGCAGCTGGCTGGGGGTGGGGTGAGGGTCAGCATAAGGGGCCGATGCCCCTCAGCCCAGGCTCACTTGTTTTCCGTCCAGGTTCCTTTCCAGCTTCCAGGACCTTTGCTGGTGAGGTAAGTGTGCCCCGCCCCCCGGCCATGTGGGTTTTGGGCTGTTGTGCTGGCTCCGCAATACTGCCCTGCTAGCCTTGTATGTGTCTGTGTGCCTAGCAACTGTTTCCTTTTACAGAGCAGTGCGCGCCTCTCAGCTGGATTGGAACTCCCAGGACCGCAGGAAGCACTTTGTTGTTGCGTGTGTGCTGGTTCCTGTGGGGGAAAAGAGACCCCGTCTGTGGGTTCCTTTTCAACCCCCCTTGTATTGTTCTCTGTGGCCGTTTTTTTCTCTGCTACCTTATCCTTTTACTGGCTAGTTTTAACCGGGTAGCTCTGGGTGTCTGCTTGTGTTGCGGCAGCAAGTGGCGAGGTTAGAGAGGCTGGTTTCCTCCCTCGTAACCTTCTTAAAATTCTTCTCCGCTGGCCGATCATTTGCCTGATTGTGCTTGTGCACGTTGTGTGGTGGGTTTTGATTGTGGGTGTGTTTGTTGTGCTGGTGCTTGTTTGTTTGTTGTTGTGCTGTTGCTGGGTTTGAGAGGGAATCCCTGCCTGTATCCTCCTTTTGGGAAAGGAGCACGTTTTCAGTGGCGGCGTCCATCTTAAGTTTAACCACGTGGCTCCGTCGCCAGGGACATTGGCGTCCGAGACAGCTGCATCCTGTACTCGGCTAGGGCAATTGCTGTTGCTGCTTTCAGTCTGAGCAGTCACTGCACATGTTGCGAGGGAATAATTTAGAGCAAGGGTCAGCAAACTTACCGCACCTCGGGCCGGTGTCTCCAGCACTGATTGTGCGGCGGTTTGGAGGGTGGGGGAGCGCGTGCCCATACGCGTGCGCACATGCTATTTCCAGCACACTTCTGGGTTGGAGAAGCACCAGAAATAACTTGTGCGCATGTGCATGGGCCTCCTCCGACCCAGATGTGCACCAGAAAGAACGCTTGTGCATGCGCAGATAACCCTTGTGCATGTGCACAAGCTGTTTCCGGTGCTCCTCCGACCCAGAAGTGGACAGCCGCGCAGCGCAGTGCTGGTAAGAGCGGGCAGAGGCAGCGGGGGTCACTGCGGGCCAGATAAACGAGTTCCCCGGGCCTTATCCAGCCCGCGGGCCTTAGTTTGAGGACCCCTGATTTAGAGCATATTGATATAACATTTATAACAGTGTTTTTATATATCCAGATACTGAATATTACCTGTGACACTGTGAAGGCGTAGATATTATCGGTGCATTTTGTAAAAAAAAACTGCAACCCCCCACCCCTTGGTTTGCAATCCCTCACCCCACTTCACGTTTGATTGCTGTTGATGGTTCCTGCCTGGTTCATTTACTGTTAATTTGCCTCCATTGTGTGTGTTATTTGTAATCATGGGGTGCCTGGAGGGCTTTTCGCAGTCTGAGGTGGTTAGTCTTTTGGTTCATTGTTTAAGACCTGCAGATACTCATAAGTATTGCTGTTGGTTTAAATTAATTCATTTGCTTTAGCTTTTCATTTTGGTTTATTTCATTAAAGTTGCGTCTGCAGGAATTTATTATAGAGGTACTCTTGGCAATCATTAAATGATAAACAGTGGTAGTGGCCTTGTGGATTCATTTTAATTAAGTTTATACCCCTTGTTCTTCCCTGGCTGCTTTGTACGCTTGGGGGTTTAAGCATCTGGGTTTTTTCTTGCATTTCATTCAGTTGTTCAATTGGTTTAATTTTATACAGGACCACTAACTAGATAGCTCAGTTGGTTAGAGTGTAGTGCTGATAATACCAAGTCACAGGTCCAGTCCTCACTTGGGTCAGTGGCGTGTTCCTGCATTACAGGGGGTTGGACTAGATGATGCTCAAGGTCCCTTCGAACTCCATAATTGTGTGTTTCAAATATGGTTGCTGTTCCTCACTTTCCAATTTAATTAAAGTTATTACCAGTAGCTTGAGAGCAGTCAATTACTAGCAACCACCTATTTTCAGCCCTCCTCAGGGTGCGTTGTGCAGGTGCATCCTGGTTCAAGTGTGATGCGCCTGGATGTAATCTAACATATTACTGTATTTAGCTTGCAAGTTTGCTTTTTGGCTTTGGGGGTGCAGTTCTTGCGGCTAATATATTGCATGGGTTGCCTCATGGTGGCTTACAGTTTTGGCTACCAGCACACGGCTTGGGTGATGCAGTTCTGATCTCAAGCATATGATTGTGGGAATCTAACGTATTATTTTGCTTGCCCTTCAGTATTGCCTTTAGCATGTGCAGTAAGGTTGCTGGTGCTATCTGTTAGACCTTAGTTTAGCAATCCAACTGTTAGATTTCAGCTTGCTCCCACAGTGTTACATCATCAAGCAGCTGGTTATTCCTTGTTTTCACATGCTGGTTTTACCATCAGGTCTCCCACTATGGCAACTGAACGCAGTGATATCTCCCTAGTAGTGCTGTGCAGGCAGCTAATAAGATCAAGAAAAGGGTCCTGTCTACTGGTAGGAAGGTCGCCCCTGTCCCGTGTGCCTCAGCCAAGGGCAAAGACACCTCCTTAGATGGCACACCCTCGGCGGGGGCTGGACCTAGCAAACGTAGCCGTCTAGACAAGAAGGTGGCCACTCGCCACCACTGTTGTGATACTTCATCACCTTCCTACTCTCCTACCTCATGTGTCCCAGCTAGGGGCAAGGGGATGTACGCCCAGCTAGATGGCCCCTCCTCTTCAGGCCTGGGGCCTAGCAAGAAAAAGCATCCAATTAAGAAGCCAGCCACTGGCCATCGGAATAGTTTGTCACCTGATGTCTCCACTGACTGCTGCAGCCTGGAGGGTGGCGCCTCTCAGTCAAGCGGGGAAGAAGTTCTCAACTAAAAGCATATAAATCGCCACTTACAGCAGCATTTGGCAAGGGCAGAGGCCCACTTAGATAAGTCCCCGCGACATTGCTCTTGTGTAGGCGTGTGCCTACCTACCTACTGGTTATGAGTTCTTCCAGCCTCGACTCGCACAGAGTGCAGGAAGAAGAGAACATGCAAGTTGTGTTCTAATTTAAACCCATACATTGTTGTCATGTCTCATCTCTTGGGGGTGTGGTGGGCACCGGGGACAGGGTTTAGCACCTGGACTCGCAACCACAATATGCTTGGTTCCTTTATGTGAGTTTTTACATATGCATTTAGATATCTCGTTTACCACATTCAGTTTCACATTTTGCAAGTTAGGTGAGAAATTTTGCAGGTGGGGAATTAACAGTGAGTTTCCACACATCCACACACACAAAGATAACAAGATCAAGTAAGGATTTCAACCCCAGGCTCCAAGGTCCAGGACCAATGCTATCAACAGAATCTCCAGGGGGGAAATTCTATACATAATTACTCTGAAGTAAGGTCCACTGAGTTCAACAGAGTTTATTACCAAGTGAGTGGATATAGAATTTCAGTCTTAGAAATTATTGTGCCATGAATATCCTATTACAGAAAGTAACATCTGACCTGACCATCAACTCCACAATGCATTCAGAGCAGAATACCTCCTACTCCCCCAACTCAACCTCAGCAAATACCCTAAAGCATCAAAGCTGGCACCTTCAAAAAGGTGTTGCCAATTCAGAGAACTTTTTGGAGAGCAACTTGGATGCTCCACGCCTGAATCCTTCCACTCTATAGACCCAACAGGCAGCTCTTTTTGCTTTTAGATTTGTCTTTAATAATATTTGCAGCCAGGAAAAAGTGGGAAAAGGCTAGAAACACCCTAGTTGCCCCATAAAAATTTCTGAATATGGGCAGTGGCATCATGCACATTCCTTTTCATCCAAGATACTAGAGAGATAAAGACAAAACTTTATCTATTAAACAAAACTGGGGTTGGAATTGCAAGGTCACACAGTTGATTCCTGTCCCTATCCCATGGCCAGGCCCATCCTATCAGCTATAAATTTGGTGAATGTGAGAAGGGACCCTACTATACATGTATCAAGATAGATACAAGGAAGGATCTTGATTAGCACAGGAGCTGCCTGTGTCTTTCCATTTTCTGATGTGTCCCTGCATTCTTGGTTGTTCTTCAGTTCCGACTTGCTCTTTGGCTCTGACTTTTGGTGAGTTATTCAATCCTGCTGTGCTCATCAGTTCTGATAGCCTGTGTCATAGCTCTTGACTCACTTCAGACTGCTATTCATGACCTGCGTACTCCTGCCACTTCAGGTGGAGGAACTCTATAGGCATATGTTGGTAGGTGATAGAGCCCCTTCTAGGACAACATGGCCAGGTGAATATGTAGCCAGAAGGAGTGAGCCGCTTCCTGCTCAATGTCTGACTATCTACGGAGCCCAGATAAAATAACATGCAGATAGTTCTGCCACCAAAACTAAGTGTACTGTTTCTACTACAGCTAGGGTCAAAATTTGGCAAACTTGACAAACCACCAACCTCAATGGCATTCCTGCATAGCGTTTCAAATATTCCTAAAGAAGATAGGAACAGGGAGTAGTAACCAGTGAGGTTCAGTTGCTGAGTCCTGGTCAAAGTAGACCAGGCTCACTATTGCACATTATCTATCACGCTGGAATCGCCACCACACAACCATGACTCCCAACCTAAAAACATGAGGGGAATAGTGTATATTTAAACTATGCGTCCTTGAAATTGCTTTTTTCTTTTGACTACTGTAGACCAGTCAAAAGTTTGATCCTGAGCAGGGCTTCTATTTCCTACAGTATACTGTACAATGTTCTTTTAGCAGGTCTCCTCAGAAAATTTATTGAGACTGATGCTTGTCAAAAAAAATATGTCAGAGATGGGGAAGAGGGAGAACTACATTTAATTTCAAAATGGAAATGATGTTTTCCAAAAACAAGTTTGCAGAAATTCTCCCTGCAGTCATGAATTTTCTACAGAGCTTTCAGTGTTTCATTATGCATTACCAGTGTTATTTAGTAACAGCACTGGAATGTCCAAAATGTCAAAATCTTTTTTCTTTCTTTTTTTACTTACTTTTTTCAGTAAGTGCCACAGAACATTAAATTTAGAGTTCCTTCTTAGAATCTCAATTTTTGCATCTTTGCCACTTTTGTTCATGAGCTACTTGCCTAAGTTTCCCTCCCTTCTACTTGGATGGCTTTGGTTTATCACCACATCAGTCAAATGATATGCAGAAACCACCAACATTCTCAAGGACTAGAATAGGAAATTGGTTTGTGTAAATAAATAACAGCAGATGGACATACATTTTGCTCTCCTTAGATCTAGAGCAATTATTCCCAAACATATTCTCACCACAGGATACTTGAAAATTTTTGAGGGTCTTTGTGGACCACTTCATGATTTTTCTGCCTATTGTACCAATAGTAATTTGCTGTGCTAGATGCTGTATGGTTGTTAAATCTATTTTTACATGCATGTTGTGGGTCATCTGAATGAAGCTCATTAACCGCCAGTGCTCTGCACACTAGTTTGGGAACCCCTGGTGTAGAACACTCTCTTACCTAGTTATTCTTAGTATCAGGCTTGGATATGTTTACATATTTGTTGGCTTGCTTGCTGATACCCTACTTATCTCTTGCTAGTACTTCTGAAACTAATTAAAACTGCTGCTGATGGACATAGCATCATCATACAACTGCAGCTTATCTAAGTTACTGTAAATAAAATGGCATCTGTCACAAACTGATATATTCATTCACCAACATTAAAAACATAATCACCCTTTTTCAATCACATATTCTCTTTTCAGAGTCAGCAGAGATCAAATTCACAAAGTATAGCATAACAATGTATTAAAAATATCATCTATCTAGAGAAAAATTAGTAGGACATTTATGCGTCCCATTTCTGAGTCTACATATACAAGCAACAGAAAACATTTCACCAATAAATCATCCTGCACAGCAGCTCTAATTTGCCCAGATATAGGTTGTTCCTTACAAGCAATCCCCATACTTTGTCACACTAACCCATAAAGGGGGCATTTCCACATAAGAAATGTATGTAGAAGAAATGTAACTAAGCATATGTGACATCAAAATGCTGAAGGGAAAAGCTTTGACAGCAAAAAGCACGTGCATCAGTTGAACATGTAAACTCACTGAATGATAATTCCAACTTCATGTTCACTGTGCAATAATTACTGGAAGCCAGCATGTTGACCAGATTAACAGTAATAAAAAAACCAGAGGATCTATAAATATGAGTTACTGCTACTTCCCAGAAAATCATCTTTGTGGGTAGAAAAGAAAAGCCAAATGCAAATGACCCAGTTAGAACAGGTGGCTGCGAAAATGATATAAACACATGCTTTGCATTTGTTTTTAATAGCACTTGATTAAATTCTCCAAGAAAACTCACAGTAAAATTCCCATGTGAGTGCGTATAGGGGTGTCTTACAGAAGATGTCCCATTGAAGTGGGGGGGGGGGCTTATGTCTAAGTAGATAGGACTGCACTGCACAACTATTCCAAAATTTAAAAGGCAGCAACATCTACTCACGTTATACATTTGAATCCAAATACTAGTCTGGAATAAATCAACATGTTTGCTAGATAGATTTGTATATTAAAACACTTTAAAATTAATGTACAATAGCTTACAAGCCAGCAACACTCACATATTTAATAAAGTGAAGATTACAGAAATATTAAGGTAAAATAATGAAAAGCTTTGTTTTGGAATAGGGGTAAAATTAAATTTCCTAGAATTAATGGATAATAATTTTCTACTTATATGCTGTCATGGATGCATGGAGAAGAGTATCTGTAGTGACAAAGAAAGTGTTTCATTCATGTCACAACAGCAGTTTAATGCTCACTGCAGCATGGAGTTACAGTATCTCTAACAGATTTTTAAGAATCTCACCCCTCTTGTGCTGAACAAAAATCTCTATTTTATCTGTTTGGGAATAACATTCAAGTTACAACTGTATTATAGAAATATGCAAGTTACCGTAACTTGATCCTGATGAAGAAACATTTGATTACCCATGCAGTGGTTTACACAAACTTAAGAACATTAGTCCATCTACACTGCACATAGGGATCACTGAGGCTAAATATCTGGCTGCTAGGAAGGGATGTGGTGAGATCATGGCAAAATCCTTATCAACACATTCCAAAAATCAGAGCACCCTGAAAATCAGACAAAATCAAGAATAGCCACCAACCAATGTTTTGTACAGAATTATCTCACTAGTACGGCAACTCTGCTTAATAAAGTACTGAAAAACAACATTGATCCATTTGCAAGTATTTAACCTAATTGGGACACAGGTGGCGCTGGGGACGTGGGTGGCGCTGTGGTGTAAATCACAGAACCTAGGGCCTGCCAATCAGAAGGTTAGCGGTTCAAATCCCCGCGACGGGGTGAGCTCAAATTGCTCAGTCCCTGCTCCTGCCAACCTAGCAGTTCGAAAGCACGTCAAAGTGCAAGTAGATAAATAGGTACCGCTCCGGCGGGAAGGTAAATGGCGTTTCTGTGCACTGCTCTGGTTTGCCAGAAGCAGCTTAGTCATGCTCACAACATGACCCAGAAGCTGTCTGCGGACAAATGCCGGCTCCCTCGGCCAATAAAGCGAGATGAGCGCCACAACCCCAGAGTCATCTGCGACCGGACTTAATGGTCAGGGGTACCTTTACCCAGGGGCGCCGACTTATAAAAAATATTGGGGGGGCGGGGGCCCATACCGACTTATAAAAAATATTGGGGGGGCCCAAGACCTCCAAACCGCTGCTGCTGGGGGAACGAAAGGGGCGAGCCCCGGGCTGCCCCGACCTTAAGTGAACCTGTGAGGGCCCGCCCTTTGCGGCAGCCGATTGGCTGCCGCCGTGGGCGGTGAATATTAATGAGCTAGGGGGAATCCCCGCTTCTCGCGGGGCTGACGCCAGCCCCGCGAGATTGTTGATGGGTCGAGAGATCGGGAGTGGCTTTGTTTTAACTCATTACTGAATGTATTTTAAAAGGTAACTATCGTCAAACAAGGAAAATAAAAAATACCAACATAATTTTGTGATTTTACAAAGCATAATATAACTAATAATTTTCTTAAATTATTGGGGGGGCTGAGCCCCCCCCAAACGAATTTTTGAGGGGGCTCGGGCCCCCTCAGGCCCCATGGAGTCGGCGCCTATGCCTTTACCTTTACCCTAATTGTAAGACCACATGGCAATCTAGAGGTTTTTCCCCCTTGGGACAGGCAGTAGGGTTCATTGGGGCAGGGAGCGTCTACCAGGAAAACTCGTTCCCTGCATGCTACTGTCATTGTCCAAATTCCCCCATGCTTTTGTTTATTAATATTTGCATTCGATATACTTATTTGTGAGCCTTTATTTTTGTAATTGCTATTAGAGAACAGGGTACAATCATTGAGAATATTCAGGTGGCACTTGGGAATTATCTTGCTTATATTAATATATCAAAACCACCCTGTTCTGCCATTTGCCTTTCTTCCATGTTTGATAGCTTAGGACAACAGAAGGAGGGACAAAGAAAAAAGAAGAATGGCTTATCTAGTTGAATTTAGATACTGTAGAATGCAGATAAAAAATACTGTTTATTAAAAAACATTGTGTAAAATGTGGTTTGTGTAAACAAAAAGGTGTATTAACTGTGACACAAATACATTACCAACAAAAATACAGAGCCCAAATGTTGATATATGTATTGAAAACAAGGGCAAGTTAAAAAAGATAATACAAATACAGTCTTGGGCATATTCATTTATTCATTCAGTGTGTTTGACAGGTGAGAGGCTCCCCAAAGATGATAAGAAGTACTATTACATAATGAAAACTAAAAATTCACCAAAAGCACAATCCAACAAAAGGGTAGATAAAATGTCAGCACTGAAACAGATAAATGAATAAATCTGAAAGGCTAAGGTGAATCAAAGGGGTAATAAAAAGAGATCAGACAGAAGGAGTGTCTTCCTGGAGGGGGAATTCCATAGTCAGGGCTCCACAACCAAAGGGACCTGTCTTGCCTCACCTATACAAGTGAGAGACCCCAGAGAATGACATCAGAGGAGGATCTTAATTTGGGGAAACATTCATGTGGGAAAAGCTGGTCCTTCTAGATACCCAACAATTTGAGGCATTAGAGATTACACAAGCATGGGTTAGAAACCAGTGTAGCTCATTTGAAATTAGTGAGATATGTCCTCTTCACCCAACCCAAGTGAACAAGCTTGCCACAAGGGTTTCCTTGTTTTAACCAAATGCCATTTCTGGTCTTCAAATGCAGCCCCACCTATAATGAACTGCAATAGCCCAAACGAAATGTTACCAAAGCATGGGTGGATAACTGGCCAGGCTATTTTGAGGCAGAAAGGGACTTGGGTAGTGAAAGCCTTTTTGTAATATACTTGGGGCACCGCATATAGGACCAGATCCAATAGCACCCAATCCCACCTAGAACAGATTGGCCACCCACTCAACAGCACCTGTGCCTTATCTGCATTGAACATCAATTTATCAGTCTTCACCCACTCATTTGCCGATCTCAGGCAGCAGTTCAACACTTCACAATATCACCTGAATGTGATTAAAAAATGTGATTAAAAACAGAAGAGAGGTGAGGAGTTTGGTGTCATAAGCATATTGATGATGCTTCACTATAATTCCACAGAAGATTTCACTCAGTAGTTTCATGTTGATTAGGGGTAGAGAACAGAATCTGGCCATTGAGCCAGATCAATAACTCCTTCATCTCCTTCAGGCTAAGTTTGACATACTGTAGCTGGAACAAAACTATAGTCTCCTAGGACCTTCTGGAAATGGCCATTCCAATAGAAACACTGTAGCAGAACAACAGGAGCACAATGTGCCCATCTCCAGGCTGTAAGAATATAATGAACAGTAGCCCTGAAAGCTGCTGAGATGTCCAAGAGAATTAACCATGTAATATTCCCTTTGTCTTTCATCCAGCAGAATAACCAAAGCTATCTTAGTGCCGAACCTCAGCCTGAAAGCAGGTTGAAATTAATCCAGATAACTGACGTTATCCAAGAGCATAGGACAGCCAACATGGTGCCCTCCAGATGTTGTTTGACTACAACTCCCATCACCCCACACCATCAGCTATTCTGTCTGAAGATTATGGGAGTTGTAGTCTAACAATCTTTGGAAGGCACCACAGTGGTTACCCCTGTCCAAAAGCATTAAGAGTTGTTGGGCCACCACTGTCATGAACACACCTGCCCCAAGTATAGAAACACAGCATGAGTTTGGAAGCAGTCAGACAGCTGTGAGCAGTTCCCCTGCCCCTCTGCCTGACACACAATGAAATGTAGATAAGGTGTCAGGAGAGAGAAGGAGGGAGAGAAGTCAGCCTGCTCAAGGAACACAGGCAGCTTCAGAAAGCAGGAGGGGCAGTTTTTCCTCGCCAGAAGAGGAAGCAATAAATCCCCTAAGCCCAAGGAATAGATATATAGGAAAGGTATTAGACAGGAAACAAAACAAGAAACGCAAGGGTCATATATTCAGGATATTCTGCAGAACCAGGAATCACTCAACTGACTCATAAGGCACGGGTGCTCGGTTAGACATCCAAGGCTAATTGTATTTCAATAAATCTTCAAGCTAATTACGACTTGCATGCTGTGTTATCAAGATGGCAGCCTAGGCTCCTGACAACCACCTACTTAAGTCTCTTCCCAAGAAGGATATATTTTAAACGAGCTATTAATTACAACAGTCTGCAGGATGGGTGTTCTTCTTGTACAGAAAGCAGGGTTCCCCCCTCCCAGTCAACTTGAGATGAAATCCATGTAGAACCATATATTGTGCAAAGGGGTGATATGTATTCAGTTTGCAACAAAACAAGCTCATGAGCCAAACAAGCAGTGGAACCATCCCAAAAGTTCCAAGTCAATCTTCTGTGTCACGTTGTATTATGGTTCCAGCTAAGGAATACTGTTTTGGAGCTAATGTTGGAATTAGCTCACATTTCCTCCCTTATAGAAAGAAATATTGTGCTGTACACATAAGCAGAGTCCTTGGCCAAGAGAAAATGTGAAACTCAAGGAGCATAAACATACAGCTCTTAATACATATAAGCAAGTGCTGCCTCTCAAGAGGAGCTGAATTCTTTTTAATTACACTGAGAAAATACTCCAGCATTTCAGCCCAGATGCAGAAGTTCAGCTAGTGTGGTAATTAAATGGGCTCTATGCCAATTTAGCTAACACCTACACAGAGAATGCTGCAGGAGGGAATTGCTGAAGATCTAGCCAGGTTCTGTGCATCATACAAGCTTTTTTTTTTAAAAAAAAAAAAAATTAAGCACATTAAAATAGGCATGTATAGATTATTTATCAATCTGATCACCAGTGACAACACCCTGGTTCTATCATGGGGGTCATCTGAACATTTGCTCTTACTTTAGTACTGGTTTAGAAGGAAGAACTGAAAGGAATTCCCCTCAGCTATCGTTTTAAGCAAATGGTATGTTTCTATGTAGCCAAAGATAGAAATGGCAGCTGACTTCTGTGGTTTTTGCTCAGTGAATCACTACAGTGCCGGCACAAATGTGAAAAGTTTTGTGCAGCTTACCTGACTTCCCAACTGACCTGGATATCTAAATTCCATTTACAAATTCTGCTATGTCAAGTTTCTCAGGGAACAGAGTGTTTTATTTATTTCTAATTAACACAATGTTTTGTCACTTAAAAACCAACCAACCAACCAACCAACGAAACACACAAACTGTGGATAATTTCTTCCAACTTGCAATGTCTAACATGCTTTCCATAGCTCAAGCACAATAGGTGGAATTTAATGTGGCACTAAGA
This sequence comes from Podarcis erhardii, assembly GCF_964252035.2. NCBI lineage: Eukaryota > Metazoa > Chordata > Lepidosauria > Squamata > Lacertidae > Podarcis > Podarcis erhardii. Next base: position 50,514,326 of record NC_138498.1, on the reverse strand, counting down.
ACATTGTTCCATTGTCCGACAGAGTAATGTCTCCTCTCCTCCTCCACCCCAGTGTACTGTTCTGGCACTTCTCTGGACTCTCCTGACCAGATTTAGGGGAGACACAGGCCTGGGGAGTGGGAGTCTTTGTGCTGGCTTCCACGAGTGGAAAGGGGTAGCTGAATCTAACCCATGGTGTGAGATGTTTCTGGGTTGCTTCTTTCTTCCCAACTGATTAATGAATTGATTGGAGAGAAAACATTCACTAGGCTGTGTATTATTATTCAAAGAGGCTTTGAACTGGTCAAGTTACTGCGGTATATTACAAAGTGTTAGATTTTGGCTGGTAAGAAATGGGTTCAAATTCCTGCTCAAGGATGAAGGTTAAGGAATCAAGTTTGCTGTAGTGACATAGTAGGATAAGTCCTGAGTGCCAATTGAAAGAGGATGAGATGTACTTGTGCAAATAAATAAAGGCCAGTCATATTGCAACTTCAGCCTGCACTTTTCTAATATTTGTTACCATGAGGAGGGTAGCAATACTACTACTACTAATATATTAACATGACTAAGCACTGTACAAAAATGATTAACTAGGGGTGCCCCCCTGCTCGCTCCACTCACCAACTCCATCTTCCCTGCATCAATTTCCTCCCCCAAAGCATTCCTCTCCACAACATCCCCACTCTGCATGTCTGTTTCCTTCCCCGAGACCACAATTTGTTTTTCTTCTTCAGCTTCCCTGAATGAGAATTTTCAAGAAGGCTGGATGTAATAACCTTGTGATATGCAAATACTAATTGCTTTAGACATTCTATGGTCTTCTAATGCCCTTTAGAGTGTTCTTATTCAGCCAGTCTCTCCGAATCCATTGACTTTCTCTCCATGAAATAACAGGTACACTCTTTTGAAGGAAATACATTCATACATACTTCTTCATCTTGTATTTAAACATTAGAAACATTAGAAAACTAGTTGCTTTTCTAAAAAGTAAGCAGTGTGCAATGATTGCAAATTTAATGTTTTGTGATTTTGTGAATGGACATTTGCAAGTGTAAATGAATTGTATATTCTGCATCAATCCAAAGTTAGATCAAATTTATGTTTATGAATATTCTAGTCATGTTTTGTTATTATGGTCACATTTCCCTGCTGATAACTAAATCAGTGTATCTCATTTCATCATGAACAACTAAATGTCTGGGGATAGTTGGCAGCCGTGAGTAGTTCTAATTCGCTGGTCCAGTAATTAGATCCCAATGTTGTGTTCAGGAACCCATAGGCTTATTGATATGCCCTTAACTCAAGAGCTATTTTCTATGCTCTAAATGTCAGGAATTTTAATATTTAAATGACAGGAAGATTGGAACAAACTGTCCTCTGAATTACTCCAATAAATCCTTTCAGCTGCGCCTTACTTGCCTATTTCAGTAGAATTTTCCCAAGGGACCTACAACATGGACAATATGTTGAGCAATAAAATGCAGACTTGATATTGAATTTTCCCAGCACTTCAACTATAATGTGATTATCTAGGGTGTGTCATGTATGACACACGCACGCACACACACACACACACACACACCGTTGGTAGGTCATACACAAAGCATGAGGATATAGTTGAGGCTGCTTACTCAGGGTTGAGGAGTGAGGAGAACCAACAATATCTTATTTGGGGCCTTGCAGACAGAAGACACAGCTTTGTCACCATCCTCTCTGACTTAGAGGGCAAGTCCCCAAAGTACTTTGTCTCCCCAGTCTCACAGAAGTCAATGATTACAACATAATGCAAGAATCCTTAAACAGCCCGCCAGCTAGCTCCTCCAAGGAGATAGAGCATACCACACTCTTGTAGACCTATATAAAGCTTCAGATGGCACTAGCTGTCCTAGCTATCCAAGGTCCTATCCCTCTCTCCTTTGACTAGACACTGTTGGCCTCCCCTGTGGCCCTCAAGTTCCCATGGAACTGGATATAGTATGACTTGTACTGATAGGCCTCTGGAATACGAGTCTGCATGTGTCATGGACATCTGCTAAACATAGTTTCCTTACAATTTGCCAGTAATAAGTGGCACAATTCCCTTCCCATTTGCATGTCCTAAATATGATCATCAATACATAATCTTAAAGGAGTGGAGACTGATCAGTGACTAGCTACCACTTTGTCACCATATGAATATATTGCCATTTTAAGTACCTTTTCAATTAATAGCACTGGTTCCTAGTTTCTCATCTGAATTTCTCCCCCAGCCTCACAGAAGTCAAAGACTACAACATAATGCAAGGGTGCTTTAATCAGCTAGCCAGCACTGAATACTCCTGTCAAGTCATGAAAACCTCAAGAGATTTTTGCAGCATTTGCTAGGAATGCTCAAAAGCACTGGGCAAAACATTCCCCTTCCATATATAGATTGAAAAAGCTTTACACTGAGAAGAGTTTAACAGGTTTCCTTACGAGCATGTACCACCAAGGCCTCTCCTGTGTGGAAGTGAGCCCCCCCTCCCAGCCTGTTCCTTGGATCCCTCTTCCCTTTTAGCATTTTAGCATCCCCCATTTTTCTGCTTTAGAATCATGGATAATTTGCATGATGAGATGAATACTTGCAGAGGTTGGTTGTGGATCTTATTTCCAGTCATATTTAGCTCAAAGTGGGGTGGGCTTAACATAAAATGGAGCCAGATATTTTGAGCAGTGGCACTTTGCATTTCCAAATCCTCCCTATTCTATTGGATGACTTTGTTTGCCACAGTTCCTTTGGGCTTTCCCCATCCTCCTTTTTCCACTGTGCAAATATCACCACCATATAGTGAACCGAAAACATAACCCATGAAAATGCAATCTGTTTAGTTAATTCCATCAAACCTTCTTTGAGAGGCACGTCTATCCTGCAATTATTCACTCTGCAGCAAACCACTTTCATCCCCATTTCCTTTGCATAACTGTTTAACCTTGCCTTTTGGATTAATAGATTTCATGCTTTTGCAGCATGCAACTTCTAAACTGCTCCTATGTGCTTTCCGATAAGCAGTTTTTCCAAGTGGCTGAATACAACATCAGTGAACATCCAAAGCCAAGCATTATTTCAGTAATCTAGCTGATGTAGCTCATGGGCAAGTTGGTCTATAGGAAACATTTCATATATACTTGTCCATAAATAGATTTCAGTTGAGACTGTTAACTACGCACACTGATCAGTGGTGTGTGGTCAGTGGACTAGGGGGACTAGGCTAGTCCCCTAAATGCCCCCTTGTGCTTTCTTCCCAAAGCCTGGGAAGCTTCTCCCTGGCTTAGGGAGGGAGGCGTGCTGCTCCAGTGAGTCCAAAAGCCTTCCCATCACCTTTCCAAAGCTTACCTGGCTTTGGGAAGGAGGCAGGAGGGCTCAGCATCCTGTCAGGGCCCTGGTGCCTCCTTCTCAAAGCCTGGGAAGCCTCTGCCCAGCTTGTGGAAAGGTGCAATGTTTACACACACAAAATTGCCCTCACAAGCTGGCGCCCCTGGCCCTGTTACCCTACAAAAAATTCACCCCATGCCACTGATATTGATGATTCCACTGAAAAACTGGAATGCTTGAGCTGTTGCATAAATGTGCTATTAATTCCAAGACTGATATATAGCTGTGTAGTATAGAATATTGTAATGCATGCCCAGTCAAGGACCTTGTGAATGAAGCAGCAGTTGGATTCTATATGTAGGATCAGAAGCTTTTGAGCATGATTGCACGCAGAGTGACAGCTGACTAAAGAAGAGTTGGATGTGACTTTATTAAACCCCATGCAAAGGCCCAAAATGCTTTGACCCTCAGAAATTTGAGAATACTACTGGAATCACTGGAAAGTGGTATAAATCACCGCTGAATGGAATGCAGATCACCTAAAAGGTGTGATTTGTTAGGCAGTAAGACTCCCATCAGTTAAGTATGCACTACAGCAGCTCCTTAGTGAAAGACTTTACCGTTCTATATTTTAGTAAATTTCCCAGGGCCAGTAACTGCAAGAAATAAAGATACTGGAGATACAATGTATCCTTGCTATCTTTGTGTTTCCAAATACACTGTTGGAAATTGCAATTCCTCCCAGACAGTGATTTTTTCAATTATGCCTCCTAGCAAATAACTGAGTCAATTTAGGGGGAAAAAACAGATTGAAGACTCTGTCCTGCAGATGTGAGTAAAAAGTATTTTCCCCCATTTGTGTTCTATCTGTCCACCACTTTGCTGAATGCCTTAAAAGTCACCTTTATAGGGCAGGCTTTGCAAGGTGGCTGCTCAGCTTCCTCAGTCCCATCGTTATTATTCATAGGCTTATAAAATTCCATTAAGAGTCTGGCTGCAATTTGAATTTTATGTGCAAGCATCTTTAGAAATGCACCTAGTTGCATATGTAACCTCAAAATGAAGAGGATAAAAATGCTGGAGAAGTATCATGATGGGATTTCTAGAAATACATTCCCTGTCTCCTCATTTGAAAGTAGTGTCTTCTCTTTCAAACCTTGCCAATATTGATTGCCTCGTCAACATTAATGAAATGAGAAAGAAACATCAACAACTTCATGACTTAACAAGCAAGCTAGGTAAAAAGGTGAAACATGCCCAAGGAAGCAGGTTTGATAACCATCACCAAATCGTGATTACTAAGTTTATAGTTGTGAGTTTAATGGTTTATTAAATCTACTAGAAAGATTGGAAGCTGGGAGACTAGTTTTATGGATGTCTTACATTAAGAAACAGAACAAGCTGAGGCTGCAATTCTAGACACACATAGGAGAAAGTCCCATTGAGGCTTACTTCTGAGTAGACAGAAGTCTTAAATATAAACTTACTAGAAAATCTTCAAAACTATATCCTATTGATAAAAGTAAAGATAAACTATATCTCATTGATAAAGGTATAGGGAAAATTGAGCAGGATTTTGCCTCCCTGATTTCTCTGCTAGTTTCTTTCACATCTCATCTCATATATTATTTGATCTCAAATTAATAAAGGAGTATTGGAGTGTGGGTAGGTGTAAAGTATAGGAATGCAAAGTTATATTGAGATTATGTGCCATGGCCATGTTGCATTACAATGAAATAGAAGTACGAATGAGATATGAAGAAACTTGATTACTAAGACTTAAACACAATTACTAAGTCTTGCCAAATGAATCTCTCTCTCTCTCTCTCTCTCTCTCTCTCTCTCTCTCTTTGATAGAGTTACAAGCTTAGTGGATCAGGGGAATACTGTGAATGTAGTGTACCTTGATTTCAGTAAGGCTTTTGACAAAGTCCTCCCACATGGACTATTGCAATGTGCTCTATTTGGAGCTACCTTTAAAGGTAACTCGAAAACTAAAACAAATCCAGAATGTAGCAGCTAGACTGGTGACTGGAACCATAAAACACTGGTCGTAAAGGATCTAAACTGGCTCCCAGTACGTTTCCGAGCAAAATTCGAAGTGTTGGTGCTGACCTTCAAAGCCCTAAACGGCCTCAACCATGTATACCTAAAGGAGCGTCTCCACCCTCATCATTCAACCTAGACACTGAAGTCCAGGTCTGAGGGCCTTCTGGCAGTTCCCTCACTGCGAGAAGTGAAGTTACAGGGAACCAGGCAGACGACTTTCTTGGCAGTGGTCCCCTCCCTGTGAAACTTGTTCCCATCAGATGTCAAGGAGATAAATAACTATACAACTTTTAAAAGACATCTGAAGGAACCCCTGTTTCAGGAAGTTTTTAATGTTTGATGTTTTATTGTGTTTTTATATGTGTTGAAAGCTGCCCAGAGGGGCTGGGGCAATCCCACCAGATGGTTGGGAATAATAATGATGATGATGATGATGATGATTATGATGAAGCTGGTAAGCTGGTATAATGTGGGCTGGACCAGGTAACTGTTAGGTGGATTTGTAGATGGTTGACTGACTGAACCCAAAGAGTGCTCACTAACAGTTACTTGTTGATCCTGGAAAAAAGTGACAAGTGGGATGTCACAGGGTTCTGTCCTGGGACTGTTGTTGTTCAACATGCTTAAAAAAACATTGGATGCAGGTACTGAGGGGACCCTAATCAACTCTGAAAATGATACCAAACTGGGAGAGATAGCTAATGCTGCAAAGACAGAATCAAGATTCAAGATGACCTTAACAACAGATTGGAGAACTGAGCCCAAACTAACAAAATGGATTTCAATAGGGACAAATGTCAGGTTTTACACTTAGGCAGAAAGAACTATAAGATGGGAGACACCTGGCTTGTCAGTAGTACATGTGAAAAGGATCTAGGGATCTAAGTAGACCACAAGCTTAACATAAGTCAATAGTGTGATGGCAGCAGCAAAAAAAGCTAATGCCTTGGGCAAGATACAGCAGCTAACTAATTAAATAAATAATAAATTCTTATTAAATAATAGTCATATTGTTTTAAGTATCATCATCCTGATATTTTACAGGAGTTGTGGTATATAAATACATATACAGTGGTACCTCTCGTTACAAAGTTAATTCATTTTGAAGGTTGTTCTTAAGCTGAAACCATTCTTATCCTGAGGCACGCTTTCACTAATGGGGCCTCCCGCTGCGCGTGTGCCTCTGGTGTGCGATTTCCATTTGCATCCTGGGGCAAATTTCGCAACCAGGAGCAGCTACTTCTGGGTTAGCGGAGCTCATAACCTGAAGCGTTCGTAACCAGAAGCATTCGTAACCAGAGGTACCACTGTATAAACAAATTTCAATTATGGGGAAACGGACTACGAGCATTATTTGCCTGGACATTTTATATGCTATGCAGAGTCTAGAGAAGGATGGATAAATTCCTTGCTGGATTGGAGACCTTCAGTCATGGATCTACTTTGGCTGAAGGTATCTGATCCTGTGAGGCGAAGGCATTTGCTACAGTCAAGAGCCACTTGACAGTAAGATCTCATTCTCTCAGCAATCTCAGATCATTTGAGAGGAGAGTATTTCATCTCCTGCCTCCCAATACCAGAGACTTTCAGTACCTGCAGTGAACTGCAGAAGCCATTCTGCCTTCCAAGGCCCACTCCAAAGCTATATCAGAGCAAAAAGATATTCTATACTGTAGTAAAACTTCACAGTGAAAATTAACTATTTTTTACCCAACCCTAATCTTTCCTTAACCCATGTGGTGCAATTAAACATTGTTACATCTTATCAAAATCAACAGGACTTCACTGCATATTCATACACTGGCATATTGTTAATAATTTTGATTTGCAGGATTAATCTTTTGAAGATATTGTACAGGTTTTCATTAGTGCAAGGATCAAGATGTCAAAGAGGGCAGTGAAGTTAAGGAGAAAATACAGGCACTTAAATGCTTCTAAGACATTGAACACAGCATGACTATGTCAAAATGCAGAATTGCTTAAAATTGCACTCTTTTCTGTTATAGTCTAATTCATACCTAAAAATCCTTAAGATAAAAGATCTGCAGGTGTGAAAGTATGATGTTAATTTTCCTTGCTTGCTGCTTACAGTAAACCAACTGCATTTATCTGGACCTTACAATTACCTCTCTATTATGAGTCTGGCTTACACAGTGGGGATTCTGTGGGCCAGCCTGCATGAAGATAATGGCAATAATTTAGCGCTTCCTTCTGACATCAAGAACACATATTTTGAAAGAGCATTCTCAGCCCACAAGCCATGGACTTTGTACTATCATGACACAGTTGTTCAGTGGGGCACATTAAGCTTGAACTAATCTTGGTTAAAAACATATATTCAGTTCAGAAGATGTACTACCCTAAGTTACCATTTCATAGACCTCTTTTGTTTATGCCATCAGGGACCGTTTCCCCCCAACTACTGTACTAGAAACCAAAGATAAAAATGGAAAGAAAAATAATATAATGACACTAATGGATCAGACAAAAGGCCCATCTAGTCTAGCATCCTGTTTCTCACAATGGCCAGCCACAACACATTCTTCGTTTGATTGTTAGTTTAATAGCTCATTAATGACCTATCTTTGAATTAATTAAGAAATCTGTGGAACAGGGTTAGATTACATACATTTGAATAGTCTTGCTATTTAGGTATTAAGATTGCTTTTAGGTATTAAGATTTGCAGTACTTTGAAGCTCCCATGTAATAAACATACTATTTTAATAATGATTTAAAGGGGCTGCAGTGTTTGCCAGAGGGCTAAACCACACGTGGAGTAGGAGAGCTGAAAAAAGTTTCACATCTGTCAAGCAATGCACCCCTTTGATTTCAGATAGTACATGGGTAAAAGGTAAAGGTAAAGGGACCCCTGACCTTTAGGTCCAGTTGTGGACGACTCTGGGGTTGTGGCGCTCATCTCGCTTTACTGGCCAAGCTTCGAGGTCATGTGGCCAGCATGACTAAGCTGCTTCTGGAGAACCAGAGCAGCGTACAGAAACTGCCATTTACCTTCCCGCCAGAGCAGTACCTAATTATGTACTTGCACTGTACAAGCACTAGGCTCTGTGGTTTAACTCACAGCGCCACCCATGTACATGGTTAGGCAAGTCTAAAAAGCCTGGGACACAAATTTTTATAGCCCTCTAGCAGCTAAGGTGGCTCATTTACCAGAAGTAACTGAGCAAAATATACACGAGGAGTTTAGTCAGAATGAAGTACAGGGATACCTCTGGTTACGAACTCAATTCGTTCTGGAGGTCCGTTCTTAAGCTGAAACCGTTCTTTTCCCGAGGTGCGCTTTCACTAATGGAGCCCCCTGCTGCGCACGTGCCTCTGGCGCGTGATTTCCATTCACATCATGGGGCAAAGTTCACAACCAGGAGCAGCTACTTCCGGGTTAGCAGAGCTCGTAACCTGAAGCGTTTATAACCAGAAGCGTTCGTAACCAGAGGTACCATTGTATACACTTCCAGAGTTAACCATAAATACTTCTGGTAAATGAGCCACCATAGCCACTAGAGGGCTGAGGAAATTTGTGCCCTGGACTTTTTAAGCATGTTCTATCTGAAACCAAAGGGGCGTATCGCTTGCCAGATGTGATATACATTGGCATTTTTCAGCTCTCCTTACACACTTTTCTTTGATCTAGCTGGCATAGCTCCATACCTAATTTAGCTAGACTGCATAACACAGTTCAGCACAGTGCCCTAACTGATTAATACTGCTTTACAAATCAGGAGATGTTGGAACTGACCAGAGCATGAGCAATGTTAGGAAGAGGAGGGGAAAGGGGGGGGGGGGACATGCCTTAATACTTGGTCATAGCCAGTCATCTCACTTCATCTACCCTGGATCTAAGACTTTAGTTCTGATCAAAATAATCAAATTTTATAGATGTCTTTTTAAATTTCCGCTTTGTATCTTTTCTTTTTCTGCTCAGCTTCATGCTTTTATGTTTAAAGCGCGAGTCTGAGCTTGATTAAACTTTTTGCATGTCATTCAGCTGGAACACCTAAACCATGTCTCCCCTGGTCCACTTGAATAATTTTATCTGACTGTAAAGAGTGTGTCCAGTCTTCTGCATTCACCAAATGCCTCAAGTCACCCTGCAGCTCAGAACACAGTGTCTGCTCACTCCTTCCTTGATGTGGGAGCAACAGCTATGTTTCTGACCATAGATGGACTTACAAAACACAGTCCAATGAAAGTGAGCATTTTCTTTATGGAAGTTGATGAAATATAGATTATGTGAGTGTGTATAAGAATATGCCTGGGGTCATCAGTCTCCTGCTGTCTCCACCATACCTGCCCCTTTAAGGGAGCCATGAGCTGCTGCTACTCAGCTGGGAACCAGGTTGGGAGGCAGACAGAAGTTTGCCCACCCCACCAAAAGAGCCACAGGAAAGGCAGAGCTTAGCAGCATTGTGGGTGAAGCAGGAACCAGCTGCAGTCACGGAGCCCAGAGGCCTAAATAAACTTTAACAGAAATGAAACAGAGGAGAAGAAAGGAGTGGGAGAAGAAGGTTAGAATGGAAGCCTGGGGAAAGTTTGTCTCACCCAGCCTCTCAAGAAGCTGCTTCTCGGACAGGTATTCAAAAGGATAACCTAAAGCCCATGCTAGGAGTCAGGAGGCTTGATCCACCTCCAGCACCTTACAGGGCAGGGCTTTGCTAGCCCCAAACCAAGATTAAGGCCCTTGGTCTTTTACAGTTGAAGATTAGTCCACACTCTTAAATTTAACTTTACCAAGTTTCCGGGGATTCAAATTTTCCTCAGCAAAATATCAAGCTGTTAGAAAGCTACTCTAAGGGTTGTCCTCCTGCCCTGGAATATTTGACTGTCTTGAGGTTACCCTGGAAGAATCATAGAATTGTAGTGTTGGAAGGGACCCTGAGGGACATCTAGTCCAACTTCCTGCAATGCAGGAATCTCAAGTAAAGTACCCATGGCCATCCAACCTTTGCTTAAAAACCTCTAGGGAAGGAACATTCCACTGTCAAATCATACCATCAGAAAGTTCTTCCTGTAGTTTAGTCAGAATCTCCTTTCTTGAAACTTGAAGCCATTGGTTCGACAAGCGTACTCCATCTTCCATGTGCCAGCCCTTATGATATTTGTAAATGGCTATCACATCTCCTCTCATTCTCCTCTCTTCTAGGCTAAACATACCCAACTCCCTTAACTATTCCTCATAAGGCTTCGTTTCCAGACCTTTGATCATTTTGGTTGCCCTTGGCACACATTCCAGCTTGTCAATATCCTCCTTAGATTGTGGCACCCAGAACTAGACACAGTACTCCGGGCATAGTCTGATCAAGGTAGAACAAAATGGTACTATTACTTCCCTTGATTAGAATTGGGACAAAATCTATAGAGAGAGGGTGGGGGATTTGAAGTAGCTGAAAATTACATGGTCTGTTACTGAATTTGACAGGCATTACAGACTTTACTCCTGCAATGCCCTGAAAAAGAATCCCAAAGACCAGGGTGGAGAGTGCTCAGGGAATAAAACTGAAGACTGTTTTTAACACTATAGAGCCCATGCTGCATTATTATTAACATTATTATCATTCTTATTCTTATTTATATCCTTCCTTATCCCCAGTTCAGGTCTCAAGGTGGCTTAAACAGATAAAATAGATCAAGCTAAAATATAGAAAAAGACAATAATTAAAATGTCATTAAACACTAATAGAAATAAAATAATATAAATGATCTATTAAAAACACAGAAAATAACAATAAAATCATCACATCACCAGCCCCTTTTCTCAAAAACAGTTGCCCATTGTCCAGTATAGCTGCCAACCACTCCAAGTTATTTTGGTTGTGTACATGTAAGTTTTCAGATTTCCCTACACCTGGGTGTTTGAACATACACTCATAATTCATGAACTCAGATATACTTCAACCTGAGTGGAAAAATAACAGTATACATCCATATTATTTAAATATATCCTCCCAAAGTCTGGTTGTTAAGTAACAGCTTCCCAGGCTAGATAAGACATCTCAGTGTTTACAGAAAAACATTTTGACTGGGCATGACCCAAACCCCAGAACTGTATACTTTAGTTACCTTGCTGCAATTACAACCTTGTCACATTTTGCTGGCTGTAAAGGATTTACACATATCCCATATTAAAAAGTAAAATCAAAAAGCTTCCTATTACTTCTACCTCAAGGTTCTTCCTTATATGTCATATTGTTGTTCTGAGGGTTGAAACTGAGTGTTAGCATTACATTTTCTCTTCCCAGATAATTTCCCAGATGAGTAGCTTTGAAGTGATATCTTTCCTTTTTTTAAAAAATGAAAAAAATGCATGAAAGACAATAACACTGAAGGCATCAAGAGCTTTAATTCATCTGGGCTTTCTTTATGCTTTGATATGCTTTTCATTTTCAACAGATTTCCAACAGAGGATGAGGAAGACTACAGTGAGACATTTATTAAATGGAACTTTAGCTTGTCTGCTGTAAAGGGGGGAGGGTGCACTCTGTAGACTTTTTGGCAACAGAATTTATTTATTTTATTGGATTTCTTACCTGCACTTCATTTTCAGGTCTCATGGCAGGTTACAACAGTATAAAATAATCAAACCAGTTTAAACAATTTAGGATTAGGTCTGCACTAGTTATTGTGCACGTGAGCACAAAAATAAAACTGAACTCTCCATCAACCTGTGTTAGCCATCATTCAACTAGAAGGCTTGTCAGGTGGCTGAGGGTTTTCCACCATAATGCCAAACTATCAGTTCTAGCTCTCCACCTCATTTCAGAAACACCAGAAAGGAATCAATAAAATCATCTCAATAGCAAGCTGGTGTTTGCTTCACACATGCAAATAAATGCCTGAGTAAATGAGGCAGTGTCTGTTACCGCTCTCTGCAGCATATATAAACAGAAAACTCCTGCAGTGCTGAAGTCTCTGCCTTCTGCTTGTTAAGCACCCTGTGTGACATTCCTGCCATAGCATTGCCAAACAATAACTAATTATGATAATCATAGCTCCAGGTGTAAGCACTCCAAATGAGTTTGTTTTCTGATTCATATTCCATTGTGCAAATAGTTTTTATGAGCTACATCAAGTCTTAACATATTCTTATAGTCTGTAATGAGAGGAAGGCAGGGGAAAATTGCAATTTATTGTATATCCTATGCAGTGGCCAGCACCTGGCAGGCCCTGTGCCAAATCTGACCCAGGGAATGTAAATTTTATGTAAGAAGAATATACTTACATGCTGATATGCTACCTAAGAAGGGTACAAAAGTATAAAAGAATGATAAGCCAGACATACACTCTAAGGGTAGTATTCAATCAGTGATAGAATTTGAGCTTTAAAATTTAAGCAGCACCCTGTGTGATGCCAAAATTTGTGCTCCCTTGCCTCTCACCTTCCATTGTTCGTCATTGTTCAGACGCCCACTGCAGCACTCTATCAATTCAGCACCCAGTGCAGGCAACTTGGTCATGCTTTCCTAAATCTGCCTCTGATTCAATGCTGGTCCTCTCCAGAGTAGGTCAACTGAAGTTAATGGACACAACTAAGTTATTTTCAATGGATCTACTCTGGGTGGGACTAGCATTTAATATCATCCTTAACTAGCAGCCTCACACCAGACATTGCTCAGGAATTCTAAGAAACAAAAAATTCAGTGCAGTTTTGACCGGTTCAGTCTGCCATTCTAATTTAAAATTGCATCCAACTGTATCCAAACAGATATGAAAGCCAGCTCATTGTTCTCAGGAACCCTTATATAAAATTTCACTACGATAGCATAAGAAGTATCCAAAGCTCAGTTGGTAGAGACTCTTAATAACAGGGTCGCAGGTTTGAGTCCCATGTTGGGCAAAAGATTCCTGCATTGCATGGGGTTGGACTGGATGACCCTCGTGGTCCCTTCCAACTCTACAATTCAATGATTCTATGAACTTTCCAAAATATATAGTAGAGACACTGTGCTGCAACTTGCACAGGTCTTACCAGCAACATAACTTCACACCAAAGCATACTTCATACACTTTTCCTCAAAACTAAGGCTAATTCAGTTCAATATACAATTACTGATACACTGAAGCACTGGGACTGAAGAACAAACTTCTGCTAATTTTAAATGTGGCAGCAAACTTCCCTCTGTGTTCTGTTTTCATTTGGCAACATGGCTCAACTTTGATCTGCTCATATTCTCATGTATATTGAAAAAATACCTTTGGGAATTTTATTTTTAGAGTCACTGGATAGTGGTTGTCAAGCTCCTGTGCAGCAAAACTCAGCAATACTGCAGTCTATCTGACATGCAATAAAGGCATCAAATGGTACTTTATAAGTTTATGAACATTTTGCCTTTTTAAAATTCTACTTTATTCTATTTACTGTGGAATTATAAGGCAGATTATATCTCTGTCACACTGCATGAGTAGCTACCCTTGGTAGAATATATTATTATTATTATTATTTTATTTTACTTATTTCTACCCCCACCTTAATAGAATTAAAACTATATTTGTCTGTCTGCCTATCTATGATCTATTAAAAACATACAGACAACACCCTCCCCCCCCCAAAAAAAAACAGCACAGCACCAGCCCCCTAAATAAAAGCCGTCAGCTCCCAAGAGACTGTTGGAACAAGAAGGTCTTCACTTGCTGGCAGAATAGCTCATGCTAGCTTTATAATTGGATCATTAAAAATGTGACTCTATCAATACAGTATCCCTGTGAGTTTGGGGGAGGAAGGAAGGTTAAAATCATCTACTACAGAGTGATCCTAAACACCATATATCCTGTTGACTAATTGTGTTTTATTTCCCAATACACAGTCTTAGAATTGTAGCCTTAGTATATTTTGTGGAGTCTTAATTAAAACTTCATAATTAACTATGAAGTCTGACCGAGTACTGAAATGCACAGGGGCTTCAACTGAAACAGTGTTTCTCACTGTACAGATAAGCACTAAACGAAGAGTGAGAATACATGTGAAATAATATGCATCCTAATACCAAAACACTCTCCACTTAATGGCTATGGTGAACTAAGAACATAAGAAAGGCTTGTGGGATCAGGCCAAAAAGCCCATGTAGTCCAGCATCCTGTTCTCACAGAGGCTAATCAGATGCCTGTGCAAAGCTTGAAAGCAGGACCTGAGTACAACAGTAGAACCTCACTACATCTTGTAACCAGAAGCATTTTGTCAACTACGCTTTGTTGTTTTCCCCTGACAGGACTCAAGACCGCTCACAGATAAAAACAAAAAGTGCTAAAAACAAAGTAATATGGACTAGGTTGTCTGACAGTAAACATATTTCTCTAATTTCCCTATTATTAAGCCATTTCCTAGCAACCAGACCAAATATTGATGTAACTGCATCACAGCATTAAAAAAAGATAAATCCCATCTCTTTCTTATAAATAACTAAATAGAAACAGGCTGTGATCATTCCTGCCCCTTCACTGTCATGTAATACATTATGAAGGTTTTATAAAGTCATCCTTTAACGTTTCCGTTATCTGTTATCCTCTCAATCGCTTTGAGGTCCTCTCCCCTAGCATGGAAGACGAAGAGCAGACTCCATTTGAGGATCTCTCCCTCATTACAGTCGATATGAAGACGAGCAGCACAGTCAGTCCTCAGGGAATGTGCAGGCGACCTTGGAACGGACAGCTCACGGAAGAACCCTGACCAGACCTAAGAGGAGGCGTGTAGTGGTGATAGGGGATTCCCTACTGAGGGGAACAGAAGCAGTGATCTGTGGGCCTGACAAGATGTCTCAGGAAGTGTGCTGTCTCCCCGGGGCTAAGATCCAAGATGTAACTGAACGACTGCAAGGAATCATAAAACCCACTGACAAATACCCCTTCCTCTTGGTTCATGTGGGAACCAATGACACTGCAAGCAATTGCCTCCATAAGATCAAAAGAGACTACGAGGCTCTGGGCAGGAAATTGAAGCAATTAAATGCACAAATTGTCATCTCATCTGTCCTCCCAGTTGAACGACGTGGCCCAGGGAGAGAGGGAAAAATAGTGGAAGTGAACAGCTGGCTTCGCAAATGGTGTAAACAGGAACGGTTTGGATTCTTAGATCACGGACTGCAGTTTCTTGAAGATGGACTTCTGGCAAGCGATGGGCTGCACCTCACAACGGTTGGGAGGAATGTTTTTGCCAAAAATCTCAGAAACCTCATCAGGAGGGCTTTAAACTGACTAATGTGGGGGAGGGAGACAGTGCTCCTGAAGGTAGGAGTCTATCAATTGATGAAGATGATCATCCAAATGTCATAGACCAAATGGAGCAAACAGCACGCAGACCTAGTGGTGGGAGGAAAAAATCCTTAAATAAGAGACACGGGGGAATGATTAATGGACTTCAATGTCTGTACACTAATGCGCAAAGCATGGGAAATAAACAAGATGAGCTTGAGATCTTGGTACAGCAAACTAAATATGACATAATAGGCATCACTGAAACCTGGTGGGATAAGTCCCACGATTGGAATGTAATAATGGAGGGATACAATCTATTTCAGAGAAACAGACCAGACAAGAAAGAAGGAGGAGTGGTGTTATATGTCAGGGATGTGTATACCTGTGAAGAGATCCAAGATTTAGAACCTCAAAGCCAAAGTGAGAGCATTTGGGTCAAAATTAAGGGAGAGAAGAATAACAGTGACCTCATTGTGGGAGTTTACTATAGATCCCCAAGCCAAACGGAGGACATAGATGATGCCTTCCTGGAACAGATGGCCAAGCATGCAAAAGGAAGGGAGATAGTAGTAATGGGGGACTTCAATTACCCGGATATTTGTTGGATGTCAAACTCAGCCAAGAGCATAAGGTCAAACTGATTCCTCACTGGCCTTGCAGACAACTTCATTGTCCAGAAAGTGGGAGAAGCAACAAGAGGAACAGCCATTTTAGATCTGGTCCTAACCAATGTTGATGACCTGGTTAGTGGGGTAGAAGTGGAAGGATCATTAGGCGCGAGTGATCATGCTCTTCTGAAGTTTACTATACAGCGGAAAGGAGCAGCCAAGCATACTAAGACTCAATTTCTTGACGTTAAGAAGGCCGACTTCATAAAAATTAGGGAAGTGCTGGGTGAGATCCCATGGACAGTAATACTAAAAGGAAAGGGAGTTCATGATGGCTGGGAGTAAAGCACAACTTCAGGCAATACCAATGAGACGGAAACATGGAAGGTGCCTAAAGAAGCGAGGGTGGCTATCTAAAGAACTTTTAACTGAGTTAAGATTTAAAAAAGGATGTGTACAAAAAATGGAAAAGGGGGGAAACCACCAAAGAGGAATTCAAACAAATAGCCAGCACGTGTAGACACAAAGTCAGAAAAGCTAAAGCACAGAATGAACTCAGGCTTGCTAGAGAGGTTAAAAGCAACAAAAAAGGCTTTTATGGGTATGTTCGTAGCAAAAGGAAGAACAAAGAAGCACCGGGGTCACTCAGAGGAGAAGATGGTGAAATGCAAACAGGGGACACAGAAAGGGCTGAACTCCTCAATGCCTTCTTTGCCTCAGTCTTCTCCGATAAAGAAAACAATGCCCGACCTGAAGAATTTGGAGCAAATGATTCAGCAGAGGAAACACAGCCAGAATAACTAAGGAGATAGTACAAGAATACTTGGCTAGTTTAGATGTATTCAAGTCTCCAGGGCCAGATGAACTGCATCCAAGAGTATTAAAAGAACTGGCAGATGTGATCTCAGAACCACTGGCAGTCATCTTTGAGAATTCCTGGAGAACAGGCGAAGTCCCGGCAGACTGGAAGAGGGCAAATGTTGTCCCTATTTTCAAAAAGGGGAAAAGAGAGGACCCAAATAATTACCGCCCAGTCATCTGACATCAATACCAGGGAAGATTCTGGAGCAGATCATTAAGCAAACAGAAAGGAATGCTGTGATCACCAATAGTCAGCATGGATTTCTGAAAAATAACTCATGTCAGACTAACCTGATCTCGTTTTTTGACAGAATTACAGGCCTGGTAGATGAAGGGAACACAGTGGATGTAGCCTACCTTGATTTCAGCAAGGCATTTGACAAGGTGCCCCATGATATTCTTGTAAAGAAGCTGGTAAAATGCGGTCTTGACTATGCTACCACTCAGTGGATTTGTAACTGGCTGACTGACCGAACCCAAAGGGTGCTCATCAATGGTTCCTCTTCATCCTGGAGAAGAGTGACTAGTGGGGTGCCACAGGGTTCTGTCTTGGGCCCAGTCTTATTCAACATCTTTATCAACGACTTGGATGATGGACTCAAGGGCATCCTGATCAAATTTGCAGATGACACCAAACTGAGAGGGGTGGCTAACACGCCAGAGGACAGGATCACACTTCAAAACGACCTTGACAGATTAGAGAACTGGGCCAAAACAAACAAGATGAATTTTAACAGGGAGAAATGTAAAGTATTGCACTTGGGCAAAAAAAATGAGAGGCACAAATACAAGATGGGTGACACCTGGCTTGAGAGCAGTACATGTGAAAAGGATCTAGGAGTCTTGGTTGACCACAAACTTGACATGAGCCAACAGTGTGACGCGGCAGCTAAAAAAGCCAATGCAATTCTGGGCTGCATCAATAGGAGTATAGCATCTAGATCAAGGGAAGTAATAGTGCCACTGTATTCTGCTCTGGTCAGACCTCACCTGGAGTACTGTGTCCAGTTCTGGGCACCACAGTTCAAGAAGGACACTGACAAACTGGAACGTGTCCAGAGGAGGGCAACCAAAATGGTCAAAGGCCTGGAAACGATGCTTTATGAGGAACAGCTAAGGGAGCTGGGCATGTTTAGCCTGGAGAAGAGGAGGTTAAGGGGTGATACGATAGCCATGTTCAAATATATAAAAGGATGTCACATAGAGGAGGGAGAAAGGTTGTTTTCTGCTGCTCCAGAGAAGCGGACACGGAGCAGTGGATCCAAACTACAAGAAAGAAGATTCCACCTAAACATTAGGAAGAACTTCCTGACAGTAAGAGCTGTTCGTCAGTGGAATTTGCTGCCAAGGAGTGTGGTGGAGTCTCCTTCTGTGGAGGTCTTTAAGCAGAGGCTTGACAACCATATGTCAGGAGTGCTCTGATGGTGTTTCCTGCTTGGCAGAGGGTTGGACTCGATGGCCCTTGTGGTCTCTTCCAACTCTATGATTCTATGATTCTACATTCTGCAAGCACTAATAAACTAATGTAGAAGCCCTGCTGTTGTGTCTTCATAAACTACCTCAATATCTGAGATATTTATTCTGTCCAGATAACCTCACAGTATGACATCTCAAACTCAGATAAAAGGAATATCAGCCTCTGATGATGCCACACAGCAACAGCTTTGTTACCTGCTTGGCTGTTCCAAGAAACCACACTCTGCATGCAAACTCATGCTTCAAACGTAGTCTGAGGGATAGAGTAGGATGAGAAAATGAACTACTACTCAATGGCAGTCTGTTTTTCTTGTGATCTCCACAGAGTCATTCTTAGTTTACTCTCTGAAAGGCAAAAATCAGTTCCATTGAGAAATTAGCAAGCAACAGGCCAACTAAGGTGGAGTCTGCCAAGTAGGTACAGGGAGCTGTATTAGTGGGGAAACCATCCATACAACTGCCTCTTCCAAACCCACTCTAAACTTTTGTCTATACCAGGGCAAGCTAATGTTATGCCCTCCGGATGTTGTAGACTTCAACTCTTATCAGCCTCAGCCAGCATTGCCAATAGTTGGGGATGATGGCAACTATAGTCCAGACCATTTGAAGGACACCATGTTGGCTACCCCATACTACAGCGTTTCAATTCCCCCCGCCCCACCATGCCATATTTACCTACTCTAAATATAGATGGCAAGAGCTAGAAACTGCTGGAAAATATTTATAAATGTGTGTGAGCACAGGATAACAATAAAGTCGGTTAGTCATTGTAGCAGTAAGGTTATTTGCTGGTGAGGTGATATTGGGATCCCAGTTAGTTCAGGGCAATTATAAATTAAGAAAAGACTCTCTTCTATTGATGTAGCCATTTTTATCCCACCCATTTACAATGTTTTTATTTACTGATTCGGGTATGGCTACATGATGTCTTGCACTTCTTTTTAGACTTTATTTTGAGCCAGTAATTCAGGATGGAGAAACTTCTTTCTGATGCTCTCTCAACACGAATGGGTCCCCAACATGGTCAGCTCAATATTTTATCTAACATATCATGGGAAACAAAAAAATACTCAGGGAACTAATATGAACTAAGATATCTTAGCGATGCCTTATGAAGAACGGCTAAGGGAGCTGGGCATGTTTAGCCTGGAGAAGAGGAGGTTAAGGGGTGATATGATAGCCATGTTCAAATATATAAAAGGATGTCACATAGAGGAGGGAGAAAGGTTGTTTTCTGCTGCTCCAGAGAAGCGGACACGGAGCAATGGTTCCAAACTACAAGAAAAAAGATTCCACCTAAACATTAGGAAGAACTTCCTGACAGTAAGAGCAGTTCGACAGTGGAATTTGCTGCCAAGGAGTGTGGTGGAATCTCCTTCTTTGGAGGTCTTTAAGCAGAGGCTTGACAACCATATGTCAGGAGTGCTCTGATGGTGTTTCCTGCTTGGCAGGGGGTTGGACTCGATGGCCCTTGTGGTCTCTTCCAACTCTATGATTCTATGATTCTATCTGGCTGTAAATCTCTCTCCCTGTATTTTGTCTGGTCAAGAAAGTGCCCAGCAACTTGACAATATACTGATGCAGCAGAGCATTATAAAAAAATTAAAATCTGTAAGGGTGTGTTTCAAAGGGGAAGTATAAAAGGCATTGGGCTATCACCAATGTCAAGTCTCTTTTTCCTACAGGTCGGCAACATGGAGTACAATTTATTTCATGTCATGACATTATCATCATCTGTATGTCCCTCTTCCCACTGCATAACGTTGGCTGATGCTGATGGAAATAGAGAGGTGTTTGCCAGAATGGTGTCAGAACAGCAGGTAAGTTGTAATATTTGCTATTAATTAATTTTTGTGTGTTTTAATTAGTTGTGTTTACTGATAATTTGTTTGTTTGTTTGTTTACAATGAAGCAGTATATAACATTTATAAAATAAAGGAATAAATAATCACTTATTCCCCATTTATCCAAACAACACAAAGATCTGGGGGAAATTATTTTATTTTGGATTAGATTTGTGATGTGCTTATAATATCAGTTTATTTGTAAAATATAAAAGCAGAGCTAAGTGGAATCAAATAAATCTGAACGGGGGGGGGGGGGTATCCATCATTAATTCTCTTACTGATTCTAAGCAGAACAGTGCCTGCAGCTCCCTGACAGATTTCGCAAAGCCTGGGTTGGTGAACTTGTGGTCCTTCAGATATTCTTGGACTCCAGTTCCCATCAGCTCCAGTCAACATAGCCAATTGTCAGAAAATTTGGCAGTTGTAGTCTGGAGCCACCCCCTACCCAAAGGTTCACGGATCTCGGGAGAAGGGTAATAGCTTTGCGCTAGAGCATCTGCTTTGCATGAAGAAAGTTATAGGTTCATTTCCCAGCATCTTCAGATAGGGCTGGGAGAGACCCCTGCCTGAAACCCTGCAGAAACACTGCCAATCAGCATGAACAGCACTAAGACAGATTGATCAATGGTCTGGGCCAGTATAAGGTACATTCCTATGCTCCCATGTGTTTCTAAACTGTTTCTCTACCTTTCCCACGTGCCACTGTGCATCACTTTAGCAAGGAATGGTGGAGAGAGAGACTTCCAGCCATCAAGGAATATGGATGTTCTTTAGTTTTATTCCTGACAGGGCTGGCCCTTGGCATTTTGTTGCCAAGAGCAGACCAGGAAATGGCTTTCCCCAGTCAAGGTGCATTAGGCAGTATATTGGACCCAGAGAAAGAAAATATCACATGCACCTCTCCCTAGTAGTATAAATACAATACTTTAAGTAACTAATGATGCCCTTTCCTCCAATTACACCCAAAATAATCTGCACTGGGTAGCTGCCTTACTCCTTGTCAAGCAAAGCCACAGCTCAATTCATTTTAATCACGAGATGTTATCCAAATTCATTACATTGTCTTTTTATCTAACAAACATTCCCTCCAAATGTTTAGTGACATTATATAGCTGTATCAGGCCAGTCAGATTCAAATTGTTTCCTGCTAACCAAAATCATGGGGGACTTGATTAAGGAATACAGTGGTACCTCGGGTTAAGAACTTAATTCGTTCTGGAGGTCCGCTCTAAACCTGAAACTGTTCTTAACCTGAGGTACCACTTTAGCTAATGGGGCCTCCCGCTGCCACTGTGCCGCCGCTGCACGATTTCTGTTCTCATCCTGAAACAAAATTCTTAACCCAAGGTACTATTTCTGGGTTAGCGGAGTCTGTAACCTGAAGCGTCTGTAACCCGAGGTAGCACTGTACATATTTCTGCAGGGAACTGTACACTTTTATAAGTGCATATAGTGATGCCCACTAGCTATCATGCATGCAGCCACATCTGACTTCCAAACATCCAGCTATCAAATTATTTATAACCAAAACAGCAACCATCTAATATGACCTGGGTTGAAACTTTGGGGTGCAGGCAAAACAGTTCCTTAGTGAACCAGACTGCAATACTTTGTTAGATCATAGAGGCAACTACTGGAAATATTCATCAGATGCTTTCATTCCAAATTTGCCAGAGAATTTAAAAGTGAGGAAAAGTGAGGTTACTCAATAGGTGTTCCAATTCTACAGAAGAATCTAAGAGGGCACAGAATCCTGTATACTAAGCATATTATTGATCAACCTTCACAGTTAGGAGCCCTTTGATTTAACTTCATGCCCTCAAAATGAGATATCTGAAAAAGCCTGTCATCTTAAACATCAGCTGAGATTTTGTCCTTAAAGGACAAAGCTGGAATGAAGACAAACAAGCTAAGAAGAGCTCTGACATTTGCCGTCAGCATACAAATAAATGGATTTCTCCCATCCAATCCAACTTTTGACTCAATGTATCTAGGCAACAGAAGCCTTTTAATTCAATAACAGATGTTCAGACCTTACCCTATCCACAGACGCTAACACAACATTCCGTCAGCCACAGCAAGCATTGTTGGCTTTATATTATTATTGGGGTGGGGTGTTGTTCTTTCGTACTATTACTAAAATAATCATTGATTCATTTGGCATTCTGCTGAGCTCGGTATATTTAAGTTCATTTAGCATGAAAAATCTGTTCCATGTTTACAACTTTCTGCACAGCATATGATCTTATATTGCAATAATAGACCGAGGCACTTGTCAAAATAACAGAGAATGATGATTATGCCTGTCCCGTTAGCTTCCTGGGAGGCAGACTGTGCAAGTTCAAGCTACACATAACAGCTATTGATTGCAACTGCCTGCAGCCCTTGGTGAAATTCTGTAACTTCAGAGGACTCCAAACAAATATTGGTTCACCCTAGCCAGCTGTAAAGCAAAAGCACATTGCCCTACCTTATATAAAAGAACCTGGCCTAGGTTGCATGCAATATATTTGAGGAACTGACATTTCTGGTGAAAATAATATATGTCACACCCTAGTTTGCTTGGCTGCCATGGATGCATTCCTTCTTCAAGCTAGTTTATAATGTCCAATGGTACACATAGAAGCTACTTCTGTCTTGTTAATTCATAACTATGTGCATAGCCATAGTGTAGTTTTAAAACAGTAATAAGCATCACTTAGAGAAAAGTATTTTCTGCCAGAAAACATGGTACCAATTTTTTAGGTGTGTTCGCTAAGATAGATTAGACGTTGTATGGTTTTGTTATTAATGCTACAGACACATTGCTTGTTTTCAAAAAATGAAATAAAATGAATGAGCAGTATATGCCATGCCAAGGCTGTTCTTCAAGAGTGAAGCTACTGTTGTTTTATAGTATCAAAGCATGTCTCCTCTTACCTTGTCATTGAGGAAGAAATTGAAACATCACTGGTGCAAATCAATACATGTACTTTGATGAATTGATTACAGAGGCAGAATTGAAATTTTAGAATACAGGGAAGAAGCAACATAAGCAGAGCCTGAGATAAAATTTAAAAAGCACTTTGGGGGCTAGAAAGCAATATTTTTTACAAGCCAATGTGAATTATTTCAGTTTTCCCATATACATCTTCTTTCAATTTTCTTTTTCCCCAGGATCGGCACACAAGAAAGCCTCCAGTCTGATGAAATGATATAATTAGTAACCTACAGGCAATATGACTCCAACAACAACAAAACAATAGCAGCAGCAACTAGTTTTAGTACCAATTTCACTTCCTGAAACTTCCTTGATAATGTGTTACTTAGGGCAAATTCTAAAGGCAATGCTCATAAAAACTACTGATGGTGATGCTTTGGCTGCTTCAAATGCTATAAATTTCTCACTAGGAAAGGAAATCCGTGTAGGAAGAAACATGCAGCCCACAAGCAGTGTGTTGCCTATGTGTCACTGTGTCTACTATGTCACTGTAGGTATAAGCAGCAGTAAGTGTCATGGCTTCTGAGCACATATATATATACAGAAGTATGATCTTACACTGGAAGTCCAAAATGTTGTTGCTTAAAGGTAAAGGTAACGGGAACCCTGACCAGTCGTGACCGACTTTGTGGTTGCGGCGCTCATCTCGCTTTACTGGCGAGGGAGCCAGCGTACAGCTTCCGGGTCATGTGGCCAGCATGACTAAGCCGCTTCTGGTGAACCAGAGCAGCACACAGAAACGGCGTTTACCTTCCCGCCGGAGTGGTATAAGCACTGTAGGTATAAGCAGCAGTAAGTGTCATGGCTTCTGAGCACATATATATATACAGAAGTATGATCTTACACTGGAAGTCCAAAATGTTGTTGCTTAAAGGTAAAGGTAACGGGAACCCTGACCAGTCGTGACCGACTTTGTGGTTGCGGCGCTCATCTCGCTTTACTGGCGAGGGAGCCAGCGTACAGCTTCCGGGTCATGTGGCCAGCATGACTAAGCCGCTTCTGGTGAACCAGAGCAGCACACAGAAACGGCGTTTACCTTCCCGCCGGAGTGGTATAAGCACTGTAGGTATAAGCAGCAGTAAGTGTCATGGCTTCTGAGCACATATTTATATACAGAAGTATGATCTTACACTGGAAGTCCAAAATGTTGTTGCTTAAAGGTAAAGGTAACGGGAACCCTGACCAGTCGTGACCGACTTTGTGGTTGCGGCGCTCATCTCGCTTTACTGGCGAGGGAGCCAGCGTACAGCTTCCGGGTCATGTGGCCAGCATGACTAAGCCGCTTCTGGTGAACCAGAGCAGCACACAGAAACGGCGTTTACCTTCCCGCCGGAGTGGTACCTATTTATCTACTTGCACTTTGACGTGCTTTCGAACTGCTAGGTGGGCAGGAGCAGGGACCGAGCAATGGGAGCTCACCCCGTCGCAGGGATTCGAACCGCCGACCTTCTGATCGGCAAGTCCTAGGCTCAAGACAATCCAAATGAATCCAGATGAATATCCGAAACTTCAGCAATACATTGGTAAATACTGCCAACCACCTAACTGTGACTGTGGATATATATCAGTGAATAGAGGCAAAGTGGGAAAATGCTTACCCCACCCTGACTTTTAGACAGTCCTGAACTTTATCTGGGATTCTCAGCATTCACATATGAATGTTGACTTTCGTCATTTTTTGTGTGTATTTACTATAGCAAACTTATTTTAACTATTTTTCCCTGGTGATGATTTATTGCCCTCCTCCAGGTATAATTCATAATTGAAGCTCTTTTCTTCACCATCACCAGGCTAGATAATGGTGGTTAGGGCCCTGGTGCAATTATAAAAGTAATACATACACCGGAATAATGAAGTAAGATAACACAAAATAAGTCTTGAGGTATCTTAAAGACTAAACATTTTATTACAACATAATCTTTTATTGACTACAAAAATTGTCCAGTGCTTGTAGAGTTTCACAACTTGCAACAAAGCACAAACAAAAAACAATTTGCCAACCTTAACAAACAAAAATGAAAATACTCTAAGTATGCGCGGTTTCACATTTAAACTGACTTTCACTTAACTAATCCTTGTTTTTATTCACTTTATTCACTCCCTTTG
The DNA here is from genome assembly GCF_964252035.2 of Podarcis erhardii. Lineage (NCBI taxonomy): Eukaryota > Metazoa > Chordata > Lepidosauria > Squamata > Lacertidae > Podarcis > Podarcis erhardii. The sequence goes on along the minus strand of NC_138498.1, from coordinate 50,488,885 downwards.
GGCCAGTCAACAACTCTCAGCCTAGCCTACTTCACACAGCTGTTGTGAAGGTTTTTAAGGAAGGTATTCTAGTCTTCATCCAGCTTTTATATGAATAATCCATGCATTTATGGCTTTACAGAGGTCACTGAACAAAAATACTTCTTAGCCTAGATGGCCTTCAAGATGTTGTTAACTACAGGTCTCAGCACCCCTCATCATTGGTCATACTGGCTGGGGCTGGTGGCAATAGGAGACCAGCAACATCTAGAAAGTGACAGGTTAGTCTCTGCTGTCTTAGGGACAGCATTTTAATAAAGGGGTGGGGGAGGAAACAATAATTTCCACCAAACTGAAACATTAAGAGAACTATTCCACTTTGAAAAGCCTTCCATTTTCCTCTGCTCCTTTTTTCTAGCTCCTGCCATAACTCAGCTTTCAGTAAAAGTAACCTTCTTTTCTGTCTACTTCTAGCAACTATGCTGATTGGCTGCACTGAAGCTCTGAAAAATGCTCAGCCACAATCAACTCAACAGGGAGCCTGTTTGCAGCCTACATTTTAGTAAATTAGTGCTATAACTTATCAATTTTAGTATAAGTATAATTATAAGCGTCCAATCTACTTATGCAGGTGCCAATGGAAAAGAGGAGGATGAAGAGCTCAGTTCAGATCCCAGAAAAAGAGAGATAAATGGTGCAGCATTGTGGAACTCTGTCCTACATTTGTATGCATTGTGACCCACTGAGTGTATCTGTGAGAACAAGAGTGGGGTCACAAGTCTAAGACCTCTCTCGCCACCACTTGAGGAAGGCTAAATCCTTATTAAACACAAACTGGCATGTATCTTGGCAAGAAGATGCAATGTGTCACAGCATCTCTAGGTAGAAGGCACACAGTCTCTACAGGTAATGCTACACTAGGGTAAGGATCTTCATAATCTTCACACAAATGATTTGTTTTCAGAGTCCAGCTTGTAAGTTAAGAATAGCAAAGAGCTTTGGGAGCCAGTCATAAATAATGGACAGGTTTGAACAAGAACTACTTGTGCTATCCTATTTTACATTCTGCAAACAATTGACAGCAACTTATAGCCACTTCACAGAGCACAGGAACACCAAAAGTGACATGATGTACTAGCATCTTCACCTGGCAGATGTAGAGATGGATGGCATTCTCTCTTTTTGGGAGATGGAAAAGGATAGCAAAAAAACTCTTTTAAAGTGTGCCTTTCTCAAACAAGTTTCAGACACTCAATCAGTGTACCTGTAATCCTCTTGGTTAAGCAAATCTGCTTCCATACCATTCAAAGCCTTCTTTTCATTCCACTTTTAAAAAACAAAACAAAACAAAAAATAGCAGGCAGCATCACTGTTGGTAAATGTTAAATGATTTCCTTGAGATGCCAACCATTTTACAAACAGCAATTTATGACAAATTATAAGTCATTTTAATAATCTTGATTTGATGATGAGTCTTCCAGATCTCTGTAAGCCATGTGCCATGCAATTTGCAAAGGCTGTGTGTTTTGATTAGGGAGAACTGGTGTTTATTTAAGCTTCTTTTTCCAGAAACCCTTCACTGATGTGCATTTGTGAACTTCAGTGCCACCATCTGCTGCTGAATTCAGTCCCTTGGGCATGGACTTGAATTTTCCTCTCATTTCCACTACAAACAAGAAAGCCATCAGGCTTTTGTTAGCCTCAGAATTTGCCCAGCTCTGGAAAGTCATTTCCTTCCAGCAATTATATCATGCCTTTATACTTACAAAAATAATCAAGCCAGCTTACAGCCACTAAACAAATAACAAAATAAACATTTAATAATCCAGAGACCGATTTCAAATGAGTTATAAATGTTATACAAGCAGCAGCTAGGCCTTATGAAAGTATCTGTGAAAAAGCAACTGGAAGAAATAAAATTATCTCTCATCATTTTTTGAAAAGTATACAGAGGTGTAGCTAGATTTGTGCACCACATCTTGAAAGGCAGTCTCTGTCTGGTACCCACGCAATATCCCTCCAGCCACAAGGGGATCTAGAGAAAGGACTTGGTAATGGATGAAATGCAGGCTGGAATTTGAGGATTAGTTTATATAGCCTCTTAACAAAAAGAATGAAATTCTATAAACGCATTATTCTACTCCAAAATTATTCAAGGGCTTCTGACACTGAAAGTGTAGATGCACCTCCTCCTGGGGAAATTATAGCAAACTGAAAAGCCAATTCTATAAAGAGAAATTCCTGATACCGCATCAGATGCAATTTACTTAATGAGTAATACTTTGAAATTGCAGTTTATTCATCTGAAACATCATTGCCTTTTTGCCTAAAGAAATCTCACTTGGAGTTGTATGTCATGTTGTTTATTCTTCCAGGAAGAAAATCCCTTGGCCTCACTTCACACAGTCTGGGTGATAAGTTTCTTTTAAAGTTTTTCTGCAGGTGTTATAGGCTACATATAGCAGCCAAACAGCTATGCCTCCTGCAACAGACTAACTTGGGTACTTTCCTAGAATTTATGCCTGGCAAAATTACTGAAGTGGTACACTAAGTGAAGGAATTCAAAACAGAAAAATCTTTGAGTTAATAGACCCCATTTCTTATTTAAACAAATAATAAAAAGAAGATAGGTTTTAATGTGCATAAAGCTTTTTTAATGCTACAATAGATAACATTATGCCCTTATGGCATGGAAATTATTATGAATCTTTTCCTTCATAAAACAGACACACGGAGAAGATTGTTATTGGACAGCATTATTATCAATGCTTTGTATAGGGATGTATTTTCATATTTCCTCTACTTTAACCAGTATGTAAGTTTATTAAAAAAAATTAAAACAAAAAACAAAATGACCTTTCCTTCATGACCCTCTCATCCAATTCAAAACATTCTCTGTGTACATTTGGTTACTTTAGTTCACACAGGGATCCATCTAATGAGAATCCAAAATCCAAGGTACAAACAAGGCAATCATCACTAATATGCAATGCACCATTATAAGAATACATTTATATGTGCTTTATATATAATGGTTATAGCTAGTATTGTAATATGGTACTCGTTACAATCTTGTTTTCTACATTCTGTTCACAAATCTAAATGCTTTGAATCAAAGAGTGCAAAAACCTGCAACAGTAAGAAAATGTCAATGGAGATAAAGCCTTTTCAAATGCCTGTTAGGGATCCACAGCCAGTCTGACGTACTTTACTGCCTGAGACAAAGGAGAAAATGCACAAAAGCTGACCAGCCTAGCAGCTGAATCTTACTTCAGCACTGGCAATTGAAAAATGTCTCCACCGCACCTTAGAACAACAGACTAGGTCAGGGGGTTGAGGGCAGACCATGTGGCACACACAATACTGCCCACTCCCCAGGACCACCTGAGATGGCTTCCTCATTCTGCCTCATGGCAGGGTTGGCTTTTTTAGGGATCTACAGTTCAGCAGATAAGCTGTCATTGAGGCTTAAGAAAAGCTATTCCAAGAATGCACTCCTCACACAACTAACATGCTGAGACCATTTCATATAACTTTTTGCTAAAGTTAAGTCTAAGAACAAACACATGCAGCTTTATTGTTAGGTCAACACACTGAGAAAGAGTCAACAACTTAACTATGCACTTACTTAGAGCCACTCAGCACCCCTTGCTTTCCTTCAGTATAAAACTCAAAAACTAAATGGCTGACATGAAGTTTAACTCAAGAATATGACTTACATTATGAACTTTACAGCAATCTCTTCTACAGGCATTTTGGAAGTCCCAAGACCAGATCCTGTCTGAGCTGGATAATAAGAGGACTGCCATTTTCATGATAATTTGGTTTTAAAATGTAGACATGAAATAAAGACTGCAACCAGCAAATGTTCTAAAGTTTGGGAAGGTCAAGAAGGTTTTGTCTGAAGGTACATCATGCCATCACCTTTGCTGTTAAATGCAAACCAAATCACTGTTCTTCTGCATCCCTAAACTGCTCCCAGTATCTGCAGCATGAACAGCATAAATATGATTGAAGCCAGAAGCACAAGCCATATGCCACATGGAAAACACATCTTCAGAAATCTAGTTTGAACCTGAAGTTCCTTCCCTCTTCTTTAAAAAAGTTGGGTTGGGTTCATTTTATTATTATTATTATTATTATTATTATTATTATTATTATTATTATTAAGTTGGGTTCATTTTAGCTTCTAAAAATAGTAGACATGTAAGAGCATATATTTATTAGAAAAACTATATCCCTATATATTTCTACAGATGACCCTCTGAGAAAATGAATACTTCCCACAATAATCAAGAGATTAAAGAAAAATTCACTTCTACCAAAAACCTTCCAGTGGTCTAGTGGGAATGCCTGGTGCATAATCCCAGATTGTGACTAATTTGCTATCTAACCTTGCATATCAAAAAATAAAATGCAATTAACAATGTGTCACCAACTCTGCAAAAGCTAAAAATAAACAAGCATGTAAGCTTGATTGCATATGTACACTGCTGTAAAAACAGATAATGTAGCTTAAATTCTAAAACTCAGTGGATTTTGTATTATAACCTTTTGAGACATCTACCATATGACTTGTAGTTTAAAAAGGTGGCTTTCCATTTAAGAATTTCCCAAGCCTGATTACAATAGAACAGCAAATAATCTCTTGTTATTTGTTTTTAAATGTAAAGGCCAGCAAATATACCCAAGTCAGTCCATCCATCCATTAGCAATAATCATTATGAACTGTAAAGAGAATAGGTCTCTCAGTGTGAAAATCGGTGATTCTCAGAAGATACATCCTCATTTATAGCAATAGGTTGTCCATGTTGCTTTGCACAATAACCTCCATATTTGGAGAAGAAATTATTATTGACACTGGCAAATGTATTATATTATGGGGTTTAGGGCACAACTACCCCCCCAAATGGTGTACACAATTCATAAAAATACAATAGTATCCAAAACCATCATATTTAAAAACACTCTACCACCTTCTTAAGATTGAACACTATCGATTTTATTATGGTAACTAATGAAAAGCGATTTGAAATTAAAATGCTTTAAGGCTTTTCCTAAAGCTTAGCAAATAAGAATATATACTCCTTGAAGGAGTAAATTCCACAGCCATGGGCCCAAAGAGGCCCTGTTCCTAGTACTGTACCCATCAACCTAACACCTCTTAGCAACAGGATAAAGAGCCAGCTTCAGCGGTTCATCATAAAACTTGGGCATGCAATTGTAAGAGGTCCTGATGTCTGGTCCTATGGGGTTATCCATGACCATTGGCCCTGCTTACTAGGGCTGAGAGGAGTTGAAGTCCAACAGCTTCTGAAGGGCACCACATTGACTAGCCATGGTCTAGAGCTTTAAAGGCCAAAATCAGCACTTTAAATTGGGTCCAGAAACCCAATGTTGGCTAGTGGAAACAGCATAAAAGCAATGCAGTGTGTTCCAAATGCCCTAGGGCTTTTGCATTCTGTACCAACTGGTGCTTGTGAACATTACAGTAATACAGCCTAGATGTAACCAGTGCATGTGTCATTGCAGCAAGATGCCTATTGCAAAGAACGGCCGTCTTATTCGTGTTCTCTGCCATTCAGGAGTTCTGCAAAGAAATTGTACAAAAACCTGCAGTTTGCTACTGAGTTTCTTTGGGAAGAAAAATATGTCAAATGTTATCAGAATCAACAACACTCCAGGGTATCATCATCATCCCCACCATGTGTTTCCTGGTTGCCCTAGTAAGAATTATGCTACCAGATATTACCATATCCATCTTTAATGAGGGCTGCTATGCACTATAATCAGAGCTAGAGTAATCATGTGCCATTCAAACAGGAGTAAGCAAACCCTTAACATCATTAGCGCTAAGCATCAGCTCTGTGACACGATTGTGACTAGATTATCACATAACAAATGGAAATACACATGCACTTGATAGCCATAAAAGCAGTATGTTCTTACAGTTAAGTGTTGTCACCTCCAACAAATGGTTTTAAATGATACTGCACTTGAATGTCAATACGGTGTTCAGTTATAGCCATTTCACTTATTAGCCCAAGAGACACATAAACACATCAAGAAGATATTTAATAACCAATTATATTATGAATTATTGATGGATGATACTTGAGTTATTCGAGCCAGATCATCATATAATAGCTAGCAGAGCGTGAGGAAGCTACATGAACGTAAAAAAAAATATGAATCTCTACAACAAGTACTTAGAATATTGCATTTATTTATTTACAGCATTCATATGCCAGTTTTCCTTTATATTTATACAAAGGTAGCCTGTGAATATAATGCAAATCAATCCCATCTGAAAAATATACAACTTATTTTTTATTTTTTTTTTAAAATAACTTTATTTTCCCTTAATCCAAAGATCAACATTTTGCATATATCTCTCTCACTCTTTTGAAATAGAAGCCATACAAAAAAAGCCAGGAAACACTTCCAGTCAGCAGGTCTACCTTCCACAAATGCATTTTTAAGTTCTGAAGCAAAGTCTGCCCACCAGTTTAATCCAGTTTACAGTTACAACCCAACAAATGCGTCCCCACTTCTGCACACGCCCTGGCATCGCGGTTCATTCAACCTGGCCATTGGCCCCCATAATGAAGACACTCTGAGCCTTTGGGCAGCTCTGCAAGGAGCATCCAGTAGCATGCTGTGGGGTGGGCTCCGCAGAGGGGCAATGCCCCACCCAGGGGACACAGAGAAAGAAGCAATGATAAAGCAGCACAACACACCCACACCCAAGGGAGCTTGCACCCTAAGCCCATCTGCTTAAAAGTGCTACCTGGAGGAAGGTTTTGAGTGAGGAACACTCTCCAAAAGGACAGCAGATGCTCCTTCATCACAAGCAAACCCTGCAAGGAGGCTAAAGAGCAGCTTTCCAAGAAAACCCATGACCATGCAAGCACCAGTGGTAAAATCAGACCCCCCCCCCCTTTTTGCTGTGTCAATGTTGTCCTCACAGGAGGTCTGCAGTAGAGTCTACCCTCCACGGACTTAACGGCTGAGGTCCTCCAGAGCACCCCCCCCCTCTGTGGGGCAGATGCAGCAGCCATAAAACTCCCATGAAAGCTGGCTCTTGGGCTGTGGAGGACCACACAACTTCAAGGACGGTTTGTGCTGCCCTGAATAAGGCAGATCTGAGGCAGCCAGTGAGTTGCAGTTTCAGACCATGGAGCAGACACAACGGCTGGTGCAGCAGAGGCATCATGTGGCAGCTGCCGTGGCAGAGTTGGCCCCGCCTCCCCCGTGCTGGAGGCGCAGCTTCCCTGCTTTGGAGAGGAGACGGCTGTCTCTAGCAGTCCTCGCCTCTGCCGGCTCAAAGGCGTAAGAGCCCAGAAAGAGGTTCGGGGGGAGGCTGCTGCCAAAGTAGAGCTTGCTGTTGGAGGCCACGGCCTGGTACCTCATCAGCTCCAGGAAGGCAGGTGTCAGTTTCAGCTTGTTCGAGGCAGCTGCTTTCTGGGCCATGTAGAAGTTGGCGTCAGCCTTCGCCTTCTCTCGCGCCAAGAAAGCCGTGTCTTCAAGCTGAGAAATTTGCTTCTCCATCAAAGTCTCCATGACCCTCTGCTGGCAATGAATCTTTGCCACCTGAGCCGCCTTCTCTGCTTCTATGACGGCCCTTTTCCTTTCCGTCTCGGCCTCCTTCTCCACCACTCTCTGCTTCTGGGTCGCTATCAGGAGCTTCGTCTTCTCTGCTTCCACAAGTTCAAAATCTCTTCGGATGGCTTCTGGGATCTTGGGCTTCGTCACACGCACTGCCTGGATGGTGAGACCTGGAGCCATGGCATTCAGATCCTGCTGCAGGGCCAACTTCAGATTTTCATCTATTTGATCAAAGAGCTCAATGTAGACCTCCTGGAGGGTGTGGGCACTGCAGAACTGGTTGAGCTCATGATGGACTTTGTTGAAAATGAGGGTCTTGTCATAATCTGCAGTGTAATTCTTCACAACATCGTATACTGCATGTGGAGCCAACATGTTCACCACCTCTATCCGATCAATGTAGATCATGACTCCTCCACTGGTCCCGCAAGGCACGTTTTTCACCTCGTCGGTTTGCAGCGTGGTCTGGACGGCTCTGGGCGTGGTGACGAAGGGCAGCCTGAGGTGGTAGCCCGGGCCGCTGAGGGTGGCCAGCAGCGCCCCGCCCCTGTAATAGACGGCCAGGTGGCCCTCCTGCACCTGGTGGACGGAGGCGCCCAGCAGGAGGAGCAGCGCCGCCGCCGCCCCGGCCAGACTGGCCCCGGCGCTGGCCCAGCGGGGCGGGCGGGCGGGGCGGAGGGAGCGCGGGGCCGGAGGGGCCGGGCCGGGCCAGCGGCGGGCGGCGTCCCCCTCCCCGGCCAGGCCGCCGCCGGAGGACATGGCGCTGGCCAAAAATATACAACTTAAAACTGATAGCGTTATAAAATAAATGCCATAGCCACAATAGCCAACAAACATGTCTTCATATACTCATGGACAAACTGGATACATATATATTAATAAATTAAGATTAACATGAACAATAGGCAGATATTTTGCATAGTCAAGAGTGAAATGTGTAGACTAAAAAGTCCTGTTCCCTGACACAGTGAAAATTTTGAACACCAGCTTTAGCATGAACCCAGAAGGCATAATAATATTATTTAAGATGTGCTACAGTTACAATAGCATGTGCTGCAATGTTCAAGCAGGCAGCACTGACCCCTCTCTCACTCCGGATTCTTCATTCAGACAATAAATACTATTACATAGGACAGAAGTACCCAAATGGTGATCCACAGACCACCAGTGATCTGTGAACTTCATTCAGGTGGTTCACAATATGTCTGTGAGGAACACATCATTTGAATTCTATAGAATCTTTAGAATTCAAAATGTAATACAGTAGTACCTCGGGTTACATATGCTTCAGGTTACATATGCTTCAGGTTACAGACACCGCTAACCCAGAAATATTACCTCGGGTTAAGAACTTTGCTTCAGGATGAGAACAGAAATCATGCTCCGGCGGCGCAGCGGCAGCCGGAGGTCCCAGTAGCTCAAGTGGTGCTTCAGATTAAGAACAGTTTCAGGTTAAGAACAGACCTCCAGAATGAATTAAGTTCTTAACCCGAGGTACCACTGTACAATAAAATACGATGTAAGAAATGAAAGAAGTGATTAAATTACAGTAAGCAGGTACAGTAAACTTACACGGTGGTTACGTTCTGGAGATTGTGCCTTAAGCCAAAATCTCCTATACTCAAAACACATTGGATGCAACGGCAGGTGGGACTGCCACAGTGGGGGACAGACATTTTGATGCCCACACCATTTCCACCTCCTTTTTATTTTTCAAGTGCCATGTGCATAAAGCTGAATGTGCACGAGTTAAATGTGATTAAGTTGTGGGCTTACTGTATAATTAAAAACCATATAGCATTTAGCTCAGGGTATTACAATTGCTACAACAGGCAGAAAAAAATCATGAAGAGGTCTGCCAAGACCCTCAGCAATTTTCAAATGGTCCATGGGGGGAGGACCAATGATAAAAAATCAAGGCAGCAGATATTGTAAATGGAGACATATCCATTGGCTATCGTGGCTAAAACATCTATTTTAAAGCTGAATGTTTTGTTGCATGGAACAGATTTGCCTTATAGTCAAAGGACTCCTTAACTACTTTGTATTTATAGGTTATCGGTCAGGGAACATATGCACTTTTTTTTGTCACTGATTTTCATTTAGCAAAAGCTGATAGCAAAAGTCACATAGGCAGTATTAATTAATCAAAATGCTAATGCTAGCCTACTATAACTTCCTGCTACTAAGACAGCCATTTCTTCCGGTTTACCCCACCTCTATGTACCTCCATTTCTGCTGTTGTTTGGCCTGTGCCAAATCTTAGATGGTAAGCCTCTCTGAGCAGGGACCTCTCTTCTTACAAGTAATGTTCTACGTAGACTGAAGGCACTAACTACAGGCACGAATAATTCATGAAGGAAATAGAATTATCAGAAAATTACAGCAGCAGCATAATGATGCTGCTACAACATCAATAGCATATAATCAATATGATGTTGTAGCATCATAGCAGCACGGGGAACAAGGCATAGCTCAGTGGTGCAGCATCTGCTTTACATGCAGAAGGTCCCAGGTTCAATCCCTGACATCTCCATGTAGGGTGTAAACAACACAGTGCTTGATGGATCAAGGGACTGGCTTAATTTAAAGCAGCTTCCAATGTTCCTACATCTGTGGCAGCTTACTGAGTTAACTGTCAGAGTGGGCATTCAATATTTCTTCCTCTACTGAATTTCAAAATCATTTAAATATAATTTAGCATTGTTAAGGTATAGATAAAATACAAAATCAAAGAGGGGGGTGAGATCCCTTTAAAGCACCTCCAACCAGTGCAGCTAACTAAGCCACATGCTTTCCTCATCCTCTGGCACTAAGCAACACAATTCCAAAACAAAATATACTAGATTCATACTTCAAAACGTTTATGCCATTATTTCTGCTCCTAAGAGTGCTGAACCTCAGGGAAAAACAACAACATCCCTCTGTACACTTCACTGGCCCTCCTGCATTAAAGTCATTGAAAGCACTGTGTGAAATGAGCAGAAAGATTTTACTGAGTCTTGAGAGCTTGACCTTTTCCTGCGTTAACTGGCTTGCTGGTCAAAGAAGGAACGATGCAGTTGCCGCCTGTAAACTTTTTCTCTGAATGTTATTCATCATTATTTTTTGTTTTGGTAACAGCTCCCATGTGTTCCCCACCACTACACACACATACCCTGGAACAATGCTAGGTCTATGGCAGGCTCCCAGATTGGGGTGGCAAGCGACAATATTCCTGTTGTATTCCTGTTAACCATGGCTTCTGCAGCATAAGGCAACAGCAGAGTTGGGATGGGCAAATTTGTCAATTTTGGTTTCTCTCAGTTTCTTATTTTTCCAAACTTAACTTTTCAACATAATTTTGTCATTAAAAAAAGTCCTCATGAAAATTCAGCAGCATTTTAATGAGAATTTCTCCTAACATGTTTGTATGCAACTTTACCAACTGTATATATGTTTGCAAAAAACAAACAAACGCTAAAATAATGCATCTTTGTATGTTGGTCTCACTAATCGTTGCGTTTTATGGACACTGAGACATTTAGCGCCTGAATAGTTGCACTGAACAATTTGGAAAAGTGCATATTTCAATTTTGAATTAGGTAGCCTTGCCTTTAATACAAGCTGAACTGAATTCCTCCCCCATTCCTTCTTCTGAGAGGTCCCCTATTGCTGGGCCAGAGCTGTGGGCAAATGTCTTGTTCTCACATAGAGGAGACTATTCCAGTCTGCTTCCATGGTAACCCAAGCCAGGAATTCTTATGCCAACACACCTCCTATTTAACACCCCAGAAGCTTTCTTTCTCCCCTGAGGGCAAGTTCAAAACTATAACTATGCACTTCCTTCATGGAATCTGTTTTTGGCTAACCCAAGCCTGAAAGGCAAAGAGGAAAGTCATTCTATTTTATGTTAAACATTCGTTATGCAGAGTTAACTCTTGCTCCTATCCTGATCGGATGTGAGACAACACAAATGAAACATTGCTGTCTCTGTTGCGCGCACACAAAGCAAGTATTTCCAAAACAGATAAAAATACAGAACAACTTCAAGAAATACACTCTTTCCTCAGCATTCCTATTGAGAAGAGTGAGGAGGATGCATACATTCCTTGACATATTTACTAGGCTAGTGTGAAGGCAGAAGGCGGGTGGTGACAGAAAACTTGATTGATTTCTTAGTTTTATACAGTAATTATTAAGCAACAAGCTCTTATGTACACAAAGTACAATGATGGCACTCTAATAAGCTGTAACAATTTTTTTCATAAGCTCTTCAGCCCAAACCACCCACATGTATGGCACAACTGTCTGCCAAAATCTGCTACGCATTTTATTCTGCCTGAGGAATGACTCTTACTAACCTCTCCCAGCAACATTTTTCAAACTGAATAGCTCCGACCAACACTGGGGAGTATGTGCTTTCTGGATGAGGACTCCAATTTGATTTTTGAAGTGGCCCTAATCAAGCCAAGTGCTCTATTTATTGCAGAGCAAATGGTTTTGAACCAAGTGTCCTCTGCAGTGCTACAGCATGAGAGGAGCCATGCAGCCAATGCACAGCTACCTCCCATAAAAGCAAAAATGATCAAATTAAACTTTTTTTTTCAAATTATTCCGCCCTCCCCCAACTCTTTCCTAAACCTGCCATCTGACACTGGATATGTCACTCTGTGCCTAAATGTCCCTTCTCAGCCTTTGCCTATTACATCTTCTAGGCAAAGCCCTGCCATTCATCACCAGCAAAACAACAACTGACTGACATGGCTGACAACTGAAGTAATAAATCTCTGCAGTGTCTAAACCTCCTCTTCCCTTCTGCAACCTCTTTGAGAACTTAATTCTGAAATCAATTATCTCCCCCCCCCCCAAAGTGGCATTTACTTTTCTTCATCCCAAGGCAGCTCTCAGGGACTCAGACTGATATAATGCTTTCATCCACAGTATACTTTCAGCATAATTCCCACAGAAAGAAGGTGGGGGAAGAGGTGGGAAATATTGTGTCAGAAGTGACAATCTATGTTATTTCCTCTTTCTTGAAATATATTTAAATCTCACTAGCTGCTCCCCAAGTAACTTTTCTAATACATTTGTATTAAAATGCCACCCCCCACTCTCTGCAAGATTCTAGGGGGTTCCAGGCACTCACTCTGGGTTCATGTTTCTGTTGAGAATCTAGACACAGCAGAGGCTGTTGTAGCTTTAAGAAATACGATCTATTCACAAATTTACACCTGAAGTTAAATAGAGAGATCTTACAGTGTGGTCATCTCGAGATAGGTTTGTTCCCCACAGCAGTGCAGCACTGGAGTCCAAGGCATCTCTTCCAGCCTGCCTTCAACCAGCCTGCTAAAAATGGTTCTTAGTTCTCCTCCTTCTTCCCAGCATACCTCTTGCCCAGGTAACTCCTCCCCAACCATCTCCTATCCCAAGTCTAGCTTTTTAGAGGAAGTTTCCCCCCACTGTGAATACAGCCTGCTCCCTATCACCTTGGCAACCTCTGTCTTTCACAGACCTGAGACCCTTTGTTTGATGTGCTAATGACCTGCGATCAGCACCTGTATCTGTTAATGGTTTTGCTCTTAACTAGCCAGCCAGGCTGGTTTGCATAAGCTAGCCCAGGGATTTCTTTTCTGGTGCAGTTTTGAAGCTTGCATTTTTCATTCATATTCCAAATATTAGCTAGATTCTGGCATTCATAAATTTATTGAGTTTGAGGGGTTCCTCCCAACCTATAACATGATATTTTTCCACAAAGAAATGTCCAAATAGCTAAGAATGCTACCCACCAATAAAATGCATTTACCTTTTTCAAAATTAACAGTTTTCACAGAACCTCTAGTTTATATCTTCTCCCCTTTGTGCTGCTGTCTCTTCCTATCTTTATCATAAAACACCCTGGATATGCTCATACTCACCTATTGCACTCATCATAGTTGGTCTGCACCATGGATTTTGTGGTGCACTTTCAGCAGCAGATCTCACAATGCAGAATGATAGTACATGTATGAGAACATCAAGGTCCCGACTCCCAATAATATGTTTGGGGCAGGATGGTAATGCAAAAAGAAAGAGTATCCAAGTATGTTGATGTCCCTCTACCAGTTTTGGCTTATACTTCTGGTTTACTGTGAGTTGTGTTTTTGATAGAATGTAGTTGCAATCCTATTTTTCAGTTCTGATGAAATACCCAGTACTTCCCAATGAATTTCTCAACCAAACCATTCCACAAACAGTTCATAGAGGAAAACATTTGTATAAGCCAGATGAGTCGATAGAAACCTTATTCCTCCACTTTATGGGGAAAAGCTGTGTGTATGTGTTTACCTAATGTCATATTTTCTTACGAAATATAATTGGGAAGAACATCAATTATCCATGACAACATCAGAGTTCCAGTATAAACGATGCATCCTAAGAAACACTCTTTACAATTAGGTTATACTGGTCTTTGGGTTTTCGTTATCTCAATCAATTATTTACAGCACACATCTTCTGCAAAAGAAGTCTCATTGAAACAGCAGCAATAAGCTTTTTAAAAATTTTGTCCTCAGTCATAAAAAACTCTGCATCAAAGAAGAGAGCACCGCAGAGCAGGAAGATTCTTCTGTGACCTCTGTGTGAATTTCCTTTGCTCTAAACGAGCTGCTGCCCATTTCAATCCTATTGCAAAAATGCTGTGTGTCTGATCAGCTGCAGCTAAACTTCTCTTACTAAGACAATGAAACACGGGAGACTAAAGTACCGAGGGGGTTCCTAATTACTGCAAGTTGTTGTTGCTGTTGCTGTTTTGCAGTGACTCAGCCCTTTAAGTTACTTTAGCTAGATGGGATTCCATATGTTGGAATTTAGTTACAATCAAATGATGGTGCTAGAACAGAGGACTACCGTATGTTAAGCCTTTCCTACTTGAAGTAAGGAACATGGGTGGCGCTGTGGTCTAAACCACTGAGCCTCTTGGGCTTGCTGATCAGAAGGTGAGCAGTTTGAATCCCCGCGACAGGGTGAGCTCCCCTTGCTCGGTCCCAGCTCCTGCCAATCTAGCAGTTCGAAAGCACCCCAAAAAGTGCAAGTAGATAAATAGGTACCGCTCCGGTGGGAAGGTAAATGACGTTTCTGTGCGCTGCTCTGGTTTCGGTATTCTGTTGTGCCAGAAGCAGCTTAGTCATGCTGGCCACATGACACGGAAAAACTGTCTGCGGAGCAGACAAACGCCAGCTCCCTCAGCCTGTAAAGCGAGATGAGCGCCTCAACCCCAGAGTCGTTCGCGACTGGACTTAACTGTCAGGGGTCCTTTACCTTTTTTTTTTTTTTTTACTTAAAATGAGGCCGAGGCACAATAGACTTTTAGAGGTCTACCACAACTCAGGAGTCCTTCCCCAGACCATGGAAATCTGCTCCAAGACCCCCAAAGCAATGTGTGAGTAGCAGCATTCCTATCCTCAGTAAACTGCTATAACAGGGGGACCTGGGAGCATCCTAGGCTGACCCTTCTGCTCCCAACATATTCATGAAACAGGCACTTAATAGTCCAGAAAACAATAACAAATCCTCAATTCTGTTTGCTTGAATCTTTAGATGGCTTGGGACTTTTAAAAATAAAAATAAAAACCATAGTACTATTGGTTGCCAAATCCTCATTTCTCCACTTTGCCCCTCAAATACTGTTAAATAACTGAGCACAGCAGGGATTATAACAGCCTCTCTTCAATCAAATTAATATTAAAGATAAAGCTAATTCTGTGGCAGGCAGTGAGCATAGGAGGCTCCTTCCTTATCTAATTTGCTGTCGCAGAAGTAATCTCTGCTATTAATATTACTGAGCAGAACATGCCAAAAAAATGTAAATTCATAGCTTCACAGTGGACATTCAAAAAAGGCATACTTGAGGGAATTAGTCTATCCCTTATTTTCAAGTGTCTCTATTGAAAACAGAAGCCTTGACTGAAGCACAGTAGACAGGATTGGGTAGCAGACCCGCCCAAAGTGGAATGACACACATACACTCGGTGTGGTATGTCTGCTGCCAACATTGTATACCTTTCAATATCACTAAAAGGCCTAACTCTTTGCCCAGGTCTATGGTGGGTGTTGAATTATTGTGTTAGTGTCACTGACTTTATCATCAGCTGTTTGTTTATTGTTATATCCAGAACTCGATGAAAGCTGGGCAATACTTGTCAGCCAATGACTTTATTTATAATTCAGGGTGGGAGGAAGCTTCATAACTACACATGTGATTTTCACCAAACCACTTGATATAATTGCATGTTTGATACAATGGTCCTGCTTACATGTAACTATGACTTAGCATTAAAAGCAAACATGCAGGTTCCTGGAGAAGATATTGTGGCTGCTTTGCTCCTGGCTCCTGTCAATCTGCTGATGAATGGCACTGAGCTAAGCTATGGTTAGGACAAACTTTGGTTACAGCTCATGGTTTCTCTGGAGACAACTAAACTATTGGCCTAGGTTAGGATAACACATTAAACCAAACCATGGCTTGATTCAGCTTAGTGCAGCAGCAGAATGACCAGAGAAAGAGCAAATGTCTGTAACCTCTCCTCTAGGAGCTTCCCCATTTGCTTGCTCATGTTAAGCCATGGTCTGGCCTAACATTACATGCAAACCAAATTATTGTAAGCCAGAGAACAAAACCTTTAAACAAATATAATGCAGCATTCATAATCAGAATTCTATGAAAGATGTCCAAATTATACCATTTAGGGAAACTTTGTTTTGTTGTATGACAAACAGAAAGGGGTGTTATAATATTCTATTCAGACAAAGAGACTTCTCAAATAGACTAAACCTTAAGGTGACCAGGTTTTAGGGCAAATGCGGCACTAAAAAATATAGTTCTGATATTTTTGAATTATGCTATCCACCAGAATTTATGATGCTTTGCAAGGCTCATTTGACACAATTAACTTTACATGCATGAGGAACTGAATTCATTTCAAAATGCTATGAATATGTAGATGTCATGAATTCTGGGTTGTGAAAAGCTGATGAAGACACTATTCAAATTATTTATTGCTTCTGACAAATCTCTCAGAAAAAAATAAGGTCATATTTACTGAACTGTCTGTGAAAGAAACTGTATAAATATTGGAGCTTCATACTATTTGCACCTAAAGCATAGACAGCCAAGTGTCTTCATTTCAAATTCATTCCCCCCCCACCCTGCACTTTATCTAATAAGTGTACAATAGGAGCCTCCAGGGTAATCCTGATGGTGATCTTTTATTCCACAACAGATCAAATGTCATGCCATGTACAATGGCATGACAGGATATTGCCATGAGTTAAATGAAACTTGGGTGGGGAAAAGCATTTCAAAGGCAAAGAATGTGACTGTTTCTGAACTATCTCTCAAGTGCGAATGCAGATAAAAAGCTAATTGAAGAGAGTATCTCTCAGACACCCCAAAGCGCAAACAGAAATGTTTCAACAGATACCTTTTCCAAAGGTGCTTCCAGACGACCTGCTTACTGAGCATTCACCCTGATTTGTTTGCAGGAAGATCAGATGATATGAGACAATTTGATGAACATTCACTCTGATTTGTTTGCAAGGAGCCTAGAGAATGCAGTGTCAAAGCAAGCGTTATCCCATACTTTCCACTGCATTGTCCTTTTGCTTTCCTCATCTAAAATATGTCCAGACATTTGGGGAAGTGGGTTTACTGCCCAAGCCCTCCCATTCATCTAACCTGAACTTGCTGCAATGTGGTTGAATCCCACCTGAAGATAGCAACAGTCTGGATATACTCTTAAGTATAAATGTATACCAATTTAGGGTACGTTCCTTATCCCATATATTGTTCCAATGTGGTATTAATTGTTAGTAAGGGGGTGGCAATAGTGTGAGAGAAAAACATTAAGATGGCATTGTTCATTCATTTATGAGCTTCAGTGGCAGACAGGGTGAACACAGTCTTCACTCCAGTCCCTGCTGCTGCATTTAAGCCAGCTGCAATTTGAGCCAGGCCACAGTAGGCAATAAATTGTCCCACCTACCTACCCTCCCTCCCTGTAAATTCGGCTCTGCATGTGTATGACCCAGCTGTGGAGTTCAGTCAGTTGCCGTATTCGGGACCAAACAGGAAACTGCCTGTAGACGTATTAGGCCCATTTGGGGGGGGGTTGCCTTCCTCATAGCAACTGTCACAACTATGGCAGAAAAAAGGGAACTAGGTTGGATCCTTAGCCTAACCCAACCAGTGAGAGAGCCTCTCCCCTTGGGCATGTAAAAATCTCAGGGTACCCTAGTAAAGGGGTCTGGGTTGAATATTCTGTCTGAAGATCCAGGTGGGGGCTGATAGGCCATAGAGGCCTGGAGAGGGTCACTTTAGTTGAGCTGCATCTTGACCCTTAACCCAGGACCAACTCTTCTGAATAATCATCCAGCAGTTGGGTTGGATTATTCAGGATACATATCCAATGCCTATGCCAAAGCCTACTGTCATCTGTAATCAATAAAGTTGTGGTCAGTTTAATTCCAGGAGTTTGCCATGTTGTTTTGTTGCTCCTAAATTACTATTTCTTCTTGGCTCCCAGGGCACACTGCACATGGGCCCACAAAGATTATTTAAAACTGAGGAGACAAAGGGGAAGAGCTATAGTGGAATGAAGTTTGCTGGGATTTAGTTACTCTGTAAAAGGAAGGAGTGGTTTTTCTTGTAGAAATGAGGCAAACTTAATGGGAAGGGCTGAAAGGCATTGCTTTAGTTTCCAGAATCATGACATATTATGCTCTGTCATGCATGTTGTTCTAGTTTTATAATTGCACATCAATACTGTATACAGCCATAGAGTCAGTCAGCTTTGTATTGTTTGTAACCAATAACCGTTACAATAAAAAGGTAAGGTAAAGATACCCCTGCCCGTACGGGCCAGTCGTGTCTGACTCTAGGGTTGTGCGCCCATCTCACTTAAGAGGCCGGGGGCCAGCGCTGTCCGGAGACACTTCCGGGTCACGTGGCCAGCGTGACAAGCTGCATCTGGCGAGCCAGCGCAGCAAACGGAAATGCCGTTTACCTTCCTGCTAGTAAGCGGTCCCTATTTATCTACTTGCACCCGGGGGTGCTTTTGAACTGCTAGGTTGGCAGGCGCTGGGACCGAGCAACGGGAGCGCACCACGCCGCGGGGATTCCAACCGCCGACCTGACGATCGGCAAGTCCTAGGCACTGAGGTTTTACCCACAGCGCCACCCACGTCCCTAACCGTTACAATATAAATCCCTAAATCCCAAACATAGACAGCCATTTAAACAACACTGTATGTTTGCTACTATGGCATCCAACCATCAGTTCTTCATCCAATAAGACAATCCCATTTTTCAAACTCACACCAAAATCCTACCCTGGCATGCACTAGATTATATGGGACAGTGTACAATGTACGGTATTTCCCACCAGCTATGACACTGATTAATTTCTACAATTGAATTCATTTATTGTAATAAATTATGCCTTCCCTAAAGGCCCAGAGTTTCTCTCACACATACACTGATCAATGGCTTTGTTTTGTTTTTTGTTGGTTTTCTTCTTCTTCTAACAATTAACTTACTGTGAAGAAAAGCAACTAATATTTCAGATCTCCTCTGCTCAATATCTAGGCCAGGGGTCTGCAACCTTTAAGACAAAAAGAGCCACTTGGACCCGTTTCCAAAGGAAAAAAAACTGGGAGCCGCAAAACTTACAAAACAGTAGAAAACAAACTGGACTTCAGAAAAGAGCAACTAAAATGATCCAGGCAGGGGTTTCCTCCCCACCCTCTCGGGTGGGTGCCATTGCCAGTCTAAGAGAACAAGGGAGGCATTCAGGGCGAGTTTTGGCACTGCTTTCTCTAGAAAAATAGCACTGGAATCCCGGGGACTCCCCTGCGAAGAAAGGTTGCAGCATTTGGGACTTTTTAGTTTTGAGGAAGGTTACCAGACGTCCCCGTTTCCCGGCGACAGTCCCCAGATTTACAAATCAGTCCCCTGGCAAAATCTATTTAATAGGAAGTTGAAAAGTGTCCCCGGATTCATTGAAAAAACAAACTGGTAATCTTAGTTTAGAGAAGAGGCGACATGATAGGAAGTTGGCAAATTATGCATGGAATGGAGAAAGAGGGTAGAGAAAAGCTTTTCCCCCTCTCTTGTGGACCACCAGAACTTGTGGAAATCCCAAGAAGCCGAATGTTCAAAGATTCAGGGCAGAGGAAAGAGAGGACTTTTTCACCCAGCGCACAATTGAACCATGGAACTCCCTCACACAGGCGACAAGTTGGACGGTCTTAAAGAAATTCACAGAGGTAGTAGTAGTAATGGAGCTGGGGGGTGGGGGTGCGAGGGGGATACACAGATGCCTCTGAGGGAGAGGATTTTGTCTGTCAGGGGAAGGAAATGCAATGGAGAAACCAAAAGGGATAAGGTGCTACCATTAAAAAAATAAAATAAGGTTTTAACCTAAGAAGCGAGTGGAGGTTAAACTGAGCATTAAGTGGCAAGGGCTGAGGTCCCCTGAGATTATATTTAATTAAGAAAAATGACAATGATGCTGTTAATGATGGTGGCAATAGTAATAATAGTAATAATTGCCGTGGGGCAGCAAGCCGCCCACTGCCGGTTCCCACTTGGCCAATCGCCCAGCGCGCGAGCCACCACCGGAGGGGCCGATTGGAGGAGGCGGGTCTGGGGGGCGGGTTCAAGCTGGCTGAAGGCACCTGTCAAAGCTGGCGAGGGAGCGTCCGACATGTGGCAGCTTTGTAAGCGGGCGCAAAAAGTCCTGTCTGGCCGACACGGCGCTCAGGGACCGAGTCCCGGCAGGCTGCGTTTTCACAGGCATTTTCTGGCAACCGCCGCAAAAGACTTCACGGGATGGCCGGGTACTTTCTATGCTTCTCACGCCAGCAGGAAATTGAGGGACGCTCCTTCGCCTCTGCCCCTGCTTGGTTCCCTGTAATGTGGCTTCTTGCAGCGAGAATGTAATGTATATGTAATGTAAGATCAATTTATTCTTTTTATGTTTGTTGTGTAAATTTTTTTGGGGGGGGGAAATCATTCACTCATTTTGTGGCATTTTGTTTTGGCTGCTGGGGGTACATGGGTAGCTCTAGTATCCGCCCCAGAGCCGTGGCAAAGGTGTAAAAGAGCCACATGCGGATCCGGAGCCGCGGGTTGCCGACCCCTGATCTAGGCAAACAATTAGAATTCTTGAAATGATCTTCATTCATCCAGAACAAAGCCTATGCAGATAATGCAACTCTGGTTGCTAAAACAACTTGTCTAAAAAAAGGACAGCTGCACTCAGTCAGTCAATGCTGAGTTATCTGGTTAAAGCCTCCTTCATATTAAATGATTGCCAAACAGCTTTTAAATTTGCTAAACCTTTACTTATGTGAATCTAGAGTGCTGGCTCACATATGACCACAGCATAGCAAAGGGAAAGGTAAACGACCCCTGGACAGTTAAGGCCAGTCAAACTTGACTACGGGGTGCAGCGCTCATTTCGCTTCAGGCCAAGGCAGCTGGTGTTTGTCCACAGACAGCTTTCTGGCTCATGAGGCCAGCAGGACTCAGAGGCATAGCAAGGGGGAGGGCAGGGGGCACTGCTGCGTGCCTGAGCCACACTTCTCTCCTGGGAGTGACACAGTGGCTCAGGCGCCTGCAAGCTCTGCACTGCTTGAAATGGCAGCATGGGACTTGCATCTGCCTGCCACCTCCCCATCAGCTGTAGAGAGGCTGAAGGGGAGGCAGTGGGCCACGGGCAGACTGCATGCAAGCTTTTTTGAGCAGCACAGGGCTGGCATCCGTCCACCGCCTCCCCCTCAGCTGTAGACTGGCAGGGCTCTGTGGCGTGGAAGAGGTAGTGAGGGCAGAGCCTGGTCTAGGGGAAGGAGGTAGCATTTTATGGGGTGTTGTGCCTCCTGCAAGGCAGGACCCAGAGCTGGAGAATGGGTTGGGGTCTGAGCAGTTGGAGATGGGAAAGGGAGGACAGGATGCGCTAGGAGCGGAGGGAGAGACAGTGCCTGAAGGGAGGGGGTGGCAGAATTCCCTCCATCCCCTTCCCCAATACTCCACAGGGCTAGGAAGCTTGCAGCATAAGCCTGGAGAGGGGCACCAGAATCTCATGTGTGTGTGTTTAGTGCATCTCCAAAGCTGCTGTAATTTTGTGCTTTGTCAATAAGGAATTAAACTACCAGCCCTTTGTCCTCCTTGGGCTGGGTGTGATCAGGACAGTAAAATCTACTTCATGCTGAAAGTTCAACACATGGTGTGGGAGGACATGTGAGAATAAGGCTCACATCTGCACCTACCATGTGTGAATTCTATACTCTGATGTATCTGTGAAAAGTGTCAGTTTTCTCCCAACACCATTTTCCATCTGTTATTCTAAGTTAACGGACAAATGATTAAATAAACCCCTCACCACCACCACTTAATTTTTTTAAAAGTGAATGATAGAACCCATGGGGATTTATTCAAGAGGATGTGCACACAGTACCCACAAATGCTTAAGTTTTTTCTGAGACACTCCCTGACAAGAGTTGCCCTCAAATAGCCAACTCCTCCAGTTCTTTTTCTAACATTTTTTTGGTAGCTATGGTATGAAAGTCCTTTTCTGTTTTATTTAGCACATTTATATCTTATTTCTTGTTCCATCAGAAAACTCAGTCTCACAATTTTCTATTCAAGAGCATTGAGGTCAAGTTTCCAGGGGAGCATAAGAACCCATTCCTGGTCACGAGGCATGATCTCTTCTTCCACGCTTACAGGAAAGCATTATGGAATTTTCAGAAAAAGAGGCCAAGTCAAAATTTGTGATTAGGCTCTTGCTAATGATAAACTTCTGACCAGAAGCTTACCATTATGTTACATGCTTCCAACTTCATGATTGTTACATTTTGTTTATTTAAGTGGTGTTGTTTTCAACTGTTATTTTATGAAATATTTATTAATTATCCAGTTTCTGATTATGGATGGCAGTAAGCTAAGTCACACTGAAAGCAGACACATTGAAATTAATGGAAAGTTTTAAATGCCATTTATTTCAGTGTGTCTATGCTGACTATGATTAATGCTGGGTATCATACTTTTTAAGGGAAAGTTAGAAATAAAAGCTAGAAATAAGTAAGTAAAATGTTATCTAAAATAAGAGAATGTAGTACATTGGGCAACTACCGTACCTTAATTAATTAGAAATGTCTGGCTATATCTAAAATAGCTAAACTGCTTTGGGGATCTCCTTCCTGTATTGGTGAATAGAATAGGATAGCAATCTAAGAAGTAGGCTGTCCCTAAAGTAGCCCTCAGCACACAGAATCACTTAAAGACTTGTATTTGATTTTTAATCATATACCAGTCACCCAATTTTAGCCAGGTTCATGTTTTTTTGGTGGGGCGTGGGAGAGAGAGAACTTATTATGATGCTTGGAGGTTCTCACAGTTTTCTCATAACTGAATAGCATAATGCTGATGCCACTATCTGTTTAACCTAACAGTTTCCTGTCTGTCCACCCATGGAATGCTCTTTACCCCAGCAGAGGTTCCCATGAATGGAAAGGGAGGGGGAGAAAGGTGATTTTAGCATATTCCCCCTTTTTCTTGCAGCCTCATGCTGTTTCCATAGGTTTTTTGGGTGGAGGGGTTCAGAGAGCACCTGAAGAGACAGGGAATTAAAATACATCCCCACTTCCATTCAGTATCCTGGAAGGAAGAGCCTTCCATGAGCAGGAGGAGGCAGTTGGATACAATCTTTTGTGTATATTGTTTATGGGGTTGCATATATACTTTCTGCAAATTCTGTTATCTTCCAAACACAAAATCCATATAATGCACTAATTTGACAACCTCCTATTTGTTATTTATTTAAAAGCTATCTGAAAATGAATATTGCCAAATCTGACTCCATTGTGTAAGGAAGCTGTTTAAAAACTTTTAACATGATAATTATGTCTTCTTTTCCACACTGATTGCAGGTTAGGAAATAGCAGCTTGTGTCTAGTTACTTTTTTCAAATGTGATTAACTTCTGAAAACACTAGGTTTATCAAGGAGTAAAAAGAGAAAACAACTGTGCCTAGTACGAGGTTACTGTGCAACTCTTCCAAATTTCTCTCAAATATTTGCATATTAAATAACTGGTGTCATTTAATGACTCCAATACATTTGAGATCTGTTATGGTAATTGCATAATACATTTTTGGAGCAGCAGTTGTAGTAATGAAGAATGAAAGGTCCTAATATTAATACTGATGACTTTAAGGAAACCAAAATGTTCTCAATTATTTGTTTGTTTATTTATTTTGCTTATGACAGATTTAATACAAGACACATATAGAAAAAAATTGCCATATTCTCAAAAGATAGAACTTTGGAGAGATTACAATAATGTGTCTGTTTTTTGCAAAAATTATTGATGAGATGATTTCAGGTTCCTATTCAGTACTAATCACATTTGGTTCAGTACCTGATAAGGGCTTATTTAATAAAACCACAGACGGTTTTCCTTCCACCTATCGCACCGTATGTATTAACTGTTGAGTTAAAGGAATTTGTTAATTCTGTAGTAGATAAAATAAGTATTACATGGCTTTAAAAGCCATCCATTGAAATGGCTTTTTAAAAAGGATTAGATAAATTCATGGAGAAGGCTTTCAATGGCTGCTAGCATAATGGTTGTCCTCTACCTCTACAGTTGGAGGCAGTAATGGAAACTGCAAGGAAGGGAGAGTGTTCAGGTGCTGCTTGTGAGTTTCCCACCGGGATCTGGTTGGCCACTGAGAGAACAGGATGCTAGTCTAGATGGGGCATTAGCCAGAGCTCTTTTTATATTCTTAAATATGTGAAGGGGTGTTTCAACTGGAATACAAAGGTGTAATTTGTGCTGCACTGTTTCTACAATCTCATTAATATTGGGATCACTAGAGGTGCTTCCAGGCAGCAGTTTATTGTTTCTTAATTTTTATCTTCTCTCTCTCTTTTAAGCTTTCAGACAATGTAATAGACAGTCCCAGAATTTGAGTGCAAATTTTACTACCATTTACTACCATTTCTGGGGATGTATTTTCAGCTTCAGGAAGTGCAACTTTTGTATGAGTTTTCTGATGAAGTAAGCCAATGTGTCAAACATCCCTCCGTTCTCCCATCTCTTAAAACATGCACTTTTTTGTATATAAAAGTGGGTCCAGAGAGAGTTTTCTGAGTGGATGAGAAAGGCTACAGCTCAAATCTTGCACATGTTCTGGCTCTCACAGACAGTTTGAACAAAAATAAGTGGAAATCGGTCAGGCAGTGTAGAAGGATAATTAAAAACCCGATAGCAATAAAACCAGCAAAATCTGAGCACTAAGCCTCTCATCTAGAAGCACCCTAGAAGAAAAGTAAAAATGAGAACCTGTGAACATAAAGGCAGGTACAGTAAGACTGCAAGTACAGCTGTGGGAAGCAGAGTGTCTATTTCAGCTGAAACATTTCTGTAAATTCATCACATCTCATTCCATTTCATTTAGAGAATTCCTTCCTGTTTTGCTAGTTCTACTGGGGGGCGGGGGGGGGGGGGAGAGACTGCCTGAAGAGTGCTTCCCTGAGGGGATTAGCTAATAAGCAAAGGAGCCATATGAGAGTTAGCACCTTGCTTTGTCTGACAACATAGGATGAGTTTGCTTTCTTTGATCTACATTCACTACAACTGCTTCAGTCTGCAAACTACACTAGAGCAAAAGTGCTGAAAACGTCTGTATCAGCAAGACTATCCAGACACGTTTTTTTTATTATAATTTGTTCCTAAATTTGCTTCAGGTGTTTTACTGCTTTTAGGGTTTCTTAACAGTTTTAAAATATTTTAAAATATTTTTATTTGTGAATGTATTTTTATTACTGAAGTATTTGCCACCCTTGGCTTCCTTAGGAAGAAAGTTAGGATATCAATTTATGTAAGCCGCCCAGAGTGGCTGGGGAAACCCAGTCAGATGAGTGGGTATAAATAATAAAATTGTTGTTGTTGCTAATTAATTAATTAAGTGTCGGCTAAGTTTGTCCACACCTGGAGGCAAAAAAGCACAAGTGACTTCTGGTAGATGTTATAGTAATTTTAATTAATGGTTATCGAAAACTGTCAGCATATATAGCACAGTTATTTATAATGGAGATTTGGAGTAATCATTTTGCCTTCCTCCTCTAAAGTTTTATATCTATGAGTCAAAGCATATTGATCAGTATTAGTATGTTGCCTTTTCAATATATGATTTATTTTTTCTTCTAGAAGTGCTGACCTTAAAATATTTATATTCTTTATAGCTTTCACTATGCTTATGTTATATTGAGCTGCTGATGAAGACCTTTGTGTCAAAACTTGTTCAGCTAACGTTGAAATATACAATACAGTGGAACCTTGACTTACATCCACCTCTTCTCGCGGACGTTCTAAGTTGCGACCACAGCAAACCTGGAAGTAAACACCGGGTTTGCCATGATTTGCGCATGCATGGAAGCGGCTTCTGCCATCTGCCCATGCGCACAAGCGGCGGTCGACTCTACGCATGTGCAGAAGCATGCTGCCACCGAATGCACACACACACACAACAGCACCTCCACTAGCGTCTGGTTTCGCCCAGTGGACGGGCCTCCAGAATGGATTATGATCGCAAGTAGAGGTTGTACTGTACAGGATTTGGCTTACTAAGAATTTATTACTGTGGTGTTTGCATATATAATAATTATACCGGATTTTAAATATATATTTTTCTTTAACAATTTTTGTAATGTGCACATGTGTTAAGGATCATTTGAATAGTAAGAATGGCAATTACTGGTTAAGAAATTAAGAGGTGGGAATCTCTTCATTCCATTTCCATGTGGGCATGCAATATGCCTGGTTTTGGCTGAAGTAATCAACAGGAGACATGTAACAACAAAGTAATAATTTTATTCTATAACCTTTATCTTTAAAAATATTACTGTGTCTGATATTTAGAAATGAAACAAAACACTAAGTAGCATGCTGTCCCCCCCCCCCCGCTTGATATGATTTGAGAATGCATTATCTCGGCCTGCAAGGATTGTCTTGACATTTACTTTTGTATTCAATTCAGAACTGAAGTTCTGAAGTGTTATTTCTTGTTGAAATAACATTCTCAACTAATCTAAGTCAGAATGTTCTATCTGAGGATTAATTAATACTTCTGGCTGCACTGGTTACTTTTGGGGAAATAATCATAGCCCCAGAGCTTGGGCAGGCCATTGGAGACTGACATTTTCAGCTTGGTAAGTTAAAACAGTGTGCTGGCCAGGTGACTCCATTTCTCAAAAACGCTGGCTTTTATTGTATGGAGTAGAGGTGCAAGTGCCCTGCCATATCTGCCACCAAATGCAGTAATTCCAGCACCACTGGTCTTGCATGTTCAAGTCGAAACAGAATGTTGAAATATGACCTACTTACGTTGGGATCCAGTGCTCCCGTGCCAAATTGCACAATCAATCCTCTTTCCTTTGGGCTGCTCTCAGCTGCAGGAACACTGTCTGTGGTCCTGAATCTATTGCTGCTGAATTCCGGCCCAGCACCCTTGTCCCTGTTCAGAGTCCTTACTGCACTGAAGCACAAAAGCAACTGAGGCACTCCTGGACCTGCCTCCCAGCATCTCACTCAGACTGCTGCTTTTTCTTAGTGATTGAGGTAACTATGGATCGGGACAGTAAGCTACTTTACTAATCTTCTGCTTCCTGACATATATGCTCAGATGCAAATGTGTGGGAGGATTCCCCTTTCCACTGGGGAAGACAGTATGGAATTTCCATTGGCCACATGCATAACATGGTTAGCTTCCACCTGACACACAGTAACCTGTGTTTACCATGGATGTGCTAAGGCATGATACATTGGTGTGTTTGCTTCTTTTCAATATTTCAAACCCACCCTTCACCAGTTGGTCCCAAAGCAGGAGCACAACAATAAAACAACAGAAAATAACCAGATATATGTAACTAAAATATTAGAAAATAAATCCATGTCAATAAAACTCAACATTGAGATTTTCAGAATATTCCATCCATAGCTGTGCTGAACGACTTAGATACTGCTCACAACCCTTTAACGATACCCTAGAGAAAGCTGAGAAACAGCTCTCTCACTGAGGTCCATTCATGGTTTAACAAATAAAGAACAATTGTTTGAGATTTCTAAAGCCAACAGGAGAAATGGATGCCTAATTCATTTAAGATTAAGAGCAGCCAGATTTTCAAGATTTCATTGAGGTAGATGAATATCTCTATTTCAGTGCCCAATAATCACTTTGTTAATATTCTTTCACGGCTGTCAAATATCAAATTCAGTTGCCTGCCACTTTGCACTGCCGTCTCTCTGGAAGGCTGACATGCCTTTTCAAATGGGATGATTGCATTCTGCTTTGTAATGAACCTTCCTTCACACAGTGCCTTGGAATGAATATGGAGGTATCGTCATTGCCTCAATAGAAATGGATTGCATGGTTTCTTCAATCAAAATGGGAGGTTATTCCAAAATATCTGATACGAACGATTCACCAGGTGCTGGTAATTAGACTATTAGTGAATTTTACACAATAGAATGATTTCTGGCTTCAATACCCCGAAACGACTTTCAGACACAATGTGAAGTTTTCTATTGTGGCATATCTAATGATCTGGTGCAATAAATGTGCCCGTGTTAAATTCATTCCTTCAGTGAAGTCTAATTCTGAACATTTTTCATGCATCCTACTTGTTGCTATGAAGATATTAATCGCGTTTGGGAATCCAGTTTTCTTGCCAAGGAAGTAAGTAATAAAATCTGATGGTTTCACTTGCATCTATTATGGAGTAGTAGCTCAATACATTTATTCACATTATTAACTGGCAGAGAGCTGTCTTCATGATGAGCTAACTGAAACCTCATAAGACAATCAATTTTCCTAGGGTAAAAGTCTGCTTCAAGTTATAAGAATAACCCTTTGACTCACCAAGTTACTGCCAGGTTGGGAAACAGGTTCTTGAGAACAAATAAGGCTGGCTGGAGTTAGGCAAGAGCAAGGCAGGGGGAAAGCAAGGCAGATCAAGGATAATGGATGCAGTACTTCCAGTTCATTGCTGTGAATATGAACCATTTTGCATGAACATGTTGGTGTCTTGCAGCCACTTGAGCCCGCTCTTGAATCAAATGGCATTTAAAGATGACCTGGTCTGAATTTACCAAAATCAGAATCTAAGCAATCTTGAAACACAGTCCATTGTTTGTAGAGTAATCAGAAGATACAGAACAGTTTGAAATTATGGCAAGGCTTTGAATTCTGCTTTGTAGAAGTAAGAGGCAAAGCCTATTTGAACAAGGCTGAAGGCCCCAAAAGACCAGTGGCGTAGCGTGGGTTGTGAGCACCCGGGGCAAGGCAAGTAATTTGCGCCCCCTAACCCGTGGATTTGCGCCCCCTAACCCATGGATTTGCGCCCCCTAACCCGTGGATTTGCCCTAACCCCAGATGTTGCGCCCGGTGCGGCCGGCCCCCCCTGCACCCCCCATGCTATGCCACTGCAAAAGACACAAGGGATAGGAAGAGGGTAGAAAAAAAACAACCACCTCAAGCAACAAGAGCTGCAACAGAAACTGGATCCGTTTTCTGGGAGGGGATGGGCGATGGGGTTATTATTTTGTTTTTGTTTTTATTATGTATTTTGTGTTTTTGCTTGTCTTTTTATGGTGCGAACTGCCCTGAGATCTATTTGTATGGTCTTGTGCTTTATTTTTAATATTCCTAATGTACACAAACCAGAGATCTTTGTTTATGGGACAGCATGGAAATATCACAAGGGAAACAGTATGACAGAGGTTATGACAAGGCCACCCATGCATTTGGCAGGACGAAGTTCACCTTAGGTGACAGACTGTGAAGTACTGGGAAATGGAAAACAATTGTCAATTTATTCATTTATTAATTTTACCACTTTGAGTTTTCCATCTCTGACATCAGACAGCCTTGGGGCTTCATTGGAATGAAATATTAGTGAGGCAGGTTGTTGACAAATTGTTGCTCAGACATTAGATCACAGAGATAACATGACACTGATATTTTTATAGTGGTGGAGCTCAAGCCTTATAGTGTCATTTGCTACAAGTTCCTGTTAGCAATTTCACTCCTCCGATGCTGCAGATGAGATTGTTGTAAATCACATGCCTGTCTGAGAAGAGTGTGGGAAACGGAAGACAGTCTTATTTCTTTTGCTGTAATATACTTTCACTTTTGCTTGTGCCTGTTTTCTCTCAGAGCTGGTAGATTAGATCTACGATGTCTCACTCTTCTTGCTGTGTTAAGCCATATGTCCTAGTGACATATGATATATGTCACTAGGAAGCGCACTGGAAGAGAAGGGAGATGCCTTTTCCAGAGCTGCGCATACCGGAGGACGCTCGGAGTCTGGGGGCTTGCAGGCACCCCCAGGGCATTTTTCCAACAGTTCCTGCATTGGCCAGAGCTTCATAGTGCTGAATTCCCACATAACATCCTACAAACAGATTTCACAAACAGATCCTACAAATATCTACAAACAGATTTTTTTATATACACACTGTCCAATATGAGTGTCTGCTCCAACTGTTCATGGCTTTTCCAAATAAAATGCAAGAAACTTGTGATTTCTGTGTTTCAATTTTTAATGCAACTTTATTTTGTCAAATGTCCTTGAATTAGTATTTAAATGAATCAGCTATGCACATTTGCATTTATCTAAAAAACATATAACATATTCAGAAGTTCAGTTAAATTTATGCTCTCCGCAGAGAGTGATGTTATTTTCAAAGATTTTTAACAGCATGTGATTATGGAAGATTTGCAATGAATTGGAATAACCTATCATTATGGCATGAATAAAGGGGGTTGTATCATTTTGAATATGGTGGAACAACTGCACATAAGAGAAGGGAATCTAGGCTGCAGAAAGAATTATGTCTAAAATTATACAAAGGACATTTAAGAAATAACTTTTCCTCCCCCCTCCTTAAATTTCTAATTGTGAACCATAACAATGGAAATCAGATTTGGTTTTTTAATTGCAGTGGATGTGTGTGGATTGCTGGCATTTGTGCCCACTCTATTCCTGTGTCATATGAGCCTCATCAGCACTTGCACATTGGCACAATTATTGATAGCTCAGTTTTTAGGTCATTTTGTGTGCTGAGTTTTGCCATCTTCTTTATGATACGACCCTAAATATGTGCACAGCTTGCAAAATCACTCATGAATATTATGTTTATCCACTGTTTGCATAATTTCATTATACAGTCATCTATCTGACTGCCCCCGGCCACAAGATGTTCAGTGTGCAATGCCTATTAGAGGACATTAAGGCATTAAGAACAGGGACTTGTGGCCTTCATAACCCAGCCATTATAATACGACTTTTTAAATGTATTGTTTTGCTACTTCATTGTTTGCCACCCTGAGCTCCTTTGTAGCCCAACTGACATTTTGAACAAAGAGATGATTTTTTAAACAGAGATTGGTAACCCCCCACCACCACATTTGTTACATTTATTTTCTCCTACCATGTTTGCCCATTGCAACCCTGTCAAAAATCAGTGAAAAATATTTAGCTGTTTTGGTTCTGTGTTAAAAAGAGGAAGACTAATCTATAATCAGATTTGTTTGGATGTCAAACACCTATGTGTGCTTAGCACTCCTTTATCATTTTATGGTAATTTACTGAAAGAATAAAAATATAAAGTAACCCATTTTCCCTTGTTGACATAACAATCTAATTGCATAAACTCTTTAAAAGACCATGACCTCATTCTCACTGCAGCTTGCTAACAAGAAAAAAAAAGATACCATCAAGGAAGATGCTGCTTAATTGCAAACCAAGGTAGAGTTGAACATTATTATTACCAACTATTGTAGATAAGAGATAAAATGAGATCAAGCAAGGAAATGACCAAAACATCATATCTAACAGGACAACAGATATTCACCAAATTTCCCTATTACTACATTTTGAATGTCAAATCTACCTAAGAATTCAAAATATTGGTACTTTAAACAATTTCTACTTTATGGAATCTGTTAGTCTGTCGTATGACAGGTGCAAAATGCTATTCCACATCAGCTATCAAATCCTGCAAAATGGTAAATATTGCTACATGTCATCAAATATTCTGAAATATCAACAGTTGCATGTCAAACGCTAAAACAAAACATCACTGGATGAAAAATATTGGTATAAAATATTTGACGAACATTTGACAGAACATTAGCTATAAAAATGCAGTGGAGATTTATGAGGAAAATGACTAGGAGAAAGATAGGAACAGAGGGACCTGCCATATGCTGACTGAGACCATTGATCCATCTAGCTCAGTATTGTCCACACAGACTGGAAGTTGCTCTCCTGGATTTCAAATAGGGCTCTCTCCCATAACATGGATAATACAGGGTGAGTCTTTTAAAAGAGGCCCCATGGAACATGTGTACTATGTATCCATGGGGCCTCTTTTAAAGGACTTACCCTGTTGATGCAAACCACTCCTCACTTGCATGTTCACTCACCACCATAAGGTCCCAAAGCAGGTTGCAAAACAAAAACATTAGTTTAGAACAAAATAAATCAACCAGCCATACACAATAATCATCATCCACCATGCAGTCATTTTTAAAGTGGCCATCATAGTTAAGTGTCCATGTGGTTCCAAACATGAAGAATGGATGAAAGCAATTATTCAGTCTCTATGGGACTTGAGCAGAAATCATGAATCTATGTATTGGAAACTTTGTAATACATGTGTAATACATGTCCCATTCTACCTCTACTTTAGACACAGGCTGAGTTATCTGCACGTATTAGAGGTACTGAGGGTGTCTAATTACTTGAGATTGCTGTAAAGCTGTAATGGCTGTTAAGCTGATTTTACCCAATCTAGCTGGAATGCACTGATTGCTTTTAGAAGTGATATGAAATTTTCCTTAGAGCCAGGAAAAGCCCTGATGTTAAAGTAGATCACATACTGTATTATTAAGATCAGGAAAATTAGTCTTATTTAAATAATATGATTGGCTGTTCTATTGGAATATCTTGTTAGCTTATTTCAGATATGATGTATACTCTGTCCACCTTAATATGTGTATCTGAAGAAGTGTGCATGCACACGAAAGCTCATACCAAGAACTGACTTAGTTGGTCTTTAAGGTGCTACTGGAAGGAATTTGTTTTGTTTTGACTATGGCAGACCAACACGGCTACCTATCTGCACCTTAATATGGTAGACAATCTTTGAACAGCAACCAAAATCCTAACTGTCTCAAAGTGGTGCACTGAAAAGGAATGGTTGACTAAGGATTGACTGAGGGAGGGAACACAGAGAAAATGTAAAAAAAAATTTTGAAGCTATTTGAAAGATTGCCTCTTTTTGCATATGCCTTTTCATAATGAAATTGGGTATGTATGCTTCCTTTGGCAAGGAGTACATACTGTCCACATTTCAAAGAAATTATGTAAATGCCAATGTATACAGGATTAAACTGACCACTGCCCTATGTGGTGAACATCATAACTGTAGTCTCTCGGGGAAGAAACTTCCTGGCCATTAGTTCCTCCTGGGCACAAAGGGGTAAAAAGGACTTCATTTTCTAGTTGAAAGTTACTCAGGCAACAAAGTGTACCTAAGCTCCAGTGTGTCTGGCTCTGTTTCCAGTTTCTGACATTCACCAGATACCCATTTTAAAGCCCGCTCTTCATGAAAGTCCCAGCAATGGTTCTAAGCAAATAAATGTAAAAGGCAGCATGCTCCGATCCTCTTGTAAAAATTTATGTGGGAAAAATAAATTTAGTAGGGATTTTTTTCTTAGAAGATTACACCTTCATGCAGAAGCAGAATAAGAAAGAATGGGGTAGCAGGGGTGGGGTGAACTCATCAGGAAGGAAAACAGAGTGGTACCACAGTGATTCTCCAGTCTAAATGCCAGTATATGTGATTGCCTATTCTAGCACTGCAGAGCAAGGGTTTTGTTTTGTTTTAAATAAGACACTTAAGGGTTGCAACAAGTGATTGGAGAACTTTGCGATACTTAATATGGTTTTCAATTATCAGAGTGAAGGAAGGTTTTATGTGCACAGTCAGGTTTCCAGCAGTAGAGTGGCACAAAGGGCAAAAATAAATAAATTGGCAAGTGGGCCTTGAACAAAGTCAAACTTCCCTTGGCAATCTACCCAAATAATTCATTTTCAAGTTACTTTGTGATTATGGTGAGTTACACTTGTCTTCTGCCTAATTGCCGTTCACACATCACAGCAGATTTTTAAATCAAACTCAAGTCTTGGACCGAGTTGAATAGTTACTTGAAGGTAGAGCTATATACAGTCAATACTCTTAATTCCCTGAGCGTTGTGTGGGAGGTGATGTCCTCTGCATGCCCCCTGTTAGGTCTCACACATCCATAACTTATGTTCACCAGCAGCAGTACATGAAATTAGGCTGTATTATTTATTTTGCCACAGGACATAGTAAAATGTTTTTTTTAAAAAAAAAAAATAATATGCATAACTTGTTCCTTGGCATTCATAGTTCCTTGATCCTGTACTAATTTTCTTCCCAAGCTTAAGGATTTATTTATTTAAGCTTCTGCTTGAGTTAGTAGAAGCTGTTTATGCAATCTACGATGGAGTGTGAGGCTTGGAGGCAGCAAGATGTGAATTTTGAACCTCTCTGTTCTTGTGCATTCATGGCGGATGGACTGGGCACGCAAAATCATGAATGCATAAAGAGGTGAAGAAAGTAGGATTGCGCCGACTATTCACGCTCCTGACCTGCACACATTCAGGGTCATGTCTGTTGCTAGGTCTCTATCCATGTGACTGGGAACTTTGGCAAATAGGTCTACAAATATACAGTTGCATCTACTTCACCTCTATGCATTCATAGAACTGATTGCATGAAGACCAATATGTATGCTCCTAGTCATGCACATCTTGGTCTCTTATATCTATCCTCATATGAAGGTCCCTTATATTGAGTTAGACTATTGGTGATCGTGCCCTGGAGTGCCTATGCTGCTGCCTGGCAACAGCTCAGACAACACTACCTGGAAATGCCGGGGTTTGAACCTGAGTCCTTCCTGCATGTAAAATATGTGTTCTACCACTAAGCTGCGACCATACCCCACTTCCACTGACCGAAAACTCTGAAGACACCTTCAGATATCCAAAGTCTGCTGGAAGACATTTCTATTGTATCCTTATAGTTGTAGTCCCTCCCCACTTTGTTTTTCAGATGTTCGTCCTTAAAAGAGGCCCTCTGTAGAGCGGTAAAACAAAAATAAATTAGTTTTTTTTAAAAAACTACACATCACTTTCCCCCTCCATAGAGAGTTGCTCAAAGTGGCTTACAAAAAGCAGATATAAAACTAGTTTATTCAACTACTAAAATGCAAATGAACAGATTAATAGTAGCAGCAAAAGCATAGAGGGGGGATTCCAAATGTAGACCTCGAAGCAGAAGGAAAGGAATCTCTTAAACTGTACAATTTCACTATTATTAAATAAATATTATACAAAAGTGATCCAGTGTGGTAAGTTTACACTAAAGCATGACAAAAGGAAGGCTCAAAAAAACCCCAACCACTTTCTTTTTTTTTTTTAAAAAAATAATTTTTATTAATTTTCATAAAACAAAAAACACACAAATAAACAATACATGACTTCCCCATGCCTCCCCTTCACTGCACCCCTGTTTCAGAAGTTTTTAGCAATCCTTCATTCCTTTTCAATTAATTTCCCTCAAAATTTTCTTAACTTAAATATTTACAGCTATAGTTCTCTATTTCTTAACCCTTAACATTTTATCAGTCTGAAATTTTGCAACAGTTCTTAAGATATAGTTTAAATTTTTTCCAGTCCTCTTCCACTGTCTCTCTCCTCTGATCACGGATTCTGCCGGTCATCTCTGCCAGTCCCATAAATTCAGTCACCTTCGTCTGCCATTCTTCCAGAGTAGGTAATTCTTGCATCTTCCAATACTTTGCCAGGAGAATTCTTGCTGCTGTGGTTGCATACATAAAAAAGGTCTTATCTTTCTTTGGTACCAATTGGCCGACCATGCCCAAGAGAAAAGCCTCCGGTTTCTTTACAAATGTCCACTTAAGGACTTTCTTAATTTCATTATAGATCATTTCCCAGTAGGCTTTAACCTTTGGGCAGGTCCACCAAAGATGATAGAAAGTTCCTTCGCATTCGTTACATTTCCAGCATTTATTATTGGGCAAATGGTATATCTTTGCAAGCTTGACTGGAGTCATGTACCACCTATAGATCATTTTCATTATGTTTTCTTTCAGGGCACTACATGCCGTAAATTTAAGGCCTGTGGTCCATAACTGTTCCCAGTCAGCAAACATAATATCATGACCTAAGTCTTGTGCCCATTTAATCATAGCTGATTTAACTGTTTCATCCTGTGTATTCCATTTCAGCAACAAGTTATACATTTTAGACAAATTCTTAGTATTGGTCTCTAACAGTTCTGTTTCCAATTTTGACCTCTCTTTCTGAAATCCTAGTTTCTTATCTTGCTTAAAAGTCTCATTTATCTGATAATAATGTAACCAATCTCGAACTTTGGATTTTAATTTCTCAAAGCTCTGTAATTTAACTTTTTCACCATCATATTCTATAATTTCACTATATTTTGGCCAATTTGAATCCATATTAAGTTTTTTTACCGCTCTAGCTTCCATTGGTGACAACCATCTGGGTGTTTTATTTTCCAACAAATCCTTATATCGATTCCAAACATTATATAAAGCTTTCCTGACAATATGATTTTTAAAGCCTTTATAGATCTTTGCCTTGTCATACCATAAATATGCATGCCAGCCAAAATTGTTATCATACCCTTCCAAATCTAAAATATCTGTGTCTTCAAGAAGTAGCCATTGCTTCAGCCAGCAGAAAGCTGCTGCTTCATAATAGAGTCTTAGTGCTGCTAGCTGACAGCATTCAAACACCGGGAGTCTGACCTCCCAAAATTGAGATTGGTTTCCAGTTGTTGCACTGTGAATCCAGGATTTCTTTTTTTCTTTTCTTTTTTAAGGCAGCACCTACTCAGAGCTGCTTTCCTTGTGGCATATATACCCTTGAAAACCCCGAGGACACTGCAGCCGCTGCTCAAATCTCCCAATTAGCGCTGGGACCCAAAGGCGCAGTTATAATTCAGCCACTCAGAGCCGGGAGAGAGCACAGAGAACATGAAAGCCACTAGAATAACAGGTGCAGCAATCACATCTCTAGGAGCTGTTGGGGCTTCCTGAAGATATGCTGAGTTGTGGAAACCAAATGGTGTTCCCGCCTTTTTCAGAAAAGGGCGGGAAACGCAAGCTCCTGGCCCTGTTGCCTGTGGGCTCCTCCTGTGCCTGCCTGGCCATCAGGTCAGATTTCAGCTGCCCCCTACACTCTTCCCTTCCTACACTCTTCACTTCCCCAGACAACAGGGGAGAGAAGATGAAGAGAATGAAGGAGAAATGAAGAAGGGGGGAGCAGTCAACAGGAGAACCCAGTGAAAAAACTCACTCAGAAAGACAATCTAGCAAACAGGATGAAGGAGAGGACTAGACAAAGGGAAAACCCACAGAAAACAAGCACTCAAGCAAGCATTTCTCTCACACACAGAGAGAGACACAAAGACCAAAGCTTCCCCTGCTGGAGGCAGAGTATGTTGCAAGTTGAAGACCCTGCCTGTCTCTAGTAGGGGGAATGCCTATCAGGAATGCCATCCCCCTCCATCTGGTAAAACTGGGCAAAGCAATGGTTGTACCAAGCTAGAAGCATTGTCATGGTTCAAAGACACATTCCATCCAGGTAAAATACTTGGGATGTGAAGAAGGGTTTGTGAGACATATGGTGTGGGGAGAATTCCAAGGGTCAGATAGAAATAGCTCAGGGGCCACATTTGTCCCATAGGCTTGAGGTTTCCCACTCCTCATTTAAGTGGCCTTTAAGAAAGCAGTGTGCAAAACACATTTGGGGAGCCCACCTGACAATTTTGGTTACAATTCACTGAAATTGTTCCCTTCTGTGAATCTGTTACTGTCAAACCTTTCAAACTTCTGATTCAAAACAAAATGTATTCACAGTAGGCTACAGGAAAAGAAATATCAATTTCACCATTGTGCTAATAAAACTAATCTGAGGGGAAATTCCAGTATTGAAGTCTACTGCAATAAAATTATAGAAGATGTAGCATAAATCCTTTTCTTTCTTTCTTTCTTTTAGTTTAGAGAGATTATACTGCAAAAGTTATATTGAATGAGTGAATGAATTCAACTGATTTCAAAGGTGGAGGCTTACTAGTCATGGCCCAGTAGTGTGATTATAGTAAGAATGAATTTTATTTTGAGAAGTTGAAATGTCCGAAATTTATATGGGAATCCCTCAGCTGAAACAGCTAGCTGCTCACCTCAGTTACCGTGTAATGTACAAGATAAAATATTTTGACTGTGCTTGAAGGATGAACCGAGTGAGTTATTTTTTAACAAGAATTCAGCAGAAAAGAAAAGCATTATAAGCACAGAAGCAAAGCATATATTTGTACACAAATGATCGTACATGCAAGCAAATGGATCCCTTTGAGCTCAGAAATTTCAGACAGCCAGTACTTATACACCTGGCTTCCTCCTTCTCCCTTCCTCCCCATCCCTGAGACACACACCTAGCAGTCTTAACTAGCAAATTCTAAAAACAGAGTCTGTCTTCTTCTGACATCCCATTCCACTCTGCTGGCATCATCATCAGTCATAGCTGTCATCCCCTTACAGACTCATTATAAATCAAGGAACTGGGAACATACCAACTGCATTCATTTTCTCTCAATGCTGCTATACACTTAATATCACAATCCTATACAGGTTTTAAGAATCAGCAGGGTCAGTATACATAGGACTGCAACCTTAGCTCAACATGTTGTTGTGGACTAACTTGGCACAGACTAACATCTTTCACACCAATGTGTGCAAAAGGAAGAAAGAGATTGGTCAATATTCCTTTGTACTGAATATCACCTCTTTATTTTGCAAATTCAAGACAGCAATTGCACAAGGCCACATTAGCCAAGTAGTCCAAATGATGCTTGCTAGTGGTATTTCTTAATGAAATGAAAAGCAGAATGCAAATTATTTTAAAAATAATTTAATAAAAATAAGTATTACTCTGTGCAGGAGTATACTGCCCACTGAGATGCTCTTCAACACATTAGTTTGCCACGTTGTGGTTCCTTGGAAACTTATCACACTATGATTATCATTACTGCTGTTAATATACTGCTTTTTGGCGCAAATGCCCCTTAAGCGGTGAACAGCACAATGAAACCCTCAAATCAGGAGTGCCATCTCACCCTCAGGATTGTGGGTGCCTGCCTCCATAAGACGGATGTTCGACATCACACACACATGCCTTCATATAGTGCATGTGACATCACACACACTATGTGCAGGCATGTGCTTGTGACAGTGCATAACTGCAATGTGGCGGCTGGTGGCAGCAGAGGTTCCTCTTCCCCCTCCTCTCTGCAGCCAGCGAGGCACCCTTTTCTGTGGGAAGGGACTCAGACCCGGAGGCAGAGAGACTCTGCCTCCATGTCCAAGCCCCTCCCCCGGAAATGGATGTCACACTCGTTGGGTGCAGAGGGTGGAGCTGAACAGCTTCTCTCTCAGGGGCAGCACCACACAGACTGGTGGGCTGCCTCTCTCTCGGAGGCAGCACTGCTGCCGCCTGCTGGCTTTGCTCATTGACTTTGTGGGTGCCTGGCGCTCACAATTATATTATTGCGGGTGCCCAAACACCCATGGCCCCCTGGAGTTGGCTCCTATGCCTCAAATATATAGTAGAGCACAATAAAATGCCATAAATCAATCAAAACAATATGAAACAGCAAAATCAGAACAAAGAAGGACCAGAAGAAAGTCTTTGCAAGCTAGAGGACTGAATTAATACTCTTTGGTAAGAATCATAGACATCTTGATATCGAAAGGGTTCCCTAAAGGCAAAACTTTCACTAAATCACAGAGATCCAACACTGTATATATACAAACAAAGACCCTGGATAGCATGGACTTACACATTCACTTCATTTGTGATAGCAGCAGCTTTGAACTCACACTATGTCTTCATACGCACAATTCCAACTCTTGCTGCAAACAGGGAAACTCTAGAGAAGATGTGGATTCTGAATATGCATTAGAGCTCCAGTGGAGCCAAGAAGCTCTGAATTAGGGCATGTGAATTTTCAACAGCCAGCCATTCTGGAAACATCAGTGATCATTCAGTATATCACAATAAAGGTATACTCTGTTCCCTACTGTTTGTTCCCAATTTCTTATAGTCCATGGTTTTGGTAAGTATATTAAAATGTACTTTAACAAATTAGTAGTCATAATTATTTCAACTGGTAAAAAATAGTCTTACATTTTCAATCCAGTTATAATAGTTTTCATCAAATCCAAATGCTGCCCCTAGTCCTGAAAGTTGTACATTTTCAGTCCCCCTTTAACAAAATTATACCTAACTTGAATTTACAGTGATATTGCTTCTGGTTCCACAGTTTGGTAATATAATGTTGAGACAGTAAAAGTTAGCTAATTTAGCAGTCATTGTCAAAGGTAATGAATCAAGGCTGAACATTTATATTAGGGGTTCCTTGAATTAACCAGTGCCAGCTTCATCTTGTTTTATGACTTTAGAATAATTTTACATTGTGATTGCTAATTAAATATATATAATTTAAGCTGCAATACAATTTTATTGATATCTCAGCACTCATCATCTTTGCAACTGCTAACACTGTACATAATGTCTGTGAATCCAGGAAAAGTAAGACCTGCTAAAGGGCATTCAGTTCAATGGGATCTGAGTCTTCTTTCAGTTATGTTGATTTGGGTGCATCAGTACCATTACCTGTAACCATGGCTCATCTAAGGATCAGATTCATACATTAGGAAAGAGATTTAACTCACTTTCCCATGAGCCGCCATGCAGAAAACCTGGAAACTGATTTTGACTAGGTGGCTCAAACACCAGCATACCAGCAACTGGACATTTACTTCAACACAATACACAAAAGAAAGGAGCATTAGAATAATAAGGGCAAACTCCTTTCACCCCAGGGGCTGACAGGTTTCCCACAAGTGAGGAACAGCAACAATCCAGGTGGTAACTCAGCATCTTCTTACCTTCCAAGAAATATAACAGGAAGTGTGGAACATGCTTGAGTGAAGCCCAGCTTCCAGACTGGGACTTTAAAACCACTGCAGGCTCAGGATTTCAATGGGGTTTCTTTTGCCATTTGGCAAAGAGACAGTTCTACTTTAGTCTCATCTCCCCCACCCCACCCCCTGGTAGTTTGTCCAACCCAACACATGTTTACTTGGAAGACTGACTGAATGCCATGCTCAGGAACACTATCTAAAAATGGATGCTCAGTGACTCCAAATTATAATAGGTTGCCTCTGCACTAGTATATTATCCATTCATTTTGCTAGCAAATGAGAACCCAAAGTTGCACAACCAGATGAAATTTTGATTTTCCATTTCTGCAAAGTAAGAAATCAAAACAACTGGATGTAAACCAAGCCTATTGGTCTTAGAGAAAAGGGCTTAAAAGCATATCCATCTTTGGGGGAGGAAGGGAAAAATATGTAACTCCTACTTACTTCTTCCCTAAAATATAAAAGCCTCAGAGACAGAGTATGTGGTTTGCATGCAAAATGTCCTCAGTCAATCCTTGGCATTTCTAGATAGGAGGTGATGAGGAAGATTTCTGCCTGAAACCAGTGGTGGAGGAAAGGGGGGAATGGGGGTGATGGGCTGCCCCAGGCTGCTGGCTGAAGAGAGGAGGAAAGCGGGGAGGAGCTGAGATGGTGAGCCACTCACTGGTGGTGCCACGAGGAGGGCTCCGGTTATAGTTCTATTGTTTGGTTAAAGGGCCAGAGGCGGGGAAGGGGGGGTGTCATGTTGGCTGGCAGGAAAGGAGGCGGGGAGGGAGAGTGTGGAGGTGGAAAGGCTCTCCCGAAGGAACTTGTGCATGAGCAGCCAGTGACCTTTTGTGATTCAGGGTCTGCTACTCAGTTCATTACTTACCTAGACTCAGGAAAGTTTAAGATGGCAGCCCTTATCTGACCACACCATCCATAGGCACCAACTCCCTATGGCTGAGGGAACATCAGGTCCCCCTACCAAAATGAGATGAGGCTGAGCCTCCCCGCCCCCCATGAGGGGACAGGCCTCACTGCAAGTGAGAGAGGGGGAAAGAAGGGAAGGATAGTCGAAGGGGAGAAGAGGACCATGGCAAGCCAGTGGGGCTCCTGGATGAGGAACAGCGAGAGGGGCGGCAAACTCAGTGACCACCCAGGTGGCAAAAACCCTAGTTATGCTACTGCCTGAAACCCTGGAAAACCATCCCTAGTCAGATGAAAAAACTAGTCTAGATGGAAAAAGAGTCTGACAAGGAATAAAGCAGCTTCCTTTTCTCTCTTCCTAATAATGAGCCTCTATACTAAATTTCATTGAAAGTACCCATCTTACCAATGGAATCCAATGTGTTTGCAGTATTTTGTGTGTGAAAATTATAAAGTTCAATAAAAATAAAATGCTCTTTGAAAATTTACAATGAAGCTGGGGTATATGGTAGAAGAGATGTTAACCAGAGTAGATTTTCATTGATTAAAACAGACAGTGATATATCACTCTCTGCCACAAGACAATTTCATGGCCATGTTCTAAATCAAAAAATTTTTATTTATTTAAGCAACTGAACTTTACAAATAAGGGCAAGAAATTCACAACTGAAAGGATCTGGGGAGCAACAGAAACAGTTTTCAGACTGATTTTTTAAAAAAATAGTAACAAAATTAATATTTCAAATAAAAGAAAGCAACCAATCATTCCAAATAACTCATTGAACAATTGAAGATACTGTTGCCTCGTGCTGTCCAGTCTATAAGGCAAGATCAAACCACGGTAAAGCTTTCTAACGTTCCTACTATGTTCCTACAAAGGATCAAATCTATCATTTTTTGCACTTCCTAGGAAGAGTTCCATACTATAACAATTAGCATGGGTTATTTTATTGATTTAGAACATCTACACTGAGTACAAGGGCACACTGTTCAAGATTATTTTTCAAGTTCTCTCTGTCTAAAGGACCTGAACAAGATCAGTCATAAGCCAACTGGAAGTGTGATAGGATTTTCCTTTCCATGCAGCTTTATCTTCACTCTGTTTTTCCTAACACTTCTAGTATCCACCAGCAAATCAGATATTACTCTGTAAGTATGTTCAACCTATCCTCCATTGCATGGAGAGCCATTAGTTGCCATCTGACCTTTTTGCCTACCCAGTGTACCTGTACTGTCCCCACTGCCTTTACTGGGATGGAACATCAAGTATATTCTGTGAACATAAAAGCTAATGCACATGGCCAAAAGTGTGCAGTCCATTACCAGATTTGTTTTCCTGGGGGGTTGATCATGTGATTATTTTTGCTTACATACACCCTGGAGTTTACATAAAAAGGCCACACATAGCGCATAGATAAACTATGGAATCTATGGATTAGATAAATTGATGGAAGTAAAGGCTATCACCCCCAGATTCGGCCCTCCAGATGTTTTGGGGCTACAACTCCCATCATCCCCAGTGGTCAGAGATGATGGGAATTTTAGTCCCAAAACATCTGGAGGGTCGAGTTTGTGGATGCCCGACTTAGAGGAAATGTAAGTAGTGACCTTCAGAGAATATTTAAGACTTTTTGGGACTACATCACAATTCTATTTTGCATTATCTGTTAGTCTCCCTGTGCCTCACTTTGCCATTAAGAGAATGATCTCCAAGTATGCAATTGAAGATCTTCAGCACTACTATGGTATTCTTTCAGATTGCAACTGATTTCCAGTGCTTTATTCTGCAGAAAAGGGGAACAAGGGCTATGTCACCTGCTGGGTTGCTATTCTAGTTGGCAAATCACATGGTGTGCTGTGCCTTGGATTTTCCAGTTGTAAAATATATGTAAGCACTGTTTCAGCAGAAGTACATGTAGATATAAACATGGTGATGCTCTTTAGAACAGCCATTGAAAATAATGAATGAATGTTAAACACATACCACAATGGTGTTCTATGGCTCTCTCTATTTTCACTTTTAACAAAGGTGGCTGTAGATATATCCAAAATGGTGTTGCTTATACGCAATTTAATATCTGAATTTGGTACTCTAAAATGAAGCAATGCATGGTGGTTGAACTCAACTTGGTAAACAAATAACAAAAAAAAATCTTAACCACTGAATTTCCATCTTGCCCTACAATTGTTGAATTATGAGATATGGGGGGGGGGAGAGAAAACAAAAATATATCTTGCATTCTTTGTCCTCCAGTCAGTGGCCATTTCAGTAGTGCGAGAATATTTCCTGATTCAAAATGCCTACTAGTTTCCAGGGAAGGCAAAGAAAAGATGTTTATTATGATCTTCACTTTTAATTGTACTTATTTCTCAGAGTTATATTATAATGAATCTTTCTTTCTTTTTAATTCCAATGCTCATTAGTTTTCCACTTTTCATCGCTCTAGAAGAAATTATAATTACAATGGAATACCCAAGGCTATAAAATAACCAAATTAGCATGAGTACTGTTTGGTAGCAGTTACAGTGATACAAACTCCCATGTTCCCTTCAGTAGTACACTCCAGAGTGGAAAATACAGCATTTTGTAATGTGAGGTCCATTTGTACAACATACATTTCCCAAGTCAAGCTCATTTGATAAAATTACATAATGATGATTTTACTAAGTCCAAAAGAAACAGATTGAACAAAATTTTAGAATTTTCTGTCTTCTGACAAGAAAGAAAGATCCATGGCAAGACCACCCCATCCCAAAATTCAGATTACTACTAGAACAGTGTAACTCTGAAAATGAATTACAGTCATACCTGTAGTCTGGAAATGTTGCTAACAGGGTTTTTGTTTGTTTGTTTGTTTGTTTGTTTGTTTTTAAAAAAAGCAGTAAAGACTGAATGCAAATCTGATACTTATGTGATTTGTTTTGCCTGTTGTTCAATTATAGCTGAGTTCCTATTAATGTTACCCTTCCACTTCATTTGAAATGCTTTTTGCATTGTAATGAGATGCTAAAATATCCCAAGGCTGAATGGAAGGTGGAAGATTGTTATCACCCTCATTGTACTGCTCCCAATGTTGACAATTCAAATGCTGTTCATGGAACAACCAGATCTCCCATTTGCACTCTGGCAGGTGGAGAAAATTTAAATAAGTTTAAATTACAATAACGAATCTGAATTATAGCAGGGGTGAGCAATATTAATTGAGGCAATGCACTGACAAACAGTAC
Organism: Podarcis erhardii; assembly: GCF_964252035.2. Lineage (NCBI taxonomy): Eukaryota > Metazoa > Chordata > Lepidosauria > Squamata > Lacertidae > Podarcis > Podarcis erhardii. The sequence continues at coordinate 50,443,949 of NC_138498.1, read as the reverse complement.
CTATCTCTCAAAAATCAGAGGAAACAAAAGAGCTTGAAAACTGTAAACAAAATCAGTGCTGCCAAAATAAAACATATAAATAAGCATATCTTTTTCAGCAAAATAGTACTATTAGTAAAATAGTACTATTGTGAGCATCCTGTCCTCAAAGAAACTTTCAAAAGTAAAAATGTCAAGAAAGCTGTAAGAGGAAAGGAAGCCCATCTGCTGATAGAATTCTCTGATAAAAAGAATTGGTCAGGTTTAAAATGCACCTGAAAACTTGGGGAGGGAGGCGTAGTAGTAGTAGTATTCAATTTATTAGTCACCATATCGGAGTTACCAAGTGACTCAACAAAATTTTAAGATGGTAAAGATGGTCAAGTGTAGCACAAAATCAGAAAAAAGCCATGCATTACAATAAAAGTCACACCAACAATAGATATACAGTGGTACCTCGACTTAAGAACTTAATTTGTTCTGGAGGTCTGTTCTTAACCTGAAACTGTTCTTAACCTGAAGCCCCACTTTAGCTAATGGGGCCTCCCACTGCTGCTGCACGATTTCTGTTCTCATCCTGAAACAAAGTTCTTAACCCGAGGTACTATTTCTGGGTTAGTGGAGTCTGTAACCTGAAGTGTCTGTAACCTGAAGCGTCTGTAACACGAGGTACCACTGTACCAACATCATAAATGCCTGATCACTTTAATGCCCAATAGCAGAAATAAGTTTTTACCTGGCACTGAAAGAATGCTAATTATGGCACCAGGCAGACATCACTGGGCAGAATGGGGTGGCACAACTGAAAAGGCCTTCTCCCTTGGTACCACCCTCCCTCAATGGGGGCACCTGCAAGAAAACCTCAGATGAAGATCTAAGGTTCCAAGTAGTTTCATATAAGGAAAGGCACTCTGAAAGACACTGAGATCGTCAGCCAAATAGGCTTTTAATTAAAGGCATTTATATTGATCTTCCTCCTCATCTTATACAGTTGAGGTGAGCACGTTTTCTCCTCCTGTAAAAGTAGGGTTTTGCTATCTAAAGTAGAAAAACATATTAACTCTCTTTGTCAGGTTAGGTGTGGTGGAGCCTGGTCATTCTTAAACCTGATTAGAGGGGAACAAGCTGAAGCTGGAACAGCTCGTCCTCTCTGGATGATCAGCCATCTGGAAAACGTAGCATTTCCCTGTGAGCCATATACTTCTTGAGTGTATGTTTGTGTGGGGGTAGGAAGTACTAATGGCGATGTTAAGTGCTAGGTTTTCCTAATTAAGAGAGGAGAAGCGAGAGATCCAGCTTTGTGTTTCCTGAGCTAAGAGCCAGTTGGAAAGGACTTTGCCCTGAGACTATTACTGAGTAAAATAGAACAATTAGTCTGTATCCATCTCAGTTCTTAAAACATTAAAAGTGGCTTGCTGGTGGCGATGGCAAGAATTTTCCCATTTCAGTTTGTAAGATTTTATGATACAAAGATCAATTGGTCATTAACTCACAAGGACATATCACATATTTGGATCATGATTTATTCCAGTTTATCTGCCCTTCCATTTTATGATTTCGCATGAACAAAGCTTCCACTTGCGAAGCATACAAGTCTATTTAAACCCTATTCCAGTGTTCAGTTTTCTCCTGTGAAACCCCAACCCCCCAAATCTTAGGAATATAGTAAGCTGCCATATATGAAGGTCCATCGAGCTCGGTATTGTCTACAATAGCTGGCAGCAGATCTCCAGGGTTTCAGATGAGGGGTCTCCCAGCTCTCCTGGAGATACTAGGGACTGAAATGGCAGTCTTCTGCATGAAAAGCTGGTGCTTTGCCACTGTGCTACAGCCTTTCCTCTGTTCTATTATGTGCAAAGAAGCTCTCTTGTGCACACAAACAAGTGAGAAGGAAGTTTTTAATGTGTGGTATTTTAGTGTATTTTTGGTTTCTGTGGAAGCCGCCCAGAGTGGCTGGGGAAACCCAGCCAGATGGGCGGGCGGGGTACAAATAATAAATTATTATTATTATTATTATTATTATTATTATTATTATTATTATTAGAAGAAGAAGAAGAAGAAGAAGCAGGGTTGCACTGCCAAGCCCTTCCCTTCCAGTGTATCATTGTGCACAGTTTAGGACTCCCAGTCTCAAAACCATGATTGTGTATTAATACACTTCCAGCTTGCAAACAGACAGCATCAGAACCTATTTGAGGTGAGTGAAACCAAGGCTGTGGACAAGTTGGTGTATCGCAATGGTTCCCAATTGGTGGTCCAGGGAGTCTGTGGCTCCATTCACATAACAAAAACTACCATAGAGATATAAAAACTTTCAAAAGTAGGGAGTCCATGGCTCGGCTTTTGAAAAACAGGGGGTCTGTAGTACTTAGCTAACTGGGAACCATTGGTCGATCACATGGTGCAGTTGCTGGAGCGAGAGAGTCTCGATGTTGCATGAATAAGGGGCAAGGATTCTTGAGACAACAGCTAACTATGGCTTATTAATAGGCTACTTTTCTGAAGTTTTCTCCTCTGGGCAGAGTTTGGTGTTTTGACTATAGGCTGAATCCACAAGTCCAAAGAGTGACAAGATTCGTCTACCTTTAACAGTCACTTCAAAGGAAATGTTTTAGAAGAAAACCTTCAGCTACTGCAATCCCAAATTCTACATAGCTATTGGATACACAACCCCTGTTTGAATCTGGCTAAAGTCCCAGCTTGAGGCTTAAGTCCTTAAAAGGTAAATCAGTATTTTATCAATCAAAGGTTTCTGAGGAGGAAAAGGAAGAGGAAGAGACCATGTTATTTTAAGACAAAAGGCCTATCCAATCCAAATGCCTCTTGGAAGCCCAGAAGCAAGACATGAATGCAATTGCCCTCTCTTGACTGTTGTTCCTCAGCACTTGATCTTCAGAGGCACACTGCCTCTGATTCTGAAATCCATCACAACAGGTGGTTATTTGTTTTAGGTCTTTACAGAACAGAACAAGTAACAAACTATTGCTCCAAGTTGATTTCATCTGAATACCATATTAATTAACCCTCTTCCAAGATCTGACAAACACTGAAAACATCACAACAAAATAATTCCCATTTTTATTAATTAAAATTTTTATTTATAAAAAGAAGAGAAAGATGAAAAGAGGATTCGGTGAGGAAAAACTCAGTTTTCAATGTAGTTCTATTTTCATATGTTTAACTGTAGGCACATGGAGTTTATTATCTCCTAAGCAGAATGAAAAGTTAAAGAAATGTCCACTTATAGTTAAGGGGTGAGAATGTGAAATATTCAGATATGATATCAGTTTTTACTATTGCAGACTCATCTATATACATACAGAAATTTTCATTTTCCATTACCACAATGGTACTACAGGAACACTTTTGGAAACTGGTTACATTGGCAGTTGCTGGGTTAACCTGAGGATGCTTTCAGCAGCATTCTTTCAAGAAGCAATTGCAGCAGTGTCATGTCAAGATGACATGGCAGAGCTCTTTAGCAGACAATCTGCTATTCTCTAGGAGGCCAGAGGATTCTGATCCATTCACAGGCAACTATAGTTGGAAGCAGAAAAGCCTCAGGTGTGCACAGAGGCATTTGCCTGAACATGGGACTCTGTATTTGTAATGGCAGCCAGGTTTTAAAAGCAGCATGTCTGTGAGATTGCTGGGTGGGAGTAATGACCCTAAAGCTTAATGCATGTGCAGAGTTTCCTGTGCACAGTTTTATGGTGCTAGATTGGTATAGTGTAGTCTTCCCCTCTCTGATGCCCTCCGAACACTTCAGGTTACAGTCACCATCAACCCTAGTTAGCATGGTCAATATTTGGGGATAATGGAAGTTGTAGTCCAAACATTTGGAGGGCAACACATTGAGCAAGGCCACTGTACAGTGGCTACAGTCTTGGGACTGCTTTGACCCTTGTTTAGATCCTTAATTATCCATGAGACTCATTGACTGACCATGAGCCTCTCTCACTTGCAGGCGTGCTGGGTTCCACCCAACACTGGGGTGGGGTGGGGGGCAATGCTTGCATGTGATAAGGCCTGATAGGGCCCAGTGCGCCCTTTAAAAGTCCTGAGGGGCCCCGCTGCTGCTGCGGGAGGGCCCTACAGAGCCCGTCACAGCTGTGGGAAGGCTCAACAGGCCCTGTCCATCTGCATAATATTGGGGGGGGGGTCTCAGCCCCTCGGCCTCCCCCATAGATGGCACATCGGCTCATTTGTGGCCAAATCTAATGCAGAATGTTGCTAGTAATAAACAATCATGTTGTGGCAGTATGACCTGGATAAAATTATTCATTGCAAAGATTCAGAAAGAAAGAAAGAAATGTTATTTTACAGCTGTATCGTTTCTTTTAAGCTGTTTTGAGTTCAGGTTTACAGAATAATGTTTTCTGAAGTCCAAGAAATTTGCCAGCATTTTCAGCTCCTAATGGAGGAGTTTTGACCCTGAAATGCTTGGGTATCTGAATTTTAGTTGCTATAAACTTTAAAACTTTTTAAAAACACGTGCACTTTCTGAAATAATATACCTGGTCTTGTACAGTGCAGTATTGCCACCCTAAGATAATATTGAATATTCTACATCACCGGCCTTATAACAGAAAAATTGAGTTCTTTGCATAGTTTAGGGTTGGCACTGGAGGAGAACAAGGTTCTTGGCCTTTTAACAGCTGCGTGGCATGCAGAGATCCAATAGGTTAAGCCTTTTCTATTAAGGAAACATGCTTTTGGAGAAAGCTTCAGATGTCTTATCATTTGTGTGTAGCCCCAGGTTTGTTTCCAGACCACAAAATAGGACACATATTTGAAAATGGCACAACATATATGCAAATTTTATGAAAAATTTTATGACCTATTTTGTGAATGAGGTGAAGGGCCCAATGTACAAAAAGTGTACTGGGCCCAGAATATCCTGTTGGCACTTCTGTCCTGGAGAATCAAGATCCCATGTTAATGCCCTAAAGGTAAAGGGACCCCTGACCATTAAGTCCAGTTGTGGCCGACTCTGGGGTTGCGGTGCTCATCTCACTTTACTGGCCAAGGGAGCCGCTGTACAGCTTCCAGGTCATGTGGCCAGCATGACTAAGCCAATTCTGGTGAACCAGAGGAGCGCATGGAAACGCCGTTTACCTTCCCGTCGCTGGAGCGGTACCTATTTATCTACTTGCACTTTGTGCTTTCGAACAGCTAGGTTGGCAGGAGCAGGGACCGAACAACAGGAGCTCACCCTGTCGCAGGGATTCGAACCACCAACCTTCTGATCGGCAAATCCTAGGCTCTGTGGTTTAACCCACAGCGCCACCCGCATCCCTACTGTTAATGCCCTAGGCAGCTCCAAAAGGGCACAAAATCATTTAAAGAGCAACACTATGTATGCTTACTCAGAAGTAAACTCAGCTGTGTTCAATGGCTCTTGCTCTCTTGAGTATGTGTGCACAGGACTGCAGCTGCAAATTACTGTAGTATTAAAAAAGAAATTCTGAGATATTACATGTTCCCCAAATACACTTGCAGCTTTTAACATAGCATGTACTTTGGCCCTTAGATTTCCTTCCTTTCATCACTCTTGGCCAGGATTTAAATTCTGAAAGAGATCATCTGCTTAGGTGTTCTTAAAAAGTAACTGGTTGTTTCATCTATTTTCTGACAACTTTGTCATATCATGCCCTCTAGCATACAACATTGAAATTCCAAAGATTAAATCATGAATGTAATTATAAAAGATTTGGAAGAGCTGAATGAATCATAAGGGTCAGCCTATGTTCTCCACTACTTAACAAGCTTTGGCTACATTGATTTTTGCTGAGTAACTTATTAATATGATGCTTGGGAAAGAACATAGCATTTTTATCCAAATCAAATAACTGCATCTAATGCTCTAACAATAGGCATTATGAAGTATAATTTTCAACTCTATTATATAACAAATGTCTATCACTCCTATTTGACTGTGAATACATACATTAGAATTAGCTAGAGAGTTCCCAGTGCTGTTTTATCCATTGGTTGCTTGCTCATATCTTTGAATCCCTACACCAGAGCTATCCAAACTTTTCTTGTTGGTGACACACTTTTTAGACATGCACCATTTCATGACACAGTAATTCAGTTTTACTAGCAAACTGGAGGTTAAACAAACCCCTTTCCAGCCCCAGGAGGAGTGTGGGGAGCATTCACATTTGGAAAGCTCTGCCCTACACTCTTATATGTGCAATCTGAGGGAATAGAAAAATATACTGAAAAGGACACCTGAGATCCCTGCTTCTGGGAACAGAGAGCAAGTCTGGTTTAGCAACTTGGGCTTTATGCGCAATGTCAACCAAGCCTGCTGAGCAGCCTGCTGGGTACCAAGTAAAGCCTGATCTACACATGCAAGAGAATGCAGCAGCAGAATGAACAGAATCACTTCCTATTGTAGGTGGGGAAGACATGTTTTAATGCTCCATGCAAGCAGAAAAGAAACAATTAGGAGAAGCATTTTGTACACTCCATTTGTTGCTAATCTAGTTTTCTAGGTAGCATTAAAATAGCCTTTCCTATGTCATCAGAACAAGTACAGTCTGTTTTACAAACTCATTCTAGTGTCACTGAAGACCAGACTTAAGTGGTTGGGGTAGGGGACACCTGTGAGAGCCAAGAGTCATCCTATCTATGTTTTATAACAAGTAACCAAAGTCAAAACTACTAATGAAAGCATTCAGCTTTCACTTCCCCCGTCATTTGCAGGTAGAGAATAGGACTTCATAAACTTTCTCCCAACTATCTTTTACAGAACTTTATTTTACAATAATAATAATAATAAAATCAATTAACAGTTTCGCATACATATTGGCATTTTTCTTTTTTGAAATCATAACATTTGGGTGGGGGTATATGCCTTGGCACGGGTCCTGTCAAACAGAGAAGCATAAGCTTCATCCTCTTATTATTAAGGTCTACAAAATCAGCTTGTTGATTCTTGTACGTACCAGCATTGCAAATCCTCCAAACTTGGAATCCTCCAATTGAAATATAATCTGACTTAAGTGGGGCAGGAAAACAGAGCACTCTTCTCTGTGCATGTGATTTTGCCTATCCAGGTAACTCTTTTGGGGGTTCTTCCTTTCTCCGGGCCTCATTTCTAATTTTCTAATTGGCTAGTATTCAGTAATGATACTAGTTTTCACCAAACTGAATCAACCTTTTTACTAGCATTCCAAGACATCAGGCTGATTTTTTTTACCACTCTTTGCAAATTTGGAGTCTTTTGTATATACTACCTTGATTTTCAATAGATAGATTTTTTTAAAAAGCATATACAGATTATTTAGATTATTTTGATGCAGGTGTAAAGCGCTTAACAGACCTTGGAACTGAGCATCTAGTAATTTCTCAGTGAAGATAAAGAACCTCAGTAATAGCCTATGGCAGACAAAGTGGGAATAAAAATTGAATTACGAATAAATAATGAAGGATTGACTTTGACCTGCTATTATCACTGCTGTTCTATCAGATGCACTCTATCAATGTGCCAAAGAAACATGATGAGAACATTTTTGTGTGTAGAATCAATATAACTATCATTATTCAGACAATGAATGCTCCAGTTCCCTATTTGCAACCTGTTGTTCAGAGCTATGTCTTATAGCCAATGCCCAACTAACTCTTATTTCCATTTACTTTTTACATCTGTGAGACTATGGTTCAAATCCCTCTGCAGCGGTGAAGGTCACTGGGTAACTTTGAACTAGTCACTATCTCTCAGCCTAGCCCACCTCACAGGGTTGTTGTAAGGATAAAATGAGTAAATGGACAACCACCTATGCCACTTTGAGTTCCTTGGAGGAAAGGTGAACTATAAATGTAATAATAAATAATTTCAATATTTATATTTTCACTTTTTCTATATTATTTGTTTGTTTTTTATTGAGATTTTTCAAGGAAACAAAAACTACATAATAATATGTCGAGAAAGGACACCTGGGAACCGCCCTGATATCTACAGGTATAGAGCAGATAGATAGATAGATAGATGATAGATAGATAGATAGATAGATAATAAACCTTGAAATGCATGTTCAGCAGTAGCACAGAATAAGTGTGCAGTGTGTGGTAACTGATGTTTGAGGTTATTATTGGAAGAACCCAGTACTTGAATTGTAACAAGGCTTTGCGTCAATCTCCTATGCTAGCAGGGATAGACCTATACTGATAACCATTCCTTTTGCTAGGGGGAAATACTTTTGACGTGTCACCTCAGTAGTCCCATTCAGACATCATCCATTCTAAATTTTAAGGATAGGTGGATGCAGAGAACACACTCAACCCGTTGTGCCTGCTACTTTAGAGTTTTTCTCATTAGCTCCTACATTCAAGTTGTCCATGCCAGAAACCTTCCATGGGAATTCAAAATTTTTACCTCTCCTAGGAGAGGTAGGCTTATCTGTCACTCTTGACCCACCAGATCTGAGAGCATATATAACATGGGGAATATTTCCCCCTGTTAGTTGTCACTTCCCTTGACCCAAGGATGATGTACACTGACTCTACATGGGTAGCCTCTAGATGTGCATGATGTGGATAATCTTCCAAGTGTCTTAGTGTAGGATAGCAAGAATTTTAATATTTTGTTTTCTTAAAAGTCTCTGCTTTCCCTTTGACCCTTATTGCTTAGTAAATATTCCCCACCCTTATATAGGCATTGGGAGGAATCAGCTGCACAAAATATATTGGATAGAGGGATCTGATAATTCCTTTGTAAATCATCAAAATACAAAAGCCTGTCCTCCACATGTGCAAAATGTGTCTCACATGTTTCTCAAGGAGAAAACTAGACAGGATGATTTTGTGCACTTGAATTACAATGTGATGCCCCAAATTCAAAGTGTGAAACTGCCATCTCATCTTCTTTTCTTTTAGGAAACCAACTGTGTCCTTTGATGAAGAGCAGGCATAACTTTGTAAAAGAAAAAAGTTTTAATAAGAACACAGAGCATAGGTGTTATTTCTTGTTTCCAAAGAGAAAAGGCTCCTGCAGGTGAGAACCAAGAAAAGAAAATATGGTGATAGAAGAGGGCTTCAGGTATCAGGTGTATATTTTTATTATTTTAATAATGTTTCAACATTTCACTTTAATTGCATTTAACCTTTCAGAATGTATTAGGCTTGATTTTTGTGTGTTGTGCATTTCTGACTCTCCCCCTCTTACGCTGCATTCCATCTCTCCTTATCTACCTCTGAAAGTGGTACAAATGGCAGGATATTTTAGCACCAGAGTGTAAATCAGCTATCCTTGAAGCTATCTGAGACCCAGGAAAAGGATTTTATGATGCTCTTCCCTCAATGAAGGCTCGGTTGCCAGGGTAACACCAGACACCTGAGACGTAAAGTGGCCAAATGGTCTGGGCACATCGGGGCCACTCCAAGGTGATTGCGGGGGTGAAGATACCAGTATGGAGCCATGCATGTTTTACTTCTCAAGACCTGTAACCTTTCCTGACGTATGTGAAGATGTTTTAGGATTCTTTGCTTGCTGTGTTTGAGCTACTATATAAGCTTTTGTTCTGAAGTGCCTCGGGGCAGACCTTCTCAACCGGCATGTTGAGTTGAGTGAGCTCTGTCCTACTGCAATAGCTGTAATAAACACTGGGTCCCTAAATCCAGATGCTGGACTTGAGAATAGTTTCATTGGTTCTGTGATTTATTCAAAAGGTGATTGTTCCTCACCTGGGTAATGAACAAGGTGGTGTAGGGGTGAATTCTTATCACAGCCACTCATCAACATTTGTAAAAAGAAGCATGAAGTGGTTTGTGACAAACTGGTCAAGAGTTCCATTTAGAGTGCCTTGGCAAGCACCTTAAGAAAGTACACTGCACCTGCTTCTTTCTGCTTCTATTTGCTTCACTTTGACTCTAAACCTCCTAACTCTGCCCTGAATCCCTGCCTCACCTAGCTACGTCTTTCCTGTCTGACTGCCATTAGCTTTCCTGGGCCTGCAGATACCTAAATCTTCCACCCCAGAATGCTTCCTACCATAACACCTTCATTTTTGTTTACCACACTGGAAGGCTGCAGGGAAGACAGCAGGGTACAAATAACTAAGAAACCAACCAATCAACCTGGCTTGACCCCCTATGGGCAGCTGAGGAAGTAGTCCTAGTATTGTTTTATCAAACCAAAGTTGAGCAGGTGAACTCTAATGATCACTTTCCTATCAGATTTGAGCAGAATGGGAAAAGGCAGGGGTATAAATAAATATAATAATAATAGATGATACTGTAAAAGTCGGCAACAATAAGCAATTGATGATGGCTGGTGGGCATGACACAGAGGAATCAGCTGAGTAGAGGGATCAGCTGAAAGGACATACCTGTGCAAAAATTGTAATAAGAACTGCTGAAAGCAATTGTTCTAAATCAAATATTCAAAGCAAACACCAAGTCATCAAATATGCTGTCTTCAAATGTTTGGATTTAAATAATATTTGAAAGTGCACATCTGCTAATTCTATACTCAGCAGTTTATTTGTTCTTTTCAATATTCATGCAGCTCATTTCTTATAGATCTCTTTGAAATTATGGAAGTTGGCAGCACACGCCATGTGATCAGTGTAAAGGAGACAATTATTCTGTTGAAGGAAAGGGCACTAGAAAAGTTAACTGAAGATGCGGCTGATGTGGTGGGGCAGAAGCACCCTCCTAGTAGTCTAGCTTACTTAGATGGGAGAAAGGTCAGGCAGGGTGGTGACAAGGTCAGGGCTGTGCAGAAGCACTGACGGGAGTAGCAGATTGGTTGGACTGATGCATCTGCACAGTCCCAACCTTGTCACTGCCCTGGTAAGCTGTAGTGACACTATTGTCCATGGCTCCACCTCACCACACTGGCCACTACTCCAGCATTGTTTATGGTTTTCTGTTTCTGAAGAATACAGACACAACACAGAGACCTGTTGTGAATGCCTCAAATTAGGAAGGAAGTTTGACTGGATCATCATCCTTTCCCTTGTAAAAAGTTGGCCTGCAAGTATGACAGTTATCAATAATAATAAACACATTGGATGTGCAACAATTATTCATATCTGCAATACACTGGAAAGAGGTGGGGGGGAGGGAAAACTGTGATTTTGAATGGACAGCATAGAATCATAGAACTGTAGAATTGGAAGGGACCACTTAGGTTATCTTTGGCCCAGTGTAGGGCTCAGACCCACAGCCCTGAGAATAATAGTCTCATGCTCTATCAACTGAATATGGTGTGCAATTAGGAAAATTATGGATAATAATAGTCATGGAATGCAAAACAATTACATGGCTGTGTGTTTTGAATACCATCTTTGCTCTTGAAGGTAAGTATTCTAAACTTCTGAAGGCAAAAGTATTCAGGGAATCACTATACTTCAGAGCTGCAAGAGATGATGGAAATTATCTAAACCATACCTCCTGCTCCAGTGCAGGAATCTGCAGCTACCACAGCCCAGAGAGATGGCCCATCTATTCTCTGCTTAAAGAGAAAAAGCTTTCTAATCTCCCCCCCCCCCCCCCGCAGCCTGTTACATAGCCAAACAGCTCTTCCTATTAGGAAGCTTCTCTTAATGGCTATCCAAAATCTGCTTCCTTGCCATTTCCACCCATTAGTGGAACAACAAAAAGCAAATCTTCTTCATAGTCCTACATGACAGTCATTCAGATATTTGGTGGCCACTAACATGTCTCTCATTCAGCTTTTCTCTTGGCTAAATAAAGGAACAGGTTTTGCATAATTCTATGGAAAAATAAAACCACAAAAGCTAACAAAAACAAACAAAAGTACTCTGAAATAATGAAGAAGCCAAACTGCGGAGGAACAAATTTTCCTGGGAGCAAATATGAGAAGTAATGAATTCAGCTCAACGTTTACATGAACTGAAATACAGGTTATTCACCGAAGCAGAGAAAATACCCAATTTCATTTCATGAATATCAAGAGGCAAATTCATTTTGGCTGCAGTGAAAGTACAAAGCAAAAGATATAGGATGGTAGAAAAAAATCAGGAAGATGGCTAAAGTGTAAAACCAATTAATATACTGAGCCATCTGAAGGGGATTTGGGATTTTGTCACAGGACAGCATTCTGGTGCAGAAAATCCTTTCGAAGCATCCGGTTAGAGATACATTAAAAAAGTAGCTGGAGCTGACTCCCAAGGGACCTGCCCCTGACTAATCATTAATGCTTTGACATGCCTCAAGTGGATTAGCCTGTTATACTAAACTGTCTCACCTACCCTTTGTGAATTGGAGCCCTGGGCATTTGTTAACAGGAAAAGGTCAACTTGTTTAAAGCAGTCACTTCAGTCCCACAGCAACACCCCCGCTATTCCTATCGTGGTGGAGCTCCTCCAGGCAGTGACATGACTCTTCCCCCACCCCCACACAATGTACATGGGGAGAAAAAAACTATCACCCCTGGATATTTTAGAGTCATAAAAGAAGCATGTTGGCTTTTAATTATTCAAACATTTGCCAAGTTTGAGAAATAATGGGGAGGCTTTGCTGGGCTGGTGTAGGAGAAAGGGAGCAGAGATGCAGGAAGGTAGCCTTTGCTGCCAGCCACGCAGATACGACACAAGGCTACTGGCCAGTTTTCACAAAAGATGATAAGACAGGAGCATAAGCCTCAAGAAGGTTGTGAGGTCAAGCTGATCAATGGATAATCAGAGCAATAAGGATTGGCAAATACATACACATACTGCTCTTTCCAGCTATAACTCTGTGCTGGGTCCTGCAGGAGGCTGCTGAAAGGATGTGATTGACCCTGCTATGAACATAGATGAAATGTTACTTTTACATGGGGATGGGGTAGTTGAAATGCAAGGGAGAAGAAAATACTTAGTCTTACAACAGAGTCCACCTGCATTCCTCACAGAGTGATCTCTGCAAAAGGAAACATAATTACAATTAAAGAATCTTATCAAATAATTAACACCTGGAATACTGTATCCAATTCTGGACACTACAATTTAAGAAGCATGTTGACAAGCTGGAATGTGTGCAGAGGAGGGCAACCCAGATGATTAAGGGTTTGGAAACTAAGCCTTACAAGGAGTGCTTGAAGGAGCTGCATATGTTTAGCCCTGAAAAGGAGAGACTGAGAGGAAATATGATAGCCATCTTCAAATATTTTAAGGGCTGTCACATGGAAGAGGGAGCCTGCTTGTTTTCACTTACTCTAGAGGGCAGGACTGGAACCAATGGCTTCAAGCTACAAGAAAGGAAATTCTGACTAAACATTTAGGAAAAAATTCTGACAGTAAGAGCTGTTCAGCAGTGGAACAGAGGTGGCGGGCTCTCCTTCCTTGGAGGTTTTTAAGCAGAGGTTGGATAGCCATCTGTCATGGATGCTCTAGCTAAGATTCCTGCATGGCAGGGGGTTGGACTAGACGACCCTTGCATTCCTTCCAACTCTAGCATTCTGTGGTTTTGGTCTTTTGAGTATTGCGTCAAGCTGAACCAAAAGCAATCTCCAAACTTCTCAGCCCTATCAAAAAGCTGTGAAGAAAAACTGCTGCTGGTATCTGGGTTCCTCATCACTTCCCCAGCACCCAGGCAGGCTGATTGGTTGGGACACACACACACACACACACACACACACACACACACACACACACTTTCTACCTCCACCTCTGTGCTGGGCCATGCAGGAGCACACTGATAGGACTGTGCTATGAACACAGATTTTACACAGGGAGGGTAAAAGAGGCTGGTTGAAATGATACCATGCAGTGCAGTTGAGAAACAGATGAGAAAGAGAAAAGACTATTTCTATCTTGTAACAGGTTCCACCTGTAATCCACATCAAGTATCAAGGTAACACTCAGGCTAGGAATTCTCCAAACATTCCCTTGAGATTCACTCTGGTCATAAGGAGACATCAAAACAGTGTTCCTTTGGTTCTTCTTGGAGACTTTGGTCCTTTGTTAAAGGGTTAAACACAAGGTGGGGGAATATTTGGGATCTGTCACACAGGTCCCAAATCATTTATGGAAGGTATGGAAAACCTTCAGCCTGGGCCCATGCCTAATTTTATATGACCCTCACCCTAATTATAGCAGAATTGTAAGGAGTGAAACAAAGCAGAGAGAGAGGTAGGGAGAACAAGGTGGCCTGCTCACTTTTTACTCTGGCACCACCCACCTTTGATTATGGCCCTGCCTACCATTTGCTTCTGACCCACCCACCATTGCCATGCAGTCCCTCAACAGGTTCTCCACCTGGGTTCAGAGTTTTATATAAAAGCAGCGCCTTGAACTGTACCTTGGAAATGAACCAGTTAGCTAGTTAAGCTGTTACAACATAGAGCTCACAGGTTTCCTACAAGTGGTCCCAGTCAGCAGTCTGGCTGCAGCGTTCTGAACCAACAGCAGTTTCTGAACCCTATTCAGAGGCACCCCCATGTTTTGCATGTTAAATATCTCAACTGATGTAACTAAGGCTTGTGTCACCAGAACGAGACCTGACATCTCCAGGAATGAGCAGATTTAGGGCACCAATTTTCAGCTGTGCAAAGGTGTTCCTGGTCACTTGCTAAAACCTGAGCTTCAGATTCATACCCACATCCAGGAAAACACTGAGTTTTCAAGGGAAATGAAACCCCACCCAAGAAACCTTATTCCTTACCTGCCATTTTACTCAGGAGTAGCACCAATGTCCTGTTTACTTTAAGCTTCAGTTTGTTTATCCTTACTCTGCCTAATATCAGTGCCAAATATCCCACATCCTTTCCAAAAAACCTCATTGCCCTTTTTTTTCCACATTTGTGTCAAATCTGCACAGATGTTACAGACCATCTGCTCAAAACAATATCAAATGATCACATGTTTCTGCTATACATATGCCCAGTATTTAATTCCATTTCCAAGCCTTCACCAGTTTAACATATATATTGTAATGTATCCAGGAATAAACACTTGTACAATTCTGAAATCAAATCTACTGCTTTGTGTGGGTGTTTAATAGAATCTCCGCACTTGAGTAATTCCCAAGGCCTTTGAGACTCTTGGTTGATGAATTCTCTTTGCTTACCCTGGTCTAGTAATCTTGAACTTCACTCACGTTTTAGCACAATATGTAATATGCTGCTATATGTAGACCCTACCAAAGAGTTTCTTGCTTTATCCCTCAAAGATAATAAAGTCCCATTAGTCTTGTTTATACATTGTCATTAAAACAAATTAGCACCACATGATATCTTGCCTCCCGCCCCCCCCCCCCCAAGGCATGGAATTTTACAATATAAACAACCAGGCCCACCATTAGGCAGAGTGAGGCAACCCCCTCAGGAAACTGGTTTTGGGTGTTGTGAAAGGGCAGCTAATGTGTTAGTTATTTAATTTATTATTACTGCATTTTAGTCCCAAGGAGAGATGCCTGTGGGCATTTCTACCTCAAGTGCCAAAAAACATAGCCGGCCTTGGGTGCAATCAGGCACAGCACCAGAAGTCAGTGAGGCTGTACACTAGATGAGGGCCCAGAAGCTTAAAAGGGTCCCTCGCTGGCCTAACCCAGCTGCATCACCATTTCAAGCTCTACCCTACAGCCTCCCAAATGCTTTTCAGTGGCAGTGCCTGTGCTGGACCCGGGGGAAAGGTACCGTGAGCGTAGTCTGAGTCCACACGAAGAGGGGCGAGGTCCGAGGCGGAGAGCCGGGCGGGGAACAGGAACGCTGGAACAGGAGGCCGAGCAGGGAACAGGAACACCGGATGGTCAGGAACAGGAGGCCGAGCAGGGAACAGGAGCACCGGATGGTCAGGAACAGGAGGCCAAGCAGGGATCAGGAACACAGGAAGGTCCAAAGCCAACAACGACGTTGCTCCCGCAACCTGGGACCGGGCTGACTGGGCTTTTATCCTCTTCTAAGGCCAGGGGCGGTCCCGGCCCCCAGGAGCCCCGCCTCCTCTGGCCTTAAGGCGAGCACTCCTCCTGGGAGCAACCAGTTCCCTTCGCCTCTCTGCCCTAAGCCTCTGCAGATCAGGAGAGGCCGAAGGGTTACTGGGCCCTGGAGGAGGCTCACCTGTAGCCACTGAGTCCTCAAGCCCCTCTGGGGCCTGAAGGGTTTCACCTGGGGCCAGCTCCTGGTGCTCTGCCACAGGTGCAGGCTCTTCAGCATCTAGGCCTTGCCCCAGTTCAGCCAGCCCTGGAGGCGGGGACTCCTGTGCAGGCTGGGATTCCTCTGGTTCATCCTCTGAATCGGAATCCCAGGCCATCACAGTGCCACTCTCAAATAGGAGTCAAGCTTAGCTCCTATCCACAGAGGCCACCCACCATTTTATGTTACCTAAAATGCAATGCTTCCACCCAAAGATGCATTTCATAAATCTATAATCTAGGAAAGACTTCCCAGCATCTTTGGATCCATAAACCCGCCTTGACACACACACGCCTGAAACATCCAGGCCAATGGATACGGCCTTGCCTGCCTCATCTCGCTCAGGGCACATCCACTCGAGGCAGCTCTCACCATCCCTATGCAATGGGAACCAATGGCTGCTGTGCTGGTCCGGGGGGGGGGAGGTTGCTGTGGGGCGAGGTCCAGGACCTGAGTTGAGGGTCGGTAGACAGTCCTCCTCAGGCAAAGCGGGGTCCACAGAGGGAAGCCGAGCAAGGACAGGAACTCTGGGGGAAACAGGACTGGATGCTGGCCGAAACAGCTCATCAACGACATTGCTCCCGCAACCTGGGACCGGGCTGATTGGCCTTTATATTCTCTGAGGCCAGGGGCGGTCCCAGCCCCCAGGAGACCCGCCTCTCCTGGCCTTAAGGCGAGCACTCCTCCTGGGAGCCTCATCTCGCTCAGGGCACATCCACTCGAGGCAGCTCTCACCATCCCTATGCAATGGGAACCAATGGCTGCTGTGCTGGTCCGGGGGGGGGGAGGTTGCTGTGGGGCGAGGTCCAGGACCTGAGTTGAGGGTCGGTAGACAGTCCTCCTCAGGCAAAGCGGGGTCCACAGAGGGAAGCCGAGCAAGGACAGGAACTCTGGGGGAAACAGGACTGGATGCTGGCCGAAACAGCTCATCAACGACATTGCTCCCGCAACCTGGGACCGGGCTGATTGGCCTTTATATTCTCTGAGGCCAGGGGCGGTCCCAGCCCCCAGGAGACCCGCCTCTCCTGGCCTTAAGGCGAGCACTCCTCCTGGGAGAAACCAGTTCCCTTCGCCTCTCTGCCCTGAGCCTCTGCAGTTCAGGAGAGGCTGAAGGGTTACTGAGCCCAAGGGGAGACTCACCTGTAGGCACTGAGTCCTCAACCACCTCTGGAGCCAGAGTGGATTCACCTGGTTCCTGCTCCTGAGGATCTGGCACAGGTGCAGGCGCTTCAGAATCAAGGCCCTGCCCCAGTTCAGCCGGCCCTGGAGGCGGGGACTCCTGTGCAGGCTGGGATTCCTCCGGTTCAGCCTCTGAATCAGATTCCCAGGCCATCACAGCTGCAGAATAAGGCAATGGCCCTTTAAACAACTGAACCTTCTTGTTGGCCCCACTCCCTCTAGGGCGTTATCAAACTGGCCGGCCAGCGGTTCGGTGGTCATTCACACTACCCTGTTCTCACCTTACCTGGTCCCAGGTCTTCAATACATAATAACTCTGCTGACATTCTGGGTGCCCTGGACTCTTACTTGTCCCCACAGTGGGGACCCCAACTAGAGGGGAACAGAGGAAGAGCATCATGACTGGACAGCACTACCCTTGTCTTGAATACATTACATGAATGCAGAAGGCTTTGAGTTTGAATTTCAGATCAATTCAGGGGGCTTCCAATATAGCTCCCAATTCTCCTTTCATCAATCTTACCCTTCAGTACTTTTATCAAATTCATCCTTCAGCTCTATAGCACTCCTCCAGGAATTGCTTTTAATTCATTTTTAATCTGTGGGTAGAAGATTACCCCACCCACAAGCACACTCAAATGTAGGACCGCATTCAAAGGTCACTTCCTGAGCAACATCATTCTATCACTCAGGATTTAACAGCATATGAGCTCTAAAAGTTTTAACTGACCTAAGTGCTCTACGACCATGCAGGTAAACTTGTGTTCTTCACCTGTGTAGCAACTCAAAAGTAGCACAAGGCTTCCTATATGAATTTAACATTTGCCCTTATAAGTAATGAGGTAAAGTGCCATTGAAGAATATACCAACTGCCAGCTTCTAGGCTGGATCCAATCTCTACAGCAGTGTTTCCCAACCTTGTGCCTCCAGCTGTTTTTGGACTACAATTCCCACCATCCCTTGCCACTGGTCTTGCTAGTCAGGGATGATGGGAGTTGTAGTTCAAAAACAGCTGGAGGCACAAGGTTGGGAAACACTGCTCTAGAGCAATGTTATCTGGCCCCTGGCAGGTAATGGTGATTAAAAAAGTATGCACTCACAAGAAAAAGAAAAACCAAGAGAGAGTTATTCTATACTTCAGTGTTCTTTCTAATTAGATAGCATATCTCATACCCAAGTTTGTTATTGCATATTTGCCCTTTAATTAAAAATGTGCCAGCTTTATAAACCCCAATCCCCTCATGAAGAGTTTGGCTGATGTCTCAAGAAAAGACACTGCTATCTGAGATGACAAATAGTGGCCCTCCACAGTATAGAGGGTTATTTTCTGCCATGAACATGAGACTTAAGAAATGAAAGGTAAGGTAGCTATGGCTGCACAATCATTTTAAAGCCTTGTAGAAAGGTGACATGAGCTTTATAGAGCTTAAATAAATTTTTGATACCAAACACTTCAGTTCTGTTCTAGGCATCACAATTTAAGAAGGCTATTGACAATCTGGAATGTGTGCAGAGAAGAGCAACCAAGATGATCAAGGATCTGGAAACCAAGCCTCATGAGGAACAGTTGAGAGAGCTGGATATGCTTAGCCTGGAAAATAGGAGACTGAAAGGACAGCCATTTTCAAATATCTAAAGGGCTGCTGCATGTAAGACAGAGCAAGCTTGTTTTCCCCTGTTCCGAAGGGTAGGACTTAAACCAATGGCTTCAAGTAAAAGAAAGGAAATTCTGTCTAAACACCAGGAAGAACTTTCTGACAGTAAGAGATGCTTGAGCTTGCTGGTCGGACAGAAGTTCGAATCTGTGTGATGGGGTGAGCTCCTGTTGCTTTGTCCCAGCTGCCGCCAACTTTGCAGTTCAAAAGCATACCAGAGCGAGTAGAGAAATAGGTACCGCTGTGGTGGAGAGATAAACAGTGTTTCCATGTGCTCCGCCTTCCATCACAGTGTTCTGTTGCACCAGAAGTGGTTTAGTCATGCTGGCCACATGACTTGAAAAGCGACAAATGCCAGCTCTCTCAGCCTGAAGCGAGATGAGCGCTGCACCCCATAGTCAAATTCAACTGGACCTAACTGTCCAGGGGTCCTTTACCTTTACTTTTATTAAGGTAACAAAGAGTGGCTCTGTGCCAGACGACAAATGGGTGGGCCTCACTGCCTCAACTCACTGGCAGCTTCAAGCTCATGAACCTCAAACTGCCAGTGAGCACATGGAAACACTCTCAGGTGAGAGACAGAACAATGCTTGATTTCTGTTGTACTCCAAGGCTGTGGCTATGGGAGAAACAAGAACCTTTTGGGGTGTTGATGCTGTGAGTCCTTCCTTCGTAGGCTCAGGTCATATGAATGTGTAAATAAACCATATATCTTAAAGACACCACAGTCTCTGCTGCATCTCATTCCAAAGGAAATACGAACCATGGGTAAGCACCAGGAACCCCTGGAATCTTGCACCACTCGGAGAATGGGGTGGCATGCAACAATATGAATATAATAAATTAAAAGTAAAATAAATGTTGGAGGGAAAAAACAAATGGCCCAGCAAGGTCCTGTACTCCACTGCCCCCCTTTTCTGCAATTATTCATGTTCAGGTGTATGAGTGTTAGATCTGTTGGGTTCTCAAACACAACTTTCCATCCCAGATTTTCTGGTTTGGGATTAAGACAATTATGACTGAGAGATTATAGAACCTAGACACGCTGACCTTCACTACTGCTGATTATGACTGAAAAAAGAATTGCAATACTAATAACAGAACAAGGCTAGAAAACAAAGCAGTCAACCATTCATATGAGTTTTAACCATGTAGGTACTGCTGGTTTGTTGCATTCATCATCAACAGAAGATAACAAGACTTGAAGAGGCAGGATTGGCTAAAGAAAAGATGCAAATGAAGCAACGCCAAGTATTGTTGCCTCAGGAATCGCCTGGATACTGTTCCTTTCAGAAAAATGCCCTATGCTTGCCAGTATTTTCGCTTGGAGGGCTAGGGTAAGCCATATGCATGCATTGATCCATGTTGAAGGTGATTAGATATGTTAGCACAGCCGCTCAGATATAATTTCTGCAGTCATCTCACAGAGAAAGCTCAAAACTATTTAACCCTTCTTGAGAAACAGCTTCTCAAATGCTGTAGTAGTATCCTTTGAAGAAATGAACATCCGTTGAAAGAAATAGTGTTTCTGTTTAAGCTCATGTTGAACTAATGACATTGCTAAGCAGAGTGACTGATTTCCCCCCAAGGTACACTTGTTTTTTCAAACATGGCACACATAGAGTCATTCACCAACAATATATTAGTTGATGTGTATCTGGTCAGCAAATTCCATTTGCATGCACATATAACTGCCTGCACACTCTGACTAGACATGATTTTACATGTCAGACACTTCAATAACAGTGGCCATAGCTGCAAACTAGAAAGGTTGCTCTGCAATATACACCATGCATCAATAAAATTTGAAACTCTTTTAAAATCAACCAAGCAACCAAACACACACACAAAAGTGTAGGACCTCATTTTGGTGGACTCAAGTCACTTTTACAGTTTTCTGTGTAGCCACAGTGGCTCCCACATAAATTTACACTTATGGCATTCATGAACATAGAAGAGTGTTGACTGAAAAGCTCCAACTTCCAATGGCACCAAATAACAATTATTATTGTTATTGTTATTACCCTGCCCATCTGGCTAGGTTTCCCCAGCCACTCTTAGCGAATATATTTAGGATGCATACTTGAATTTGCGAAGTGGCAGTTGTAGATCTACTGTTGTGGAAGTGAGATTCCACCAATAGAGACACAATTCTTAAATCATAATTTCAACACTATTTTTTATCATTATTTTAAAGCTCAAATGAATGTATGAAATGGCCCTCAAGTCAGGGCCAGCACTGGATAACCTGCTTCCCTAAGGCTACCTATATCACCTGTCTGTATTATCCGATGGTCAGATGGCTGATAAGTAAAAGAGTACATAAAAAGCAAAGGTAGAGGTGTTCCGCCATATGCAAAAGCTCAAAATCCACAGTTGGGTAATGTGTGGTTTGCGCATAACTTGCTTGTGCCTTGAAGCCTTGAAGAAGCACAAGCACTATAGCAATTTAGATTTACATAATATTTTTGTTAAATGTTTCATTTTTCTACAATGGACTGATCAAGAAAATACTGATTTTATAGTTTTGCACATGTTGATTAGAACCATTGTGTTAAGTGGGGTGCTAAAAAGAATTGAAAAATTAAATTATTATTTTTTAAAAAAGCATCAATACAATTATGTCTTCATAAGTGTCATCACATGCTGCCTAATGTAATGAACTGTCAGAGTAACCAGGTTTCTTGTGTATATGCCAATTCCCTTTATGTTGCCGTAGTTGATGTTAGTGTATAAATGAATGTTGTGGTGTGTCAACTGTACATCCTAGATGTCTGATGTTATCACTCATCTGGGTAAATGTGCATGCAGACATGTGGAATGAGTAGGAAAAGACTGAAAAGACTGAAAGTTAATAATGCTCCTTTTCATTTCTATGACCACATTCCTTTTTTAAACTTCACCAAAGTGTCCATGTATGCTTGGCAGGACTTCTCTTTTTTGTTTGAAACAGTAGTCCTTTGTCTTCTATATGCACCTTCATGGGTGGGTGCTGTGGAGATTGTCTAAGCTGCCTTGAAGCCAAGACCATCCTGCTGCCACCACCTCTCAGTTCAACCTAACTGTTGAGCAAGAGGAATTCCCAAGAGTTATGGCTCAATTTTCAATCTGTGAGGGGTCAACAGCCTGCTATCTCTCCAGTTAGCTGGGTGAGTTCCATCTGTTTTCCCTTTAACCCTCCTCTAGGTCTAAGCATGATGGCTTAACAGTACATACCAGCATTTAGGAGAAAGATATTTCAATTCATACTGTCAGATCCTAGATTCCAATTTTTAAAAAATCAAACAAAATCAAACAAAACAAAAAAACCCTATTGGGATTAGGGGTGGAGATATTAGGGGGAAACAAGTAGCATTAAAAAATAGAAAAGAAACAGAACTATTTACTCTCTAAGAGACCTACGCTAAAGAAGAATATCAAATATACTTGTGAGGAGTGTTTTCCAACAGATGACAAATTTTCACAGGAAATAACTGCTATTTTTAACTTTGTGAAATCAGGAGAGGGGTTGACGGGGCAGCAGATCCTCCATCAGTATGACCATGAAAGCTTGAGCATACATGGAGGGGAGAATTTTTAACACTTGGGATGTACATGAAGAGACATAGGTCATTGGCACCTTTCAACAACCTAGGAAGGTGGAAGTAAAAGATAGGCAATGTTTCCTAGTTCTTATCTTCTCTTGAAAGACTAGGGGTGTGGTGAGTTTCCAGCTTATGTGCATGGAGGATGCTTGAAATCTGACAGGTAAGTTTGTAATTGTGGTAGGTAATTTTTGTGGCATTTTTCATTTTTAAACCATGATACATTTTAGTTTCAGGCCTTTCCCCACAGTTGCTATCTCCAAATGTCTGTGCGCTCATATATTCAGCTTCAAAAAAATGTAAGTTGCCAATTTAAAAATAAATGTATGACTGTAGAAGTCTTCAGACTGGTAGCATAAACTAAGATGTAAAAATACCCAAATTCTGGGATGGAACCAAGCATGTCTATATTTACAAGAAGCTAAGAGGAAATTCCAGTGAATACTGTTTCATTTTATGTCACAAAATCGTATCAGGCTTTTGAGTTTTTCAGAAGTCTTTATTCGGCAAGATCATAGAATCGTAGAGAGGGAAGGGACCCCAAGGTTCACCTAGTCCAACCCCCTGCAGTGCTGGATTTCTCTCTACAGCTGTCCCTGGGTGGGCTCAAACCACCAACCTTCTGGTTAACAGCCAGACACACTTACCCATTGTGCCACAGTCTAAATGTTACACAGTGCAGGGGGAGGTGGAAAAATAAACAAAAACATACAAAAATTAGGTTGAATGTTGCAGCTATTAGGTCAGTTTATAGACTCAGTTCAGTGATGGAGATTGTAGTTGATAAGTCTCCCCTAGGGGTTACAGATACAAAGTTGTATACCTAGAATTCTGGAATAGAGAAGCAATTGTTGTTTCCCATTTTTGAAAGCACAAAAGACTGGTGGTTATACAGGTCCGTCCCATTCCTTAAATAAAACATAAAGATTCCTGGCTAGGCAGAAAGCAGATGCAAAGAAAAACATGATAGTCTGTATGTTAGCAAAACATTAATTTCGGTAGAAGAATCATTTGAATATAAATAGTGAGTATTACCTAGTGGCTTGGAGAGGATTTAACTCTCAAAATGCAAAGCCCATCTTTAGATGTTAGAAAATTATGTTGCTATAGTGCTTGTGCTTCTTCAAGGCTTCAAGGCACAAGCAAGTTATGCGCAAACCACACATTACCCAACTGTGGATTTTGAGCTTTTGCATATGGCGGAACACCTCTACCTTTGCTTTTTATGTACTCTTTTACTTATCAGCCATCTGACCATCGGATAATACAGACAGGTGATATAGGTAGCCTTAGGGAAGCAGAGTGACAACTCAGTGGAAGAGCATCTGCTTTGCATACAAGAGGTCCCAGGTTTAATCCCTTGCATTTCCAGGTAGGAGACACGCTATCCAGAAACTTTGGAGAGCTGCTGCCAGTCTGTGTAGATAATACTGAACTAGATGGATCAATGCTCTGACTTGGTATAAGGCAGCTTCCCAT
This sequence comes from Podarcis erhardii, assembly GCF_964252035.2. Classification (NCBI taxonomy): domain Eukaryota; kingdom Metazoa; phylum Chordata; class Lepidosauria; order Squamata; family Lacertidae; genus Podarcis; species Podarcis erhardii. The sequence goes on along the minus strand of NC_138498.1, from coordinate 50,419,986 downwards.
GTTCAAATGCATCCCATCAAACACTACCAACTATTGTGGACTTGAAACAGTGCTCATGTGTAGACAAAAATGCAGACAGAAAAAATGGATCTGTGTAACCCCTTAATTCCCTGGTGTGTACACAGACACTGATAGCCATCAATTAGAGTAGATCAGATTGACACATAAATACAATCAATTCATAACATTAGCTGCAAGTTACAGGGTTTGTATGAATGTGAAAGGACTTAAATGTCATGCTTGGGAGTAGGGGTGTTTGTTGAAATTTGTATCCATGTAGCTTTTTGTAAATAGTGACAAATCCAAATAAACTGAAAGTTATGTAAGTAATCAAATAATATGTTTTTCAGTTGGCCAGAAGCATAGTAATCTGTATTCATAAATGGTTCAACACAGTGTGTGCTGCCCAGAACTTAGCTATTTTTATAGTTATGAGGATTGCCAAGAAGACAAAAAATAGAGGGGAAAGCATTGAACGAGGATAAGCATTTAAACTTTGATGAGCAATAATAATAATTTTGGTCTTTAAAATGGAAGCAAAGACTAGAAGTGAAAGACAGAATCAACATATTCAAGAAGTACCTATGTAATCTTCAGTTAATGTAGGATGGAGATACCTAAATCCACTGTAGAATTAGTATGGGCTGACCAATTGATGCCACCCCACTGCTACAAAGTCCATTAGAGCTTTCTGTTCCAGCGCTCTTACTCTTCAGCACTTATAAACTCCTTTCATGTATACATTCCAGGAATGAACACACACGTCTGCAAAAAGGCATCTTGGCTGCAGGCTCTGCCCCCAGTCTATACATGTTTATTAGAATTTCTAAAGAGTCCCCATTCAAGCAGCTGTACACATGACAGACTCTCTCCAGATGTTCTAATCAATATGCATGGTTCAGGAGTGGAATCTGCTGTGCTTCTCCCTCACATGAATTTAATTCATTAGTCTCAGAATCAGCTCCTAAAAAGAGTGTGACTTTCCAGTCTTTGAGGCAGGCATGGGGAACCTGTGGTCCTCCAGAGGGTGCTGGACTACAGTTCCCATCATCCCTGATCATTAGCTATGCTGGCTCGGGTTGATGGCCATTCAAGTCCCACAACATCTATAAGCCATGGGTTTCCCATCCCTGATCTGTTCTAGACCATTATTTGATCACAATGTGCTATTCAAAGAATAGGAAGTTTAGAGTTGTATTTTTCCTTGTGCAGTGGAACAATCTCCCCCTCTCCTTCCCCCATGTGCCAGCTGAATCTGTTCTGGAAGTTTTCCCCAACCCCCTAAGTCTTGCACTAGCACAAACGTGCCATTGAATACCACCCACAGGATTATAGAATAGTGGAAAAGAGCAATGCTTAGTCATTTCAACCAGACTCTTGCCTTGAGGTGATGATAAGTTCAAGAGTAGAACGGTCTACTATGTAGCATGGTGGAGCTGCTATTGAGAAAAAGCAAAGGCCAAATCTCCCTTGAGCATTCTGTTCTTTGGACCCAGGCCTTGGTGTATGACTTTCTCCACAAATATATTTGTAATGGTTGTGCATCAAATCAATGTATTGTGTTATTTGGCCACAAATCTAAACTGATGCTCCTGCATAGACCAGTGGGTATGATCTGAATCAGCAGCAGCCACACAGATAAGTGTGACTGATAATGGATCATCATCATCATCATCATCATCACCATCATCGTCTTATTTGTATCCCGCCTTTCCACTAAAACCATGCTCAAGGCAGCTTACAACATGAAAATTACAATTTACAATTACAAACGTAACAAAAGTAGTCATAAACAAGATATACAACACATCAAAAAGTACACAACCAAACTAAACAATTTCCATATAAATCAAAATTTCTAAAAATAAAGATACAAAAAATTAACATCAACAACAGCAAGGAAAAACCCCATACAATACCCCAACCCAAGACCATTCAGCGGGTTCACCTTTCATAACTGGAGTCAATCAGTCAATCAGTGCCTCGCCCTCCCAGGCCAAGTGAAAAAAGGGCCAGCAAGGCAAGGAACATGTCTTCCAGGACTCACAGACAATAAGATGTCTGGCCTTTTCAGCAGCCTCCTCTTTTGTATCTGGAGTCAGTTAGGGCGCTGCCCTCCCAGGCCAGGTAGAAAGAGGCTAGCAAGGCAGGGAGCAGGTCTTCTAGGACTCACAGCCAAAATGGTTATTACTACTAATTAAACAAGTGATTACTATATTGGTTATGTAATTTTTATGATAGAATGATATTAGTGGTTTGCCAAGTAGTTTATGTTAGAAGCATCCATCATTCACACTTAACCAGAGTGTGTGTGGCTACAGTTTGTAGGCAATAGGATGAGACTACTTACTTGGACAGCTTATGGAAACTGGTTTCATTTATTGGGTTACAAATTCTACTAACTGACATTATCAAAAGATAATGTGTTCCTCTATTCACAGGAGGGTCTAACCAATTCTTTCCAGTCCTAGCTGTAAAAAAAATCAGAGAAGCTCAAATATGCTTCCAACCTGCTTTAGAATCAATTGTGTCATGATCAGTAGAAAAAAGTGACCACCTCCATTAGAACTGTTCAAGCACTGCTCTTGGAAAACTATTTGCAGTTGAAAGATTACCACCCACAGATATCCACAGGACACTTAACTACCACAAGTCACTTAAAAAAAATAATTAGTGACCACAAGCAATGTCAAATTGCTTTTCGAAGTACAGCAAAATGATGGAGCAAGCTAAGTTACAAACTAAGGGGGAATAAATTGTAAATAATAGCTAGAGCCTGGAACTTGAAATCAATCTGAATATTACAGAGGGTGATTTTAGAGCAAATCAGAACTGCATTCTGTGCATAGAATATAAATGGCTAGCAGGTTTTTAGCTAGGCTTTCTTGAAAGCCTCATAATCATACAACAAGCACAATTACTTCAATAAGCCTTCAGAGTGCTCCCCTATGCAATGGACTGCTTCTACTTACTCCGAAGACTGAATATGTGGTTTGGTGTGTCTAACCCATAGCTATAGCCCTCAGATAAATAACTTTCATGGAGGCGAGATAGTCATTCTGCACACAGATAAGCCACTGAAACCCCATTGGCATCTACAGGATTTAGGTAACCTAAGAACAATATTGCAGTCACAATCTACAAAAAGACTTTTGTGGGAAGATGTTTGGGCTAGATACAGCTATTGCATTTGGCTGATCAAATGTATATCTAAGTATCATATGAGTATATATATACATAAATTGCCTTAGAAATCATCCAATTGTTTGCATTTAGGATCTGATTTCCCCACTTCTTCTTTATTGCTATTTGAAAGGCAGAATGAGTTGGATTGCAGAGCAGACAAGGAAAAAAGTTATTAAAAAAAAAATCTGCCAAAAACTACTGGAAGGAGATGCTGTTCAAAGGCTGTGATCCAGTACATGTAGTTTTTATATTGTAAATGCTGGTTCTGGTTCCAGAAAGGAAGAGAACCCTCAAGTTTTAACACACAGAGGCGCGCGCACACACACACACACACACCCGACTCATCCTCTCCAACTCCACGTACAAGCCGCTGTACTTCAGCCCCACCCCCCTGGTGTGCCTCCAACTTTCGGCTTTCCTTCCTGTGATGCTGAGTTAACCCTACTGAGAAAACAGAGCAAACAAACCACCCACTTTCGACGCTAGAGACTTCCTGGAATATTAGCATGCTAGATGGCAAGTCTTGCCGACTTAAGGATTGAAGACGAAGATGAAAGATCTTTGAAATGCTGCTTGCTATCTCCCCTCTCTTCTCTCACTTCCGCTCTTTAGGGAAATATATCCCCCCTCTTCTTCCTTTCCAAATGATGAGCATTAGACATGCACTGGCAGCATGGCTTACACACGATTAAAGGAATTAACGTACGTACGTCTCTCTTTCAGAAACCCCAAAAGGCTGCTGGAAAATGTTTTGCCACCTTGCTAGCCCCCCCCCCCCCCCCGCAAATGAATGAATTGATAACACAGCATGGGACCGGGAGTAAACAGGTTTTCCTCCGCGAGTGTGCTGCACACAGCAGGTTGCCGAGTTCTCCTCCTCACACACGTCTGCGTGAAAGGTTTACAACATTTCAAAAAGCAGCTTCCAACACAACCCCTGAAGCCACCCACTTTCCCCTCTTCTACAACCGCTAACACAAAACGACGAGCTCACACACATGCACACCCTTCGCTGTCATTTCCCCCCTTAGCGCGAATTTGCCTCTAACCATCAGTGTGTAGCTCTGTTAGTTGCAAGTGGCACATGCTTCGCTTTGCTCTTTTTAAAATGCCCAGTGCAAAAATCCAGTCTTTGCAAACACACATGAGAAAGGGAAAAAAGGGGAAAGATTATCCTTACCTCTCGAGGGTCTTCTTTGTTTGGTTTGCAGAGAAGAGAACGTGCCCATTACAGCACCCATTGTAACTGCTACTTGGGTGAGGGGCTACACAAAATATGCTTCCCCTCCCTCCTCCCAGTGAAACACCACCACCCCCAAAAAAATCTGTTTGGAATATCTACTCGGAGAAAAAGGAGGAGGGAAAAGCAAAGCACTGCAGCTGAGCGTTCAGCAAGCGTTAAGCTTTCAGATTTTTTTCTCCCCCTTTCAGTCAACACACACATGCACTGACTCACAGCCGGCTGCACTCTTATTATTCAAAACAGCTCCCCATCAAAATTTAAATGCTAGGTAGATTCCCTCAGACCAGAGCTGGCAGCAGATGCATCAAAATATTTACTGGAGCACAGCCACACAAACACACAGGCTAATTTTTTCTCTCGTTTCCTTATGGCTCCAACCAGAAGCCTGTAGGTCTACAGGGAAAACATCAATGCATCTCTTCCATTGTATACTAAACTACCATTCTGTAGGCATGGCGAAGGTCTCAAGGGATGCCAAGGGACTCAGGCTGAGTACCAATCATGAATGAATGAATGAGAACTTGCTGAATGGAAAATAATAGTGAACCAGCTGTCAAAGTTGTGGTTCTGCAGAAAGCTAATTCCTGCTGATTAATGGTCTTGCTAAAAAGGCAGGAAAGAGCAGTCACTTAAAACTCTTCCCAGCCAGAGGACTGGGGAAAGCAATTGCTTTCCTCACAAAAAATAATAACCAACAGCTAGTAAACTACACCATGTCCATTGTCCCTATTCTTCTCTTACATGCAATGTACAGACATGGCATGTGTATTTTAAAAATGTGAATCACAGTTATTTTAATATAGAAGGGACACTGGCTGATAGCAGTGCACCACTCTCTTTCCCCTAGAAAATATATGTGATAGGCATCATCATTATCTGAATCCCAATCAATTCGCTTTACTATTCACATTCACATTCCTGCTCCAACCATATACTGTAATACTATCTAGATATCACTCTTCAACTGAGGCCTTTGTACTTCTAAGGTTTCAGGGAAATCCAGGTTACACTATGTGTTGGTATTGACCATTTTGGTCAGAATATGATGTAGATTGTCTACTTCACACTAAGAATGAAAAATGGACAAAGGGTAGAGGGAAGTCAAGCCTAATTAAGCAACCAAGTCAGAGCACAGGAGTCAGCTTGCTGATCACACATCCTTTCAAGAGAGCAGCATTTGTGATAATATTTCATGGTATTGTGGAAATACCCTGTTCTACAGCAGAAAAATGTATTCTATCTTAGTGGTTCTATAAGTCATTTCTATATTATTATTATTATTATTATTATTATCATCATCATCATTATTATTAAAACAAACATTAACCAAATTTGATACACCAAACAACTTTGATGTACATTAAAAACTATAGATTTCAGATCATTAATAGGGTGAAAATATTCCCAAATAAAGTTTAGAGTGGTTGTTTTTTTCTGGAATAAGGAACACTTTGGACATATTGTTAGAAATATATATATCATTTTACTGCCCCAACACCTCCCTGAAAGGATGTAAGGCTAAGTTGTGCCCCCAAATATATTTGGGTTTTGTATGGTTTAACCTGATGCTTTGTACTGTGGAAGCTTTTTCTTCTTCTTATGCACTATCACACCCACCCTTGCTTTTCATATAGAAATTACGGCACGGAACTTAAAATAATGCCAATCCATGCAATGTACACCTCACATAGCCTTATTTCATATACCCTCTTGCATATTAAAATAGCAAAGTCGCAGTAATACCTTTAATAGACCCAACCCAAAAGTCACAAACAATGCAATATTTAGTCTGAGCAGGGAATAAATGACAGAAGCTACCCTACCAGCTTGATTTCAGCTAGAGATGGTTGAAATCTCCCTAAGAAATAACATCTTTCATCTTCCCTTGAAATTCCTGCACATCTTTTTCCTGGTGCTTCACCTGAACAGCTATGACAATTAAAGATGTGGCCAACATTCTTAAACATCTGAACCCAGTATTGGAACAATATTGCTTTACCATCTCTCAAAAATCCTAAAGTGGACTTCCGGGTTGGCGCCATCGCCGAATGGCGGACTCCCTCCGAGCTCCGGAGGGAGCCTGCTCAGCAGGGGCTGGGTTCTACCGCGCCGGCGACGTGGGGACCCTCAAAAACCATGGGCGCTGAAACCCATGGGCATGGTGACTCGGCGGGCACCGTTTGCGCCCCCCCGACCACGCGAAGGAGCCTTTTTAAAGGCTACGGAGCGGGTGACGGGGGGGGGGTGCTGTGAGTCCTCCGCTTCCCCTGCTGAGTGAAGCCGCATGCCATTTGGCGGAGAGCGCTGACTTCTTCCATTGAAAATCTGGACTCAAAAGAATAACCCGTGAGTAATTGGAACTTGGATTAAAAAGGGGAACAATTTTTTTCTTAAATTCAGAGCGAGCGGGGGAGGTGCAAAAAGGAAGTCAGCCTCCCCCCTGTTGTAGAGGAGCTAAAGCAAAGGACCTGACAACTAAGATCGAGTGCAAACTTTTTTTTGGATAAAGTTATTAATTTCGCGATGGAAAACTATAAGCTGGGCTGGAGGAGAAAAGTGGAATGTGAATTAAAATACAACCCCCCCCCCCGAAAAACCCCGGGAGCGATCCGTGAGAGCGCCGGGAGAGGAGAAATAGAGGTTTTGACAGCTGTCAAAGGAGCTGCCAAAACTGAAGAACAAAAAGAGAACTTTGTTACGAGGACTTTGCTGGTTACATTTGTTATAAATTGGATATAAACTGTTTAAAACAAGGAATAATAAGTTACTTTGACTGGTGGGTGTGATCGGGAAGGAAACTGAGTTATTATAATCCCTCTAGAGGAGCTGTGGGTCATTACAAGTATTGCTGGCATGGAATTTGAATCGGACTTTTTATCTCCTGGGAAACTGCAGAAATGGAACACTATTTTGTCTACAGAGGTCTACACACTAAAGGAGACAATAGATTTACCTATTGAAGAATGGAAGGGACTTGACGTAATGTTTTGTTCCTGAATAACAAAGCCTCTGTAGAGGAATTACAAGCTTTTTGGAATTAGAACATTTGTGCAGGAGAGCAGGAAAAAAAAAAAGAGGAGAAGAGAGAACAACAAGAACAACAAGAATAACAAGAACTGGACAAAGTTGGAAGATAGACCCCTTCCAAGATTGGACATTCGAAATCAAAGATGACCAAAAGACGGCAAAGACTATTAAAAAGACGGCAAAGCGGACTGGTGAAGGACTATGGCTTAGATGTGGGAGCTCCAGGACGACAGTAGACATTGACGGACATTGGGAACGCAACCGGGAAAGGAGGGAGGGAAATTTGGAATCCAAAGGGTGTTAAATTACATTTTATTCTTTTTTCTATTTTTTTTATGTTAATCTGTATTGTATACTAAAGAGGGGAACTCGTGGAAGGGAACAGGTCGATTTTAGGGGATGGGAAAATATTTTTTAAATTGGGTTAATGATAATAACTTTAAAACTTGGGGTAAGAATTTGCTGAATCTATTTGAAAGAACTGGAATACAAGAGGGGGAGGGGAGGGGAAGTCCTGGAAAGATGACATTGAAAATAAGGCCTTAAATTTGGATGTTTTTCTTTTCTGTTATATTTGAAAATCTTTAATAAATATTATTAAAAAAAATAATCCTAAAGTGGCTTTGCCTAAGCAAAACCTTCCAAATTCCCTTCAACTATTTATTTATTCAAAACTCAGTGGGTACTGACAATGCTAATCATGATACAAAGGATGAAATTCACAACCTCTGTGTTGCACAGAGCACCTAATTCGGCCTCCTTTCAGTCTCACTGCCATTCAATGACAGATCCTTTGTGTGACATTGCATCCTGTTACTCACATTTTGCATGCATCTTTCAAGCGAAACTTGTATTTTTGTGTGCACTTTTTGCATACACACAAAAACATTCAGAAGTACAGAGAAATCCCACACATGATCCCACACAACTTTCCACATCATGACTCATGCATTTTGGGTGACAGCACCGCAACGCTAAAACATGAACATGTAAAATGAATTGCCCTACGTAGTTAATTACACAGAAGAGATGCCACAGGGAAAAACAAGTGGAAATTAACTCCTTTCATAATGCTTTTTGGCATTTGTTGGGCTGCACCCAAAAATAAAAGCATTTGATTGGCATAGGCCAATTCAGCCGACCACCTACATGGAGAATGGTGGGAAATACACTGCCAGCTTTTGTGAGGAAATCATGAAGGGTACTAGCAGAGCAGAGTTGAACCCGTTACCAAGATGTCTGTAATTCTTGTAGCTTCAGTGCTAGTGTCTGAGTATGGCAGCTGCTGTTCTCACAGAGCACCATGTTTTTCTGGGTGGATGAGAGTCTTAACATTTGTTTTTAATTTTTCTTGTAATTTATATTTTTCATTACAATCTGGCTTTAGCATAATTTTACCATAGAAAGGTAGTTTTGTATTGTCCAAATAAAGAAGAAACATAAATTGGGAGTACATCTGCCACTGACAGCCTGGCCCCACTTGCATCCCCAGTGCCTGCTCACCAATGTACATGGCAGCCTCATTCACAACCTACCAACTCTTATCTCCATGTTCCATCCAAACCTCCCCCTCCTATGCCTCTCAAGCAGACCCATGCAAAGCTTGTCTGAGCCCAGGACAGGATTCTTGTTAGAACAAAGTTACTGAACTCAAACAAAAAAGCAGCCGGTCCCTAGTGGGGCCACACAGCAGATTTAGGGGAGTGCAATTGGTTCAGTTGCACTGGGTGCAGAGCCTCAGGGAGGCAACAACTATGTTGTAGACAGGAAGGTGAGAGGCAAGGGGGTGTTGAATTTGGGGACCTCAAGGTCCATCACTGCCCAGGCCAAGTATACCTAGCTACCTCCCCCTCTGAACGGGGCCTGCTCTCAAGCTTGGTGCAATCTGCTCTGACTCAATCTATTGCTCTTGAGCTTGCTTGTGGATCAGAACACAACACTTGGTTGGACTGCACATTGGATTATGGGTTGCAGTCCATTATATATTAAAAGATATGTACAAAATGTGTGGGACGCGGGTGGCGCTGTGGGTAAAACCTCAGTGCCTAGGGCTTGCCGATCGCATGGTCGGCGATTCGAATCCCCGCGGCGGGGTGAGCTCCTGTCTTTCGGTCCCAGCTCCTGCCAACCTAGCAGTTCGAAAGCACCCCTAAGTGCAAGTAGATAAATAGGTACCGCTTTATAGCGGGAAGGTAAACGGCGTTTCCGTGTGCTGTGCTGGTGCTGGCTCGCCAGAGCAGCTTCTTCACGCTGGCCACATGACCCGGAAGTGTCTCCGGACAGCGCTGGCCCCCGGCCTCTTAAGTGAGATGGGCGCACAACCCTAGAGTCGGACACGACTGGCCCGTACGGGCAGGGGTACCTTACAAAATGTGTATTTTATGGATGAATGCACTGAAAAACATTCGAAAATGTGGCTGCTTTGTTTAAAAAATGGTTAACCTACATTGAAAGTATAAACAAAAAGCCTACAATTCAAATGTAGACTTATTGTGTGTCATTTCAAGAAATCCACAGAAAATGGGATGGAATGGACCGGTGATGGAGTGTTGGAACAACTGAAACATGATGAAATTAGTTGCTCATCCCTAACCTCAGTTCTCTGCTTGGGTCAAAGAAGAGAGTTAAATTTTTTTTAAAAAGTTTCTCAATGGGAAATGCGGGGGGGGGGGGGAGGCGGGGAGAGACCCATTAGGGATGAAAACTAAGATCATCATCACCCATTCTGATGGTCCACATGCTTGAGATCATGTAGAGTAAAAAATGAAGGACGAAGGAGTGACCTCACATATACCCACAGCAAGGCAGGGTTGTCACTGCATAGCCATATATATGGCTGTGGCGGCAACAGCATTTTAAAAAGCAAAGGAATGAAGTCCCATGTGGGTAGGTGAGGCAATCGCCTCAGGTGGAATGATCCACAGGGGCAGTAGATCCAGTGTCCAAGGAATGCATCACCCACTGCTGCTGCTGCAACAGCTGCAGTGTGTTTCTTGGAGGTCAGATCTATCGCCTCCTCAACAGCCCCACCAACACCACCTGTATAGTGGATTCTTGGTGAATATGAGGCTCCTATCCATGTCCCTGATATAGCTCTTCACTCACCCCTTCTTCCCTCTCAGGGGAAATATATTGTGGTTCACCTGAGGCTCCAAAAGGACTTGGGCTGGCCCTGCCCAAAGCCTTACAGGGCCAGAGAATAACATAGGAATGAGGGAGGTAGAATGGAAGCTGATGAGTGAGGAGATATCATGCAACATACACACACAAAGTGGAGGTGCAGGGCATAAATACACACCTAACAGTAGTGGGACAGTGAATTTATGGCTCAAAGCAAAGGGAGAGGGTGTCAGCAGTAGCAGCCACAGTGAGTGCAACTGACAGGTGTCCACCAGAGAGTTTTTTCAAGAGTGTGTGTTGCCAGTCTAGCCTCCTGGTAAGCATGTGAGCAGATACTTTACCAGCAAGGGAATAACCTGGTGGTTTCTTCAGGTTGGGGCTAAATGTAGATCTCAACACTAAAGTGTTAAGAATTGCTAGCAGCCAGTTCCTGCACAGGTCTACTTGATTCATGTTTCTTCCTCCCATGTAAATGTGTTCTGAAGTGAAATTCTGTGAATTTCCTCTCTGAACTTTCACTTAACAATTTCATGTAGTGTTTAACTTGAATGACTCCTTTAATACTTCCAGATTTACCTCCCAACACAACACTCACTCTGCCCTCCACCACCATAATCAGATGAGCACAATAATGAGCAGAAAAAACACACCCTCAGTGATCATTGTCACCAACCTCATTCTGCACCCAAAGAATGGGGTAACACCAACCTACCCCTGCAGTGGGGATATGCTGCTATGTGTTTTTTTGCTGGTCCCTCTTGCCTCTCTATAACTACATTTAATTTCAAGTCCCAACCCTACTGGGATCAGTAACAGAAAATTTAATTCTTAAATTGCACAAGGGATGTGTGGTGTGCTCAGGTTCTGTCTGTGGGTTTCCCATAGGCATGCAGTTTGCCACTGTGAGAATAGAATGCTGGACAGATAGGGCTCTTCTTATGCTCATATGGGTGAAAAAATGGTTCTGAGATGTATAGGAGCTACCAGGGGATGAGGAAATAATACAGGTGTAGGATAGGAGTACTGAGCATGTGAAGAAAGTACATAGGATTTAGTAGCTAATCATATATAATGAGATTCCTAGGATATGGGTATTTGGAAGACTTTTGAAGTTTAGACTTCTAAAAAATGTAGACAATTCTAAGCATTTGAATAAATACAGGATTTAAACAGAGTCTTGGGGGAAGTAATATATAAACAGCAGTTTTGGAAACTGATACAAATTTTCCCTTGGAAACAACATAGGCAGCCATTTTGTCATTCTTTTCCTCTAAGTACCCTTCATTGAGCGGCATAATAAATTCTTTTTTCAGAATTTTCTCACAGCAAAATTTCCTACTTCCTTTCTACAATCATTTTAAATGGCTGTTGAAACCTCCCCACCTTACTTACATCTCCTAGCTAGCTGAATAGCAAAAATGATCATCTTAAGCAAGAGACAAATAACAGTAACAGTAAACCTCTGGCTGGAACAGAGCCCGTCCATGATTGGAAGATCAGGGCATAGCACAAGTTTATCTGGCAGCACAAAATGTACTGACAGGATACAGCTGGCAAATCTGTGCACTGCAAGGATGCAAGTTATTGCTGGACACATGTCAACAGATAATTAGATTAGTCTACTAGGCATAACTAGGTGGTTTCCTGTTCTCACTATTTATTTATTTTTACAAATTACAGCTTTCATTTGCCCCAACTCCTGGCTGACAAATAATGTCCGCTAAGCAATGTGCATTGCACTATGCACTACAGACACTTGGTGATATACCCACATAGTTCTTCAATCTGTCATTTCAGAATCTTCAGGCAACCTTCTCTCACTTAGGGAAGCAGCAAAACAATGCCTGCTGTAGCAACAGATCTGTGGTTTTTTTATATCATCACAGAAAGATTCTTAATTCCATGGATCACATTATATGGATTATTAACCAGTATTTTACAGAGGTATTACATTGCATGGTTGGCCCGTAATGATCCCCACAAACATGAAAGCCATGTATGCATCTCATGGTGTAGCTGTCCTCCCCCCGGTAATTGTTAAGTTGTGGGCGAACATAGCAGACGACACAGCGATTTCTCCAGAGCAGCTCTTTATTTGTAAGCTGGACAGAACTGAACAGCAAACAGCTCAGCCGGCCTGCTTTTATAGGCAGCCGGCTGTCAACATTGTAGCAACAATACCCCAGGGTTCCCGCCTAAAATAACTGACGTGGACCTGAGTGAAAACTATCTACAGTATCCCCCTGCTGGCCCAGGGTGAGAACTTCAGTACATAACAGTAATCACCTATGAAACTGAACTAATTGTTTAAACAAAACAAGTGGAGTGAAGAATATGAAGCTTCATCATTTAGTTGTAGACTGTTCAATGCACTTCTTTGCCCTGACCTTTGATTTTGTATATGTATATGTATGTATATATATATATAACTTACCCTTTAAATAAAATTGTTGCTGTTGTTGTTTTATTTGTGCCCCAGTTACAAACTTATTCTAAACATGTCCTGGGACATTATGGTGAAGGATGGGGTAAGAAAAGTAATAAATAACAACAGCATCAAAGAATGGGTGCTTTGCTTTGTCTTCCCCTCTCAATCTCAATTAGCTATTGCACCACATATATATGTGTGTGTGAGGGGTGGGGCTGGAGTGTTAAATTAAATACTATATTAAAAAGGGACCAAAAATATATACTTCATAGATATTATACAATGGACTAAAAGCATTATAAGTTATCTATCCAGGGCATGGCTTCTGTGCACAATTTCTCCCTCTCTCCCTCTCTCTCTCTCTCTCTCTCTCTCTCTCATCTCTCCATTTATTAGGTCTCAGCTGCTTCCTCCACTACCAAGACATAGAACCACCATGCAATTATCAGTGGAGTCCTTAAAAATGGCATGCACCTCTTGCTCTTCTTTATCAACTAACCCTAACTACAACAGTAATTTTCCTGATGATCCTGGAGGGGCTCTCCTCTTCTGGGGTTCTTGCTGTATCTCTCAGGCAAGTCTGAAGAAACATTTTAAAAAGGGTTCTGAAGCTGTCATTTTTTTCACAATTCTAGTTCACCATTTTATTGCTGCAGTCAAAGGCCATGACAAACCTGCAGCAATAGTACCAATAAAATAGCGCAGAACGTACATCCATAATATAAGCCAACATCTGTGATGTAAGGGAAAGAAAATACCAGAGACACCAACAAGCTTAATTCTAGATTGATTTCAGATTAAACCTCCAAATCACAACAATTTATAGCAATGTTATCTAATTTCTTTGTCCTGATGTTATGTTACCGAATAGTTGTCATTCAAATTCAGGCATGGAGTTACTCATTCATATGGCTGTCCTGTCACAAGTGCAAAAACTATGAGTCAAAGTAGGGTTGGCAGGCATTCTTAGGGTACTACTAATAGCTTCAAGTAATTATGTAACTAAGTTTACTGAAGCTCAACAGGCTTATTTTTTTCTGCTTAGCTCCTTATAAGTTAAAAGGGGGGGGGGTAAAGGACCCTTGGATGGTTAAGTCCAGTCAAAGGTGACTACAGTTTCACTGAGCTATGAAGGTCTCTTACCTGATTAGTCAATATACTGACATAAGATCATAATGTATGCTTAAACTAACCTCTCTCCTCACCTTTCCAGCACAACCCCTTTACCTCTTTTGCACATGTGTTTGATTTGCACTAATATGGTAAGGTAGGTAAATGTAAAGGACCCCTAGACGCCGGTTAAGTCCAGTCAAAGGTGACTTTGGGGTGCGGTACTCATCTCCGCTTCCAGGCCGAGGGACCCAGCATTTGTCCACAGACAGCTTTCCAGGTCATGTGGCCAGCATGACTAAACTGCTTCTGGCATAACGGGACACCATGATGAAAGCCAGAGCACTTGGAAACGCTGTTTACCTTCCTGCTGCAGCAGTACCTATTTATCTACTTGCACTGGTGTGAAAGTAGCTCCTTATATTGCACCTATGAGCTGGTAGATGGATGTTAGGCAAAAAGGTGCAACGAATAACCAGTGCTTTAAAGGGATAATCTAAGGGCGGGATTAATTTAACCAGTCATGTCAACAAAAGCCCTACGCAAAGACTTGCACCTGTGCAAAGGGGCTTTCCCCCTCTCCACTCCCTGAAATTGGCTCTGAAGAGGTTGAAAGAACCTTCAGAACAGCACAGGAAGGAGAGAATAGAGGGGGATTGTTCCCTCTGGTTTGCACAGACAGAATGAGTGGAAGAGTGTGACACTGAATTTCACCCAATCTGTTCATATAAACTTCAAACAAACTGCAGATATGATATCATCCAGAATGGTTTTTTTCTCCACAAAAACAATTATGACAATAAAATTGAAACAATTTTTTAAAAAGTAAAAAAATAAAAATTGATTATTTAGAGGTCAGATCCTGCCACACTTTCTCACGTAGAGCAACAGTATCATAGAAAATAATAGGCAAGACAGTTTTGGAAATCTATTGAAAAGGTAATAAAACAATTTATTAGTATAGCTGTACAGGCCCAAAGCAACAACTCTCTCTGGATCTTGAAAGCTGCCCCAAATAATCTTCAACTAAAATAAAAATGTCACATTTAGTTCATGATTTTGAAAGTGGAAATAAAAATGCTGAAGTGTGCATGAAAAAATGAGTCCAGTAGCAATGGGATCATCTGAAGCTAAAAATAAAAGATGGGTAATATGACCAGGAATGTGGAAGCTCCTTTGCTTTGTCTATACATAATAAATATTCTGGGAACTAACATAAAACCACACCATTTACATTTAATAGCTGAACAGGACTGAGCATTTTGAGTGTTCAGCAAAAGGAAGAATAATGCATCATATGCAAATAAGAATTGATGAGGTTTTTTCCCTTGGCAAAAAAAATGACGAACAACTCTTAAATCCAGGCATTTCAGTATCACTAGCCAGCTCTCAAATCTGGCATGTGTACCCAGTAATGAGTAGTGATGCAGTGCTGTGGGATAGGTTTATATCATCAGTTCACATATAATAACTGCAATAAGCTTACAAGCAGGAGAGTCCTCTTCAGTGATGAAACAAAGCAGGGATGTCCAAATACATTTTGCAGCCTGAAGTGAAATACAAGATGGCACCACTCTCATTCCATACACAGAAGCTGACCCAGACTTATATTTTGGTACCTGTGATGGCCCAACAATTTCCCCCTCCCACACTCAAGGGCAGTAAGTTAGCACGAGTGAGTGCATGGATAAGGGCTCAAGGCAGGCCACACTGCACCCACAGCTCTATCATCCAATATCTGGTCCTCACACCTTGCCCCACACTTCAGCATCTGCCATCTGAAATGGTGCTTTATTCTACCTAATGAGATCTATATAGAGTTGAGTAGACAGATCTTTCCCATGATCCAGTTTCATATGACCCTCTTCACATTGTAAATGAAAGCAAGCAAACAAACAAAAATCACCAGGTGAAGAAGATAGTCATGCATTTTAAAACTTTCTTTTGAGTTATAATGGCTAGCAGGCACTAAAATAAGACATCAGACTGAGTCTAAAGGCCCAGTGTTTGCTAATTCATAAACATGCAGCAAGCCACAAGCCCAGTGTTTGCTCATTCATAAGCATGCAACAAGCCACAAGAGCAGCAGCATAGTCACTTGTTCATTTCTGAATATATTCTCATTTCTTGGTCCGTAGTGGAGTATTTCCATTTTGCAAACGAAATACCGAAAGAGCAGATATTACATTACTTGTTCAAGGTGGAATGACATTTGTAACACAATAAAGTATGGGATATGTTAAATTAATTCAGAATCCTCTGTTTGCACACATGCACCCTGACTCCCACAAAATAGTCTTCAGCTCAACACTGTTTGAACTTTCATATAAATCTGTAAATGACTGACAGGTGAAAATCCTTCGGGTTTTTGTTCTCACCAGTCAGCCAAAGAGACTAAGTACTGAGAAGTTCTTAAGAGGAAAGTGCTACATCAAAACTGCATATAGAATATTTGAGGAGGGGGGAAACCACCCACAAATGTCAGTCAAATATTACTTCCTGCTACAGCTCAAGGCCAAAAGGCCAAGCTGGAATGGTAAGGGAAAAAATTCTGCTATCAGGGATGACAAGACAGGGATAAAGGAAGAAATAAAAAAAGAACAATCTTTTAAAAAGATGGTTTGGCTGCATCTCCTAGCATCTATTTGTGCTTTAAAAGCACTCAGATGAGAAGTGCCAAATCACCAACTGGTAATTCAGGTCACTGAGCAGATCTGCACCGATTTGTTGACACAGTGGTCATCCGGCAGACTATTTTTGCTTCCCAGCAGTATTCTACCTTTTGCCACAGAATTGTGGTCAGGAACATAATGGCTGTTACAAAGCCTAAGGTATGTACCTTCTCCTCCTGTCAGGTTAGATTACATCAGGCGAAGAAAGAAAGCAGAACAAAAAAATGATTTTGTTTATGCAAAGCTTAACTTGTTTTCTTTTTTTATATCAAAATGGATCTGAAAAAATAATACCTGCACTGGTTACCAGTAGTGGTTTATAAAGCAGATATGCCCCATTGTGTGCAATGCTTATTTAACTTGGCTTTAAATTATAGCAAATGCATTAAGTAGCAGTACCATACTATAAGAGAGCTGAAACTAGGAGGGGTGTGCACAGATACAGATACACACACAAACAAGAGTGACAAGGATCTGTCTCCATTGAAAGCTCAGTCTGGTACAGAATGCACAAAGGAGAGATGGTTCAAGAGGATGCTTTCTTCAGGGCTGAATTGCAGCTTCATGTTTTGCCACTGTTACAAATCTGGCCAACATATTGGGCACTTGTACTCATCTTAGATTTTAAAAAAACAAAGAAAGAAAAGCAGCACATGTTGATGGCACTACAAAAACAGCAGCTTGAAGCAAACATTCAAGATTTTGTACTACCAGCGTTCTAAACTCTGGCAGAAATCCCACACACAGGCAGGCTGCTTAAAAATCTCATAGATTTCAATACAATTTTACTCTGTGCAAGATTGTCTAAATCTCTAACAAGGGCATCCACCCGAACAGCTTTAAGCTCTGATGGCAATAACGGCTCAGTATGTGTCACTGTCTATCCCTCCCCTGGGTGCAGAGTATATATTGGGGATGCACTTCACTGATTACATAAAGCAAAAGAACCAGGAAGTTTCTTCTGTCCATGCCTGTCTGTCTAGCTGAGCACGTGCCTCACACTCTGAATAGAGATGTGTCATGCTTTAATCAGGCTTCATTTCCAAAGATGTGGAAAATGCCAGTGGGTTAGAAAGGGTCATTAAGCAGCTGGACTGGTCTGATGAGGCTGCAATCCTTCCTTTCAAGAGGATGACTGGACTGCAAAGAAAGACAGGATTCCTTTACCTTTCAAGAGCTGTGTGGAAGAGGGCAGTTTCAGGTGTGTTTTTCTTGCCCCAACATAACAAGCCATAACTGCTTCTATATGACTAGTCAAGGAACAGGAGCTTTGCCTTCATTTAAATCTTGGCATCCTACACAATGAACTCATCACGTGAATCAGTCCTCGCAGGGATAGGAAATGCTCCTCTGATGTTGTGGGCCTCTGAATACATGATTATCCACCAATTATCAAGGCTAATTGCTAGTGCATCAGTGCTGCTTGCTCTCAAGGGCACATTCCACCTGACCCTAATTATGTTATTCAATATTATATTTTTGCACCCATTGTTTTGCTTTCTTCCCCTCCACCCGCACCCTGTCCTTGATCATCTTAAATTTGCCAAGCCTTCACTTGTAATTTGCATTTATTCTGAAGATTGCATCAAGCAAGCATGCTCTCCACCCACACTCCCCATACCCTGCTTCTGATCAGCTACTCGGATTTGTCTGCTGGCTATAGGAATTATTTTTAGCAATAATTCAAATGGATTATTTTTAATTTCATTGGCGTGAACACTGGTTTGTTTTATACTCTTAAGTAATCTTAACAGCTCTCTGAGAACAGGAAAGAGACATAGTTGCCAGCGCCAGCTGAGTAACAAAAACAATGAGCCCAATTTGCATAAATAGATGAATCCAAATTAGAGAGGTGCTGAAAGCCCTGCATTGCAGATCTCCCTTATTGGTGAAGATACACAACTGCTGGGGTACATCCCTTGCTGCCACCCATTTCCGTGGAGACCTAAGAACTCAAAAGAGAGAATGAAAGGAAAATTCTACACCATTGTTATGAGTGCTAACTGCTTATTCATATTTATGCAAACACACTGCTGCTGCTTCTCCCAGTGAGAAGGAGGAACTCTTTAATGCATCCCTCATTTCTGAGCCCTATTTATTACTATAAACATAACTTTCTCTATGTGGGATTCTGGTAATTCTATGAGTTTTCCAGATGGTTTATTTTGGAGACAGAGAAAGATATAATTGAAACCATAACCCCCTTCAGGCATTTGTTCTTCATAGTCAAGAAATACATAGAGTACAGCCGCACATGCTGATCTCACCCCCAGCATTGCTGTTAGTCCTCACTGCCTCTGCCTTCCGAACCTCTACATACTGGAGAGGAGTTCTGAAGTTCTGTGCATAGTGGTGCCCCGCAAGACGAATGCCTCGCAAGACGAAAAACTCACTAGACGAAAGAGTTTTCCGTTTTTTGAGGTGCTTCGCAAGACAAATTTCCCTATGGGCTTGCTTCGCAAGACGAAAACGTCTTGCGAGTTCTTGCGAGTTTGTTTCCTTTTTCTTAAAGCCGCTAAGCCACTAATAGCCGCTAAGCCGTTAATAGCTGCTAAGCCGCTAATAGCCGCTAAGCCGCTAATAGCTGTGCTTTGCAAGACGAAAAAACCGCAAGACGAAGAGACTCGCGGAACGGATTAATTTCGTCTTGCGAGGCACCACTATATTCAGCTAACAAACACAGGCTCCTCCAAGCTCATGTGCTCAAGGCTCCTGATCATATGGAGGAGCCTACACTGTGGAGCTGAGAGTGTCGGCTACCCATTCAGGCCTTATCTCTAATGTGCTGAGGTCAGTAGGGCAGACACAAGAGGGTCAGCAATGATGGAGGCAGAGCTGGTACATGCAGCCCTGATTCCCCTCTAGGCATCATTGGGTAGCAAATATTTCAGGGGGCTAACATTAAAACAGAAGCCAAGAGAAGCAAAAGACAAAGAGAGAAATGTGTCATCACTTGCACCAAAAGCTAACCAAAGGACCAGAAATACTGCAAAGAGACTTTGATTTTGCAGCAAGCAAGCAAGTAACAAATAAGCAAGTCAGGCCTAAATCCATGTAATGTGAGAAAGCTGTAATCAAATATTCTGATTAAAAAACAAAACCTTTAAAGCAGTGTGCACACACACACTTCAGCCTTCAAGTGATTTGGGATCTCTGCAGGGGTGTGCAGTAATTTGCTGTTTTACAAAACCATGTGGGGTTTTTTGCCACTCTGTGAATATGGTTGTGGGGTGTGTGGGAGTAAGGTATAAGTCTGCTTCAATAAATGAAACAAACCATTTTCCTCCTTGGCTGTAGGCTGCCCTAGTATGGTGGAGTTCTCTCCATCCAGTACATTTCTGACACACCCAGTTTAATTATCATAAACTGTGGTATGCATTAGGGAAAATAAGATGAGCACTGAGAGAACAAGTCAAAGTCTACACACACTGCCCTCTTAGTCATGAGGTAGTGAGGGTGGCTGCATAATACATACAGCTGAAGAAGGAAGTTGGAAAAGTGATACTCTCACTCTTTATCACTTCTTCTTTCTGCACCAGATTAAGTTTGCTTGATGCGACTTTACTCAGAACCCATGTGGGCACATGCTCTCTCATTTTCCTGTCTCTCGGCAAGGGGCCAATCCAGGATTGAGCAGTGATCAGAGGGGTAGTGCCCATAGCACTTGACTAAAAATACAAATGCCCACATAGGTCTAGAAAAGGTTGACAACCCATGCATACAGACAAAGCAATACATACGGCAGCATTTTGCTGAATTAGTTATGCAGCTCTCCTAGAGCCATTTATCTGCTATCCTGCAATACCAGCCCAAATAGGAACTTCATAACTAGGATAGACTCTAGTGTGCCACATACAATTTTCAATGCAGTGTGAAGTTCTGCACAGATCAAACCAACTTCAGTCCAGCATTCTTCTCAAATTAATATTCAGCTAGGCCAGGCTATTTTAAATTGCTTTTCCTATGCTTTGGTCCTGTTAATGATGCCCTGTTAAGTGTTTCTGATTATTCATATATTATTTTAAGAGAGTTTTTCAGTGAAGTATTAAGCCATAATGTATATTGCCTGCCTTACTATGACATCCTTTTGGGGGGTCCTATTCAGTTAGCCACACCACCCTAATACCATATCAACATACATGAGTGAGATCTCCTGCCCTTCATTCTTAAGCACACTGTACAGTACTGATATGGAACATTGGTGGTACAACTGCTTCTTTCTTTTTTAAATCTTAGTGTTGCTGTAAAACAGTGCCTTCTGTTTTGGGGGGACATCAAGCAAGTATATATATACACACACACACACACACACACACACACATTTTTTGAAGCAAAACTCATTAATGTAAGCCGGATATATCCTGGCTTCATTTTGTCACCATAAGGTTAAAAAAATAAATCAGCGAGGTTAAATCAGATTTTGCTGCACAGATTTAAAAAACAAATGACAAAGGAGCCAGTAATATCGGAAAGACTACAAAAACGTTCTATGACATAAATTTTCATTGGGCCAAAGTCCATTTCATCAGATGTCATCTCCGAGATCACAAAGAAGTAATGTCTCTGTCAGAACAGATTAACACGATTATGTTTCTGGAATTATTTTATTCAGGATACTTTTAAACAATCCTGGAATATCAAGCCACTTTAACATGAATATTGCCGGACAGTGTTGCTTTCTCCGTTTGAAATGGCATATATATTGTGGCTTTGGCCTTAAAGTGATCATTTTTCACTATTCTACGGTGATTTAGCAGCATAGGTTGGGTGGAGATAGCATACTGAGCAACATTCCCAATGCTTCCTTTTTCAAAAAATTGCTAGTAAATCTGAAAAGCCTCCCTGCTGGAAATGTGAAATACACGCTGTCTTGAGAAGTGACATATTGCAAGAGTAAAATTCAGTTAGTGCTCATGTTCTGTTTGTTATGATGCTATTCAAAAGCATTTTTTTTCCATCTTGAGCATTGATCACGAACATTTGTCAGATTCATTTCCTGGGCGGGGGGGGGGGGGAGAGGAAGAGGGAGGGAGGGAGGATGAGGAGCTCTCTCAATAAGCATTACAGCAATTCAAGAATCTGGCATATGATCCATGTTTACTTTCATGAGAATTAATAAGGTTTCTGTCTGCATAAGTAGTCATACATGCATAAACAGATCAGCACCATCCAACACATGCATCTGTAATCATCCTCACAGTTCAGTCTGTCCAACATAAGTGATGATGATTAGGAAATTGATTTGAGAAGCAGGAAGTGGTGAAGCCCACAAATTCAACACAGCTGACAGAAGACCGTAGCGCTGTGTGGGAAAACAACCATTTCATCTTGTTACTAGATGTTTATGCAATAATTCATATTGCATCTTAAATGTGTGGCAAGAAGATACAGATTCCTTTAGCAACAACAAAGCTGGCATACCAAGATAAATGTGAATAGCTTCTTTTCATTCTAGGAAGCATCTCTGGCATTACACAATAATAAACACATTTGTAGATCCACTTTATAGAGAGAGCTTTGTTAGATTATTGGAGATCTAGAAATAGTTTTAAACTGTGCAGCTTGTATAACATTAGCTCCATATTTAACTACTCCCATATTTCCACATTTGCTTTCCTAAGGTGGCAAAGAAGAAGTCCACAGAAGCCATGATGTGTTTCAAACGAACTTCTTCCACAAGTTTAGCCAAATATGTTGCAGCCCTGACCAAGAGTAACTGGGCATTTAGTGTGGTATCCAAATAGGGGCACCTGCACAGATACAGATTCATGTGCACAGACTCTCCATGCAGGACATCAATTGGGTAGCATGAAGCTGGATGTACAGTTGCACACACAATAGTCTACCCATTCAGATGTCACTGAACATTCAGATGTCATAGGAGGGGGCTAGGAGCTGCATGGACAGTGAGGGCAGCTGAGCCTGGGGTTGCTGCTCCCTCTAAGCAATTAATGTTAGAAGTCTGTGACAAGAAGGTTTATTTGAACACTCCTACTGCTATGCAAGACAGGATGAATTACAGGGTTTTTCGGGTGACTGGGAATTCTGCTTTTTCAGATAAACATCCCTTGAAACGATTAATAAGAATCAGTGTGACACAAATCACTGAGTCATGCTTTATATGCAGACCTTGGCTGCAGCGACAGCAACATGCAGCATATGTTTGGGATTATCCAAGTTTCTGACTAAAGCATTATTCATGAATATAGCTTGGTTTGAATAAGAAGGCTGTTCTGTGTTATGGAATCATAACATTTTAGAATTGGAAGAAGCCCTGTGGATCATCTAGTCCAACCCCTTGCAATGCAGGAATATCAACTAGACCATACATGACAGAAAGCCATCCAAGCGCTGCTTAAAAACTTCCATATTATGTTATCACTAGAGAATAAAATGTGAAATATATGATGAGGAATGAGTACAGACGGTTAAGGCGTGCGAAATTCATGCACTTTCTTTTTTAAAAAACTTTTTTTATTCAAAATTAAAACAAAACATATTATCCAGAAACATATCATCCTTAATTTTTTCCCCATTTTTGGAAAAAGTATGGAAGAAGCGTAAATGGAAATGATAATTTTTAAAAATCACAATGGAAAACTATGGCAAATACAACAGGAAATGGGAATGGAAGATAAGATTAACAGGCACACGGTAGGCATGGGGCTAAATTTGCACCTGTTTTAGTGACTGAATTTTTGCAAAGGGGGGTTAGTGTTTGCAAGCTTGCAAAATAACTGAATGGAAACCATTGAAAAGTGAACTGGTCATATGTGCCTGGCTTCATCCCATCGTTTGCAGATCTGTGGTTCCTTATTGAGGTATGATATAGAAGAACACTATGAAACTCTGGGAAGTAGTTTTTATTTTGACTGCACAGCAGGTGGTATATTGATAGGTACTATAATACCCTCCAACACCCTGTCCTATCCAAATGAAGCCTTTCTTAAGAATAATTAACTTTAGTTAATTCCCCAAAGTCTCCAAGAGTCAATGCATGCAGTAACCAAATTCAAGTGTACGCCAAATGGTGATAATCCAAAGTCTCTCCTATTGAAAAACTGAAAACAAACTCATAATGGCCAATTAGCATGCCTAAATGCTACCACCAACATGCCTCTGAATACCAGTAACTGTGAAACAACAGTAGAAGACTATTGCCCTCATCATTTCCTGACTGTTGGCTTCCCATGGATCTGTGATGATGAAAACAGACTTCTGGTCTGGATAGGCCTTTGCTCTGATCTAGGAGGGCTGTTATGATCTTGCTCTTGTGGAGCAACACTTTGCTTAGGGAATTGCAATGGTAAAGAATTTTTGTGTTCTCACAACACTCTTCATCTGTTTGGAGGTAACAAATTCTTATTACAGACGGCATATGTGGAATTTCTACAAAACGAAAACAGGGCAGATACTGGAAGAGACAATGTACTGTTGTTGTTGTTGCTGCTGCTGCTACTGCTGCTGCTGCTGCTGTTGTTGTTGTTTAGTCATGTCCGACTCTTCGTGACCCCATGGACCAGAGCACACCAGGCACTCCTGTCTTCCACTGCCTCCCGCAGTTTGGTCAAACTCATGCTGGTAGCTTCGAGAACACTGTCCAACCATCTCGTCCTCTGTCGTCCCCTTCTCCTTGTGCCCTCCATCTTTCCATCAGGGTCTTTTCCAGGGGGTCTTCTCTTCTCATGAGGTGGCCAAAGTATTGGAGCCTCAGCTTCACGATCTGTCCTTCCAGTGAGCACTCAGGGCTGATTTCCTTAAGAATGGATAGGTTTGATCTTCTTGCAGTCCATGGGACTCTCAAACGTTTCCTCCAGTACCATAATTCAAAAGCATCAATTCTCACTTCCATACATCACTACTGGGAAAACCATAGCTTTAACTATACGGACCTTTGTTGGCAAGGTGATGTCCCTGCTTTTTAAGATGCTGTCTACGTTTGTCACTGGACAATGTGCTAGTTAATTGCCACCCCTCTTCTCATTGAGAATGCAATGAGGTTTGTTGGTGTTATCATATTCCTGAGCTAAAGCAGCTGTCAAAGCAACAAGACATGAGATGCATGTTAGCAAGTAGATGTCAGACATTTCCTGATTAAGGCAACAGAACAAGAGAAGGCAAATAGCAATGTGTAAATGAAACTGCTTAAAACTTGTGGACAAAATGCTGAGAGTCAGGGAGAAAGATGACAAGAGTAGGTATGCGAAGATGCAGTGGGAACAGGAAGGGAAAATCTAACTGAAATTACATCAAGCAAGTAAAGGAAGCTCAGGCATAACAGTACTACAGAGGACAAGGTGTTGAACAAGGAGTGAACAAATGCACGTTTGCTGGAGGAATTAGAAATAAATTCAAATAATGAAATTAATTCAGCATAAAATCCTTGGCTATCAAGGGTTGGGGAAAAGATCCATAAAATCCATGGCTTTAGAATGGTGAAGAAAACTTGCTGTTAATAGAGAAGAAACAATGAAATATCTAGTGATAATGGACTAAAATTTGCAAGGACCTGGGTTCATGAAGGATAGAAGAAGATGCTATTAAATATCTAGAAACACTGATAAATATCCTTCTGAAGACTGGGCCAAAAACAAAGAACTGAAAACTGGCAGGGTTCCATGGGCAAAATTTCGCTGATGGATGTTTACCAAGCCTCATTTGAAAATGTTCCAGACAAAGGGATGTCAAATTTCTCTCAGCAGCTTGCCCAGATTTTAGGTAAGGTCTCAAATTGATGGGGCCATTACATTCACACCAATAAGAAAGACTTTTTTTGAAATAGCTCATCAGATGCAATTACTTCTCGCTATAAACTGCCTTACATTTAATATGTAGCCTGCTGCATTAGGCCCTGATCCAGACTGCAGCCCATAGAGGGGTGCAATTAAATACTTCCCATCCCAGTGTCGCCTCCTCCCACCTGCTATGGGATGCAACAACCAGGACCAACTAAATTCCTTCCAATACGATTCAGTCCAGGAGAGTAGAAGAAGCAGTAATTGATGTCATCCTGTGGGTCAAGCATTGATTTCCTATGCCACTGGGATTGCTGACTTAAGGACAAAAGAAGTTGGGATTCCAACACCACAAACCAGAATCCCCCTGGTGTCAGGAATCGGGGGGTCACTGGTACCAATCGGGGGGTCACTGTGCCAGTGCTAGCAATAAAGTTGTACTGCACTACCTGAGTCTGGGCACTTTGTCACTGAGAGAGGACACTTGACTACAGTATTTTTAGGCTATTGTCTACATTGGGCTGCTTGCTCTGTTCCAGCTTTTTGACAGTTATCCAGTGATGATAACTCACTTATCGGTTATTCAAGTTCCTGGTGGGAGAATTTAACCTTACTCTCACTCACTGGGTACCTTACAAGGAGGAACAACACAGATCCCCATAAGCACTATTACATTACACACTAAAAACATTTCATCCTGCTGGCCTTTCTGTTGTGCACACCACTTGTATCCATCATCATTCATTACAGTTTGCCCCATTAGGTGGAAGAATTAGGCTGTGACCATGAGCATGTGGTTTATCATTATGCCCTGCTGCAGCAACTGCTGACACATACGCAGAATGCAACTACTGTGAGGAGGTATTAGGTACCTTGTTAAGGAGCCATCCTTGACTTTAAACTCTATATTTATTCCTAGAGGACTTATTAGAAAATCAAAGAACCTGAAAACAAAAATACACAATTTAATTAAGGCACCAATGAAAAATGGCCACCCAACTTGCAATAAATCACCCAAATATCAGAACAGAAATCACACTATGCATTGCAATTAGGACCCTCATAATCAAAGCAAATGTTCATCACATACATTAGCAAAATGACACAACTCAATTTACATTTATATGTGGGTAATGATTTCATACTTCAAAATACAAAAAAGAGAGTCCATAATAGATGAGTTCATATATGAAGCAAAGAATAAATACGATGATAAGATGGATGCTATCCACTTCCCAGCATGACATCACACAATACACCCATATCCCTACATTGCTGGGATGAGTGTGGTGGAATGAAGCTGCTTGCAATATGATGGCTGTCCTTCATGAGGCAAGAGCTACTAGATATTACAGTGGGATAGGAGAGGGATGTAAAGGACTCCCTACAGAGAAGTTTTGGGTTAAAATATTTTAAAACGAGGTATTTTAATGCAGTTTATTACAATTTTGAGGCAAGAAGCGTACAATAAAATTCAGAGAAGTGTGAAATGAGAAGGGTCATTTTGTTCTGATACAGGCTAGGGGTCTAAATTAGACCAGTTCACTTTAAAATTTGGACTGAACAAAATTCTCATTTCTGTCTGAGAAAAGTCTAATAGGACAAACTTCATAGCTCAGAACGAGACTCTTAATCTCAGGGTTGTGGGTTTGTGCCCCACGTTGGGAGAAAGATTCTTCCATTGCAGGAGGTTGGACCAGATGATCCTCATGGTCCCTCTATGATCCTATGACTTCTGAATAGACATAGATAAACATTTGAAAAGGCCTGCTGGAACAGGCCAAAAGACCATCTAGTCCAGCATCCTGTTCTCACAGTGGCCAACCAGATACCTACAGGATGCTTCACGCAGGGCCTGAGAGCAACAACCCTCACTCCATTTGTGATTCACAGTAATGGGCATTCTGCCTCTGACACTGGAAGGTATTACATAGCCATCACGGCATAAAAAGCTTATGCTGCAAAATGTAACATGCCTTGAGGGATGGAGGGATGGAGAAAGCATACCTTACAGGGACTCTTTATATTATAATATATTAGAAATAACCATTAAAGCAAATGTTCACCAGCTTGGAAAGTAGAGCTACATAAATACAAATAAATCCAGTTCATTTTATAGGCTATCTGCAGCTGTAGTACCAAAATATATCATTTCTATTGCAACCACAGGAAATCAATGAAGGAGAAAGGCTTATGAAATGTCATATTTGTGCACATCCCAGACCTAACACCTGTCAAGGCCAAGACATATTGAAGCTTCTTATATAATTGCAGACCTCTTAAAATATGTATTCTGTCTTAAGTAATGCTTGCAGATTGAAATATTTTTGAAACCCAATTAATATATTTTATTGGAGAGTTCTTGTCTACAAAAAAAGAAAAAGAAAAAAAGAAATGAGGCAGTATCTCACATTTCTGAAGAATTTCATTGGTGTTCTCCAAGATGCATTAGACAAACCTGTATGCTTTATAGGCATATGTCTTCCTTTCAGCACTTACGACAGCTTTCCTAACAATTCAACAAGGATTAATATTTTGGCTAAAATAGAGGTGGATCTGGTTTCAGAGACACTACTAACTACACATTAACATTTAATGCATTTTACATTGTTTGATAAAAAATGGAAGCAAAGGAAACAAACAAAAATTACACACTGGCCAAATCAGATTCACAAACAAAATCTGGAACTGGAAGACTAGGGAGCCATTAAGCATTTTCCCCTTCATCAACCACTTTATATATTTAGAGAAACAATCTAATACCCGTCATAGCTTTTCATCCATAACAGTTAATTACAGCCCCAGCATTCTGTCCATTCCAGTGATTGAAGAAATGCTACCACTTATCACATGTGATAGTTGAACAGGAATGCACTCAGTCAAGCTAAAGAAAAGCAAGCTAGCAGTTTAGTCTATACATATTTCCACAGCGGGGGGGGGGGGGAGGACAGCTATACTATAAAAAGAGTTGCTTTTATAGTGACTTCTGCATCTGATCTCACGCTTCCAACACCATTAAGCAGACTAAGGACTTTTAACCTAATCCCTCATGATGGACGTATCTCTTTTCTCACCATTCACTTAGCAGACATGATTAAGGCAGTATCCTCATTCCATGAGCATAAGGCTTTATGTTTATATAGCATAACTTTTTATCATATCCTTCCCTCACTCATGCTCCATGCCCTCCCCAGATCTGCTCTTGAGGGTTGGGGAAAACCCCAGAACAGATTTAGGTAGTGTTGCCATATATTGAAGAGCAAATAAGAGGTCAGCCCGAGCCACTGCCAGCCTGAGCTGGGGAAATAGGTGAGCGGGCACGCCAAAAAGCGTGTGTACGTAAGTAAGTAAGTAAGTAAGTAAGTAAGAAAGTAAGTACCTCCCAAACCCCAACATTTCCTTTAAAATGTAAAAATCTCCCCTGGATGCGCATGTTGAGCCCCCAAAAGAGGACATGTCTGGGATTTGCCAGATGTATAGCAACTCTAATTTAGGGGGTATTCAGAGAAAGGATAGGGGGAAGTTCCATTGCCAAAATGCAAATCCTTTCGTTAGTGGAATGAGTTTCCTGGGTACAACTCTTCCAGTACAACTGAAACCATGTCTACTCAGAAGCAAGTTTCTTTGAATTCAGGGTTGTGGCGCTCATCTCACTTTACTGGCTGAGGGAGCTGGCATACAGCTTCCAGGTCAGGTGGCCAGCATTACTAAGCCGCTTCTGGGAAACGCCGTTTAGATAGATAGATAGATAGATTCTTTATTGTCATTACACAAGTGCAGCATTGCACAAGTGCAACGAAATTGGATGCCATCCCTTAAAAACAACAAAAGCAAAACAACAACAACAACCAAACAAACCACATTCCAGCCACACCCACACCCACACCCATCAAACTCCCAGGTCACACTATCGAGTTACAGCATTTAAGAAGGCCACAGCTCTTGGGTAGAAACTATTTTTCAGTCTGTTTGTCCTTGACTTGATGTTTCTGTATCTCCTGCCAGAAGGCAGTAGTACAAACAGACTGTATCCCGGGTGAGATACATCCTGCAGGATGTTGTTTGCTTTCCTAAGACAACGGGAACCGTACAGTTCTTCCAGAGATGGGAGGGGATGACCAATAATCCTTTGGGCTGTGGTTATGACCTTCTGGAGCACCTTCCTCTTCCTAGCTGTACAACTGGAGAACCAGGCACAAATACAGTATGTAAGAACGCTCTCTATGGAACCTCGGTAGAAGGACACCAGCAGTCTCTCACTCAGATTGTTCTTCTTTAAAAGTCTGAGGAAATAAATTCTCTGCTGGGCCTTCTTCACCAGAGCAGTGGTATTTGCGCTCCAAGTCATGCCCTGATCGATAGTCACTCCCAAAAACCTGAATTCCGCCACCCTCTCCACCCGTTCCCCGTTGATATACAAGGGCTGAATGTCCGCCTTTTTTTCCCTGTAATCCACCACCAATTCCTTGGTCTTAGCTGTATTAAGAGCCAGATTGTTCTCTCCACACCAAGCACAAAGCCGCTCCACCTCGTCCCGATAGGCGGACTCATCCCCTCCTGAAATGAGCCCCACCACCGTAGTGTCATCAGCAAACTTGATGATTTTGTTGCTGGAATAAATGGCTGTACAATCATACGTATAGAGAGTATAGAGCAGGGGACTCAACACACAACCCTGTGGTGAGCCGGTGTTAAGGCTAAGGGCTGTGGACATATGTGACCCTACTCTAACCCTCTGAGAACGTTCTGACAAAAAGTCCAAAACCCAGAGACAGGTGGAGTTGGAGAGTCCAATCGCCTCTAGCTTGGACACCAGTCTATGGGGGAGGATAGTGTTAAAAGCAGAGCTAAAATCCACAAACAGCAGCCTCACATAACTCCCCGGCTGCTCCAGATGGGACAGAGCAGCATGGAGAGTGGTAGTGATAGCGTCTTCCGTGGATCTATTTGCCCTGTATGCAAACTGGTAGTTATCAAAAGTTGATGGAAGACAGGAAATAATGTGACGGCGCACCAGTTTCTCAAAACACTTCATGATGATTGGAGTCAGTGCAACTGGTCTGTAGTCGTTCAGACTACTGATTGTGGATTTTTTAGGCAGAGGAACAATAGTTGACGACTTCAGGCAGGGTGGAACAATAGACTGGTGTAAGGACTTGTTGAAGATCTTAGTAAAGACCCTCGCCAGCTGATCCGCACAGCCCTTCAACACCTTTCCCGTGATGCCATCAGGTCCAGCAGCCTTCCTCGGATTCACCATCCTCAATACCTGTCTCACCTCATGCTCCTCTACAGTGAATGAGGGGCCCCTATGGGGTGGTGGCTGTAATACCGGCGTCTCAGGTGGCTCCTTCTCGAAGCGAGCAAAGAAGAAGTTAAGCTCCTCTGCCAGCAAAGGGTCACCGTCGACAGCACCAAGGTTAGGTTTGTAGTTAGTAACCCTCCCGCTGGAGCGGTACCTATTTATCTACTTGCACTATGATGTGCTTTCGAACTGCTAGGTTGGCAGGAGCAGGGACCGAGCAATGTGAGCTCACCCCATCACGGGGATTCAAACTGCCGACCTTCTGATCAGCAAGCCCTAGCCTCTAGATTGCAGCCTGAATCTTTCTGGGCCAAGGTAGAAAGGGAGCTTGTTAATTCCCAGTATTATTAGCAACATACACTCCCCTCTCTCTTAACTCTCTCACAAAGATTAAATATGTTAATATAACTGAACTGTACAATCATAAACATATTAGTGTTAACCTGTGGCTCAACACCTGTTATTCTACATGCTGCTTAGAACAAATCTTTCACATAATGGGAAAACTGACGTAACTCTCATTGCATGCAGGTGTAGAAAAGCAGCCACTGTGAATTACAAAGCTCCAGGCATCACAATGTTACACCTACCTATTATGTCTAGGTCAACCTTTTCATTTTTAAAAATATTGTTACTTTTAAATGTTGATTTGGATTTTTGCAAATGCATTTATTTCATTGGAGAGCATCATCTGTGGATGAAAGATAAAGCTATCATCACAGAAAGATTTGCACATTCCTTCTTGCACTAGACAATTTAAGATGTGAACTGTCAGCTGCGTAGCCTACTTTTTAATATATTACTGCCATATGTTTACTTAACATCTGACTAATGCTTACTTGTGGCTCAAGAAAACAAGACTATTTAAAATGAAATATTAAATCACTTTTGACTGGACCAAGCTGACCTAATAATTACAAACTCCATTTCAATTAACACTCGGAAGTTTTCCTGACACATCCTGCCTTGGGGTTCTTAATAGAAAATGGAAAATTAGTATGTAAAAAGAAAACTTGGCTTTAAAGTGTTGCTGCCCTGGTGTAAAAATGATGCTATTAGCTGAGTTGTCATGCTGTGTAAGTCAGATGAATGTCAACCATCCGCTTGGGCTATGAAAGTTCGAAGGTTCACTAGAATGACCAACAAAGGTGACTACAGAAGTGTATCTTGACACAATTATCAGTCCACCATGCATGCACTCCTAGCAGTCTCCATGTAGAGCATCATGTTTGTAGAAATCACTACTAGGAAGATGCAGGAGTGTCCAAAATTGCAGGAAATGAACTGGTCAGGAGAGAAAGTTGCTTGAAGGAATGGGAGAAGGAGTTCCCTGCCAAACACTTCTTCCATTTTATTTAGATATTAGGTACACTCCACTCATCCCAGCTTTTATGTGAATGGGACAGGTGTGAATAGGGATCAGGGAGAAATTTGATTCTGCCCTATCTAATTCACACTTTCTGAAACAATGTGTGAACCAAAATGCCTCTATACTTCAAAACTTGCACTTCTCCAAATTTTGTAGCGCAGTTCTCCGGCTAAATAACATATTAAAAAATACATATATTAGGGGAAAGTGCCAAAATACACGTTAATGAAAATAACATACAAAAATACATGATATTTTGAAAAATGGCTTCCAAAAATGATTATAGGTGGTAAATTGCTTGCAAAAATGTGAATATTAGGCAAGATGGTGTTCACAAAAATATATATTATGAAAACTGCACTAAAATGCTGATGAATATGATGACTTTAAAAAACATAAACTCACAGAAAGATGGAGGACTGAACTTATAGTTGGGAGGGGAATAAGAAAGGCGGGAAATGATACATAGAGAAACCAAAATTGTTTCGTTCACCTCTGGTTATGAATAAGATACATGCCACTACTCTGTCACATCTAGTTTGGACCCAAAACTATTTCAATGGCTAATAAGCAAAACATTGATACCACGGGATGGTGTCCCCAACATGCTGGAGCAGTCTGTGGTTGCTATAGCCACTCTATTAATGCATGCAAGTAAATCCTTCAGGCAGAAACCAGCAATAAAAATTGTACTCAGCATAAGGAAAAATATTATTGTTGGCATCAAGGTGAGTATGTAGGTGGGTTAAATAGAGAAAGTAAGAACTGCAGATTATTCCTAACCAACCAGCAAGTGCTAATATAGATTCATCACCAATCTTTCAAATCTCTCACAAAGCTCATACACCCTTAGGGATTAGGTAAAGAACCCTGTTTGCAGAAGACATATGCAACAGCTTCTCATGGTTGATACCTGAAAGACTAACCACCAATAGCTCAATTGTATTGTTGACCATAATGCTAAGAACCTAGTGCTTCTGCTCTATTACACCCACTAGGAATTCTGCTGCTTGTTTTATTAGGAGTAGCATCAGCCTCTAAGTGGAGAGTTTGATGCATTGTCATTACAAGCTCTCTTGGAGCACAGTCAAATAAGAGATTGAAAGTTGTCTTGATAAGTAAATGCTTTTGAGCTAGCAACTATGTGGTCTAGTGCTTACAGATATAGATCAGGAATTACATATTGTTGGCTCACATTCATTCTTGTCACTGAGTTAGCCCTTATGGACTTTACACACAGAGATTGTAATTAACTTAAAAGACAGTTGGGAGAACAAGCCTCCAAAATCCTTTCCAGAACCATGAGATGTCTCAAATGAGTAATGCTTTTTATTTTGTGGGTAGCATTCCCAAGTATCTAAGGAGGGCAACTGCCTGTCAGTAAACACAGCAGTCATTCTAATAATAATTGCTTCTATCTACTCTAGACAGTGAAACAGAAAATTCAAGCATAGGCTTCTGACATATTCAACTTTTCTTCTCCAGTTACCGATGAAGAAAAATGAAAGAAAAGAAATTTAGTTTATTGGAGAAGTGGAGGTAAAAAGAAAAGGCAAAATAGATTTTTCTGTAAGGGTAACAAAATTTCAACTAGTGGACATGAATACTAAAAAGAATAGTGGCCAGAAAGTGTTCCTAGAATTCAGGATGGATACACTAATTGTTAGTAATTTCTATTATCTTAAGTTTGCTGCTGACATTACCTAGTGTATGAAATACAGAAACATATAAGCATGAGCAAGAAAAGCTCATGGATATGACCATTCCACTGCAAAAGGGCATGCAACAATTCAGGTCAGGGACAAAGATCTGCCTGAAAATATGTAAGATTTTCCCCCACCTCCCATTTCTATCACTGCTGCCATAGACAAGGGGCATACTGGGGAGCATAATCTAACAAAATACTGTTGAATTTCAAGCATCTGACCAAGCTACCAAGTGTTTCTTAGCCCTATAACATAAACCAGATTGCATAGGGTCCAAAAAGTATCACCCAGGATGTGTCTCCTTCTCTTTCATCTTGCCCAGAATGGCAGATGGAATGCTGACCTGCATGAATGGAAGGATCATGTTCTCTGAATAAGTGACAGAGAGGGAAAGAGAGAGAGAGGAAATAGAAATACACAGAGAGAGGGGGAGAGGGAGAGCTGGATAGGCTCCACTTATAGTAAAGAGAACACATCACCTTCCTAGAATGATGCATTATAATTTCAATTAGTCATGACCTCGGTTACTCTTTGCTAGCTTTCATCAGTGAGTTAAGACAGGGAATGAAAGTGTACACACCACTCTGTAAGCAACAATATCTTGATTCAGTGCAGGATTTAAAAAAAAATATGCAAAACTTATTGTTTTAACAATAATTTCAAAAATTTGATAGGTTGAAACAGGTAAGTTATTACTTTCTAAAGCTTTGAAATGAACTTATATTTCAGTTACATATAACAAATATTTTTAAAAGCATTTAGAAAGTCTCCTGCAGGTTTGCATTAGCTGAAGAAATTGTTGGATATACTAAGCTAGAAATAGAGTTAGCATTTGAGGGAATCCAAAGATCATTGATGAACTAATTATTCATTATAATTCAAACTGACAGAGATTTGTGCAGCCTTAGGTGGAATTTAAAGTTAACCTCAGGTAGTATCCACTGTGAAGGGCAAGCAATGGTATCGCTTGAAAGCATCTCCCTCTGGGGATCAAGTGCTCAAACTGCTGCAAAGGTGAGCAATTTTTATCTCTCTGTCAGAGTGTCTAAGGACTGACCTAGTGACCTTTTTATTCCTTGGTTTGCAGCTTTGCTGACTAATTTGACACAGATGGTGATAAGCTGCAGCAACCACCTCCCAGGATAACTGGGCCACTTAAGGCTTAAGCAAAGAGAGAGCACAGCACCTGTAGAAGGCAAGAAGGTATTTATCAACGCTATTGCACTCTGGTCCCCTCTGAAAGCATCTACTGTTGCCTGAACTGAGGCCTCCATTTCTCCCCCTGTCCAATGTAAGAGTAAATTGGATAGCAAATTGGTAGATTGGGATGTAGAGCATGGGGAGAGTCCTGTTCAACTCATCTAGCCAACTAGTACTATTGTTCCCGAGACAATTTTGTATCAAGAGCCACAAGTCAATCTGAGCAGTGTATTATTAACTGACAGGCTGTCCTCATTACTGCAGATAAATCTGAGAGCAGAGCAACAGATATGAAAAACTTAAAGGTCATTCCATGTTCAGGGAACATACAGTTCAGTCTTCAAACATTTAAAAGAAATCCTTGACTACTACTCCCTCATAGTGGTTAAGTGAGAGATCACTGGCAAAGGAAAAACAAGAATGATTGAGGATAATTATCCTTACAAGTTCACTTGCAGTTCATCCCAGTACCTGGCTCTCGCTCCAGCATAGAATGTGAGGGGGAAGGGGAGGAGGCGCTGAGTGCAAAAGCACTTCACCTGCTGAAAACCTTCCTACACCATTAGGAAGCAGAGGTTCTCCTGTTAATTAGAGCTTAATTGGACTAAAGTACACACATGGGATAGGGACACAGGTGGCACAGTGGGTTAAACCACAGAGCCTAGGACTTGCTGATCAGAAGGTTGGCAGTTAGAATCCCTGCGACGGAGTGAGCTCCTGTTGCTCGGTCCCTGCTCCTGCCAACCTAGCAGTTCGAAAGCATGTCAAAGTGCAAGTAGATAAATAGATACAGCTCCGGCGGGAACGTAAACGGCGTTTCCGTGTGCTGCTCTGGTTCTCCAGAAGCAGCTTAGTTATGCTGGCCACATGACCCGGAAGCTGTACGCCGGCTCCCTCGGCCAATAAAGCGAGATGAGCGCCACAACCCCAGAGTCAGTCACGACTGGACCTAATGGTCAGGGGTCCCTTAACCTTTACAGGCATGGGATAGTAATAATAATAATAATTTATTATTTGTGCCCCGCCCATCTGACTGGGTTTCCCCAGCCACTCTGGGCGGCTTCCACAGAAACCAAAAATACACTAAAATCACATATTAAAAACTTCCCTGAACAGGGCTGCCTGTTCAGATGAGATCACAAACTGTGGAACAAACCAACTGCAAGGACTGTAAGGTGTGAACTTGAGATAAGACTTCATTCGGTGCAAAAGACGGTGGGGAGGAGAAGAGCTTACGGTTTCTTTATTTAAAGTTTTCTTCTCTACATTCATAATTTGGCAACCCTCATCCAAATGCTAGTTCAAATTATATTTGTACAAGTGAGGTTGGAAGAAATTGGAATAGAACATCAAACGGAACTGTGTGTGTAAAAAAAAAAAAGGGAAAAGGGAGGGAAGCTCTATTTTGCAAAAGGTTTACGATGGAAACCTAGAGCTGACTCTTCCCCATCCCTTACTGAATAATGCTAAGAGGACTTGGAATTTAATGTAATGGGAAGTATAATTGCTCATATATCTTCAGTTGGAAGGAAGGATGAAAGGAGTCTGTGAACTGCCAATGAACTGATAAGGTTATTTAATGTGTCATCTGCAGTTCAATAGACTTCTCTCCTTCCCAGGCTGAGAGGAAAAATGGTGACAACAGTTTATTTCCTGGGACAGAGTAACTTTTTCAGCTGTTGTTAAAGTTGCAAAACAATGACGCATGGGATGGAGCGATGGAGAAATGTCTGGAAAAAACAATAGGATATCAGCTCCACCCAAGGCATGACAGATAACAGCAACAATCGGGGAAAAGAAAAACATAACATCTTGCAAGGACAGGAAGAAACACTACGGACAGTATAATTGCCACTCACAGGAAGAACAAGTATATAGTTTGAATTCCTCACATGCAGTTTTATAAATCATTTAATATGTCAACATGAATAGAATTTATTAACATTGCAGTTGTATAAAAATAAGCTAAAGGGACCCCTGACCAAGTCCTAGGCTCTGTGGTTTAACCCACAGCGCCACCCACGTTCCAGTAGTTATTGTATAAGGGATTATTATTATGACTGGAACATAATTGAAACAATTACAATTTTGGAGGGTAGAAATAAAATCATCAAACCATCAAATCTAGCACACTGGGGGCCACTTTATCTAAATATATAATTTGGTATTTGAATAATTGGTATTATTGTAATGAGGCTGTTATTGGACTGTAATTGAAAATGAATATTTATTATAATAATAATAATAAAAGAAGTGAAAGGAGGACTGTCCCCAATCCTTTAATATACAATCCGGTTAATATACAATGAGGATGTTGCTGAACTACAACTCTCATCATCTGTGGACACTGGTCATAGGGCTGCAGCCCCAAAAGCAATGAATGAAATTTTATGTTGATGCAAAGTGTGCTACCCACACAGTTCTTGTTCTGGTCTCACTATGAGCAAGGAAGAGCCTCTGTAAGAAATGGACACAATTTACTGCCAAATAGCTTTGTTGTCTTGTGCATTTGAGAAAACTAATACAAAGTGGAGAAAGGATTTGAATGAGAAGAATTAGACTTGTTAATAGTAGGAGTCCCCATGTTCATTTTCATTTCTTGAAAGCTTGAACCAGGCACTTTCTGTATTTTTTTTACAGGAGCCAGAACAATATCAGGCAGAATCATTCCCCACCGCAAATCTTTAGGAAACCATTTAGAGATGGATCATCTTAATAGATCCCCCATTCTTACAAGGAGTGTAGCTAGACTTTGAAATAATAGTTGGCAGGTCTCCAAAAATATCAGTGCACAGTATATAAGTGAGATCAAAAAGAAAAGAAAGGAAAGGAAAAACAAAACTTGTTAAGTCTGAGAGTACTGAAAGCATTAAATACGGTTACATCAAGTACAGTAGACAATTTCTTCTTTTTGTTATTTCTTTTAAAGAAGAGCCTATTCCAACCATGCTGAAGGCAGGTCTAGACATGAAAAGCAGAGTGGTAGAGGAAAGTTGTCTATTTGAAAGTAAGCTTCTCCCTGAATTCAAGAAAATGTTACATCCAATAAGAAACAAACCTTGGTATTGTTTGTTCCTTATGTTTTCCAACTCTCTTCATTTTTTTCCTTTTGCCTATTTCATAATCGCCACCACCCACCCTACATGTAACTCCAAACCAATCCTGAAATCTCATTTCCTGTTGCAGTCATGCCATCTTAAACCCTGTAGCTAAAAAAAGTTTCAAATTTCTTCAAATGTTTACTAACATACATTCAGATACTGGCTCCAAATATTCACCTGCTTATACACTCTGTACACCAGTCCTATTTTCTGCAACATCAGATACAATTTTTCTTTCCATTCCCAGCTACCAAATATTTGTTTCTCCAGTTCCACACAAATGCTTATACAAAAGAGGGGGATACACACACACACACAAAAAAAAAAACCACTTTCTTAAAAAGAAAACAAAAAAGCTGCAAAAATTCCTGAGAGATACCAACATAATTTTGATACATTATGCTACATACATATTTTAAGATGTGACAAACTTCTGAATGAATGTATTTAGAAGATAAAAATCTATCTCATTATTTAAA
Organism: Podarcis erhardii; assembly: GCF_964252035.2. Lineage (NCBI taxonomy): Eukaryota > Metazoa > Chordata > Lepidosauria > Squamata > Lacertidae > Podarcis > Podarcis erhardii. The sequence continues at coordinate 50,381,305 of NC_138498.1, read as the reverse complement.
GACACACACACACACACACACACACACACACACCCCTTGCCAGATCCTTCAAAGACAAACCTATATTGGTGACAACTTCCTGTTTGGCTCTTGACTATACATTATTTGAAACAGTAAACAAGGCTCACCTATAGGCTATGAACTTGTTTCTCCCATAAAAAACGATGAATGTATCCTCAAGTTGGATAATTCAGTGACTGCAGGCAATAACCAATGGAAAGCTCCTGAGGCATGAATGGCAAGAGATTTTCTCTAAGAATGCATCTCTTCCCAAAGCTACACAGTAGCCTAAGAGAATGGGAAAAGTCATAATGAAACACAAAAACATCTTCTCCGGAGGATAAAGAAATACACACATCTCTACTTCATAAAGATGAGTATCCATAAACAGGGGCTCTGAGACACAAATATGCAGTTAATCACCAAGCTACAAAGCACAGAGAGGATAAAAGAAACCCCTAAGTGCTGAACTCATCTCCAGATGGATGCTGCCCATTTAATGCAGTTCTCAGTGTACAATTCATCAAGTGTGGCTGCATCTGACCTCAATTACTATGTTCCCTTCACAAGTTATTTTTGAAACAGACTATTCTACACTTCAGATGAAGCCATGCACAAAAGGCTAATAATAATGGCTAGGATTTATATAATCCAGAAAGTATCTAAAGTGACTTTTCAAAGTCGGGAAAATCTTTTCCCAACTCTGAATGTACAAATGAAGACACTCTGAAGATTTGAATCCACTAATTTATTTGGCATAAATACCAGTTACAAGATTTACCTGTTTCCAAGATTTACCTGGAAATGCCACATACAAATTACTTGTGTGCATCAAATATGCAGAGTCCTCTGACATATTCTCAGCCATTTTCACATTGTGAACAACGTCCCTCCCAGCATATGCAGTTTTTACATACTATCCAAGATTTGGAAGTGATCTTCATATAACAACATAGTCATTGCTGTCTTTGCATTGCATGAGAAAGGGCAACACCACTGAAAGCCCTAAACAACCATCTTGTTCTGACAAAGTTTGGAGTCCCTCTATTTAGTCTCTCATCCTAAGCTTCTCCTGAAGGGGCCAACCAACTGGCCTGGAAGTAAATACTTCTCCTTTCTGTGGCAGTCTGCTCAATGTGCTCTCTTGCACTGTTGATTAAGTGCAGTGGAGGTACTTGGTTGTGCATGTGAACTGGACTGGGGGGAGGCAGTGGCGTAGCGTGGGTTGTCAGCACCCGGGGCAAGGCAAGTAATTTGCGCCCCCTAACCCGTGGATTTGCGCCCCCTAACCCATGGATTTGCCCTAACCCCAGATGTTGCGGCCAGTGAGGCCAGCCCCCCTGCACCCCCCACGCTACGCCACTGGGGGGAGGCATTCATGAGGGTCCGGGCTTAGATTGTGCAAGCTCTTGAACATTAACCTCAGGTTCAATGTCAGGATCTTGGTCCAATTCCTCAACTAGTGGTACATAGAAGCCCTGGACTCGGCAAAGTCATCCTCCTCCTACTTTGAGCTTAAGGCTGAGACCATGACAATTATCAATCCAATGAAACGGTCAAATCAGCTATGATTAAGTGGGCACAAGACATTGGTCATGATATTATGTTTGCTGACTGGGAGCAGTTATGGACCACAGGTATTAAATTCACGGCATGTAGTGCCTTAAAAGAGAATATAATGAAAATGATCTATAGATGGTACATGACCCCAGTCAAGCTTGCAAAGATATATCATTTGCCCAATAACAACTGTTGGAAGTGTAATGAATGCGAAGGAACTTTTTATCATCTTTGGTGGACCTGCCCGAAGATTAAGGCCTACTGGGAAATGATCTATAATGAAATTAAGAAAATCCTTAAGTGGACATTTGTAAAGAAACCGGAGGCTTTTCTCTTGGGCATGGTAGGCCAAATGATTCCAAAGAAAGATAGAACATTTTTTATGTACGCAACAACAGCAGCAAGAATTCTCTTGGCAAAGTACTGGAAGACTAAAGAACTACCTACTCTGGAAGAATGGCAGACCAAGGTGACTGAATTTATGGGACTGGCAGAGATGACTGGCAGAATCCGTGACCAGAGGAGAGAGACAGTGGAAGAGGACTGGAAAAAATTTAAAATTTATCTTTAAAATTGTTGTAAAATTTCGGAATGTTAAGATGTCAAGGGATTTGATATAAAGAATTACAGCTGTAAAAATTTAAGCTTAAGAAAATTTTAAAGAGAATTAAATATAAAAATGGATGAAGGATTGCTAAAAAATTCTAAAATAAGGATGCAGTGAAGGGGAGGCATGGGGAAGTCGTGTTATGTTTGTTTGTTTTTTGTTTGTGTTGTAAAATTAATAAAAATCATTAAAAAAAAAATCAATCCAATTATCAATTGTGTATCTGAAGAAGTGTGCATGCACACGAAAACTCATACCAATAACAAACTTTGTTGGTCTCTAAGGTGCTACTGGAAGGAATTCTTTTATTTTTTGTTTCAATTATCAATCCAGTTCATGAAACAGGAAGTGGATAGTCACCATACTTACAAGCTTCCAGATAGCTTCAGTATGGCAGAAGACTTGAATTACCCAGGAAAAAAATGGGAAACTCAGCCCTGGAGCTGGCAGTGAAACGTCCTTTCACTGCCAAATCAGTCTGATCCTGAGTCTGAATATAAAGCCCTATTCTGATCAACTAAATGTTCAAACTCATTGGGATGTCAGTTTCTGGTGAAACCCACAATTAAATCCTTTATATTGACTCAGTTGGTTAGAATGTGATTACATACATCATTCTCAGCAGCATGACATATATAACATTATTTCAGTTTGAATGTGCACTTCAGCATTAAAAAGAGGAACCAAGAAGATTGTAGGAAGTGTCTTACCAGTATCCAGTGCTTTTTATCTAGAATAGGTGCCAGTACTCGCCATGAAGTTGTTACAGTAAGTGTCACACTTTTTAACAACAACAAAAAGAGTAGCCAGTCCTGCATACCCTTAAGTACCTCCTGAAAAAAAGACTGCCAGTACCTAAGAACCCTCCCTCTGACTGGATCAGTTCACAGGTCCATCTAGCTGAGCATCGCACAGTATCAAGTCAGATGCCTCTGGGAAACCCACACACAGGGCATGAAGGCAGTAGCCCTTTCCTACTATTATATATTGTTATATAATTATAATATAGTTATATCCAGTCTTTCTATAAAACCTCTTAAAAATCTATAAGAAGAGTAAAAAATACACAAAGTATGGTAAAGCAACAAGAAAAACAAACTTCAATGAAAATAGCCCAAAAATTAAAGTCTAAATCTCATTAAAATATATCCCAAGTATGAGTGCAACACAGATTTTTATAGAGACATTATAACATTTGGAGTTGTATTTCCTAATTTCTTTTTAATAACCCCCTAGCATAGAATTCACCTTTTCCATAGCTGCTGTTAGGGATATGTGAATCTGTCAATTTCTGCTCTGTGTCACTTTCTCATGTTTTTATCCATAATTTCTTTCATTTTTGACAGTAAACTGTGATTTTTTAAAAAAAAAAGAAAGCTAAAGATATATATTTCACTATCTACTTAAATCTGTATTTTCTCTTAAAACATGTACTTAAATGAGTGTTTTGATCCTGCTGAAAACTGTATTGCATGTTTAGAGATGGAGTTACCCAGTGGATTGTAAAATTCTGGACTGCACATGAGATCATGTCATTTCATATTGGAATTTGAAAAGACTGGAATCCTCAAGTATCCCAAACTGTTGTATGATAGTTCTACATCTTCAGTGACATATTCACTACTACCCCAGGATTTCTTTCTTGGTTAGAGAAAATTATGTCAACTCAAGTAGTTCCTCTAGTCACCATGGGCCCTAGCAACTGGCCATCCAGAATCTATGTGACTAATCCAGGGATAGCCAGCATGGTGTCACCCAAATGTTATAAACTGCAGATCTCATTATCCCTACCAATTGTCAATGATAATACAACCTCTGGATGACACCATGTTGGCTACTTGTGGACTAATCAAATCAACCATCCTCTTCACTAGTTACACATTAGCAAAATGTCCTACCCTTGCAGGAAAACACAGAGATATAGAAATGAACCCATCTCCATTCATCTCCCCATCTCTCTAAAAAACATGGCAGGCAAGAGTTGTCACATGCATGCTTCTTTCTGTTGGCTGGGAACACCTTGGTTGCAATCCTTGAGCTATAGTACAAGGGGAGAATTGTGTTGTTAGGAGGAAATGAGTTGAATTTCAACTTTGGAAAAGAGGAATTCTGGTGCTTTCTCCTCTGAAGCAATCTCAGTGGGAGGAGAAATTTACTCAGACACATGATTTCCTTTGGCAGGGCTACTACTGAGTTCAAAACATTTTCCAACAACCATTTGTGGGACAAGAATAATAAGCTACCCCTTCCCCTCTGAAGCAATTACAAGAGGGAAGGCAAAAAATGAGTCCTAGTGACAGTCCAGTCCTTGATTTACATCCCCTGCAATGGCTATCTGCAGAGTGAAGGAAGGCTGAACCTTCTCTTCCCCTCCAGAGCATTCACAAGGGCAAAAGATTATCCCTCACAAATGCCATGGTGTAGATACACTTGTCCTGATAGAATACTCCCTCGTGCTGAATTTGAAAGAGGAATGCACACTGATATATAAAATTAAGGCCAGACAGCAACCGAACTCATTCTGCAGCAACTGGAGTAAGCAGCAGGCATGGTGTTCTTGTTGCTAAGCATTATGCTCTTTTCTGGCATCCAGTATTCCTTGATTTACTTAGTTTCTTTTGCAACAAGGGCTTTATTTCAAGTACACTTCCTGCTCTCATAAATAAATTGCTAGCTGCCCAAATGTAATGAAGAGCTGGAAGAAAGCATTTTGTGCCATTAAAAAAGAAAAAAAGAAAAGAAGGCTGGTATTTTCATCCATCCAAAAGGACAGCCTAGCTCATTGGAACATCTGCCTGCACTATTTCCATTCAGACACAGTCTATCCTTTATCCAATAAAGTGCACTGTCAGCGGCCAGTACCATCACATCTTAATTTTGTGGTTTGCTCTCAGATTCTTCCTCACGCTGTTAGCTGACACCCTATTACCTTTATGCTTACCAGCATGGCAATTTACAAGAGTCTTCGGCAAGATCTTTCAGGCTTCCTGCACACCCTGGCCCCACTTTAAACTAGTTATCCAAAGGACACCAACGCAGAGAAACTGAGAAGAGACTTTTTTTGCAGGAGTCCCCATGGCAATGCTATCGATTGAAGAAGTGCAATTTTTCTCCCCTCTATGAAATATAACAATGTCTTGACAGCACAGCTCAGAGAAATCACCCATTATAGGCAGCTGCACAAGAAAAAGCTGAGTAGGTCAGGTAATGAGGGATAATGATAGGTAGTAAGTTCAGCGTCTAGGCAAGCGAGTAGCCCAAGTAATGTTCTTAAAGATTTTTTTTTTTTTAAAGACAATAGTTACACACCAAGAAAATTGACTAGGCAGCAGAATACACAAAAGAGGGGAAAACTTTATTGTATTATTATTTTCACTCTGCATCCTAAAAAGTACTATACGTTACAGAACCTTACAATGCACCAAGTACTCAAACAAGACTTACTAAATCATGTACAAATACAATGCATGACCATCCTGATAAATTGACATTTCCCCTGAACAGTTAAATGGGAGTGTTTTTATGTTCAGTTAGTTATTAGGGGCACTGAAAATGAACTTTCCCTCCCTCTCACACAGGATCATGCTCAACCCTCTTCCCTTTTGTGATGTTTCCCTCCCCACCCTCACACTTTTATTTTTTAAAGGTGTGCAGGGGTGATTTGAGCAAAAATTGGGGGAGTCATGATGATAAGAAATGGATATTGAAACTGTGGGTCTAGGCCTCGCAGCACCCGGATGACAGCTTCGGTAGTGGTGGAGGGCATCAGGGCGACCTCCAGCCATTTGGAATAGGCATCCACCACTACCATAAAGGTCCGGCCGTGAAAGGGGCCAGCCAGATCGATGTGCACCCTCGACCAGGGTGTCTTTGGCGTCTCCCAGGTGTGTCCCTTAGCTGCCGGTGGTGCAGGCCTCGACTCTTGGCACGCTTGACAGGCGGACACCCAGGCAGTGATGGCATTGTCCATATTAGGCCACCAGACATAACACCGAGCCAACGCCTTCATTTTGACAATTCCCGGGTGGCCAATGTGCAGAGCCTTCAGGACGTGCTGACGGAGTCCCTGGGGAATCACGACGCGGTCTCCCCACAGCAGACAGCCGCGATGAGCTGAGAGTTCATGTTGTCTGGTTGCGAAAGGCTGGAACTCTGATGCAAAAGGCCCTTGTGGCCACCCCCTCCACACCCAGTTGAGCACCCGGCTGATGGTGCGATCCTGGGCAGACGTGGAGGCCACAGTGGCAGCCGATACAGGCGCTGCCGGAAGATCCTCAATCAGAAGGAGCGATGAAGCTGGAGCCGGGTCTTCCACAAATGCTGGAAGAGGGCAACGGCTGAGGGCGTCGGCATGGCCCATCAATTTCCCCGGGCGATGGATGAGCCGGTAGTGGTAGACAGCCAGGAAAACAGTCCATCGCAGCATGCGTGGCGAGAGGACCGGTGGAGTTGGACGATCACCGGCGAGGAGGCCCAGGAGTGGCTTGTGGTCAGTGATGAGGTCAAAAGTCCTGCCATAGAGGTATTCATGGAACCTCTTCACTCCAGCCACAAGTGCCAGTGCCTCCTTGTCGAGCTGGCTGTAATTCCGTTCCGTCGGAGATAGCGTCCTGGAAAAGTAGGCGAGCGGTGCTTCTCTTCTGTCTGGAAAACGGTGACTAAGGACAGCACCGATGCCAAAAGGTGAGGCGTCGCAGGCAAGGACCAGCGGCCTGGATTCACTGTACTGTACCAGCACACTGTCTGATGAAAGGAGAGCCTTGACCGCGTTGAAGGCCGCCGTCTCCCGATGACCCCAGGCCCAAGGCGTCTTAGTGCTAAGGAGTCGGTGAAGAGGCTCAGCCACTGTGGCTTTGTGGGGCAGGAACATGTTGTAAAAGTTCAGCAGCCCCAGGAACGCCTGCAACTCCGTCTTGTTCTTTGGGATGGGGGCCTGCTGGATAGCGTGGATCTTGGATGTGGTCGGGTGAAGGCCGGAGGCATCGATAAGATAGCCCAGGAACTCTACCTGTGGAACGGCGATCTGGCACTTCTCCCTCTTTACCTTGAGCCCGGCCTCTTGGAACCTGGTCAGCACGGCACGGAGGCGCTCGAACAGCTGCTGGTGTGAGTCTGCAGACACCAAGACATCATCAAAATATGGTACCACGCCCGGAAGCCCTTGCAAGAGACGCTCCATAAGGCTTTGGAAGATGCCAGGAGCCACACTCACCCCGAACTGCAACTGGCGGCAACGGAATGCCCCCCGGTGGGTGACGATCGTCTGGGCTTCAGCAGTGGCATCATCGACTGGCAGTTGTTGATAGGCTTGGGCAAGGTCCAGCTTAGCGAAGACCTTACCCTCACCCAGGGAATGCAGCAGGTGTTGGACAACAGGAACCGGATAAGCATGCTGCTGAAGTGCCTTGTTGATCGTGCACTTGTAGTCAGCGCAGATGCTCACCGACCCATCTGGCTTGACAGGCGTGACGATGGGGGTTTCCCACTTGGCATGGTCAACCGGCTCCAAAACTCCTTGGGCGATCAGTTTGTCCAGTTGTTCGTCCACCTTAGCCTTGAGAGCAAAGGGAACCCGGCGTGGCTTTAGCTTGGTGGGGGCGACTTGTGGATCAAGGCTAAAGGAGATGGGCGTACCTGTATATTGCCCCAAGGTGCCGTCAAAACCCTGCAAGACGCCGTTGCAGATGGATGTCCCGGACCCCGCAGACGATTCGATCCATCAGGGCATCGTCTAAGTCTCGGAACTCACAGTGCATTGCAGCCTGTCGCAGGGCGGTGGTGTATTTGTTGATTGACTCCCCCTCTGCCTGGTTCCGGTGGTAGAACGCATGGCGGGCAGCAATCTTGGACGGCTTTGGTGCGTAGTGGTTGTGGAGCTTCTCTTGGATCGTATCCCATGGTGTTGCCTGGACTGCTTCAGGCGCAACCAATGCTCGGGCCGTCTCAAACACCTCAGGCCCACAGAGGCTGAGGAATAGGCCCCGCTTCCGATCCTTTGATACTGCTGTCAGTTCGTTGGCTTGGAGGTAGCAGTCGAACCGAGCGAGGTAGGAGTCCCATGATTCAGAGGCTGACGCAAACGGCGGTAGAGGCACAAGTGAAGCCATGATTCTGATGCCGGCGTGAAGGGCGATGGATGGAACACCGTGCTCTAGCCAGAACAGTCAGCTCTGAATTGGTTCTGTCCAGTGATTTCGCTCTGTGATTTCGCTCTGTGATTCAGCTCAGTTCAGAGGCTGGCCGCATCTGGCTGTGCTCTGATGTCCATCAATCCCATCCTCGTCGCCAGTGTTAAGTTGTGGGTTGACATAGCAGACGACACAGCAAACAAACAAACAATATTTATTACGGCCATAGGCCCATACAGGTAAAAACAACACATAAATAACAGCTTGTGCACGTGGGGGGGGGGGAAACAGCCGCTAACACCGACACAGCGATTTCTCCAAGTAGCTCTTTATTTCGTAAGCTGGAATAGAACTGACTGCAAACAGCTCAGCCGGCCTGCTTTTATAGGCAGCCGGCTGTCAACATTGTAGCAACAACAGCCCAGAGTTCCCGCCTAAAATAACTGACGCGGACCTGAGTGAAAACTATCTACAGACCTGAGTGAAAACTATATACAGTATCCCCCTGCTGGCCCAGGGTGAAACTTCACTACATAACATTTATATTGGGTGATATCCCAACATCAGCTGACATAAATCCAGCCCCCAAACAGCTAGAAGTTCAGTGCTTAATTTGTATGATGTTAATTTGTTTGATTTGCATTATACTGCAGAATATGCTACGGCTCTTTAAATGAGTCAGGTGTGTGACTACTCAAACAAAGCTTGTCTTAGAGATAGAAAAGAGTCATGCTTTCACCTTTTCTCCTTAGAAATAATTTTTATGCAAGTATAATTTATAAATGAATTAAAAAAGAGATGTAAGCATGTAAAAGCTCCAGGAATGCTGAAACATGGAACAATCATGAGCTAAGCTTGGTAAATAAACCATGTTCGGGGGGGGGGCTGTTACCAATGAGCAGCACAGTCGCTAGTTTACCTAAATTGTGTTTTTGCTTCGACATGCGAGTTATTTATTAGCAAATCCTTCTTTCTTCATGCTCTAGCCTGTTATTTAAAATGTAGATTTTATTTAAGAGCTGGGGAATCCTCTAAGTTCAGAATGACAGTGCATGTATAGAAGTTCATAGAAGTTCACTGGTGAGGATAAATTACATGACAATTTCAAGAAATCTTTCAGGCACTTGGGAATTGACTGTTGCTGGCTAACCAATGTAACAAAAAATGTGTCAGTGCTCTGAAATGAGAAAATTAATACCTTTTTCTAGCTTATGTTTTCAGTGAACTTTTCCATGTAGTCTCATTAAAGAGGCAGCACAATATAAGTCGTCCAGTTTTACACAACATGACGCTGAACATGCAGCAGCTTCCTACCATACAGACATTATCCATTTTGTTCATGGCATGGAGCACACACAGGGGGAGTTCTGTTGTGTAAGCAGATGTTCTGCTCACACAGCTGAACACCACCCTCGTTCGCTAGTCTGCAGTCATAAGCATCCTGATATGGCAGGAAGTCTCTGTGAAATTAGTGGGAGTTTCTTCACTTCTCCGGAGCAAACATGGAAAGAAACAGCTTGTCACTGCAGTAAAATAGTGATAGCAACCTCAAGGGTCTTAATCAAAATAACAATTACATTGTCTGTATTCAGGGCTGTTACAGAGCACATACTACTTACTGCCGTCTACTGCAAGGACTGCCTTTCAGGTTCTCCTAATGTTTGAGCTCCACTTCTAGGCTCACTTCGTAACGTCGTGGAGGGAGTTAAAAGTCATTTTCACAGATACACTTCCTCACAACCTTCTGTGGATAACTTCCAATTTGAAAAAGAAAAAAACCCTTTTCCTGGATACTGCAAGGCAAGAGGATATCAGCAAACCCAAGCTACAAGACAAAAGGATATCAGCTTTGCTAAAAGATATCAGCAAACCTCTATTCCCTTTCAAGTTTGACATCATTCAGTGGAGCTAAGTAAGGCCCTAGCTGAGACAAATCTTTATGTGAAGGATTCAGCCTTTCTAACATCAGGCAATCACATTTGGGGATTAAAATGCCCCGAGGGTTCCTCTATTTCCATCTAAGTCAGCAGCTGAGCAGAGATCTGCACATTTTAGTCCCCTATATATAACCTATTACTACACATTCATTACATCAAGGATGTGCCAGGTGATGTACCAAACAAGAATATTCCATGGTGCCTCCCACAGGGTTTATAATCTACACACATTTAAAGGTCATGAAGGCGATTTGAGTCTACAGAAGCCAATTCAGAAAACCAATAGCCTCTACTGCAGGCATAGGCTGAAGCAAGAACCATATAAAAACATCAGGTTTGATAGGGTTGCCATATGTCCAGGAATGGGCTATTTCTATTTTTTTAAAAAAATACATATATAAGAAAAGCCCCCAAACGAATGGTTTTTCTGCAAGATGTTCCCCCAAAAAACCTCAACAACTTTTCAATTTTGGGAATATGGCAAACCTAGATTAAATTCACTGCAGATGCAGCACCACATTATATTATACTATAGTGTATAACAGAATCGCATTTTCTTCCTCAACCACACACATATGAGCATATTTGCAGGTAGTGCACATGGTCATTAAAAGGAATGGGGGAGGGTGTCTGTAAAAACATCCTCCTCTAGTCCCGCAGCTTAATCAAGGACTCATATTCCTTTACCAACTGGAAGAGGGGGACAGATCCCTCAGTCCCTTTAGTGATCTTATGCACTATCTGCATGAATGTGTATGCATGTGGTGATCTGGATCAAACTCATTATATCAATTGAATTTAGCAATTAAGTCAATGGTAGAGAAAAGATCTAGTGTAGGAGTAGCCCATATGGTACCCTCCAGACTCTATTGGACTGCCACTCCCATCAGCCCCTGCCAGCATGGCGAACTGTCAGAGATGATGGGAGTTTCAGTCCAACAACTTCTGAAGGGGGCTACATTGGTTTCCCTTGTCTTCTTACTTTCCTACCTTCCTTTTTTTGATTTGATTTTTTTTATTCATTTTCAATTACAGTCCAATAGCCTCATTATAACAATATCAATTTATAATACAATTATGAATGCCAATCATTCAAATGCTGAATTATATAATTTAAAGTGGGGGCTGCCTCCATTAAGGCAGAGCAGAACCGGAAGCCTACTTTCTTACTTTTTTTTTTTTTCTCGCATAATTTTTATTGTTTTTAAATCATAACAAACAAGAAAATAAAACAGTTTACACCTTGTTGTCACAGATTTCTTTCTATAAGACTTCCTTCAGCTTCCCCTGAAATCATCCATACCCTAATTTAACAAATTCACACAAATCCTAGCTTATATTGACATTATTTTCTCTTTCCTTCTTTTTCTCTTTAGACAATATTCCAACCTTTTCACAGAGCTTTTTTAAACCCAACTAGCGTTATCTGACCTTCACTTATATTTTCCAGATATTCCACAAATTTCCCCCAGTCCTCAATGAACCTTTGGTCTTTTAAATATCTAATTTTCCCCGTCAATCTGTCCATCTCCGCGTATTCTAGTAGTTCTGCTCTCCATTCCTCAAGCGTCGGTATGTTCTGTTGTTTCCAATTTTGAGCCAATAAGACCCTTGCAGCCGTTGTTGCATATTGGAAGAATTTACTGTCATTGTTCTTTATATCACTTCCTGCTAGGCCTAACAGAAAAGCCTCCGGCTTTTTCCCAAAGTTATATCTTAATATACTTTTCATTTCATTATATACACTTTCCCAAAAGCCTTTGACCTTTCTGCAGTCCCACCACATATGGAAGAAGGATCCCTCTTTTTCCCTGCATTTCCAGCATTTATTACAAGTTTTATATATTTTTGCTAATTTTGCAGGTGTTATATACCAACGGTAAAACATCTTCATGAGGTTCTCTTTTAACGTTATGCAAGCTGTAAATTTAAGGTTTTTTTTCCAGAGTTTCTCCCATTCTTCATAATATATATTATGGCCGATGTCCCTTGCCCAATGAATCATCACAGACTTCACTTCCTCATCTATCAGGTTATACTCTAATAGCATATTATACGTTTTAGAAAGAATTTTGTAATCATTGTTTATTATTTCAGTCTGGAATTTAGATTCTTTATCCGCGTATCCTCTCTCTTTAACGTCTTGTCTAAACATTTCGTTTATTTGGAAATAGTGTAACCAATCATAGACTTTTCCTTTAACCTGGTCATATGGTTTCAATTTCCATGTCCCCCCTACTTTTGTTAACAATTGTTCATAAGTTATCCAATCACCTCTCATGTTTACTTTTTTCACGCTCATAACTTCCAATGGGGATAGCCAGTGTGGTACTTTAGGTTCTAATAAAAATCTATTCCTCTCCCAAACTTCCAATAGAGGGCCTTTAAAAATATGTGTTGCGAAACCCTTGTGCTTCCTCTTCCCCTGCCATAAGTACGCATGCCATCCTGCTCTATTGTCGAACCCCTCCAGGTCTAATAGTTCCTTATTTTCCAATTTTATCCATGTTTTCACCCAGCAGAGGCACGCTGCCTCATAGTATAACTTCAGATCTGGCAGGGCGAATCCCCCTCTTTCTTTAGCTTCTGTTAACAATTTAAACTTAATCCTTGGTTTTTTGCCCTGCCAGACATATTTTGAGATTCCTCTTTGCCACTCTTTGAATATCTTAGTGCCCTTGATTATCGGTAAGTTCTGGAACAGAAATAACATTCTCGGGAGAACGTTCATCTTAATTAAAGCTATCCTACCCCAGAATGACAATCTCAGCTTCCCCCACCTCTCCAAGGAAGCCTACTTTCTTACATCCCTAATGTACCAAGAAGTCCTCATAAAGTTTCTTTACTACAGTGGCTCCACAGTCATTTGACTACCAGATAGTCAAAATCATCTAAAATGCTTTAATTGCCCACAGATTTATAGTTAAGATTTTTAGTGCCAACACAGTGACAGGATTTTATATCATTATTTCCAGACTCAGCATTTCATAGGAGCTGGAGAATTGTGAATCATGAAGAAAAGCTGTTACATTTGTATTTTGCCTATTCATACTTTACCTCATCACAGATGTCTATTGCAAGCTGTGAAATGCCCTCTTCTCAAATAGCAGTCCACATAACACTTAAGATCTCCTGCTAGATGTGCAGGTGACCAGATCTAGAATTTTAGAAAAGTCAGAATTTTAGGGTCATGGGGAGTTCTAAGTGAGAAACTTGCTGTCATAGACAGAGTCATTCAAATATGTCAGTCTCTCAAATGTCTACCGTTTGCAGTCAATGGTGTCATTCAAATATAAAGAGAAGATTTTCATTTCATTTCAGCATATGCATTCATCAACATAATTAGCTCTCTTCAGTTGTTCTGACCCTCATGCAATACGGGAGGGCAGGAACAAATGTTCTAACTCTGATGTTCCTATTAGCCTTTACGAGTTGGAGGGATAGCTTCTGTAGCAGAGAGCCTTTTATACCCACACATGAACCCAGAACTTCCAAGGTTCTAAATCACACAACAAACCTACACAAGTAGAACAGACTGTCCTACAGAATTCCAGCCTCCAGCACATGGAAGACTGCAGGAGCAGTAATAGTGACATAAGCAAAGGAAAGGGGCCAGTCAACTGATAACAACTGCAAGTGGGAGAATGTTATTGTCTGAATATGCAGGTAAGCTTCTGGAATTGTGGTTATTCATAAGATAGGTCCTGTATTGTTGGATAATGAACATGTTTAAAAGAAACATATCCTCAGATATGCAGATGACACAACCTTGATGGCAGAAAGTGAGGAGGAATTAAAGAACCTTTTAATGAGGGTGAAAGAGGAGAGCGCAAAATATGGTCTGAAGCTCAACATCAAAAAAACGAAGATCATGGCCATTGGTCCCATCACCTCCTGGCAAATAGAAAGGGAAGAAATGGAGGCAGTGAGAGATTTTACTTTTTGGGGCTCCATGATCACTGCAGATGGTGACAGCAGTCACGAAATTGAAAGACACCTGTTTCTTGGGAGAAAAGCAATGACAAACCTAGACAGCATCTTAAAAAGCAGAGACATCACCTTGCCAACAAAGGTCCGTATAGTTAAAGCTATGGTTTTCCCAGTAGTGATGTATGGAAGTGAGAGCTGGACCATAAAGAAGGCTGATAGCCGAAGAATAGATGCTTTTGAATTATGGTGCTGGAGGAGACTCTTGAGAGTCCCAAGGACTGCAAGAAGATCAAACCTATCCATTCTTAAGGAAATTAGCCCTGAGTGCTCACTGGAAGGACAGATCGTGAAGCTGAGGCTCCAATACTCTGGTCACCTCATGAGAAGAGAAGACTCCCTGGAAAAGACCCTGATGTTGGGAAAGATGGAGGGCACAAGGAGAAGGGGACGACAGAGGATGAGATGGTTGGACAGTGTTCTCAAAGCTACCAGCATGAGTTTTGCCAAACCGCGGGAGGCAGTAGAGGACAGGAGTGCCTGGCGTGCTCTGGTCCATGGGGTCACAAAGAGTCGGACACAACTGAATGACTAAACAACAACAATAAATCCTTTAGAAATTGAGGAAATTTGGCATTCCAAATGAATCAAAACAAATACGTCAGTGCATATTGCATGATAACTAACATTCAGATTACCTTAAGCAATTCTTTCACAAACCTTGTTAGTAAGCTTTTATTGATAGCTTAGGCAGAATTAGCTTACATATTTTTTAAAATCTACATAATAGCTACGTAGTCATCAAGAAACTGACTTCCAGCACATGTGTTAAATGTTTAAAAACTCCAGATGTTAAATTAATGGTGCAAACAGAATTTAACTAGCAATATTCCTTTTATTTATGTAGTCTAATTTGTTTTTTTTGCCTTTCCTATTTTCCCCTCCATTTTCTGAAATATATAGCTCACTGACTCAGTCTAGAAGGTATCCAGCGAGGAAGCTATTCCCATAATGATGTACAAAGAATGAATCATCATTCTTTAGTCACTTCTTCCCTTTATTTGAAACCTCATTTGAATTCATGGTTATTTTTTATTTATTTAAATAATTATATTTGCAAGTTCATCACAAAGTCATGCAGTTAAATAACTGACAGTATAATGGCCCTTCTATCCCAATAGATTAATAGATACTAAAATTAAGAAAGGAAATTTTCTCCACAGTGTATTTTGCCCTAAGGCTTCCCAATGTTGTCTCCACAGGAAAAGTATGCATGGACCAAACTATGGATTTTTTTACTTTAGTTTAACTCTAGCTTGTTTTTACATCTTAGCCAAACCAGGCTTACAAACTATCTCTGGGGCCAATAAACCAACAACTGAAACCATGGGTATTATGTTCCTGATGTTATCCCACCAGAACATAAAATAGCCATTCCAAAAATGGGCTGCATCCAAGCAGTGCATCCAAGTCTCAGTGACATGGGAGAGACTGGCAGGGAGATGGGAGGTGATGAGCAGAAGGTAGAAGTCTGTGCTGTGGCAATTGACAAAGGAGCAAGGCAAACTTTGCTTTCTGAGGACTGGGCAGGGGGAACATTACAGAACTAGGAGTCGGATTGAATCATCCAGTGTGGTGTAGTGGTTAAGAGCGGTGGACTTGTAATCTGGTGAACCGGGTTCTTTTTCGCGCTCCTCCACATGCAGCTGCTGGGTGACCTTGGGCTGGTCACACTTCTCTGAAGTCTCTCATCCCCACTCACCTCACAGAGTGTTTGTTGTGAGGGAGGAAGGGAAAGGAGAATGTTAGCCGCTTTGAGACTTGGTAGGGTAGTTATAAAGGGGGATATCAAATGCAAACTCTTCTTCTTCTTCTTCTTGAACTGGTAAATGGACATACTGAAAGGGATTGAAAAGATGCTGAGTAGGAAAAGGAATTTTTCACACATGGCTGCAAGTTGTGGATCTCAGCTACTACAAACTGTAGTTTGTTATCATGTCTTGGCTTAATTCTAAATTGTTACATCACTCTATCCCTGCTCCCCCACCTGGCTACAAAAATATACGGAAAGCCTATCCCCCCCGCAAAAGAAAACGACTCACAATGCTAGGGCTCTCCTGGTGATCTCTTGCCCCACTTACTCTGCCTGGCAACAGGCTCCTTTCATAGTCCACTGAGAAGTTATCCCTTTCCTGATCAGCTAGCTGGGGAAAATATTTTTAAAGGAACCTTGGTGTTTCTACCCATATCTAATAAGGGATGTATGTTCAACGTAAACATTTGTACAATTTAACCTAATTGTCTCCCTCTGAAAAACCACTCACTTTCTACTAAAATATTTCTGCAATAATCCACTCTCCCATTTTTTCCTTTGGATTGATTGGTCTTTATTACGGCCATTGGCCCGTCACACGACAGTTTCATACCAACATAATATACTTAAACCTCCAAATTTAAAATCGCTAAAACTTACAAAAGACAAACAGAAGCCAAAGCAGAACCAAAAACAAGGACCACCATCATACATTACAGTAAATTTGTAACCTAAACATCGCCCATTTTTTCCTTTATTAATTACAGTTTATTAAAGTTAATCATAATTACATACAAGAGAAACTTGCACAAAAATATAAAATTATGTATTAGCTCTTCAAACAATCTATACAAAAAAGAAAAAGGGGGTAAACCCCCTATTTACAAGAATAGTGATATAATGTGAGATACACACACACACACACACACACACACACACACACACGTCTTATTAACATTCATGTCTTAAATATCTTCTGCTATAGTACCATATAATCAATCCCCCCACCAGTTATTCCTAACTCTTTTTACTGAATTGTACCACTGGTTCTCATTTATGTAGAGCTCATTTATATACTCCTTGCTTTCTTAACATTATAGTTAGCTTGATAACCTTCAGCTGTTACCACAATTTCCTAATTAATTCTATTTTACTCGGCATGCTATCCACCTTTCAACATTTGACATTCTTGCTAGGGCAAGTTTATAGAAAAAATGTTCTTGAGTTGCTGTCCAGTCAGATGTGCTGAAATGTGTATTCCATTGAACTTTGCTTTATTGAAGTGATGTTGGCAGCCATTAACAACCATTGTTATGTACTAGTACTAGCACTAGGTGTGGCAGGCAACACCGCTGAGTTTCAGAAACCTTTTAAAAACATTGTATGTCTTTTGGGGAAACTTTAAGCTCTGGCACAGACGTGACTTGCCTCAACTGAACTGGCCTTAGAGGCCTCAGAAATAGTACAGGTTTCCATCATCTCAGGAGGGGGTGTGGCAGTCAAAAGAAAAGCCAAAACACCTTCCTGATTCCAGTGAGCTGCTTGCTCAGAATCAGTTTACACTACAATGACTTGGAAATTAACACTTGGTCTTCCATCTTCAGGCTCACCTAACTGAAACTCAACCCCTCTAGGCAGTGTTTTATTCCCCCTTACCTCACCTTCATCCTTCGGGGCCTTCCTATGCACACTCACTTCTTCTCTCACTCTGGCTTTCAGTCTGTGCTAATAGCACTCACCACCAATATTACAATATGTCCTTCAGACACCATGAGCAGCACCCTTCATCATCTCCTGTGGGGCCTCCTAGACCTGCCCCTCATCTGTGCTTCTGCAATTAGGACTCAAATGGAGCAAGCAGCACCCCTCCCCCAAGTTTCTCTCCCTCAGGATGAAGACTCCAGAAACACACTTCCATCTGTCCCCTGCCCCCTCTTCACAGGAAGAAAGCAAGATCCATTATCTAAGAAGCTATATCACCCACTGCCGAGAGAATCAAAAACACTATAGCACTATTTCCGCAAATTGCCATACCAGGCAGAGATCATACATACATAGCTAAATGTGAACTGCAACAGTGTAACAAGAACACAATCAAAAGACAAGTGTTTCTTTGCCTCGTTCCTTAGTCCTTGCTGACACCCAGACCCACTCATACAAGTTTTTATATACAGTAGTACCTTGGTTTACGAACTTAATCTGTTCCGGAAGTCCGTTCTTAAACCAAAGCGTTCTTAAACCAAGGCGTGCTTTCTCATAGCAGCGGGGGACTCAGTTTACAAATGGAACACACTCAACGGGAAGCAGAACATATTCTGCTTCCAAGGCAAAGTTCACAAACTAAAACACCTACTTCCGGGTTTGCAGCGTTCTTAACCCCAGTTATTCATAAACTAAGCTGTTCTTAAACCAAGGTACCACTGTACCTTGATATATGGGTTGATTTAGCTGCACCCTCCTCTTTGCCTTTTGCACCTACCCTCTTTCTACCCTAAGTTAGAAAGCTATTACTAGCACGTTTTTGTTTTGTTTTCCCAATCGCTCATGCTCAACTGCGAAGCTGTAGTACTGGAGAAAAAGTTTATCTTTACTCAAAGAGTGGCCAGAATGTGAAAGGAATTATGTTGAAGAGCTTTGAGAGGAAAGGGTTAACCCTTCATATGGAGTGTTTTGGAACAGGGGTAAGAAGGAAAGATTTAGGGAGGGGTAGGCTACCCAGTAGCCATCTCAATGTTGTGGTACTCAAGGTCTCTTCAGCCCCAGCTAGCATGGCCAGTCTGGGTCAAGGATGACAGATGATGTTGTAGACCAGCAATGCATGGAGGACCACAGGTTCCCCACCCCTTCCTTCAGACTTGTTGTTGCTGCACGCTGAGAGTGGTTGAAGATTTGAGGAGGAATGTTCATGTTCCCCATCCCATTTTTGCACTTGGACAATAGTAAGAGAATTGGTGGTGTGGTGGTGTTTTGCCAGTGCTTGGGCACTGCAAAGGACTTTGGTATTGCAGTAAGTTATTCACCCAGGAGTTTGAGAGAACAAACAATCACCACTAGATAAAAATAACTGTGGTTTGTTTGAACATCTGTGGGCCAGTTCCTGGCATGTTTAACAAACTATGGTGAAAACAATTCTTGGTATGGCCAAGTGCATTGATTTGCCTTTGCAATGCAATTTTAATATTTTTAGTAGAGAGGGGGCCAAAAATAGAGGTAGAATGATAATGTAGAAAATGTAAAAATCTAGATAAGAAAGATGATCTTGTGAAAGTAAGTTTGCTTTCGGGGGCGGAGTGGAGAAACAGATGGTAGTGGAAACAGTAATTAATATAAACAGAAAAAATGGCATTCTGCAACCATTCAGCTTTTGTAGATGAACTCCATTATACTCATATTCCTATTACTTAATTTAAAAATGGAGTAGGCAAAGATTCCATCCTGGATAAAAATTGATCTTGCATTTTTATAAATGGCATAAACTGAGATACTTCAGTGGTTTTGTTCCTTTGGCAAGCCTTCCTGACAGTTAGAAAAGACCCAAAGTCTCTTGCCACCCATCTAACAAGTGTGGAGAGCTTGAAAAGACAAGATCTTGCCTCACTTGCACCGAGGCCTGGATAAAAGCAGAATCCTGCTGTCTCTTTCTAATCTCCTGTTGTGCGAGGAGTAGACAGTCATAGGTCTCTACAGTTTCTCTTCAGGAGGCAAGAGGCATTCACACCTGGCAAGCTAATGGCTGCCTGGAGATACCTTTCTTTGCATCAGATTTTTTTTGGGGGGGTTCCTGAAGTTGGGGGTACTTCCATTTCCAGTGTCTTCTATCAAATTTATTTACTTCTTAAAAATCATTCCACTCCATATAGTAACTTCAAGTGCTCAAGGAACGTCACACACATTATTGCAGTAATCTTTACACAAACATTATAGCACAATTCTATCATATAGTCACCGCTCCACATCAAATCCTATCGCTCAAAACTGAAGTGTCTCTATGACAACACCTCCCATCAGAAAAGCTTTAAACTTTTCTGGTAGCTAGAAAGGGCAGCCTTTGCTCTCAGATGAAGGCTAAAGGTATTTGGAGATACCATGTGAATGCTTTAAATAGATGCCTGGATCATCCACTGGCTTATGGACTTCAGTCTTTCAGAATCTTCTGCAGCCATGCTCAAAAACAACATAGCTTATAGTATAGTGACATGATCAGTAACTCCTGGCCTAAGCAACAAGCAGCTCTGGGAAAACCGAATTGGCACAGATGACATAGGAAAAAGAAATAATAGAAAGGGTAAGGCTAGATAAGAATAAACTGTACAGTTGGAAGGAACACCAAGGATCATCTAGTCCAACCCCCTGCAATGCAGAAATCACAACTATGGGGATCTCTTCAAAAAATGAATCTGGAAATACCCCAGAATAAATATATTTGAGCTATTTTTGAGTGAATGGAAATGTATTGAGTGAGTGGAATCCCTACTTTATGGATTTTGATGTTTTATGTGTTTTTGTTTTATGTTGTGTATTATTTAACTTTGCTGTCAGATTTCCTTTGCAAACCACAGTGATATTTTATGGTGGGGAAAATAACATAAAAATAGTAAAGCTCCCAGGTTGCTCCTGGTAATCCTTGCCAGTGGCCTCTCTATGCATGTCAGGAGTAGATTCTGCAACATGTTCTCCAATTCACTTGAGTATGGAAAGTGCTGAATGGACCCATTCCAGTTACTGTTCATCTTAATATCTGTCAGAGGCAACAGTACTATTCCCTATCTCTGTGGATATTGTGCCCTCAGTGTCAGTATACTCACAGAAAGACAACATGATTTCATGGCAGGTAGCCAGTGGTCAATGTCTCCACTTAGGATGAATGGGTGATATTCAACTAAGACATGCTTAGAATTGATTCAATGAAATCAAGCTACTTAAATTATTTGAATAGAACTAATCTGAGTTAGACTAACTTTGGCTATCACCTAATATAGAGATAGGGAGCCTATGGCCCTCCAGATGGGACTCCACTCCTCATCAGCTCAAGTCACCAGGGCCAATGGCCAGCAATGATGGCAGCAACATCTGGAGGACCACAGTTCTCAGCTCTTGGCCTAATATTAATGTTTACTGCCAGTTCTCACAATAAGGAAAACATAGTTATCTGACGCTACATTCTTCATTCAAGTACTTATTTGGCAAGCATAGTTTTCTGAATATATCAGTGTATACATCAGTGTTCTCCTGTTATTACTTCAATAAATCATTTATTGTGTGGCACATGACATTTAACTAAAGGGTCAAGGTAAGATTATGAAAAAAAACTAATCACAGAAGAATCCCTGTGACCCAGAACTGTGTGATATTTGGTTGGGCTCATTTAAAAAGTTGTGCAAAAAAGCCCTTCAACAGCTGACATGATTGCAAAAGGGTTCTGTAGTTCAAACAGCATTGGTTAATATTGTAAGGGAGATTTTCAAATAATAAAAACCAGCTATGCTGCCAGCTCAGACCAACACACCATTCTCTTAGCAAAGGGTGGCTAGATCTGAATGCTTGTGGAAGTTTGCATTTTGAGGTACTTAATATATTTGCAGTCAATCATCTGAAAGAGACAAACTAATTTGTTTGCCAGCAGGAAAGCTCACATTACAGTTTATCAGAGAGTGATGGGGAATCAAAGAGAACAACAGGAATATGCCAGTGATAGATCACATCAGATGAAGCTCTTCCCAGGAATAAAGCACCCTAGTACAGAGGGAAAATATATGTATATTTCACACAGAGAGAGACAGAGAGAGCACCTGCCATGTGGCAACAATACATTTCTCCTTCTAGTGTTGTCATTTATGTCTCTGGGTCTGAAAAACAATTTAAACACACTTATTTGGCAGACATCATTTACATTGCAATTCAGAGCAGCTTCACACTTTATGTGGCATAGATGACTGCTATGTGTACACAGCAATATTTACACCAAGCACATTAAATGAAGATGACATACACATATCTTGAAAAAACTGTACATTCATCTGGATGCCCTAGGGCCTAGGCCAACCAGCACCCTGGCTGGGGACAGAAGAATTTTTTTGGGCAGCTATACCATAACTCAAAGTAATTATTGTGTCAAGGTTTCTGGAGAAAATATAAAATAAAATATAAAAGTGCACTAAATTATTACTGCAGGGTATGGTGACATCCACTAGTTGGCTTTTTCAAAATCTTCAACAATTAAATCATATATAACCAGAATATTTTATAAATAGAATTGGGGTGGAAAATTTGGAAAAGATATGGATTTTTTTTAAAAAAAACAAAACTGTGGCAAATAATAATAATTGCAACTAAATGGCGTTCTCCCCCCCCCCCCCGCCGCCAAATGTATCAACTATGATGGAATGATTTAACTGAACTTGGCATTTGGGCGCAATATGTCATATATCTGAGATGTCTGAACAAGTAAGATCTTAAAACTATGGGCAGGGGGAAGGGCACCCAACATTCTCAGGTGTGTAGCTGATATTCAGGTGTCTGCTGATATTTGGTGTTTTCTTTCTATCTCAGTCTTCTGCCGCTACCTTCCTGACATTTTGGACTACAACTTCCATCAGTCCCAGGCAGCATGGTCAATGGTCAGGGATGATGGAGCTGAAGTCCAAAACATCTGAAGGGCACCAGGATGACAAAGGCTGGTCTTTACGACTGTGTACGGTAAATGAAATCTGCCTTACATTGCAAAATGTGGATAATAATAATAATAATAATAATAATAATAATAATAATAATAATAGATGATAGGTAGGTAGGTAGGTAGGTAGATAGATTAGATAGACAGATGATGGATAGATAGACTTAATTCTCCATGAATTTGTTTAACTTAATAATAATAATAATAATAATAATAATAGTTATAATATCAGCATGATGGGGGTACAGAGTGGGGACCTATTTTTCCTGATTTATTTCCAAACCTTCACATCAGCAGCAGTGTTTAGGCTGCAAGGACTAGAGCTCTTACCATTTAACCATTTTATGTCCACAATGCTTACGCATCAGAGGAAAGTTTGCAACTTGGTTTCCGAAGATTAAGGTATGCAAAGCAGGAAATCAACACTGTGCCACCTGCCCCATCTTGAAAGTGCCCAATACATTTTATGTCTGATACAATTTGAAGATGCAGGAACAGTAACCAGAATACTTAATAGTATTATGAAGTGTAAGGCAGAGTGGTGAATTGGGATCATCTGGAAACAAGAGTCCATGACTTTAAATTGTAATGTAGCTATTATTATAGCCCTGAAACAGGATGGGGGCTCAGGAGATATGATTATAGGCACTAGCTTTATTATACCCAATTGATGTGCTGAACAGGCACTGGACAGAAACGTGCTATTCAAACACTTTTTCAAACTACTTAGCATTTCAAAGTTACAGCATGCCTGTCTGGTTTGATTTTGCCCAAAATAGAAATGCTTTCCATTTTTCAAAATTCTGTGAATTTATCTGGAACTCCCTTTTAACAATTGCTCTCAGACAGTATAGATAACTGTAAGAAGGAAAGAATAGGAATAACACAGTTTTAAAAAGTAGTGCTTACTATGGAAATCATCTTCAATAATAACGATGACATTTTTAACAATGTTTATTTTTAAATCAGTAATGGTAGCTACATTTTCACTTGGAATCTGCAACTTTCTTTAAAATTCTTCCAGGCTCATTTACCTGAATAAATTGACTCCTTTCTCCATGTTTCAGAATGCTATCTACAGTAGCCACAAATATGTGAGTCATAACTAAATATTTTTAAATAATAGCAGTACAGTAATCACAACCATCATCCCAACTTTTTGCTTAGGAGTTGTAACATTGGGTGAAATGGCTTGAAGAAGCAGACATGCCTGGCAGTGCCGCACAAAGAAGAGGAGGAAGCAGCATGCACAAAACAGAATTTCCTCCCACCCTAGGTGCAATCAGCATACTCTCCTCCTTGGACTGCAGCCCTATCCCACTCAGCAAAGCTGCTCTCATGCCTAGGCTTCAGAAGCAACAGCCAGGTAGAGCCTGGGCTGACAGCTAGAAGTGTGGGCAGAGTGAAATCTCTGTTAGGCAGCACAGGGAGCAGTTGAAAGGGAACTGGACAGGAACTGAAAGTTGAAAGGGAACTGGACAGGAACTGAAAGTTGAAAGGGAACTGGACAGGAACAAATTCACCTCTGGGAGCATCAGGTTAGTACAATCCATATCTCTGTTTATGCAAGAAGAAAAGGGTTGTGTGTGCTCTGTGTGGTTGAACAAGTCTCACTTGTGTGCATGAGAGAGAGAGAGAGAGAGAGAGAGAGAGAGAGAGAGAGAGAGATTTCTCATCATCTCAAAGGCTTGGCTGTTTCCTATCTGTAGAATGGGTACACAATGCATAATGTTATACATCTCTATCATTCCCCCTTCACTCCCCCCCCCAACTAAACATTCCTAAATCCTCAATGCTTTCTTATAGTGGAGTCACTCCAACAACCTGATCATTCCTCTTCTGTGAAAGCGTTGGGTTGTAGCTGCTTATCTGAACCATGCATGTCATTTAAATTATTTCTAGTCTGCAATCACAAACCATTTTCTCTGGAGCCCTGACTAATACAAGTTCAAACACTTGTTTTAAAAGAATACATATATGAAATATATGTATTCCTCTAACAATTTCCTCTAACTGTGCATATATTTAACATTTGATAGCATGACCATGCAGACTTCACATGCCAAATAGACAACAAATTCTTTTAACACAGGCACATATGTGAAGGAAAAGCCCTAAAGTATAAATTATAAAGAACAAACCAACTTATCAAAAAGTCAATAATAATAATAATAATAATAATAATAATAATAATAATAATTTCTACCCCGCCCATCTGGGCAGCTTTCAACAGAACATTAAAAACAGAATAAAACTTCAAACATTAAAAACTTCCCTAAACAGGGCTGCCTTCAGATGTCTTCTAAAAGTTGAATAGTTGTTTATTTCCTTGACATCTGATGGGATGGCATTCCACAAGGCGGGCGCCACTACCAAAAAGGCCTTCTGCCTGGTTCCCTGTAACCTCACTTCTTGCAATGAGGGAAACGCCAGAAGGCCCTCAGACCTGGACCTTAGTGTCTGGGCTGAACGATGGGGGTGGAGACGCTCCTTCAGGTATACTGGGCCGAGGCCGTTTAGGGCTTTAAAGGTCAGCACCAACACTTTGAAATATGCTCGGAAACATACTGGGAGCAAAT
The DNA here is from genome assembly GCF_964252035.2 of Podarcis erhardii. Classification (NCBI taxonomy): domain Eukaryota; kingdom Metazoa; phylum Chordata; class Lepidosauria; order Squamata; family Lacertidae; genus Podarcis; species Podarcis erhardii. The sequence continues at coordinate 50,356,081 of NC_138498.1, read as the reverse complement.
ATAGGTCTTTCAGGACCGGTGTTATATCGTTTCGGTGACCACTCTCAGTCACCAGTCTAGCTGCCGCATTCTGGATTAGTTGTAGTTTCCAGGTCACTTTCAAAGGTAGCCCCACATAGAGCGCATTGCAGTAGTCCAAGTGGGAGATAACCAGAGCATGCGCCACTCTGGTGAGACAGTCCGCGGGCAGGTAGGGTCTCAGCCTGCGTACCAGATGGAGCTGTTAGACAACTGCCCTGGACACAGAATTGACCTGCGCCTCCAAAATGACTCCCAGGCTGTGCACCTGCTCCTCCAGGGGCACAGTTGCCCCATTCAGGGCCAGGGAGTCCCCCACACCCACCTGCCCCCTGTCCCCCCAAAACAGTACTTCTGTCTTGTTGGGATTCAGCCTCAATCTGTTAGCCACCATCCATCCTCCAGCCGCCTCCAGGCATCATGTAAACAGAATATAAATATGGTACTGCAGAAATCTAAAGTACCAGGCGTGGTTAACTGGCTATATTTCCCAGCGCAGCAAATTAAAAATCTCTCTCAAAGAAAAGCAAGGCAGTTTTATGCAAACATCTATTGAGAGCAGACTGCCTATTAAAATGTGCTCAAAGCTGGTGCAGCAAGGTCATTCATTTCTGTGGGTTTCCACACTACCTCTACCTGCAGGCTCTTCTTGCTTTTCTTTTTATCTTTAAAGCTCATATCCATCCAGTGATTTGAAGTCCCCAAGGACATGGTTATAGAGATTGTTACATGTTCTAAGAAACCTGAAGTGAAGCTGTTAAATGAGCTTTGTGTAAGTTAGCATATAAAAAAAGGGGGGAATATGAAGTATTCATACGTACACCATCTAAGAATTAAGACTGGAGCCACATCCTACTTAAGGTCAACAAATCACTCCTTTGGGGGAATAAGAATCATATAACTGACAATTTAATACATTTTATCCTTAAAATGGGCAACAATTACTGGATAAAATGTATTATGTAGGTGGAAAGGGTAAAGAAAAATAATGAAGACTTGTGAGGAAGGACGACAGGGGCAAAATAGCACATGTGCTGATTACAAAACAAGCCTCATATTATGAGATGTTTATTCTACTTGATTGGTTACCTATGCATTTTGCTGTGCAGCTGTTAATTAGGCTTCTGAGAATGCTTACAAGTCAACCATATCTGCTGGTTTTCAGTAAAGCTTTCCTCTGTGAAGCCTCAAGTTAAAGGCATTAATTGAAGTGTGTCTGAAAAGACTGTGGCTATTAAATAAGTAAGCAAACTGAGAAGCTGAAAAAGAAAAATATTAATTTAGAAGTGGAATGGAAGATATGATTCATGTACATGCATAGTATCTTCCTTGCAACCCCTTCATTAACATCAACAGAAGAAGAAATATGTGTGATGAAAAATGCCAACATATGAGGTAGCCACACACAGCATTCAAAATCAGACCATCTCTTCCTACCCAAAGACACCATCCATAGTAAAACTATGGAAACTATTGTCCCTGTTCACACGAGGAACTGGGTGTGTTAAATGTGTGGAGGTGGGTGTGCACATCAACCAACTCTCCTTCACAGTTCCTATGCATATACAAGTTGCACTTGCACAGACTTTGACCACTGAGCCATGAATCAGGTTTTTTCAGGATTCCTATGTACATGGACTGTGCTGAGGTTAGGGTTGGAGCCCATCATCATGATCCTGCCTCCCTTCTCCTTCCATAGTGACATAGATCGAGGGTTCCAGAGTGTTAGAAAATAGTAGAAATTAATAAAAACTAGTATTTAGAAAATATTTGGGATATGAGGGGGAAATACAAGCTGCAGAGCTGTGCCAGACAAGAAATTCCAGGGCTGGCTTATGCAAACCAGCCAGGCAGGGTGAGCTAAGTGGAGAGCCATTAAGAAACAATGGGGAATGAAATACTGAGCCATTAAGGGCCATTTGCAATGCAAAAGAACTGTCCTCCTCCCTGGTTCTGAAGATTGGCAAGTTGCCAAGGTGACAGGGGGCATGATGTCACAGGAAAAGTTGTCCTTTTTGAACTCTAAAGGTGTTCTGGGAACAAGAAAGAGGAAGGAGGGAGAACCATCTTGGCGCTGGCTGGAGGAGGTCGTTTGAATCTGTCAAGGTCGTTTTGAAGTGTGATCCTGTCCTCTAGGGTGTTAGCCACCCCTCCCAGTTTGGTGTCATCTGCAAATTTGATCAGGATGCCCTTGAGTCCATCATCCAAGTCGTTGATAAAGATGTTGACTGACTGCTTTGGACCCAAGCTTGCTGAAGCTATGAGAGGGACAATGAGAGACACTCTTGGGATACAGTGGTACCTCGGGTTACAGACACTTCAGGTTACAGACGCTTCAGGTTAAAGACTCCGCTAACCCAGAAATAGTACCTTGCGTTAAGAACTTTGCTTCAGGGTGAGAACAGAAATCGTGCAGTGGCGGCATGGTGGCAGTGGGAGGCCCCATTAGCTAAAATGGTACCTCAGGTTAAGAACAGTTTCAGGTTGAGAACAGACCTCCAGAACGAATTAAGTTCTTAAACCGAGGTACCACTGTATGTTGTTCTATAGTCTCTCCACTGAAGACACCAGGTGTAGACATGTGTACAATAAACCATATCTCTTAAAAGACAATAGCCTCCACTGTGCCTTGGTTTTCCCAACAAAAACACAACCCTGGGTGAACACCTGGAATCCACCTGGAATCTTGGTATCACTCAGCAGAGATTGGGGGTGGCTTTCAAAATAATACATTCAGATTGTATACACATGACCATTTGCTCCTGCTCCAGTGCACTCCCACCACTGCTGTTTGAAGTAGAGTGTACATGACATATGTCACAATCAGGGGCAGATCTACTATGAAACTAATGGAGCTGAAGAGTCAGGACCCGTAATCCCGGAGGGATCCCTGAAGCTACTTTAGTCCACACTCAAATGAATTACTTTTTTGTTGTATATATTACAGATGTTGTAAAGGTGTTATGATCAGTTACTGAACAAGCCAACTGAAGAAGATAACAGTGGTTACCCAAAGCTTGCTGCTGATTGCAAAGGGATCCCCATGACAGTTAAAGCTTGAGTGCCCCAAAAATGTAGGTCTACCACTAGCTACATATCACATGTATACTGCAGTTCCCTGAAAAATACTGCTGTTTGATGTGTTTTTCCTCAAACCAGCTTCCATATCATTTGAAAACATAAGTTGTAGATGTGGACATTTGAGACAGCTGTTGCATATGCAGATGACAGCTTCACTGAATAGGAGTTTGGCAGGGGGAAACACTTGTTGTTGTTTAGTCGTTTAGTCGTGTCCGACTCTTCGTGACCCCATGGACCAGAGCACGCCAGGCACTCCTGTCTTCCACTGCCTCCCGCAGTTTGGTCAGACTCATGTTTGTAGCTTCGAGAACACTGTCCAGCCATCTCGTCCTCTGTCGTCCCCTTCTTCTTGTGCCCTCAATCGTTCCCAACATCAGGGGCTTTTCCAGGGAGTCTTCTCTTCTCATGAGGTGGCCAAAGTATTGGAGCCTCAGCTTCACGATCTGTCCTTCCAGTGAACACTCAGGGCTGATTTCCTTAAGAATGGATACGTTTGATCTTCTTGCAGTCCATGGGACTCTCAAGAGTCTCCTCCAGCACCATAATTCAAAAGCATCAATTCTTTGGCGATCAGCCTTCTTTATGGTCCAGCTCTCACTTCCATACATCACTACTGGGAAAACCATGGCTTTAACTATACGGACCTTTGTTGGCAAGGTGATGTCTCTGCTTTTTAAGGTGTTGTCTAGGTTTGCCATCGTTTTTCTCCTAAGGAGCAGGTGTCTTTTAATTTCGTGAAACTCCATGGACAACTCACTTTCATCCTGTCCAACATTTCCAACTCCTGCCTCCCAGATGTGATCCATATCTAGCACACACACACACAAATGCCAGAAGTTGGGCATTTTGAGGACCAGCTGTCGTCCCCCCCAATATTTTGGGCAAGTATCCAGGGCTCCTACCCTTTATTAGGGTCTTGGGGCCCTAGGTTGCCCTGCCCAACCTCTGAAATAGCAATCACACCCATTCAAATGTGATCACCTACCGTATTTTTCCTTCTATAACACGCAGATTTTTTCTTCTAAAAAGGAAGGGGAAATGTCTGTGCGTGTTATAGAGCGAATGTGTGGTCCCTGGAGCCGAAAAATCATGCAAAAATCAAATCGCGGCGCTGCACGCTGCACGGAGAAGCGAAACCTGAAAAGAGGAAGCGGCTGCTTTCCTGCATTCTGCCTCAGGGTCTTACTGCCCACCCTCCTCTGTTTCGTTGCTGTGTTTGCTGAAACGGAACAAAGAGCAGGGAAAGCCCCTCCCCTCCAGGCAAGCTCCGGTGCTGCTGGGGGAGAGGGAGAGAGAGGGGGGAAGGGAGAGAGAGGGGGGAGGGGGAGGGAGAGAGGGGGGGAGGGCGAGAGAGGGGGAGGGAGGGAGGGGAGAGAGAGAGAGAGAGAGAGAGAGAGAGAGAGAGAGAGAGAGAGATGGCTGGCTTGGGTGGGGGGAAACTTTTGCCTTTCTTTCCTCCCTCCCGTTAAATCCCTCTCCTGCATTCTTAGCCAGCTGCTTCTCTGCACACCCCTCTAATGTCCCTTCTTTGTTTTTCCTTCGCTCCCCACTTAAAATGTGGTTACAAAGCATGGATCCACAGGGATCCTCAGGATCTTTGCATTGGGTCACCCCAAATTCACCATCAGATCACATAGCATGTCCATGGCTACAGCCTGCACCAAAAAAATCAGGCACCCACTGTTGCTTGGGGCTGCAGTGGTGCAAAAATGTGGTTTAAAAGCATGGATCCACAGGGATTCTCAGGATCCTTGCATTGGGTCACCCCAAATTCACCATCAGATCACATAGCATGTCCATGGCTACAGCCTGCACCAAAAAAATCACGCACCCACTGTTGCCTGGGGCTGCAATGGTGCAAAAATGTGGTTACAAAGCATGGATCCACAGGGATTCTCAGGATCTTTGCATTGGGTCACCCCAAATTCACCATCAGATCACATAGCATGTCCATGGCTACAGCCTGCCCCCCCAAAATCACGCACCCACTGTTGCCTGGGGCTGCAATGGTGCAAAAATGTGGTTAAAAAGCATGGATCCCCAGGGATTCTCAGGATCCTTGCATTGGGTCACCCCAAATTCACCATCAGATCACATAGCATGTCCATGGCTACAGCCTGCCCCCCCAAAATCACGCACCCACTGTTGCCTGGGGCTGCAATGGTGCAAAAATGTGGTTAAAAAGCATGGATCCACAGGAATTCTCAGGATTTTGGCATTGGGTCACCCCAAATTCACCATCAGATCACATAGCATGTCCATGGCTACAGCCTGCCCCCCCCCCAAATCACATACCCACTGTTGCCTGGGGCTGCAATGGTGCAAAAACGTGGTTACAAACCATGGATCCACATGGATCCTCAGGATCTTTGCATTGGGTCAGCCCAAATTCACCATCAGAGCACATAGCATGTCCATGGCTACAGCCTGCCCCCAAAAAATCACGCACCCACTGTTGCCTGGGGATGCAATGGTGCAAAAACGTGGTTACAAACCATGGATGCACAGGGATTCTCAGGATTTTTGCATTGGGTCAGCCCAAATTCACCATCAGATCACATGTCTGTGGCCACAGCATGAAGCACAAAAATGATACATCCACTGTTTCATTCAGAATGTTTTTTCCCTTGTTTTCCTCCTCTAAAAACGATGTGCGTGTTATGGTCAGGTGCGTGTTATAGAGCGAAAAATACGGTAATAATAGACAGATTCTGATCTTGCATTGCTTATACTTTTTTGAGTAGCCAATTCTCCTTTTCCTCATTCCTTTGGTCATCTTGGTGTGCTTCTTCTTGGATTCCTAAGAGCTGCCAACAATTTTTATCTAGTGGAAATGATCCATGTCTTTGGTATGTGTTCACAGATCAACTAGCCTCATTCACTGTACTTCTTCAAAAAGAAAAAGGGAAATATATTTAATTATGCAAAAATCAGCTCCACTTCAAGAAAGCAATTCAGAATGTTTACTGGTCATTATTATGCCCTAACAGCAATCAATATAAAAAAACCACCAATATAAAATCAGGGTTTAAAATGATTCCTGGCTCTTGTTTAACTCTGTTAATGTTAAGGCTGGTTAAAATACATCTTCTGCCTACAGCAATATTTAGCATGTTCTTTGAAGAGTTTTATTTGTACTGCAAGGAAAGGAAACCTAAATCCAGATTGTGTATTCAGAGGCATGTGAGGCTTTCTAACAGAAATAAATAAAAGGCAAACATTAAAACTGCCAGAGACTGAGGAACATCCACAGTTTCAAAGCCAAATGGAACCTTAGTCACACAATAGACTTTTAAATAGGCATTAAACAGTAAAACCACAAGGAATCATTCAAGCGCAAAACTTCTATTAGCTATTTCCCCAGATCTTGCCTGTCCAACAAGTCTTATTTCCTATAAAAGATACTGGGTTTCCATATCTCCTCTCATAAAAGCTATTGATATTTGCTTCAGGCCATATAAACTCATCTTCCTTTTGGTTTAAATAGAAATTAAATTTGTGGGGAACCGAATCATACGCAGGAGGAATTCAGGTGGAAAAAGCAAGTGAAAGAATGTCCTTGAAAATATGTTTTCAAATAATCACCATGTTCCTGGCTTCAACTAGACTGTTCCAATACATACTATTTCAGCTGACACTGCATACATGGTTTAAGAGCTAGGCTATTTCATTTATTCATTGAATATTGGTTGAATGTATTGTTATAGGGTTGCCAGGGGAGATCAGTCTGGTTGATACCTGTGGATCCCTTCTAAACCTGTGATCCTGCATACGTGAGGTTAGAATATGAGGAAACTTGCTAAAAATGTCAAATCAGACACTTTGTCAAGACAATTGCATAAACTAAGTTCGCATCATCTGCATCTTAAAGAGTGAGCTCTGTTGCCATAGGGACAAATGGATGCCACATCATCCTAGGACAGGGAAAAATAGATCAAGCAGAGAGCAAGGTAAGTTTGGCTGATGCTGGAAGCTGTCTTTTTCTGTGCTAGACCCTTGTAAACTGTAATGAAGAAGCTTTACTCTTTTTTTACACACATATATGCTATAAATTAATTTATTATATATTTGGAATGATTAACCTGCCCTATCTTAAGGGAACATTAAAATAAACTTTAAAAAATTATAGGCATCCAATATTAACAGCACGCCCTACCTGGTCTCAAAATCATTAACATCCCCCAACACCATTTTAATCCTGACCGTAAAAATTAAAGCACACACATTAAAGGAAAGAATAGCACTGCTAAAAACCTGTGTGCCTTGCTAATTATAAAGATATAACATGAAGGTCAAAATGTTAATCTATTGCTATAATTTATGCAACTTAATTCTACAAGAAAGAGGAGTATGAACAAAGCTTTGCCTTACTATTATTTTTAATGGCTTTTCTTTCTTATATGGTAAACAACCATTCTTGGAGGTTCATTACTTTCTCCTAACCACTTGGTCACTTCTCCACTTTCTCTGGTCCAAGGATCCCTCTCCTTATGTTGGTCTGTAGTGGGAGGAGACAGTGTTGGAAAAGAGAAGTGGTGAAGAGCTGCTATGCATGGCAATGTAAGAAGCATTATGTGAAAATAAAGTGCTCCCTCAGAGTCATCTGTGTCATTATAGTAGATCGGAGTGTACACATTCACTTTCTGTGGGGAGAAGCACACCAGACACCCGCAAACTGTTTCCAACTCAGCCAACTGCCCCACACAAGGGAAACCCCAGCGTGATGACACGAAGTAGACTTTGGGATATATTTCCACTATGCACACAATGTCTTTCAAGGAGCTGGATTGCATCCCTTGGAAGTCCAAGACATAACAAGCCCTCTAACTTGTGCAATTTCAACTACACTTTTGGCAATTCTTTTCAATGGCTCTAATAGTGCTATTTTACTTTGAAATAAATCTATAGGATTCCACTCTCCCTGTTCACTATCTGTTCTGTTTACAATATGGGGGGGGGGTAGGGTGGAATATTTGTTCCAGCCTCCACTTGATAGATTCAGTGCCATTTCACCAATCATATCAAAGGCCTTTCAGATTTCCAGTGTTTTTGTCTTCTGGGAAATCAAGCTGATATTCTGTCTTCTTCCTCTGAGTTGTTATCTCTAGCACAGCCTTTCCGTTTCAAGAAATCTTCTCTCCTCCTGAGCAATACTCTGTTCCCTCAGGCATGGGATCAGAAACAGCCAGCAAGTGGTTGCACAAAATACTGATGAGCCTTTGAAGGAATCTTGGCTTTATCCTTCAGGAAATCTACATTTCATGAAACCAACACTAATCATTAAGATTTTTCTCTGAGAAAGCCGTAAATGGGAGTTGCATAAAGGTATGATCAGGAATATATATATATATATATATCAAAACAAAACACTATCAAATACAATAACATATAACATTAATAACATTAATACAATTGTGAGTCAAGCAAGTTTGGGTGAGTGCACAAATGCCAATTTTCATTTTTATGACTTAAAAAATGAGACAAATTGGGGGCCAAATGGGACAGGCGACTCTGTGCCCCCAAAATGGGACTGGCGTGTATTTTGAGGGATGGGTGGCAACCCTACATAGCCACAAAGAGGTTAGGGTATATAAATATAATAAAAATCTCCCAGATTCGGAGTTAAGCTTTGAGCCCTTGCACAGGCCCAGAGCAGTCTGGTGCTACATGTTGGCCTGCTGGGGTATATCTGCTGTCATTTTCTGGAGCATCTGACGACTGATTGGGGAAGTAGGCTCTCTAATGTTATCTTGCATGAAGACCCTTCAGTGATTTTCCAGTTATATTTGACTTGCTACTTAATAAAACCATTGAACTTATCTCTACCAGTGTGGTTATCTGTCTATGAATCCAAAACAACCCCTGACTTTGGCAAGACAACAATATATAAAAATTAAAGAGCAACCATTAAAATCAAGAGCAGGCATAGGCAAACTCAGCCCTCCAGATGCTTTGGGATTACAACTCCCATCATCCCTAGCTAACAGGACCAGTGGTCAGGGGTGATGGGAGTTGTAGCCCCAAAACATCTGGAGGGCTGAGTTTGCCTATGCCTGATTGAGAGGATACATTAAAATACTAAATGCCAACAAAATATTTCAATCAATCAAAGGAAAGGAACTACCCAACAATCTCTGCTGTGACCAAAACAATTCTCAGAACAGTAAAAGTTCTGATTCATCTTTCTTAAGACGTGACAGATAAAGCTATAAATCATTTCACTTTCCTATTTGTTATACAATCTGAACAAGAGGTTGCTTTGGTGCATATCTAATATAAATGTTGTACTGCTTAGCCTGTTCAGGTGTATCTGCCAGGCTTTTGCTATTCAAAATGTCATTACCCATTTATTAATATTTACTGAAGAGTAACTCCAGATCCCTGCACACAGCTTTATCTTAAGTGGTGTTAGGCTGATGTTTTTTACTATTTGTTTAACAGATACACAAGACTGATCTCTTCCCACTAGCTCACCCTAAGTATAAATTAATACTCCCTTTCAACACTCACATTAAGACCTGCTTTTCATTAACTGGAAGTTCCATATTGGCAAATGATTTTATTGATGTTGCTGCTTTTGTTGGCAGTATCCTGTTTCCCTCCCTTCATATGCCCACTTTCATGCACCCGGTGAAATCCTAAAATATTTATAGTTGTATCCAACATATACAATTTACATCATGTCCCCTTCTAACTATCTCTATTTCAAAAGAGCACACAAACATGTGCATATATATTTCAGTTCTGAAATAATTACTATATGACTAGAAAGCCAATACATTTCACCATAGCAGGGAAGACTGTGCGAAACAACCTTTAGCTTTCCCCATCTGCTTCAGGTGCTCAGTGTGGATGGGCAAACCCAATAACTCCACACTCTCTTCTTAAGGATCCCTACATTTAAACTGGACTTGGATCAGATAGCCAAGTAAATAGAGGACAACTTCAAACAGAAGGCAGCTTTTTACAGCTGTCTTCTGCAAAGTAGGACACAGTCTGTGACAATGTTCCCATTGTACTGCATTAAGGTCAGTAGAAGAACATTTAACTCAACCCGAGAAGCACTGAGAACAACTCAATAATTGCTTTGGACAAATCATTTTTCACAAACCAGCTAGTTGCAAGGTCTGGTACTGAAAGGGAACCAAAGGGTCTTTTCAAATTCTAGTACCTAAAATAACTAATTCTGAAGTCTCTTCACCACACCACACCACACCATATGCTTTTTAAAATGAAAAATCTTAGGAACACCTTAGATTAACATAGTGCAGGCACATTCAGGTGTTTCCACATACTTCCCAATGTCTTCACTTCAAAATAAAAATAAAAACCATTTGACTAGAGATTTCTCTGACAAATGAAGTCATTAATATCTGGAAAAATTCAAAGGCCTAGTATTCCACTAAGTATATTCATGGAAAGCACTAAGCAGTTAAGGAGAAGAGGCACAGTCACATTTTATGTTAATTGTATCATTTAATTTTACAGCTATCCCAGCCAAAGGGCTAGACAGCTAAACTCACTAGCAAACTTAAGTAAAAGAAATATACTTTGCACCACCTCCCATTGTGATGGGTTGCCTTTCCTTCAAATTTTCATTCTGTACCATTTTGAGACAAAACTTAAAACTCCAAGGATATGAAAATTCAAATTACTAGCATGCCATTTCATTTAGTTCAAAATTATTAATACAGTGGTACCTCAGGTTAAGAACTTAATTCATTCTGGAGGTTTGTTCTTAACCTGAAACTGTTCTTAACCTGAATCACCACTTTAGCTAATGGGGCCTCCTGCTGCTGCTGCACGGTTTCTGTTCTCATCCTGAAGCAAAGTTCTTAACCCAAGGTAATATTTCTGGGTTAGCGGAGTCTGTAACCTGAAGCGTATGTAACCTGAAGCGTATGTAATCCGAGGTACCACTGTATTCCATAAACCTTCAAATTCTCCCCCCCCCCCTCAAAGAAAACGGTCCAATGAAGGTCTATCTAGCTCAGTAATGGCTAAACTGATTGGTAACATTCAGAATTATTTTTCACTCCTACCTGGAGAAACCAGGGATTGAACCTTTAGTCTTATGCATGTTTCCAAATAAAAACCTTACAGGTAAATGTCACCTTATGTGAGGTTATGTTCCTGGCTATCATGTGTATAAGCAAAATTGTGCAAAGGCAGAACAGGCCCTGGAATGGCACTACACAACCATCCCTACGAGTCTGAAGCCGACACTGAGTAGGCCTTGCTCTCCCCATCAAGGCAGAGAGCTTTTTAAGCCACCTGCCTTATTTACCGGGCTTTGGGAAGGTCATGCAAGGCCTCTGCAAGACTCTTGTGACCTTCCCAGAGCATGGAAAGCAAGGCAGGGGCTTAAAATCTCTTTCTGATGATACTTTCCCACTGCAGAAAGAGCTTTTTAAGCCCCCACCTTGCTTTCCACATCCTAAGGTCACACACAAGGGCTCCTGCAAGATCTCAGACTGCCATTCTAGAGTTTATTCCTGCTCTCACACCTCTTTTCCACAATCATATATTGAAATCTACCTGAACTTCTTAAATGTTCAGTAGAAGTTGCTTACAGATCTTTACAACTTTGAATACTAATTTTGCAACTGATTTAGTTCCATGGGATTCTGTATATGTGAGATTGTGTATCCATGACCAGGAGAGCTGTATACTAATTTAAAGACCTTCCTGGGAACGAAAAAGTCAAGGGACAAATAACTCTGGTAATTTCATGGGTAAAACAATTTCTAACACTTCGCTATCACATGGGCATACACAGTTTTTATAGGAATGTCATTACATTTTATTTCCAAAAGAGTAAAAGGAAAGCAAATTGGTGTGAATGCTTTCCTATATCTGGGAAAAATAACAACCTCCAGTACTTAGAACAGACTTCTCCTGGATCCATAGCAGCCTCAAATGTAATGGAGAATAACTCTGTATGGTAGCTCCAGCCAGTTCAGCATTGTCTGTACCAACTGGTGGACTTTCTCCTAGGTTTCAAAAGTGGAGATAAATGTTTTAAATAAATAAAAATTCCCTGGTTCCTTTAGCAAAGCAACTGAGCTACAGCCCGCCTCCCACTAGTCACCCCCGGCAAATTTGCAAATAGGGTGACAGATTTCTAAACTACAGGTCATAAATTCTAGTAATTTTCAGCCCTCCAGTTTCCATTTAAGAAATTAAGTACAGATGACTGGTGAAGCAGCATCTTCCCTCCCCTGAAGCAGTTGATTTGGCATTTTACTGCAGTGGTCTTTCAACACTGTGAAACAGACAAACAAACAAATGCTAGTTTTGAATTTTTAATAGTTTGGGCTATAATGCTGCATGCAAGAAAAATGCAGACCGAGAACATTAATATTTCTGACCCAAGTATCATTTATCTAAAAGCAATTGCAGCATTTTGCTTTTAGTACATTCTTTCCAGAAATCCTGCAGGTGATTTAACTACTGTGCTGCAAATTCTAGGAAAAGACCATGAAAGCATCATGTTCTACATATGGACTGTACTGCACTCTGCTGTATGCTGGTGGTATCGGTCAGCTCAGATATACAAAGCAATTTACCAGGAATTGTGAACAGTACTGCATACTCCCAGTGGCATTTTGAGAATGTACACTCCTTTTATAGACTCGTCTTTTGCTTAGGGTTCTAAAAAAAAAAGCTATGAGTAAAATGCCTTTGAAGAAAAGGAAACACAAAGGCCAAATATTCTAGGGAGCCTTGACATTAGAAGATGCTTCCCTGTAATTGACTGATCTATGAAGAACTTTCCGCAGTGCAGCTAGAAAATGAAACATCAATCAATGGAGTGGACCTGAAACCACCTCCCAGTATACAGTGGTACCTTGGTTTTCAAACTTAATCTGTTCCGGAAGTCCATTCCAAAACCAAAGCATTCCAAAACCAAGGTGCGCTTTCCCATAGAAAGCAATATAAAATGGATTAAACCATTCCAGATTTTTAAGAACAACCCTTTAAACAGCAATTTAATATGAATTTTACTATCTAACAAGACCACTGATCCATAAAATGAAAGCAATAAACAATGTACTGCAGTCACACAATCAATCAGTAGCTGAACTGGGTTCCACAAAGTCACAAAAACAAAAGAGCTACAAAAACACAAAATAAATCGCAAAAAAAGACAGACCTCAGCGTAACACTCAAAACAGAAGCGTGGCACTCAAAATGGAGCATGTTTGGCTTCCGAAAAAAGTTTGCAAACCGGAACACTTACTTCCAGGTTTGCAGTGTTTGGGTTCTAAGTTGTATGAGTACCAAAGCGTTTGAGAACCAAGGTATCACTGTATCAGGATTGGCTTTGCAAATGATGGTCATAAACTCTATTTTATGCTATTTTTGGGCAACAGTTATTTCTTTCGAAAACAAAATACAGAAATTAATGTGGCCAAATGAGTCCTAATGCAAACAAGCTCCACTGGTCCAGCAGCTGTGCATAAATCCAAAAGGAATGTCACCCAGAGGCACTCAACTTGGCCAAAGGAGCCAAGTAGTCCCAAAACAGAGCTAAGGAACATGGCTGAACTGCAGTCCCAAAGCTAGAACAATTTGACTTGGTTCAGAACTGCCCCCCCCCCTGCAAAAAATTGGGCTTTCTGCCCCTTCTTCACCAAGACTCCCTGCAGACAGCATAATAATTTCCTTTGTCTGAACAAAAATTACCTCTAGACAAATGTTAAACGGAAACAAGATGCTTTTTTTGCACCAAGGCCCAAAATAAACACACAAAAATAAATAAGTACACTTCACTAACCAAGCAGAGCTGCTCCTCCTTCTGGTATGTTTCTTGAGCTGTTGTGTGTGACTGTTGGACCTTCCAAAAGCAATCAGGCATTCAACACTGAAAATACCCTAAGGGTGGCGGTGGGGATACTGCAAACCACAGCTTAAAGTGAGGAAAGGGATAGCAGCCAGTGAATCGCTAGGGGTTAGTGAAAAAAGTGTTTGTGTGCAGGGGTCCTGCACAAATGGATGAGCGCCTAATGAAAGCCCCAAACGCTATCCAGACTTTCCCCTGTTTCAGCCAACTCCCCACATCTTTTCAAAACAAGTGGTCAAAAAAGGTAATGAGGCCAGACCTTTCTGCTTCCTGTAATTTGAAAACTGCCTCTTCTTCAAATAATCAATATTATTGTGAGGTGGCTAAGGGTGCTGTATATGGTTTTCATCTGAGTAATCATTTCCTCTGATACACCACAGCTTTCTAGGCTGCCTACACTTCCTGATCCAAGAAAGCTCAAATGAAAGAGTCACCTACACATGTGTCCACCTGGGCTTCAATTGAAACATAGGCACCTGGGAAGGCTGCAGTGCGTAGATTAGAGGTGAGGTGATCTGCATACTGTTAGAAAAGTCACTCCCTTGGTCACCTTAAAAGCAAGATATGCACTTTCAAAACCATGAACTGTGAAGATTGAACAGTTGTTTTCTATTATCTTTTGGGAGGAAATGCAGCTTTTTGCTCATTACTTAACAGAAATTGGTTTAAAAAAATCACACACATGGGGGCGGGAGAATCAGAACAGTGTTGATCCGAACAGTGGCCTTGACTCAGAATAGCCTATGTAGGTGCCAGAACAAGTAAGCAAGCAATCCCAAAAATGGTAAAGCTAGTCACATGATTGGGTTTAGTGGTACCTCGCATTAAGTACTTAATTCGTTCCGGAGATCCATTCTTAACCTGAAACTGTTCTTAACCTGAAGCACCACTTTAGCTAAAGGGGCCTCCCGCCAGTGGCGTAGCGTGGGTTGTCAGCACCCGGGGCAAGGCAAGTAATTTACGCCCCTAACCTGTGGATTGGCGCCCCCTAACCCGTGGATTTGCGCCCCTTAACCCTAACCCCCAGATGTTGCGCCCGGTGCGGCCGGCCCCCCCTGCACCCCCCACGCTACGCCACTGCCTCCCGCTGCCGCTGCACCGCCGGAGCACGATTTCTGTTCTCATCCTGAAGTTCTTAACCCAAAGTACTATTTCTGGGTTAGCGGAGTCTGTAACCTGAAGCGTATGCAACCTGAAGCGTATGTAACCCGAGGTACCACTATATTTGTTTCTTATTTAAACATGAGAAAATCCATGCAAAACACTGCCTTGGTCATCCAAGACATGGGAGCCAGTGCAGGTCTGTATATACTCTGTTCCTTTGGAAGGTTGGGCAGAGAAAAGCCACATTCCTGTGGCTATAATGGCAGACTATAAG
The DNA here is from genome assembly GCF_964252035.2 of Podarcis erhardii. Taxonomy (NCBI): domain Eukaryota; kingdom Metazoa; phylum Chordata; class Lepidosauria; order Squamata; family Lacertidae; genus Podarcis; species Podarcis erhardii. The sequence continues at coordinate 50,340,758 of NC_138498.1, read as the reverse complement.
AAAGGGCTTATAAAGGGTTTGGACCTATAGCTCTAAAAGGGTCCTCACCCTGATATATTGTGGGTATTAAGCATATATTTCTGATAGTATTTATATTTGTGTTTTTGTAGTTTACTGTGGAACTTATTTTTTGCACTGAATTCAGCTTCTAACTCAAACCAGACATTTATAGGAATAAACAGTCATAAAGCTTTTCTAGGAATGCAGAAAAAATGTTTCCAAATTTAATTACTTTTGCTGCAGTGAAATTTAGTCCTCAGTCCCTAAGATACACTGTACATACATTTTAAGAGCTCATATTTAAGTCCCCCCCCCCAAATGCAAACTATTTTCATAACTGAGCAAATTAAAGTTTATTGCTATTCATGTTCAATGATTTCCTTTTAATTCTGCCCTTGGAATATTGGTTGCTCACTTCAGTGCAATATGTGGACAGCAGAGAGCAGTGTTATCTGGCTTATTTCAACATGGACTTTCAAAACTGCTGTTTGAGCTGTCCAAAAGAAGGAAGAAACGATGTCTCAGATTCCCATTTATCACAGAATGGGATTTCAAACAAAGTACTTCCATTCCCTGCACTTAAGCCCTAACTAATTCCTACCTGTGTTTCATATCCTGTCCAATTTAGAATGGCTATTAAAGTCAGAACAAAAAAAGTGCAATATGTAGAAAAATACACAAATTGCAAAGTTAGTGCTGTTGAGCTCCACTCAGATCTTTATCATCTGTTAATAAAATGCATGTTTTGGTGCTTAGTGTAGTAGACGAGAGATAATGGAATTAATCTGTGAATTTAATAGAAAATAAATATTTTCTCTGAGTGGAGTGCATGCAAATTTATCTATTATCTGATTCTGATAATAAAGTTTGGTGTTGCTGAGTTTAGGGAGGAGGAGACAGTAGAAAATTGATTGCATATGAGGTCTACAGGTGGTTAAAAGAGTTGAGAAGCTACCTTTTCACATTTTAGTAAAATAATTGGGGGGAAACTGCCTTATATCAGATAAGATTAGTCTACTCCATTATTATTATTTTTTAGAAGACATCTGAAGGCAGCCCTGTATCATGGAGTTTTTAATGTTTGATGTTTTATTATGTTTTTATATGTGTTGGAAGCCGCCCAGAGTGGCTGATTGGTGGGGTAATAATAATAATAATAATAATAATAATAATAATAATAATAATAAAAATTCAATGATTATTATTACTTTCAGCTGGCTAAAACTAATAGCAACATCTGGAAGGCACCAATAGCAGGAGCCTCTTTAGCCACGCACCACCTCTCCAGCCGGGAGAGCGCGCTCGGGGCTAAAGAAGCCCCGCTTACCCTCTCCCGGCTGGAAAGGTGACATGCGGCTATGGCAGGAGCCTCTACAGCCGCGCGCCTTTGCGCTGCTCCCCGACCTGCTCTTTGGGGCTGGTGGTGGGCTTCCCCCCGCCAGCCCCAAAGAGCAGGTCAAAAGGAACCTGAAGCCTGGAGAGTGAGAGGGGTCGGTGCGCACTGACGGCATCTGAACGCACCTTAAACGGCACCTTGTTTTAGAGGGGGAAAACAAGAGGGGGGAAATTCTCCCCTTCTCTGCGCAGCGCCTCCTGCCACTTCGCTGAAGGGGCACTGGGCAGAGAGGGAGAGAATTTTTTTTTCTTGTTCTCCCCCCTCTAAAACAAGGTGTGTCCTATTGTCCGGTGCGTCCTATGGTACGAAAAATACGGTAGATGGCAACGAAGCAAGCAAAGCCTACTCTTGAGTGCATGATTAAGTGCATAAGTGCACAGAGATGAAATACCAAAAGCTTAGAAATTCTAAGTAGAAGTACACTAGGGGGCATATTATTGCCATTTAGAGGCTATCTACAGGCTTATTAGAAGCCTAAAACTCTTTAACAAGGAAAATACTGCGTTAGGAGGGAACAACTGAGCAGAGAAGCAGTAGGAAGAAGGTGCTTAAGCTCTTTCTCACCCATCATTTCCCCACTTTAATTTTCCCCCATTAGCTTTTCTCTCCCTTTTCAATCATCCTCTCTTGAATCTTCTCTATATTGGAAAATAAGCACCAGGACATTAATAAGTTCATTTGCCTCTTAGGTGTAATTAGCCCTTTATTGCAATCATAATTGGGCGAGAGGTTGCTTCATTTTTACATTGCAAGTGTCTCGAAGCACAAACATTCCTCCATTAGTTATTATTACTCTTCATGCTCATATCCTGTCTTCTTTGCTACAGTGCCAAGAAGCAACAGCAATACAACTAAACACAATGGCAATGTTTTTCCTCCATGGTCAGAGGCAGTAATTCTGAAACCGCAGAAGGGGCTGCTGCTGTCATTCTCAGGTCCTGCTTGCCAGTTTCCCACAAGCATCTGGCCACTGTCAGAGCAGGATGTGGGACTACATGTGCCCTTGGTCTGATCCAGCAGAGTTATTAATAATGCAAATTGTGCAATAGAAATTTACCCAGTCCCATAGCACCCTTAACTTCCCCAATATGACATTACATTTACCAGCTCTCTCCTAATGCCGTCTCTCTCTGGATGAAATTAGATATCAACATTTTGTTGGGAAACTAACCAAGTGCCCATTTGCCTAGTCTTAACTGCACTTCCTCTTATTTTACCTCAAAACAAGTGCTTATTGACTGACAAGCAAGGTAAAATAAGAATGGGAAAGGAAAAAAATCCATGCAACTCACTCTTGGAAACTGCTTAGTGACTAACAATCCCAGCACAGAGAAAAATACTCCTGTCCAATTATGATAGTTCTGTTATCTTGTGTAAGCAGCTTTATATAAATACTTGGGGGACAGAATCATAGGATGGTGCAGCATTTCTTGAATAAAAGGCAAGTTTCAAAAATACTATTAGACAGCCTGCTAACAATTAACAGGCTGGTGCTACAATCAGCATACCAAATTATTACTCTACTTTATGACAATGCTGAACTGATTGCAGTTTGAAAGGTGAGGCGTATCTAGTTCATGGATAGTTATTGCCACCATGTCTCCTGGGATGGAATAAACCCACAATAGTAGTCTTTTTTCCAAATGAGAATAATAATAGCAATTATTTATAGTATTTAGACAGCATTTCCCACTATGTTCAAAATTAAGGAGTGCTTAGAATGGTCTCAAAAGAAAATGGAACCTTCTAAATGACAATATCCTTCACATATCCTACACTGCTGTGCACATCAGCCTACCAGTAAAGTACTTTGTGATGTGTTCACTACCAAGCTCTTTTCGGGTGGGGGATTAAGGTACCCATTGCCTAAAAATAATCCCCACATATAAAATGATGTCATCAGAGGAAAAGCTAGGCCAGAACCCTCTCTTGGCATGGAGTGTGAGTGTGTGTGTGTGTGTGTGTGTGTGTACATGTACATGTACATTTAGGCATGCAATAATTTACACAGGAAACATTCTCTCAGAAAGTGGTGTACCCTCATTGATTGGAGTATTTTAGAGTGGGATTTCTGATTGTTGTTGTTGTTAAAATTTATATACTGTCCTTCATCTGAAGATCCCAGAAAAATACAACTGTAAAATACAAAATGATAATACAAAATACATAATAAAACAAAACAAAAACAAACCAATAATGCCCCCCCCAACAAACACATTTTAAAAGGCATAGAATGTTAATCAACCAAATGACTTTTTGAAGAGAAACGTTTTCACCTGCTGCCTAAAGATATATAATGAAGGCCCAGGTGAGCGTGTCTGGAGAGAACATTCCACACACAGGCAACCACCACAGAAAACAACCACCTCTGAGACCCATTCCATCAGCTCAGGCAGGGAGACTGCTGGGTAGCGAGGCTGGTGATAAACCAGCAACATCCTTAAGCTGTCTCAATTGTACAGTGCCAGGAAGACACACTTGAGATCCCCTGCTCAACTGGACAGAGAGCCTAGAGAAAAGGTGGAATCCCTATAGACTACAGCAACGCTCCCCTCCCCAACTCTCATGTCTGTCCTGATGCTGCACTGCATACCCAGGTGGGCACAGCTGGTTGAGACCAAACCCACCCATGTCTCAGTGTTGCAGACCAGATTGGCCTCCTCATCCATAATCAAATCTTACTCAGAATCAACCTGGCATTCAGCAACAGCAGCCGCAGACCTGAGGGCTGGCTGATAGGACCACTGCAATCCAGCAGATTGGAGAAAGGGCAGCTGTCTGTGCTGTGTGCCCCTACCCTACCTGCCCCAGCTCCCATACCATATCTCCCTCTACCCTGAACCACTGTGATTGCTCCTCCCCTCTGCTCTTCCCAGGCAACTCCCACATCTTTAAATTAAAAACAACAACTATACTAAACACAATGTGCAACAGTCTGTTCAAATTTCTTCATTTAGAAAAACAACAACCCAGAATCAACCAAATCAGCTGAACCCTGGAATGCCTTTGAGTTTTCGCATCCCACACATCTGGAGCTCTTTAAAGACATTGGTTTTGGTGGAACAGCAGTCGTCTCTCTTTAAAATACAGCAGGGAAATGCAGGAAGAAATGTTTTGTCTTGGTGGCCTCAAATGCCATAAATTCTTTATTATTTGTGCCACGTTTACATAAGCAGCTGTTCCATTTTCAAAGCATCAAGCGGGCAACATAAAACATTTAGCTAAATGGCTGCAAACCACACAGACTCTGTGTTCATCAGCCTCATTTGAATCAAGACCAGCAGATGAGAAGGCAGAACCTTTCTAACCATTAAAGCACATTTGGAGGATTATAAAAACCAAAAGTATTTTCCCTGTGCTGAATATGTACAGCATGGGCCAACATGTGGTATTTATTGGTTTGTGCACAGGCAAAGAAAGGTTTCAAACCACAGAGTAAAAGCAGGTAGCCTCACAACAGATTACAATTCCATCCAGTCAATGAAATGGCTAAAGGAAGAGTGATGTAATCTTTGCAAGAATGCAACTATTACTCTCCAGCTGCCAATCAATGTAGGAATAATGTGCATGTTTGCATGTGCACTAGATGGTATTAGACAGATGGGAAAAGCAGCAATTACAGAGGCAAATGGTGCAATAAAGCACTTCTGTTTAGCTGTTGTTAATATTTTGTAAATAATTAACCATCACTTTTGGACAGCCTTCTTTCTTGTTGAGAAGACAGATTGTAACACCAACAGTGTACCCTTATAAAATGTTGCCCTGCGTGCACCTATTGAAAATCCATTAATTTATTTCTATGGAGTTTTCCAGTGTGCTGCCCCATGCTCTTGGACATCAGTAGAAAGGCTTTGGGATATGTCAGACATTTTTATTTTATTTTTCAAATGATATATGTGCATGTGGGATTCTTTGAACCCTGAAAAAGCTGATGCTCAAACTCACGAACATCATAGAATCATAGAACTGTACAGTTAGAAGAGACTCTGAGGATCATTCAATTCCTACCCTCTGCAATGCAGAAATATATGCACCTGTCCCATACAAGGATCAAACTTGCAACCTTGGCATTATCAGTACCATGCTCTAACCAGCTGAGCTATGCCCCAACAAAGAGTAGTGGACTTCTGCATTTGTATTGACATTTGACACAGGCAAATGCATGAGAAATACTGCTCATAGCACCACAATTCCAACACCATTTTGCTGCCTTGCAAAACATTTCTAATTTGTGATGGGGAGGAGAGCCTAGATGGATGTGCAGGAACATGAAATGTAGATCATTCTAACTACAAAAAATGTTTTGCTTCTGTAGCACCCTGACTGAGGTTTCGCTGCACTTGTTGAGGATGAGTATGTGAAGAGACTGAAATAATTAAATTGTTTAGTTAAGTTGTTTTGCAGATAAACTGCTAGATGTAAAGAAAATAGGCCATATTTCACATGGTTGAAATGGAGTTAGCAAACTATGTTACCATGGCACCCCTAACTCTTGAACACAAGGCAGATTAGTAGGCAATCCTATCCACATTTACTAGGGAGTAAGTCCCATTGAATTCACTGGAATTTACTTCAGAATCAGCCAAGTTACTTAAAGCATCATCTGTGCTCATATTAACCAACCAGAGCAGTGTTCCCACCATGAAGGGAGGTTAGATTGGTGGGCACAATATATGGGAACTTTTCAGTGGTAGCCCCACAACTGCTGAACTCCCTCCTTCAGGAATTTGATTGCCCCCCTCCATTTAGGTGGGTCTATAAAAAGTTTTTCCCCCCTTTCATATTGCTATTAATAGAGGTGGTATGCTATCCAGTCATGAATTGCCAGATTCCACCTTTCTTACAAGTTTGCATGTGAAACAGTCTTTGGGCTGCCTAATGTCTTTCAAAAGTACTTTCACTAGAGCGTGAGACTCCTGCCACCGCTCATGATGAAATCAAAGTAGCTGGTTCCGCTTGTAGTGATGGGTCTTATGGGCATGCTGCCACTCTCAGGGAACATTCTATGTATTTTGTGCACATTGTATGTTCAGGGGGAATCAAACATAACACGTATAAAATATAGCTAAAATTCCTAAACTAAGAAAAATGGGCAAAACTTTCTATTAGAGTGAGGACACATTATCAAGACCCATTGCTCCCAGCAGGACATGCTCAATACAACACCTTTCAGCCATGGAAGCAATAGTTGTGACAACACTGCAGCTAACCCAGGAACAAAAGAAGAGAAATTTGGCTTCTTCTTGCTCATATGGCAATATCTTAGTTAATTAAAACAGAAAGCAGAGACAGTGCAGGAAGAGCCTATTTACTTTTATTGTAGTCCTCCTCTTTACAAGTCTCTGGTGTTTTCCCCATTTTTTAATCCAAGAGAATAGATGGAGTAAGCTCATGCTGACTTAAGCACTTTTAAAAACTACCATTCCAAAACTCACAGTCACAGGCAAGGCTCAATACTGCTAAAAATTGACTCAGCTCAGTTGAAATCACTAGGGTTATGCTAATCTAGATCAGATGATGATCATTTTGAGACAGCCAAACTTTTAGGAGGCTGACAATGCAGAACATTATTTGGAGGTCAGCAAAAGGCAGCTATACAGGACAAGTTTTGAAAACTCTAATTGCCTAAATTGATCCCCTCTCAGCTCTTATAACCTTTAGCTTTAATTTAGGAAAATATGTGAACACAGTCTGGAGACCTCATCTGGCAGGTAACTAAGCATGCATTGGGAATTTGATTTTATAGGAAATGCTGAATAACCAATATCCTCTGGATAATAAGGTGTCTAAACACAATTATGAGCTTGAGTGTCTTGATCACTTGGTTTATTGGTATGGTTTTGCCAAAAGTGTTGAATGATTTTGCGTAAGATCAGGTATTTAAAAGCATGGATATAAAGTTCACTGATAAGGTGCAACCTTGCGGGACTCAGCGAGCAGTCAGATTTACATATAAAAGAGAATAAAATTGTATTTTAATTGTATTCTGGTTCTTTTTATTTCTTAATTTTACAATACATTTTAATACTGACTGTTTAGTTTTGTCCATATGCAGTTAACAAAAAATAAAAATAAAAGGAAACCATGGTTCCCACTATGAGAATGAGATGCAGTAAGCCTCGGGCTTGTGCCTTCTCCCTTCTCCTCTTGCATACCAGAAGAGGCTATCTTTAAGGCACCTGAACTTGGAGAACTATGGTTTGGTTAAACTTTGGTTTGAGAACCAGTCAGAATTTGAACCAAGATTTGATCTTGACTTGTTCTTAAAAACTATACTTTAAACACCTCACACTTGCCTGAGTTACTAACCAACAGCCTGGTCAAAATAAAGAATCCTAACATTAACATATGATTAATTTTAACTTAGATCATTATAATGCTTAGGATTTTAGCAGCTCCGTCCTCCACATTATCAGAAGTAAGCCTTATGATGTTCAACAGAGCTTATACTCTGTGAGTTTACTCAGGAGAAAAGACTGCAAGTGTGTTTACTAAGCAGTGAGTCCAATTCTATCCAATGAAGCTTACTCTAAAGTAGGGATGTAAGAAGGTCATAATCTCAATTCCAACCTGTCTCTGTCACAATCAGTGCTGTTTCCAGTCTGCTGCAGTTCATTTTCTACCAAATGCTATGCTATCTTGCTCTCTGCTATTTAACGTAATTACTTATGTAATTTACATTATTATGAATTTAACATAATTAATGACACAATTATTTACACACCATACATTTCAAAGTAAAGGGAATGTCAGAACAGTTCAAAAAGTTAGTTAGATGTGGGCTTTAAAAACTAGTGATCGTATTCAACCAATCATATTGGCTGGATTGATTTCTTTTCCAGGCCTGGGATGGAAATGCAAACAGTGGCAATTTCCATTTCCAGTGGAGTTCTCTGACATCCCTACTCCCAGGTAAGTGTGCATAAGGTTGCCGTTTTATGCACTTACCAATTCCTAAGTTCTCTACAAAGGCCGGGGATCAGAGACACAGTTTCCTCCATAAGCTTCAGTCATAAAAGAATGGACACAAGGAAGGGGATGGAGCACAGTTTGAATTATGGCAGAGTGAACCAGAGAATTAACCAATACTTCAATGCACAGCGAAGAGAAACCTAAGGGCAAATGGGTTCCCACTCAGTAAATGAAAGGTGAAGTGTTAAGCTGCAATGTTGGGTTTAAACAGAACACCAAAGCACGAGATTGAAGAGGAAATGGGGAGAGAAAACAGAAAGATGTGTGCATTATGAAGTCAGTAAACATTTAAAGAGAATACAAGAGAAGAGAAACAAGTGTAAAGAATGAAAAAGCGTATTACAGTCATAACAAGCGGGATAGATTACAATCACAATTCATCCTCAAAGCAGCCTTTTGTGAACTGCTTCACAGTTCATTATTGCTACATTTTAAGGCTGAGAACACTGAAGCTGTGATAACAGAATCACCAGCCAGTGAATCCCTGAGTGTGTCGGGATATGAGATTACGGGATTTGATAATGATGAAATGGGTAACATCCAGGAGTAAGAAGCCCAGAGGTGACCATACATTTTCATAAGCAAGCCAACCCTTGATGGCTCCTCTGCTGTCGCTGTTATTTGTTTTCCCCAGAGCCTTAAAGTGTGCACAAAATTAAGCCATTGTCATTTTATTTCCCCTCCCCTCCGCTTCTTTTTTTGTGCTTTGTGAATATAGGCTGTACATAATGCAAGCACAGCTGAAAGAACTCCAGCCTTGGCCCCTGGGAGCATGCAATTTGTTTCCAAGATAAAAGTTAGCAAGCTATTAGCTGTCAATGATGCTGTCGCTGACTTAATGAGAGTGCCGTCTTATCTTTATGTCCTCGTTTGCAACAGCAGTCTAGATGCTGTGCAATAAAACACTGCAGCTCAAATGCTATCTTGCAGTACATTTCAGGAAAGGGAGGGAATGGAAATATTTGTTTTGTGATAAAAACTCTTGCATTATCTTCATAGTATTCTGGATGAAACATACTTCCATGCATCCAAATGCTGTTTTTAATCATCTTACTACTTACATCCTGCCCACCTAGCAGTTTGAAAGAACATCAAAGTGCAAGTAGATAAATAGGTACTGCTCCGGCAGGAAGGTAAACGGTGTTTCCGTGTGCTGCTCTGGTTCGCCAGAAGCAGCTTAGTCATGCTGGTCACATGACCCAGAGGCTGTCTGCGGACAAACGCTGGCTCCCTCGGCCTATAGAGCGAGATGAGCACACAACCCCAGAGTCATCTGCGACTGGACCTAACAGTCAGGGGTACCTTCACCTTCACTACTGGTAGAGCTTCTTGGACCATAGTATAACCTGACCTGGGAAAGAGGAAATGAGGCCTGACAATGCTAGCAGTCACAGACTGAAGACATCCTCATGAATACAGAGCTCCTTCAAGAAGCCTTCAAGTGGTGTGAGCTTCCCACAAAGTGAGAGTGAGGGCCCTGCTCCAGGTAGAGCAGCCAATTTAATTCACCTGCTTGATTATTTATACCTAGAGGGTGTTTTACACAAGAATGAAAAAGGATCATAGTAAAACTGCATATAATTATACCAAAGCCAAATCAGTGAAAAGTATGACTCTTATAATATTATAAACAAAAAAGGGGAAACAGAACAAGAAAGAGTGTTTTTTTCAAATGTGTTCCTTAAGATCTAGCATCATTCTGTGTGTGTGTGTGAATAGTACCACTTACAAGTTACTATGTGATATTATTCCAAGGGATGGGAATTGCAGGGGGGAAAGGGGCCACTACTGAGCTGCCAATTGCACACTTGTACCTGTTGGGAAAACTATGTTTAAGAAAGAAAGGGGGAAAGCAGCCATCACTTTTCCAGCTATGTGCCATCCTCAAATGAATACATTTCTTCCTCTTGAAAATTATGGGATTTTTCTTCTCACCCTTTCAACCACTCTCAGCTAAGGATGGAATGAGATTCAATTCAGTTAACATTTAATAGCAACGTTAGCTAATCCACACTTCCCAAAACAATACATGAACCAAAACATAGGCATCCTTTGAAATCTGCACTTCTCTGAATTTTGCAATGTAGTTCTCCAGTCAGTGTGTACAAAAACACACAGGTTAGAGTAAATGTGTTACATTACTGAATGCATTATATTAGGAGATTTGCTTTGCAAACAATGTTTACAATGGCAGAATTGCATTCAAAAATCTGCATATTACAAAAAATTCACATTAAAATGCTGATGAACTTTCATAAATATTTTTTATATTAAAAATTGCAAACTGATGTGGAAATATGGAGAATCAAACATAAGAATGGAAAAATGATAAACTGAGAGAAACTCAAAATGTCTATCCCTACTCTCAACCCAATTTTCTTTGCTGAGAAAGCCACCCTAAAGAACTTTAAACTCTAGGCTATCTAGAGACTGAATTTTTCAACTATTTGAGACAAATAGCAGCAGTCCCAGACAACAAATCCACAACTGCATTGTGTGTGTAGAGGATGCAATGCAGACAAAATTTGTGCTGCCTCAGCACTTTCCTCCTTGTTTTCCAGAGCCAATATTTAAACTCCCTTATGAAATCTCCAGTGAGTATAAGAGCAAGTGCAGTTCATAAAAAATATTTCCTTTCCCTCCGATGTATTATTCACATTACTGTAGTATTTGGAAATGCCAACAAGAAAAAAAGAAGCATCAAAGCTGCTCCAGAGTTTAAAATCCATTTATCCTAACAGTTGGCTCTTATTGGCTTAAGGGAGCATGATGATGTGGTATTCTTTAGAACACAAAATGCTCACCCCTCTCCTTTTCCATGACTGCTTTGAGTTTTGTTAAAGTCCATCCTGAGACATTCTTTCAAGCCTTCTTAAATCCCTATGGAGGCCATTTTCATCCTTTACAAAGTTAGCTCTTAATGAAAACATACCACTTAGTTACTAGCTGATGGGGAAGACTCCTGGGGTTTGTAGAGCAGCTACTGTAAGCACTGAAAGGAATGATTTCCACAATCTTGCTCCACATGTGTTCTTTAAAGGCTGAAGGACTTTCCTCCATTCTTCAGCAAAAGTGCACAGGGAAGTCCTCTCTCAGCTTCATAGGCAATCAACACTAAAGCCCAAAGGCCCATATCTACTGTTATGCAATGGCTATGCTATTAAGACTAGTGATTCTGTGATTCGGGCTTCTACAATTTATTTCTAAATTAGTACATTCAACCTGTGCAGCTAGACAAAAAACACCCCCCAGTGCCCATCACACCAAATATTCATGTTGTTTTGAGCCCATATGCTTCTCAGCATCAGTTTTCTCCTCTGCCCCCTTTTTCTTCACAATTTCCACCCTCCAATTTAGGAAATATTTGTACATCCACACTCCACAAAGGTGTGATAAGCTGGTGAGGGTGGTGGTTGCTGCTGCTGGTCTCCCTCTTGCTGCCTTGAGTGGCTCAATCACAGCATATAAAACACTGAAATTTGAGAAATATGAGTGCTTAAATCTATTGGCTGGGGGCAAGCTAAGCCAAGGCCTTGTTATCATTGAAAAGCTCCATTGTGATTAGCTTATCAGTCACTATGAAAGGGGATTAATTAAGGATTTTGAGTTCTAATGCACTTCCTGAGTTTATAAAGAAAACAGCCCAACCCCCCATTGAGTGACAAGATGGGCATGGGGCAGGCACATCATCATGCTTTGACAGAAGAATATGGAAGTTGGGTGTGCAGCTCTTAACTGTCTGTAGAATGGTAGCGCGGAGAAGTGACTATAGGTGTTGTGTGTAGGATGGGACAGAGTTTGGGTTCTGCCATTCTCTCCTAGCCTCCCTTGAATAGCAGTCACATTAAAAACTCAGCTTGAGAATGAGGCTAGGATAGAAACCCACACAGATGTGTGATTCACTGAAACCACACCATTACATTTTTGCCTCCTTATTCTCAGCCTTTAACTATTACTGTGTTTACCTCCAAAGAATATTTCCTGTAAAGACATAAAAATACACTGGAATGGGTCAATCACATGGATTCCACCCCCCAAAAAAAGTTTTACTATCAGAAGGGATTGCAATAGCCTGATCATAAATACCTCCTGAAAATTCAATGTAAATGACCTTTAAAAAAAACCTGTGTAATATAATAATCATTCCCAAAGCCCCAAGTCCCACATAGGCAATCATTCACTGGGAACTAGCAGATAGAAACACAGTTTTTTCCTCCATGCCTAATATGAAGCCTTCTGGGATGAAAACAAAAAAAATCTTCTTGTGAAGAAGTGGAATCAATTACATTATGTTTGAATAAATGAATTAGCTATTCAGTACACAGGAGGGAATTCTAGCAGCTAGTGTCATCTACGGCAAAGTAAGTCACATCCTCCAATGGGCATGTTGCCTGACACATGATCAGGTTTAAATTCTACTTGCAATCCAAATACCAACCAACACAGAATGTAATAATGGGAACATTTAAAAGGAAAAATCATTCATTTCTGGTCTTTCAGTCCAAGTCTACTTAGCCAAATACTTGGAGAGGGGTGCCAAGCAGGCAGGCAATGGGTTGCTCTGCAGCTGTGGAATTGTTTCCCATGAACTGTTTTCCCCTTCAGTATACCCTTATAGTGTTTCAAAATAAGCAAACAATATCCAAAAGAATTTTGTTTATATACACACATGCAGTTTACTAAGGATTATAACAGTGAACCATGCAAAAGAGCAGAGTTCATATTCCTATAAAAGAGCATCACAAGAATAAGCACGGCACAATTTCAAAAACTTGAGAGTTGCATTTCTCAATGCCTTGATTTAAAGAAGTTAAGGGCTTTTCTGGATGGAGGCACTAGTAGGAGGTGGGACCCATGGGAAATCAATTTCTCTGGTGTCCTGAAGCTTACTGCAACTCGATAAAAGCTGAGGGGAAGCAAGAACATGACTATTACCGAGGAGGGTTGCAACAAACATGCAACTTTGTTACATGATACTCAGTCCTTCCACATATTGATCCTGGCTTGACAGAGTCTACACTGGTTTAATAACCTGTGGTGTCAATTCACACTACCTACCTGCCCGGCCCCTGACCTTCTCCAAGCATTTGACTTGGTAGATATATAACTTTGATCATAGATCTAATCCTGCTTATTTCAAAACAAAATAAAAAAATTCCTTCCAGTAGCACCTTAAAGACCAACTAAGTTAGTTCTTGGTATGAGCTTTCGTGTGCATGCACACTTCTTCAGATACACACGAAAGCTCATACCAAGAACTAACTTAGTTGGTCTTTAAGGTGCTACTGGAAGGAATTTTTTTATTTTGTTTTGACTATGGCAGACCAACACAGCTACCTATCTGTAACCTGCTTATTTCAGTTCAATTTACTATGCTCAATAAATCTTTGATAGTAAAATCCACTGCTGTTAATTATTTGCGAAAGTTCGATATATACATACACAGTTCAACAAACATTGGTTAAAGGGGAAATTAGCAATCATATGGCATGATTCCAATTTTAAAAATAATTACTGAGGAACTTATTTGTAAGTAAGTCATGCTTTGCATGCTTAAGAAGTGTGCAACACTTAATTGAATTTGGGTTTAGTGCATACATACTAATGAATCCATACTAAAGAGAAATCTGTTTTATATAATTCCTAAAAGACATAACAATGTCCCTTTTTCTTGCATAGCCTGACAAAGTAAGCAGTGGGTAGCAGAAGTAGGAGATGCTATTGAGACAGGTATGGAAAACCCATGACAACTTCTAAGGAAGAGCATTAGTGCATGAAATTAAGTGAGAAAACTACATTTAGAGTTGGTTCCACTTGAAGTATTTTGCATATGAACTATTTCTTTTCCTATCAGTATAACAAATTTGAATGCCCTAAGGTTACAAAGATATTGGTCATGGACAAACAGCCTCAAATTATTTTATCAGTTTCTTGTGTCAATTTACACAAAACCTCATTGAATTCTTGTCTCCATGAATAGCTCTTAATTCTGATGTGCTGAGATATGGCAATAGCAATATAAGTTAAAAGCCTACCTATGTACTGTGATGGAAATTATGGGATCAGGTTGTACAAGTCAACCGGAATCTATCTTTGCTAATCAAAACAAAATAAAAAAAATCCTTCTAGTAGCACCTTAGAGACCAACTTAGTTTGTTATTGGTATGAGCTTTCGTGTGCATGAACACTTCTTCAGCTAATCAAGTGAAGGTAGTTTATACCACAAGGGGGAGATGTAACTTCTTTGCATTAAGGTGTAGAATGCTTTAACAAAAAAGCAATGCCTTTAAATAAAACATTCGCAGACAGAAAAGGTTTACATCATTGTTTACAGTGTCAGTATGCAGATCACTTAGCACCCGATGTATGTTGCCTGCACTGAAAATGTCTGCAAATTGCAGTGTTGTACCTTCTCCAAGAGTAACAGATCCCCCAGTTTAAGAACAAAAAAATCCACAAAATCAGTTGTGCAGCCATTACCTGTGGAATAAAGCTAAAATTACAACTTCCCCTGTTTCATGTGTTTTTCTTTCTTTGTCTTTTGCAATGCCACTCTTCTGGTATTGTGAGAATCAAAAGCTTCAGATGTAGGCTAATGCCTATCTCTGCACACTATTTCCACACTGGCAGTACAAATGTGTGCTTTTGTTTGGTCATTAATTAGCCTTCGCAAGAAGAAAAGCACCTTTTCCAGTAAGCACCATCCCTGCAGGTAAACTACGGTATATTGAAAGCTGTTTACATTTCTTAAGGTAAGGTTCTCCCCTACAGAACTCTCTTTACACCCTTGACTATTTTATTCAGCTCCCAAGGCCCACAAACCCTCTAGATGTAAGAATCTTATTGAATTTTGCACACAAAGCCTCTCCTCCCTCTAAGAGGGGAGGTGTTGTGGGCAGGATGCGATTTCTGCGTCATGCAGGGGGCGTTATGCCCCCTGCCCTGCTCACCAGCTGGTGCACCACGTCCACAGGTAAGCGCCCAACCGGGCGGCTTGGAGGGGGCGTGGATTGCAGTTTAAGTTACTGCTGCACCAGCTGTTCTGCCTCATTTTCCGCCTTCCCGTCGCAAGTCAACACTTGTGTTTGCTCCATAAGGAAACCACCCCTGGTTGCTCTGTGGTGGAAACGTTGTCAGTAAACTGCCTCCAGTCAATTAATGTTATCAGCCTTTTGTCCACTCTGTAGCATATTTGAAATGTTGGCTTTGGGGAATGTTTGTTACTGTGTTATGCCACAGACAAAAGTTTTCTAAAAATTGTATAGGTAAATGAATACCTGCTCACACAATGGTCCTCAGGTCTCCAGAACTTCCAGAAGATGGGCAAGTACTAACTGATGGACATGAACAACAACAGTGGTGGTTGGTGCACACTGGGACTGGAAGAGTGCAAGACAGGGAGGTCAACAGTAGGTGGCGCCAAAGCTAATGGCAGGCAGAGCCAACTAATTCTAGTTTTGTCCTCCTCTTCCCTGCTGAGTTCCACAAGGGATCACTAAAACTGAGGAGGAGGAAGATGACAGGAAGTGTCACCTCCTGGACACAGGAAATCAGGCACATGAGGGCTGGGTGAGGTTGGTGGCCCAGTCTCCACTAGACATCAGTACACAGTGTAAATGCATCCCATCAAGCACTATGCACTACTGTGTATGGGTTACATTAAGAGAGATTTAGATTGAAAGTGCTCATGTGTAGATAAAAGTGCACAAAAACACTTACACAGCCTATGGACTTGAAATAACATGCTTCCATGGCAACATGTGTACCATGTGATCAGGCATACATGTAGACTTGGTAATAGCACATATTTTTGTGAAGTGAACCAACAGTTCTTGTTCATGATCTAAAAATAATGAGTGTATGTTCCCCAGAAAGCACACTGTAGAAAGAGATAAACTCTGTTGCTCCCCCCTATATATAATCTTCCACATGGACCATTTATTCATTCTATTTAATAGTATCAAAAGTGTTGCAGCCATAATCAGCATGGATATTTCAGCTATAACTGGATATTTATTTCCTGGATTTAGCCCTTTTCAGCCCACAAAACCGAATGATACATACAGCTTGCCTCTTTTAATTACTACTTCTGCTTGAACATATTTCACAATAGGAGGGGCAGACTAACTCTCATAATTCACAAAAATTGAAGTGCCCATTTATTTCCTCCTAATCTGCCTCCTGTGGCTCAAGCTTATTTGAGTGCAGAATCACCTTGCCTTGGCTTGCTGGGAAGATAAAAACATAGCAAATGGCTCTTCAAGTAATCTGAAGTGGAAAGTGAAGATGTCAACTCCTCAGAATGGAACATGTCACCTCTCTGTTTGGGGAGACAAATTCAATTTCTACAGGACAAATATCTTTTCTGTGTATGTGTGGTGGGGACACAAGGCTCCAAGCACTATGAAAATTATATGCATTCTGTACTATATTGTTGCATGCCACCCCAATCTCTGAGTGGTGTGAGACTCGAGGGGTTCCAGGCACTTACCCAAGGTTCGTGTTTCCTTTGGAATAAGGTACAGCAGACACTGTAAACAAATAAACTGTATGTCTTTATGACATATGTCTTATTTACACATACATACAACCTGAGCCTATGATGGAGGGGTTCACAGCATTAGCACACCAAGAGGGTCTTGCTTCTCTTGTAGCCAGAAATCCATCAGATTCCATCATAAATCAAGAATAGTTCTGTCTGCCAGCTTCCAGCTTCTAGCTTGCACGCACAACTTCCAATTCTTTATCTTTCTAACTAACAGACAGTTGACAGGACGCACACATTTGTTCTCTGGCACAGAGCCACTTCCTTTGTTACCTGAATGACCCCTCCTGGCTATTCCAGGAATTGAATTCATGCTGGATCCAGGAATTAGAAGGGGGCTCTGGCATAAAGCCTACCCACCCCAATTCATAACACCTTAAGAATTAAAAATTTGTTATTTACACACCATCTATCTGGCTAGGTTGCCCCAGCCACTCTGGGCGGGTTTTTCCAGGATGAAGATATGCAAACTAGCCTTCCTTGTTACCCTTCTTTCCCAGAAAATACCAGTCAGTTTCACACATTAAGGAGCAAAGGGGCTGCACCTTTGACCCCACTCATGACAACACTTAGCTCTCGACTCCTGCTTTTCACATGTTAGGATGGATGTCTGAAGTGGAGAAGGCTTGAGGCACTTAGACATCAACATGCTTTTTCACATGAGTAACACATGAAGGGAGTTTCTGTTGCCACTCTTTTTGGGTTCAGGGTTTGTATCTGCAAAAAGCAGTAGCAGAATCCTCAAAGTGATCCATAGACCTGCTACCTGAATGAGTGCCAAGGTCTTTCTCAGGGCATATTCTATTTTAAGTGGCAGAGGGGAGGGGACTTTATTGAAACGGAGCTCTCTGCCAGAAGATTTTCAAATTCTTTGTGAGAGCCAAATATTCAAACATTGCACAGAACATTACAGCGAAAGGTTGTTGGGGTTTTTTGTGGGGGGGGGGGAGGATAGGGAATCTGGTGTCTTTATTGCTTGCTTGCTTTTTTTTACAGAAAACAAAAAACAGCTACAACTGATGAACTGATCTGATAACAACCAATGCAACCAAAGATCTGATGTTAAATGGAACCAGCTGCTCTCAACAGACATCCCAGGAAACAAGTTGAAGTAATTGTTCCAGTAGTTATATACACCAGGGGGTTGGGAATGTGTGATGCTCCAGATGCTGTTGGACTCCAACTCCCATCAGCCTCGGCCAACATAAATTCATAGAATCACAGAGTAGGAAGGTATCCTGAGGATAATCTAGTACAATGTTTCCCAAACTTGGGTCTCCAGCTATTTTTAGACTACAAGCTAGATAACAGGACCAGTGGTCAGGAATGATGGAGACTCAAGTTTGGTAAATACTAATCTAGTCCAACCACATTATGCAGTTGTCCTACACAGGGATCAAACCTGCAACCTTGCCATTATTAGCACCACACTCTAACCAGCTGAGCTATCCAGGCTGAGCATGGTCAAGGGGTGATGGAAGCCATAGTCCAACAACATCTGGAGGGCCATAGGTTCCTATTTCTAGTTTACATAGACAAGGAAGTACATTTTCTCCACAGATGTAACCCCACCCCCATTTACTCATTGCTAAAGGGAGAACTATAGACGGGCCAAAAGATAGTCCTCTTATTTTACCTATAGAAAGTGAAGAGATATTATAACCAGTAATGGGTGGAGAAATAGGAGCACGCAAATGAAAATAAGATGAAGTCTGTTGGGACCTGCACTAAATTAATGTCTACAAATTTTAAAAGAAAAAGAGAAGCTGGATGAAGAATTACCAGCCACAACCTGAAAAATGATAGTTTGTTCTTCTCAAGTACTTCGACAGTACAAGCATATCTAATTAAAGAGAAGCAGAAACACTGTCATATAAACAAAAAGAACATTAGCTTGCTTGTATACTGCTCTACATTTCTAAGAGCTGCTGAACAAGAATTATACCAAACTGTAAATTCTGACAGATTTACATTCCTTTAAACCCTTTACTGACTTGGATCATAGCCCTGAAGCCAAAGCATGCATGTAAAATTGATGAAGAGAAGAGAGATGAAAAGCATTACACAGCAGGTTGAATCCCAGAAAACAGGCTGGGAAAGCCACCAAAAAACATTTTAAATGTATATATACCACAATAATCTTGACACAGAACAGGGATTTCCCAATAGTAGTTTAATAATAATAATAATAGGTAAACAGACTTTGCCACATAAATGAATGGGGTTTACTTCTAAGTAAATAGGTTTAGGAGCGGGCTGGAAAAAGACTAACATGCACTATGGAAGAATTGGGAAATAATATTGGAGAAATGTGCATAAGAGAGATATTGTCCCTTGGACATTTTATATTTACCATTAAGAACAAATTAATGAGACTTGCAATTAGGGATGTGAGTAGGCATTGACTTCCATTTTGACCCACATTCACTGCACGTACTGCAGTTTTCACTGAGTTGCAGTTCAGATTGTAACAAAAACTACATTGTCTCGCTTTCTGCTGTGGTGGAATTGTATGCAATTACTTATGTAATTAATTACATCATTGCATCATTCTACACCATTAATTTCAATGCAAAGAAAATGCAGTGCAAATTGAGGAGAGGGCTCATCAATTATGCATCACCTGTGGACTGAAAACAATAGTCAATATTGAACACATTCACTAGGTTGATTTCCTTTCCAGATATGGGACAAATAAACATTGGCAATTTACACTCTTGTTTCCATCAGAATTCTTTGGCATCCCTACTCACCATAAAATGTTGCACAAGATTAGTGAGCCTGAGTGCCAGTCAGGAATATTTCACAGCCCTTTTTTCAGGTCAGGAGAAAAACAGAAAAAATATCCTGGGTATGATTCTTGTATGGCAGTAACCATACTTTGCCTCCAAAGCAATCGGCACAGAGGTACTTGAGTTCAGCATTGGCGGGAAAGATGAAACACACCTCCTCTGAGAAGAGAAGAAGGGGGTTTACCCTCTGCATAAGCTTATCTAAATATTACAAAACTCAGTGGCTGAGTGGTTGGAATTTGCAGAGTCCCTTGTATTAACAGAAGCCCCTTTAGTTCAAGTAATGGTCCTCTAATATCTGTCAATTATCCCCATTTTGTTTCACCCTCAAATGTACCACTTCCCATGCTATTCTACAGCACTGGACTTCAACTGATGGGTCATAACAAGAGCACTACCACCATGCAAATACTGTACATGGTAAAAGATTAAGACTTGGGTCCCCACAGGCATGTTTGAGTTAAAAGTGGGTCTTAAAAAGGTTGGAGATCCCTGTTGCAGATGATTCCACTGACATTCAACATCTACTTTTAAAGAGATATAGGAGCTCCTGTAGGAGGCAAAATGGGAATCCCTCATTACACTACTGGAATTCCACTTGCTAATTAGTGTCAGTCCCTATAAAGTCAACAGAGAGACTACTGGGCTTGCACCTTAGTGCAAAATTCTTAAAGGAAGAGGACAACAATTTAAGTGTAATACAATACAGTTGCATCAATTGGTTTCCAACACAAAGAATGCTAAAGCTTGCCAGCAGCCTCTCTGTATCTGTGATTCTCCACAGCTTTTGTAAATTACACAATCCTACACAATTACACAAATTACACAAACATCTGCATCACAAGGACATAGCAAATTTCCAGGGTCTGCAAGCAAGCAATTTTCTGTATTTTAAAAAAGGAAGAGAGATTGGACTAGAGATCATCAATAAGATGTGCTTTATTATTAGAAGAAGGTTGCTAACAACAAACCACTCCTCCCAGTTTGGAAAAGCAGTGTAATCAGCTTATCGTTACAAAGTAAGCTGGGATCATATAAACTCATTCTATGCTCTGTTACCAGAACTGTCTTGGATGACGCTTAAGGGTGAGCTATGTGAAAATTGTATGATGTAATAGTTGGGGAACCACTGTCCACATCATTGTAGACTGTGTTGATTTTATTTAAGAAGTATAGCAAAGTTTTCTAGAGAACTTGCAAAAGGCAGTGCTCAATAAGATACTATATATCATCATAAAACAATGCAAAAGCATTGAGCAGCAAATTATAAAAAGGACACCAGTTCTTACTCCAAAAATCTGCCAAAAGAGCTTGCCTTGCTTCCTAAATACAGAGATCCACTGGAAAACAATTTCCATGAAGATGTCGTAACAGTGAGGGTTCTACCCCTTTGGCAGAAATTGTCCCCCCATTTTATACACCAAACAAAGAATGGGATGTCACTGCACCAGTGCTAAACCCAAGCTGACTGATAGTTTTCATAGTACAAAATAGGGATGCAGCAGATTAAAATGAATCCCAAATCTTGAACCAAAGTGCGGTGATTCAGAGGGATTCTGGGCCTGTCAGAGGCATCCCAAAGTGAAGCACGGAGTCCCAAAGCATTGTGCGGCACACCAGCAACTCAGACCTCAAAAAATGGCTCAAACAAGTGTGTGCTAAAAGCAAAACCGATGCTTCTGAGCTTACTCGATAAGGTAAATTTCAGGGTGTGAAGAGGGACGAAGAAGGGCTCCATTGTGACTACTAGTTCAAAAAGGGCTCTTTTTGTTGAAGAAGAAGTAGCAGGAAAAAGTTTGCCACTTTCCAGTCCTCTAACTGAAACTGTAGGGGATGTTAGTTTGCTAAAAGTGAAGATTGCAGAAGAGTTGCTAAGATCTCAGAAGTCAGGTAGTATTGGCCAGAAAGGCACAGTCCCCCCCCCCCATCCTCCAAGAAATAGAATTATCAGCTCAGGGCAAGCAACAATGGAGGACTTAGGGTGGGAAAGTACAGGACTGGGAGGCGGAAACTTACAACAATCACACTACCCTACTTCCATCCTCAAAATCTAAGTTATGCCACTGCAGGGAACCATCGCAGTTATCCTGAAATTTGGAAGGATTCATTCCCTCAAAGGGGGCAAGCATGTCTGATAATTCCATCTAATTCTGTAAAATAAATAAATAAATATTACAGGTTTCCAGTCTTAAAACTCCTAGACCAGGGGTCAGCAACCTTTTTCAGCCATGGGCCGGTCCAACATCCTTCAGACCATGTGGTGGGCCGGACTGTATTTTGAAGGGGGAAAATGAATGAATTCCTATGCCCCACAAATAACCCAGAGATGCATTTTAAATAAAAGCACACATTCTATTCATGTAAAAACACCAGGCAGGCCCCACAAATAATCCAGAGATGCATTTTAAATAAAAGGACACATTCTACTCATGTAAAAACACGCTGATTCCCGGACCATCCGCGGGCTGGATTGAGAAGGTGATTGGGCAGCATCCGGCTCACGGGCCTTAGGTTGCCTACCCCTGTCCTAGACCTATCTGTGTGTAATTTAGCAGGTTGTATCCACTATGGAGGGTCAAGTCCACCTGTAAATTTCATCCAATTCTGTTTAAAAAGAGAAAGAGAAAGTTATAGGAGTTTTAAAAAACAACAACGTAATAGTGAAGCAGGGAAGCAAGGCACTTTGTTTCTCTGAAGTTGATTTGGCCTCAGACCCTTAGCCAAATTGGAAGATTCTGAAGCACTTTAGATCAAAGCAAACCCTTTTTTTAAAGTCCCAAATTGAGATCCAAGCCAAATCTTGAATTCAGTGCATACCTCAAATATAAACCAGTAGGCAAATTAATGGAGTGACTTTACACTATTAGACTACTAACTGGTTTCTGTAGTCAACACAGAGACCAATAGCATATCAGGATATTCCAACAGATGAGCTAATACAGTACATCTCCTTAGAATGATAGCATTTGATTCAGCACATCATATTCCAAAATCAATAGAGAAATCCTTTTTGCATTGGGCTGTGGTTTGCTGTCTTTGGTTAAAAGAACACAATGTTGCTCTTGGCCCTACAGAAATACAAATCCAGTGTTGGATATAAAATACTCTTTAATTGTCTATTGATTGTTCTTAAGATTTTTGTCTCCAAAACCTAGTTCAATGTATTCACAGAGAACTTATGCCTTAGTAAAATCTTTGCAAGAATATTGATCTAGAGACAGGACACTAAAATCATGATGTCTCAAGTAAAAATGTGCTACAATTATAAAGACTCCGTCTGCTCTGTGTTGTGCTCTCAAAATGGCACCTGATTTTGATACTGTCTGCCAGCTTTACCCAACATGGGGCTCTCCAGATTTTTGGACTACAACTCCCATCAGCCCCAGCCAGCTTGGTCAATGGAAAAGGATGATAGGAGCTGTAGTCCAAGGATGATAGGAGCTGTAGTTTGGAGTCCATTGCCTTGATTCACCATCCTCTAGCCAGCAGCACAAAGGCTGTTGCACTAGGGCAATAATAATGGTTGAGTAATATGAAATCTAGCACAACTGTTGTGCCTCAGAAGCTGGCTTTGCAACAGGAAGTATCAGGGTTAAAGCAATCTGTTGCACAACCAACCAAGAGAACCATGCTAGCTTCCTGTACAAGCCATTCTGCTAGCACAAGTAGCTAAGGGACTTCAACTTAGCACTACATTTAATTCATCCCCATGAAGTCCAATACAGTGGTACCTCGGGTTACAAATGCTTCGGGTTACAAACGCTTCAGGTTACAGACTCTGCTAACCCAGAAGTAGTACCTCGGCTTAAGAACTTTACCTCAGGATGAGAACAGAAATTGAGCGGCGGCAGCGCATTGGCAGCAGGAGGCTCCATTAGCTAAAGTGGTACCTCAGGTTAAGAACAATTTCAGGTTAAGAACGGACCTCTGGAATGAATTAAGTTCATAACCAGAGGTACCACTGTACCCTGTTTCCTACAGTGGCCAACCAGAAGCTTCCAGGAAATCTATAAGTAGGGCTTGAAGACAATGTCCTTTCCACTGTTGCTTCTCAGTGGTATCAGGAGCATTCCACATAGCTGTCATGCCTAATGAGGATCAAGAGAGCACATGGCTCGATGCATCTCTAAAAGGACCCTGTCCAATTCATTAGGCTGCATAAGCTAAAACTGAGCTCATAACACAAGGTTAAATGTGGCATTGGACCCCTAAACAGAGGCCAATGACTGGCAGCAAGGTTCTCCCAGATGTGAGTAACTTTGCTCTCAAAGTAAAGTTTGGTCATAGAGCAAAGCAAAATGGACATAGAGGAGCTCAATGGGCACTAGAGGTCCATCTACCACAGTAGGTGTGGTTATCTCTGGACCACTTGGAAGCGTTCTGCTAGGAAATTCCCCAGAACATTGAGGAATCCCTTGGATTTAAAAAGAGGTGGTCTGACCATGAGAAAGGATTACTGTGGACTGCTCCTGCTTTCAGACAGCCCCTCTCATCACTTGGAGTGAAACTAATGGGTGTGCTTTGCTCTTTGTGTTAGGCCAGCTATCTCTGGTGACAGCCATATCATAACCATGGAGGCTAGGAAATCCTGAGCTGAACTGACTGCAGTTTCAGCTGAACTGAGATCACCCTGAGCAATTGTCTTGTTGATCCCCCGACACCCAATGGCAATCTTCTCTTGACCTTCTGGCCCAGCTCAGTGCCAATTCTAGTACACGGGGGGGGGGGGGGGAGAGGTGAATCAGGTCCAGACCACCCAATTTGCCCATCCAAGTCTCTGAGTAATGTGTGACAAGTCAGCTCCCTGATTCATGATTAAATCATGAAAGAGTGTTTTATTATTACAGTTGGCTTTTAATTTATCACATAGCATTTAACACATCATGACCCAAACAAATAAGTGATTCTTCAGGGCAGCATTGTTTTGTAGCTCTATGGGACAGAGATAGAAAATTTGTCACAAGTGTCCAGGTGCTGCTCATTAAACTAACCCTCATTAAAATAACAAAAAAATCATATATTCTTAATACTGCACTATGTTAGTTCCTAGCTCCCTTCAGAGAGGGATGCCAGAGAGACTGACTGTGGGAAGGGCATGTATGCTCCCAGCCCCCTACAGCCCTTATGCCCTTGTATATTCAGGCTGAACACTTGAAAACGGCTCCTTTATCCATTGGCCACTTCAGCATTCACTTGCCTGACTTGAATACTGGCACTGAGCCTACCCTCCAGATCATTAGGTACCAGCCAACATGGTTAGAAAAATTAACACACAATAAAATAAATGGAGATAAAATGTGTAATGGCTAACACAGCATGTCCTCAGCTCAAGCACATCAGTCAATGATGCATTTTGCAATTAAAGCCTTGCAGGAAAGAATTAAAGAGATATTAATTATTTATTGCTGTTTTGTTTTTGCAATTACTCTCCACTGAATTTCCCCTTCATTGCATCACAAATAGATAGATAGATTCTTTATTGTCATTACACAAGTGCAACATTGCACAGTGCAACGAAATTGGATGCCATCCCTTAAAAAAACAACAAAAGCAAAACAGCAACAACAACCAAACAAACCACATTCCAGCCACACCCACACCCACACCCATCAAACTTCCAGGTCACACTATCGAGTTACAGCATTCAAAAAGGCCACAGCTCTTGGATAGAAACTATTTTTCAGTCTATTTGTCCTTGACTTGATGTTTCTATATCTCCTGCCAGAAGGCAGTAGTGCAAACAGACTGTATCCCGGGTGAGATGAATCCTGCAGGATGTTGTTTGCTTTCCTAAGACAACGGGAACCGTACAGTTCTTCCAAAGATGGGAGAGGATGACCAATAATCCTTTGGGCTGTGGTTATGACCTTCTGGAGCACCTTCTTCTCCCTAGCTGTACAACTGGAGAACCAAGCACAAATACAGTATGTGAGAATGCTCTCTATGGAGCCTCGGTAGAAGGACACCAGCAGTTTCTCACTCAGATTGTTCTTCTTTAAAAGTCTGAGGAAATAAATTCTCTGCTGAGCCTTCTTCACCAGAGCAGTGGTATTTGCGCTCCAAGTCATGCCCTGATCGATAGTCACTCCCAAAAACCTGAATTCCGCCACCCTCTCCACCCGTTCCCCGTTGATATACAAGGGCTGAATGACCGCCTTTTTTGTCCTGTAATCCACCACCAATTCCTTGGTCTTAGCTGTATTAAGAGCCAGATTGTTCTCTCCACACCAAACACAGAGCCGCTCCACCTCGTCCCGATAGGCGGACTCATCCCCTCCTGAAATGAGCCCCACCACCGTAGTGTCATCAGCAAACTTGATGATTTTGTTGCTGGAATAGATGGCTGTACAGTCATACGTGTAGAGAGTAAAGAGCAGGGGACTCAACACACAACCCTGTGGTGAGCCGGTGTTAAGGCTAAGGGCTTTGGACATATGTGACCCTACTCTAACCCTCTGAGAACGTTCTGACAAAAAATCCAAAACCCAGAGACAGGTGGAGTTGGAGAGTCCAATCGCCTCTAGCTTGGACACCAGTCTATGGGGGAGGATAGTGTTAAAAGCAGAGCTAAAATCCACAAACAGCAGCCTCACATAACTCCCCGGCTGCTCCAGATGGGACAGAGCAGCATGGAGAGTGGTGGTGATAGCGTCTTCTGTGGATCTATTTGCCCTGTATGCAAACTGGTAGTTGTCAAAAATTGGTGGAAGACAGGAAATAATGTGACGGCGCACCAGTTTCTCAAAACACTTCATGATGATTGGAGTCAGTGCAACTGGTCTGTAGTCATTCAAACTACTGATAGTGGTTTTTTTAGGCAGAGGAACAATAGTTGACGACTTCAGGCAGGGTGGGACAATAAAGTTCATTTGTAAGGCACTTCAACCTCTGTTTCTCCAGCAAAATCTTGCTGTTTGGTCTCAGAATACATTTAAGTATTATTAATATAGAAGAGCTGTAATTCAGCAATAAAAAGTATGTGTATATATAGTACCTGTGATGTTGTACATTTTCCAACATGTTTATGAACTCGCAAAACCAGATGCAAATCATTATAGTGCTGGGACACAATTATTATCAACCTATTCCCTTCAGAAGGAAGAAGGAACATTGCTGGTATAAAAGGTCTTGAAAAGGGGGGACCAGCTGTAAATGGAAGTGATCCTAAAGAAAACAGTTTCACTGGGAGGCCAATCAAGCAGCCCAGATTTGAAAAGTATCTGGTTTCTCACAAATACATGTTGATTGCCCTCCAGTATGAGAAGCTAGGACTCCAGCTCCTGAGTTAGACCGGACCAAAAGAATAGCATCCTTACCTCGACCAGACACCAAGGCACAGGGCTGCCCATTTAAGGATCTTCATAATCAAGCAAGAGGGTGGGGGCCTGGAAGGGGTAGCCAGGGTCCAGGATATATAAATATTCAGTTAGCATGCAGCACTCATTGAAATATGTCATTCCTTCCTTCGGGCCTTTTTAGGCTTCTGAGGCAGCCTGTCTCTGACCATTCTTGATTTCACCTTCTACTACATAATTTTCAAGATGATATTAACTTATCATCACCCTGCTCTGGTTAGCTGGTCCAGGGCACTGTGTGACTGGCTTCCTCCCAACTCCTGTTGAAGTTTCCCTGACCCATAGAAGAAATGGAAAAATTGAGCAGCCTGCTCAATATAATTAAATTAAGGCATAACTGAGTAAATATACAGGTGGCATTGGTCATCAATTGGTTGCACCAGAAGAATGAAACCAGTTAATGAGATATTTTTTCCATTGAAAACAGTAAAGGCGCCTTACAACAAGAGGAAAAAGTGCACTCTTTTTTCTTGAATTTTGCAAATCAACATTTCACCGTAAGGTGTGTGTTTAAAGATAACTGAACTGTCTCCTACTGTGGTTTCATAAATTAACATGTCAGCATTCACATCTGTGAAATCAGTTTATTAACTTGGCATTTGGCATCTCTGTACACCAATAAAGATCAAAGACAACATAGGACAAGACAAAATGTAAACTGCTATAAGAAATGGTTCAAGTGACCATCATAAATCCAGGGCACATGTAAGCTGTGGGTTGATACTGTTGCAGCAATGCCATCTCTCTCTGACTCATTAACCCCAGACTGAAATGGGCTTATGTCACAGCTATGTAGATGTAAATAATGACCCACATCTGATGGTATTCCATAGTTTTTCAATAGAGGCAATCTAATGTACTTTCAAATGTGAAAAGGGTATGTGTAGGAAGATATGCATGTGAATTATAAATGCAAAGAGGAAAGCAGTCTCAACTTTCAGGTGTGCCATTGTAAACAATGGCTGAGTCTTAGTCAGCCTATGAATTTCACTACTCCACAGAATTAATATTGTGCAGTCTGTTTTGTTCCTGGTGAAGTTCATAGCCAGCTGGAAGTCCAGCCCAACAAGGGTTCTAGCATGGAATCTAGTTCAAGACAATCTAGTTCAGGTTGTGCTTTGTACCCTGGAGAGTCACATGAACCGAATCAAATATAGCTTTGGCAGTAGACAACCATAGATTGGCTCTTACATAGAGCTGTAGCTCATTCTATGTGGTTTGTTCAACGTCTGATGGCAGAAGTCTCTTGTAACTAATGAGCCTTGCCTTTGAGCAACCATCAGCTCTTAACAAGTGTTTGGGGGTGTGGGGACTATGGCTCCACCAAGGTTTCCAGGCTGGAATCCTTAGAATACAATATGATAGCACAACACCAGCTAGGATGTCACCTAGGGCTTTTAAGGAAGCAGGGCCACATGGGGTTGCTTCTACCTTCTTGCTTACCTCCTCTATTTCATCATTTCCTTAAGAGTCCACTGTCCAGTCCCTGACGCACAGGGATTCTGACCTTAGCACCATGGCATAGAAGGGTTGCACAAAGAACATGACCCATTTAATTTCATATTCTCAGAGGGAAGGGACAGAAAGACTGAAATCCTAAGCATACTTCACTGAGACATCAAATGCTATTACATTTAGTAAGAAGTAAATTCCACTGGGTTCAGTTTACTCCCTAGTAAGCAGACTTCAGATTGCAATATTACTTTCCAGTAGCTCGGTGGGGCTTATGCCTAATACACATATATAACATTGGACCATATGTTTCAAACCAGGCATAGGCAAACTCGCCCTCCAAATGGTTTGGGACTACAACTCCCATCAAAACATCTGGAGGGCCGAGTTTGCCTATGCCTGTTTCAAACTGATAGTTGCATATTGACATTTGTATTCAAAACCAAGAAAGATAATGGATAAAAAGTAACAGTTTGGAGCTACAATTTCTAGTGCATTGAAACTGGCAGAAATTTTACATTAATGCCATGAACTTTTCATTTCAAAGGGAGTGCAAAAGGGACTATCATGTCTTTCCATATGGTTAACAGTAGGAAGGAGGAAGTCTCTCATTTGTTCACTGTGCACTTGATACTGTCATGCTGTTCAAGAATTGTGTGCCTGCAGTTTTTGCACACCTGGCAAAATGTTGAGCTAGGAAGATGATTTCTTTTTTTAAAGGGGGGGCATATACTCTTGCAGAACTAGACAAGATATATGTAGTGTGAATTCTAATTTTCCCATTATACAGTAGTTTTTGTTAGTTAGCAAAATCCAGCATGCTGTGGCAGTCAAAGGGCTAATGAGATTCAGTTCAAATTCACACTCAGCCATGAAGTTCACCATGCAGCACTGGGGCAATAGCAATCTCACAGCCTAACATACCTTACAGGGTTGTGGTGAAGATAACAATCCTCACCTACAGTACAACGAGGGCTATGAACTTTGGGGTAAGGTGGAAACAGGAGCTAGGAAAAAAAGAGATCCAGAGGATTCTGAGAAGAATGACAGTTCAGCCTCCACTCACCCTTTGGCAGAAATTGGGATGTGCAGAGGAGAAGTGGGATTGCACTTAAGTTCCTGGCAGGATCTTGAGCTTTGCTTCTTGTTACTGCAAGCCTGCACTGCTGAGAAACTGCATGTAAAAGCCATGGTAAAGCTTGTACATCTTGGAGCTGTTTCCTCCATACTTCCCAGGTTTATTTAAATCTCTTTCTCTCCCCTTAGTCAGCTAACAAAAACAAACACTGAAGAGGAAGGTTTGAGCTTTCTATTTTAAAAAAGAGAGTTCTGAAGTACAGGAGTTTATTCATCATTTCCTTTGAAACTGCCTGGTTAAGTACAAACAGTTCCAGTAATAAAGAGATGGTTCTAATTCAGCTACAAGGGAAATCTGTCTCCCTCTCAAGCACCCCTGTGGCTAAAGAATTAATTAGGAAATGCTTTTCAATTAGATTAATTGTTTCACTGCTTACTCCTCAGGTCAAAAGAGTGCATAAAAATTACAGACTGAAGCAGTCATGTTAGGTGCAGCTAGGGATGGACAAAATCAGTGTATTTCATATCCATGCCACTTTCAGATGTATTTCCCCTCATAAGTATGTTCTGTCCCATTGAAAACTTTAAGCTTCATTTTCTCACTGCAAGGAATTAGCAAATATGTATTTCTAAACATTTTCTCTTTTTTAAAAACATCCATGCTTAAAAATGTATTTTGATAGGTTTGAGCTGAGGACTGCACTAGAACATTCAGAAAATGAGAAAACTAGTAGATAACTGAGTTCCAATCTGCATGTTGGAAGGTGCCAATCAGGTAAGTGTTCCCTAAAATTTGCAGAAACTGAATTCTAGAAGCATCGCTAGATGCTATTCTCAACAGTTGGCATGTCTCCATATGAGGCACACAGCATGACTGCCCTCCCAGTCTATTCCACTGAAGTGTGTGGACCAGCACAATTTGTACAGCTGAACTGAGGAAAAGAGAAATTCTTACAGGCTCTCCAGGGTAGCGGCACAGGGTATGCAATATTCCTTCCCCGGGGAATCTGGAGGGCAGCAGCAGTTAATAGAGACAAAGGTCACCAAGTAATGAAAAAGAGCACAGTGGATGCAGTAGTGCCTGTGGGGAACAGAGAACACAGCTGTATCTCTAGCTGCACATATAAGCCTTTAATGAACTGCCAGCTTTAAGCGCTTCAGTTTCATTCTGTGCCATCCTCATGCATCATCATCATCATGCTTCTATAAAAAAGGGGGAGTAATAAGCAGGTAGATGTGGAAGAAGCACCTCAGCTTAGCTTGAACAACCAACAGATGAAAAGGAGATTAGCCCAATGGAAAGAGTCATATTAAGTTACTTAAGGCTTGCCATAGCAGTCAATTTACCTATGCTCCATGTGGGTTCTGGAATACAAAGCTTAGTGACACGGAGGACACTACCACATAGCTCCTTGTTTGAAGAATATAGGAAAAACCCACACTATGGAATCTTCCCAAGCTCCAGTTCCCACATTCCTTAAGGAAGGGGCTTCAAATTATGGGGATAAGCCTTGGAAAGTCTGAGGAATTTTGTCCTAGATCATACCTGATGCAAATCAAGGAAACCATTCCACTATAAGTCCTATCTGAAATTTGGGGCTCAGATAGCCTGCACAAATACAATTATCTAGATTCATTTGTATTGCATCCAGCATGTCAGGACTGATATGAGTGCTGAACAAAATAAACAAAATCAGTGTATAATCTTGACCTAAAATATTATCCAAATTGCTTAACAGAAAAACAAAAAGCAACACAGATTTCCTTTATTATATCTAGTCAGCACAATATGTTTTGCATAATGATTCACTATGGGCATACCAAGACCAGATCTCATAATGAGGGCATAAGATTAAAGGGTTGTATTCAACATAGTGCTAAATAGTTTCAGTTACAGATAGGTAGCCGTGTTGGTCTGCCATAGTCAAAACAAAATAAAAAAATTCCTTCCAGTAGCACCTTAAAGACCAACTAAGTTAGTTCTTGGTATGAGCTTTCGTGTATATCTGAAGAAGTGTGCATGCACACGAAAGCTCATACCAAGAACTAACTTAGTTGGTCTTTAAGGTGCTACTGGATGGAATTTTTTTATTTTGTTCTAAATAGTTTCATCATTGCAAGGATATCTGCTTGTGCAATGGAATTTCCTCTGCCTCTTCTCACACCCATGCCCTGCCGAACAAATCTTTTCTAAGTGTTTCCCCCAGACACACCAACTCTAGGGGGCAGAGGTGTCGTCAGCCACCTCAATATTTCTTGGCAAATGGCTCAACCACCCTGAATACTGAGGGGTCAGAAGAGGCCAAACTTCTGAGCTGAGCGTGGTGCAGCATCAAAGGCAGGCTCCTCCTGAGTGTGAGAGAGGAGGAGCTGCGGTCATTGAAACTGCATGGTGCTGGGCAAGGCCTCCTCCCAATGATGCACCTTCTCCCAATGATGCATGTGCATCACGTGTCACGCATTACATGTCAGCATGTGATGTTACAGGTGCCCATTAGCTATGTAATGCGTTGCTGCCCCTCCCAATTTGGTGACACCTTTGGTTTCTCCAATCCTCCAGAGCAGGAAATTTAGGTCCACTTTGGAATACACTTGGGATACACACAAGCTAGAAATCTCAGAAATCCAAGACCCCTTGATCCAAAGAAAAAATCAGTCTGAGGTTTCAGACTGAGGTGAATACCAGGCCTTACAGAACCCAAGAGGGACCATCCAGACATTTTATCTTGGTCATCCTTTTGTCAAAACAAAATAAAAAAATTCCTTCCAGTAGCACCTTAAAGACCAACTGAGTTAGTTCTAGGTATGAGCTTTCGTGTAACTGGATCCGTTATCTGTAACTGGATCCTTTTGTCAATACAGTACAACACTAAATAAATTTCAGATTTCAAAAATTCTAATACCTGGGTGAGGCCAGGAGCAACTATAGCACAGCACCACATAAAGAAAGTGCAAGAGTAATTCCCATAACTGGCACATTGTTCTGCCTCCACCCACAGCATACTCTTTTATGCACAGAGTGGCTATGGAGGAACCACACGAGTGCACAAATGCATATCCTAAAGTGCATATCACAAGCTATAGTACTGGATCTCAACTAAGCAATCTTAGACCTTAATAGGCATGCATTAGCTACATTGTTTAAATATGTACATTAAGCTAAACCTAATGAAAGCTAGATGAAAATTAAGCTGTTGATTTTTAGAAAGAATGCTAGCTTTTTAAAAAAACAAAAACAAAAGCCACCCTGGCAATTAGCTTGAAGATTTTTAATAAGACAAGCTAGACTGTTCCCCATTCACCATTGGCAACGCTTCTCTAAACTATGTTGTTACAGTGTGTCAGTGGTAGAAATACTAAGTTTGAAATTACTTGAGAGTTTGGTAAACAGGAGGAGGGAAGGGGAGTATAATTTGCCATGGATATAGGTAAAAGTAGCTGAACCAAAGAGAAACAAGAAACAGCTGTGCAGGCTGGTTCTCAAGCAGCTAGAGCTTAACTTGTTGGAAGCCAGTGTGATGCTTTCCAGATGTTTTGGAGTGGACTATAACATCCATCATGCCTGACCTACAACATCTAGAGGGCACCATATTGGCTATCCCAGATTTAACTGAGGTATTTTTCCTCCTCCATGACACTCCATTTACTGTGCCCTTTCCAAAACGAAAATGCCTTCACTACATTGCAGTCAAGCCAAGCCACTGCCAACATTTCAGAATGAGATTTCAGCAATGCTTCTTTTCCTTAAAAAATGTTTAGGGGTACTCTCATTTTCCTACTCAAATTGAAATACTGTCCCTCAATGAGGCCAAACTTAGATTCACAAACTGTTTAGGGGTATTTGTACCCCTGCGTCCCCCTAGAAAAAAAGCACTGGATTTCAGTAATAGCAGAGCACAGTGTGATCTCATGACTCTTTCTGTGGCAAAAATAAAATAAAAATGCAGCTGACCATACCCACGGCAGTTATTTAAACTGTCCAATTTCTTAAGGGTAGCAAAAATATTATGCACGTAATCAACATCTTGTTCATGGGCTCCACCATCTTGTTAAGTCTTCGTTAATAGGGCTCTGGCCCCTTAGCTGTTTCTATTACCAAAAATATAAAGGTAATCAGTCATCTATAAGCTGAGCAAAGAGAGAAAATGATTATTACAAGGAGGTATGAGCTGTTAATGACAGTTGAGACTTTGTCTGGAGTTCTAGATGCAATCAGGCATCAGTACAAAACCTCAAGTGCCTGGAAATTCAGCAATGGAAAAGAGATTCATCCAGAAATATATGCCTAACATATCTCTATTGTGAAAAAGCAACATACATCCACATCTGATCTAACTCTAGCTTCACTCACAGCAATAGCAAAGGACAACAAAGGCATCAAACACCTGGCACATCCCTCTGCCATCTGCTTAAATTGTCCTAATGCAATTCTTACATGGTTATTGCAGATGCCACTCAGACTGCTTAGTGCAGTCATTTAACCCTATGGCAAAGACACAGCATAGCAGTACTATTGGTTTCCCACCAATATCACTAATTTCTTTGTAACTGTTTGGTAAATAGTTGATGAGTTCTTAAAAATAGTCCTAACACAGTAGTTTCCTGAAAGGGGAACATTAATTTAGAAGTGTGTTTAGGGAGGAGGGAATAGGTTGTGGGTTTTAGCAACTACTCTTCCACAGCTAAACATAAATGGCTTGAAGACCATACTAGTAACTTTGAGTCCTCATTAGCTGATGCTACCCAAACAGCAATTGTTCTTCCTGATCCATTGCTTTCAGGGCTACCCACCAACACACATGTTCTAATTATCATCACCTGCTTCCCCTTCTGGCACATATGTCCTACAAAAAAAATTCTTTTAAATGAATTTTCAATTGTCTCAGTTTGGATTCTGATATTAGAATTTTTATCTAAGATCCTAACACCTTAATTTAAGGGGCTGAAATTTGACATCAACGTTTAAAATCCAGGCATTTTGATTGTATGAATTTTCTTCCTTTTCAATAAAGTTGACTGAGTTCTACTGAAAAAAGTCGTATCAGATCCTGCTAAATATTGATAACTGGGGAAAAAGTTGGGATGTTACATGCTGGTACTGAATATCAAATATTTCTAGGTTTTAAGTTTCACAAAGCAGAATTGTGAAGGGATGTTGGGTTTTTGTGCATGTTCATTTCAATGCTGTATCAAACTAGCATAACTGAGACCATGTTGAGAAAAATAGACAGAAAGGTTGGCTTTGAAAGAAGCCTAATGCTTGTGTTAGCTTGAGATATCTCAATAAATAATTCAGATATGAACTGTCCTAGGGGTACACACATTTCAGGATCATTTTTTAAAGAAAATGAAACAGCAGCTCTTCATCTGATGAGCAAATGTTACAACAAAATAAGCTCTTTGCTTTAACAGCATACTGAAAATACTTTGTTTTGCTTAATTTTGTGTTATGTACCAAATATCCACTTGAATGTCCTCTTGGTCTAGCCAAGCAGGATCTAGCTTAATTATAGCTCTGATGCATGAGATTTACAAATAGTTTAAAGATACTAAATTTATAGCAGATTCTAGTTTCCTGTCCCTTGTACTTTATTTATTACAGAAGTGTAAGCAGTGCAATAAAAAAGGAAAGGAAAGCCCCTCTTTGCTGCAATGCAGGTGTGCACATAGAGTTTATGCTGTACAAAATGAACTGTAGCAGAGTTTCCTGGAAATGTAATTTAACACTCCAGAG
This sequence comes from Podarcis erhardii, assembly GCF_964252035.2. Taxonomy (NCBI): domain Eukaryota; kingdom Metazoa; phylum Chordata; class Lepidosauria; order Squamata; family Lacertidae; genus Podarcis; species Podarcis erhardii. The sequence goes on along the minus strand of NC_138498.1, from coordinate 50,305,435 downwards.
TCAATTCCCTTTCTCTCTGATATAATGTTTAATGCCATATCTTTCAAGTTTCTGAACCAGACCAACTACATTAATCATCTTACTGCTGTTGTTTTCCTTTTCTTTCTTTTTTTGGAGGGGGTGAGGGAGAAAGGCTACTCAAATCGTATTTGTAATTGTGTCTGTTTCATTTGGAATACTTTAGCAACCCAGCTCAAGATCAGTTCAGTTCAGTATCAAAAAGAAAGCACAGACATGATATATGTGCTTATAAAAAATGGTTCAACTTCTAAAAAAGGAGGTGTGTGGACACTTTCTCAAGTTCATTCTGAAATTCACATTTCTTTTAACTTTTTATTGATCTCCCACTTTATATATTTGCAAAGCTCTGATATTCAGTATGTTTTTTAAAGGAAACATATGCATGGACAAATGCATTCACCCCCTCAGCCTGTATTATATAGTTTGCCATGACAATAGTTATAATGGCCTGTTTTTTATTAACTGAATTCAGGGACCTCTTTGGGGGCTGACCAGGGCATCTTAAATTATAAAAATACTTTTAGTTAACAAAAATCCACTTGCCGCAACTTTCCTTATGGGGTTGTCTGAGACACCTTTTGGTTAACACATTTCATTTGAACTACCACCATCAGATTTGCTCTCCTAAACCTGAACATGTGGGTGTCCAGATTTACAGTATCTTAAAGGGAAAAAACCATGCTAGGTCTACTCTCCTACAGTAAGCAAGTACTGTTTGGGCAGGACAGGCGGATAAGACAGTGATCAAATAACCAACTCCAGATTTTTTCAATCACCTCCAGGTTTCTACTTCAAGAGAATGCATTAAAGGAATCAAGATAAAGGAGCTAGAGATACCAGAAACTTCATAAAAAGAAAATAAATGTTTTATTTTCCCTCCATTCATTCAGTGACTAGCATGAAGCACCACCATCCTCATGCAAGGAGATTCCTAGGACCCATAGAGACGGCATGAGCAAGCAGAAGTCCTTTGAGCCGTGGCCACAAGCACTCTTCAAGCTATCTACTCTGTGCTCCAGAGTGCTTAGTGCAGAAGAACTATGATTTGGTGAAGAGAAAACCAGTACCAAATCAAACAGGACCTGGGTCTTACAAGTTCCAACATGTAGCTGGATGACAATATATAGCATCTTCCTTAGTTTATGCTTTAGAAGGTGTAAATTGGGAAGTCTATTCCTTTGATTCTTGTCAGACTGGTTAAACACAGTAAAAACATCCTTGGCTGTATTGAAGCAAAGGAAAGTGCCTATGTCCTTGTTTGCTCTCATGAAAGGAAAGCTTTTAGTAGATAAAGTACCGTATTTTTCGCCCTATAGGACGCATTTTTCCCCCTCCAAAAATGAAGGGGAAATGTGTGTGCGTCCTATGGGGCGAATGCAGGCTTTCGCTGAAGCCTGGAGAGCGAGAGGGGTCGGTGAGTACCGACCCCTCTCGCTCTCCAGGCTTCAGGAAGCTATCCGCAAGCCTTGCAAGCCCGGCGGGAGGTCCCGCGCGCTCGCAAGGCTTGCGGGCAGCAGCCTGCAGCCCAAAAGCTCAGGGGACAGCGGGGAGGCGGAGCGCCGCCACCCCGCTATTCCCCGACCTGATCTGGAGGCTGGCGGGGGGAGAAGCAAGCTTGCTTCTCCCCATCGCCAGCCCTCAAGCTCGGGGGACAGCGGGGCAAGCCGCTGCCCCACGGAGGCTAGAGAGGCTGTCCCTGAAGGCAGAAGAGGGAGACGGAGCGCTCTGTCTCCCTCTTCTAGCTTGGGAATGGCTGCGCAAACCTGGGGGGGAAATAAAAAAATTTTCCTTGATTTTCCCCCCAAAAAACTAGGTGCGTCCTATGGGCCAGTGCGTCCTATAGGGCGAAAAATATGGTATTCTTTAAAAGACATAAGGTTGGAGCTTTGGGTTTTTGTCACATCAGGGTTTGTGTAGCAGTTAACAACTATTCTCTTCAGAAAAGGCTTACTATTGTCTGAAGATTTCTCTACCCTTTGGCCAGACCTACTTTAAATTATTGCTAATATGCTAAGGACAGTAAAAACAGTCATCTAGAATAATTATGAAGACTTGTCCAATTTTTATTTCTAAGTTACAAATCAGTACATTTTCGGGAAGCTATGGATACAATCCACAAGACTGCAGATGAAAATAAAACGTAATGACGTAATAAGTGATCAACATGGATGAATGAGTCTAAGGATGAATAGGAAATGTACCATCCCTAAATGTCTGCAAGAGATTGCACAGGTCAGTCCAAGTGCTTCCACTTGATCATTTGCAATACGTATGATTCCTAGACATGGAACTGGTCCCAAACTTCTAATCTCATCTAATCAAGCTCCTACCCCACTCAAGGTCAATGCCATTTTCTGAACCATAATTCCAGCTTTTTCTTTTTAGGTACAGTTACTGTGCATGCACATATACCCCAAAATATGCTAAGTATATAATTAAAATACCTGATGATGAAGCAAAATTGGTGCTGCCCTTAAAGAATGGAAGGGCAGCACCTCTTTTGCTTCATTTCTCTTTTTTAAAATTACATAAATCATCATCATCATATATTTTAATATTTTATTATGATAACTTATGTAAGTTTTGCAATGCATTCAAAATCTGAGACCAACAGAATGTCCTTTTGAAGATGAGGAAATAAATCAATACTCCAGAAAGTGGTCCTTTGGATACAAATGTACAATTGGATTTCCAATTGTAGAAAATCCTTGACTGGGCAGAATCTTGATTATTTTCCTTAGTAAGGACTGTAATATTATCCATTTTATAGCACTCTTTTTATATATATACAATCTTTGCCCCTCATTGCATTTACGGTACTATTCTTGCTGTACACAGTGATCATGTAACTTTGTCTGCATGTTCTTTTTAATGGTTTGGATCACTTTACACGACCCTCTCAAATGGGACCTACATGAAACATTAGATCTAAGTTCTAATCAGAATAAACGATTGCAATTAATCATCCTAAATTAGTTTTGCGCATTAACTTCAATGGATTTACTCTGAGTCGGCCTACAACTCACAATTGGCTGCAACTCACAGACTCTAAATTCAGCCCCCCCCCAATATATATAACTGATCAAATAAAGAGTCTACACAGGCTCAAGATAGAACTCAGGAATTTAGAAACAGCGACTACCAGAAGCAGGAAGACACCCTGCATGTACATTTGCCACAAGGGTTGTTTTTGCTCTCTGCATTTTTCTTGAAGCCATGAGAAAATAATATCCACTGTCCCTCTAGATGGTAAAAAACCATTTTGGGATTCAGGAAGGGTATCCGGCTATAGTTAGATCAACCCCTGTATATGGCATTTATTGACCTAAGGCCTTCAACATTGTAAACCATACTGTCCTGTGAACTGTCCTTCTGGAAATTGGCTACCCGGAAAAATTTATGAACATCCGGGTCCTCCACAATAATATGACAGCAACAACTGCAGATAACAATGGCTCTCAAAGTGAACCATTCACAGTGGGATCAGGCATTAAACAGGGATGTGTTATCGCCCCAACTCTATTTATTATTTTCATCACCATGATCCTACACACTGTCAAAGGGAAACTTCCCACCAGGGTAGAAATCATATATTGAACAGATGGAAAGCTCTTCAATTTGAGTAGGCTGAAAGCAAAGAATAAGGTTACCATAACTCCCGTCATAGAGCTTCAATATGCTGATAACGTAGTGTGTGCACACTCAGAGGATGACCTCCAAACTATCCTAAATATCTTTGTAGTAGCTTACGGAAAGCTTGGCCTATTGCTCAATATCCAAAAAAACCACAAAGTGCTGCACCAACAAGCACAAAACAGCCCCTCCGTAATGCCACAAATCCAACTTAACATTGGAAAATGTTGATCATTTTTCCTACTTAGGCAGTTACAGTATCTTTCCACAAGGGCCAACACTGATGCTGAAATCCAGCATCACCTGAGCTGTGCTAGTGCAGCTTTCTCCCAATTGAAGCATAGAGTGTTTGAGGATCAGAACATTCACAGAGAAACCAAAATGCTTATTTGCAAAGCTATTGTACTACCAACTTTACTGTGAAACATGGACCACTTATAAACACCATCTCCAACTCCTCTAAAGATTCCATCAATGGTGTCTCTGAAAATTTTTACTTATCACTTGGAAAAATATGCAAACTAATGTCAGTGTACTGGAAAAAAGCAAAGATCACTGGTGTCAAAGCAATGATTCCTCATCATCAACTTCGTTGGACTGGTCATGTTGTCCAGATGCCTGATTATCATCTTCCAAAGCAACTACTCTATTCCCAACTTAAGAATGGTAAGTGTAATGCCAGTGGACAACAAAAGAGGTTTAAAGTCTCTCTCAAGGCAAATCTTTAAAAATGTAGTATAAACACTGAGAACTGGGAAACACTGAGCTACGAGTGCTGCAATTGGAGAACAGCCTTCACCAAAGGCGTCATGGACTTTGAAGATGCACAAACTCAGGACCAAAGGGAGAAACGAGCTAAGAGGAAGGCACATTTGGCAAATGTTCACCATGAAAACTTATGTCTCCACTGTGGAAGGATGTGCGGATCCAGAATTGGCCTCCATAGTCACTTATAGACACAGTGTTAGGACCACATTCATGGAAAACAATCTTAATCAGCTATGAGTGATCACCAAAGAAGAAGAAGACATTTGACACAATTCCTGGCAGATGTAACTTTGCAGAGTAAACTTTGTGTTGAAATCAAGTATTCTGAAGAGCACTTTTAACAGGAAACACATGACATCTTTATTAATGAGACAAAACCAATGTGGGTAGCAATGGTGCCAGATCCAACAAACATAGATCACAGTCCTGACCTTTGAAAACCACAGTCTGGTTTTCAGTTAGTTCAGGTGCAGCATTATCCTGTGTCCAAAACAAATTTTATAAGGATCATAATGATGTCTTTTGCAGTACTGCTGAGACATCCTGCTTAGAAAGTGCATGGAGTGCAGGCAGCCAGTTCCCTGCTTTCAAACACAGACAATAGCTTACATTACATATTTCAGCTACATTCCCAAGAGAACAATATAAAACATTATTCAGACTATTACACATACCCCTTAGTCTTATTTCTGAAATGCATGATAAAATGCACCTTGTCCTCTTTGCCGTACCACACACAACACCCCACCCCAATTCTCTATAGGCCTTTTGGTGCTAAGCAGCTAGAAAAAAAACTGATTTACTTTCATAATTCTGCTCTCAAAATGCTAGTGATAAAGAACTATAAATACCACAAATTTACTGCAAACCCTGGAGAAGTCTACCTGACAGATGCACTGAAGCTTTGATATCTTTCTGTTTATTTGGTGATATAATTTACATCACTGATAAGGCAATTAAATTTATTTTACGCATTAGCAGATGGTGAAGTAGGAACTTCCTTTTGTTCCCTGTGTAAAGTTATTTGTATTTACTACCTGTATCAGCCTGCCCAGGTCCTTAGATAAGAACAAACATCCAGCCTCTTGCTGTTTCACCACCACGTGAAGTTAACTAGGTGGTAATAAGGGATAGGATTTTCTCTGTGGTGGTGCCCCCAATTATGGAATGGCCTGGAAGAGCAACCGGCACTAACACCTGCCTGTTTGCCCAGGCAATCATGGGGTGCAAGTCTGCTGCTGCAATTGATATGCTGGATTTTTTATTCTATGTTTAGTTTGCATTATGACCTGGTATTCTTTTGTGTGGATTGTTGTAACCCACCCTGGAATCAACTGATGAAGAGCAGGTAATAAATAAACACAATAAACACAATTATGTTTGTATCATAATTGTATTGGTTTGTGACCATACAGATTAATTCATCCAAATGGGTATAAAATCTAATTTCAGAAGATAGCTCAGTTGGTTGGAGCATGGTGCTGATAATGCCAAGGTTGCAGGTTTGATTTCTGTATGAGGCAGCTGCATATTCCTGCATTGCAAGGGAGTTGGAGTAGATGATCCTCAGGGTCCCTTCCAACTCTACAGTTATATGATTCTATAGTCCACACTATGAATCATTAACACACTTAAGAGTAGAGGCTATACATTACAGCCATCAATTCCATGGATAATTTTCACTCCCAGCCCCAGTTGTTGTTGGCACCAAAACACAGTGAATTCCCCAGTCCATTCTGATCGCCATGAATGATATGGAATGAGGGTCATGGGTACATGCACTATGCAAATGCCCCCAATGTACATAATGATTGATGCAGTTATTGTCAAGAAGTTTATAAATGGAAAATTCATTATTCTATCCTCACTTGGGTGATTGCCATGAAAAGCAGTCTGAATTGGTAGAAAGTTAACAATGAATATACTACCTCGCTTTACAGGATTCCTGTGATTTGGCTATATTTATCAGACCCCAAATACTGTTCATTTGGCTATCATTGCATTTGCAAATGAACAGTCATCACATTTATTTCTGACACACAAACACAGTGTTTCCAGCAATACTGCTACAAGCGACGCATAAGGGGATGCGTCAGCATAATGCCAGCTATATCTGACAATCTGTTCAACCAGCTGTAGCCCTTGTTTTCAATACTGTGGCATAACCAAATCCTGATGCCATTCCACATTATCCCAGCTCTGCACATTGCTGACTAAAGTGCAGAGATGACACTGCAAACCTTATAATGTGACAGAAAATAACAATTACACACACACACACACTTTTGTTTATTTATTCACATCCAAACTAACTCTCTCTTTCCAATAATAATTCCAGTAATATTATCATCTGTCCAGCTGGAAGGATGCCCTGAACCACTACACGCTTAATAAACATCTATCACCGTACATCAATGTCCATAAGGACTATCATTCTGGCATTTGGAAAACAACTGCAAGACAAAACCATTTTCAGCATCAATTCCTGTAGTGAAGAGAGTGACATAAAATATTGAAAGGATTTTGATAAGCTAATCTCTATTTTATGACCAATATTCACATAGTTAATTTCAAGTGCTTACTTTAGAAACCTGGAGCAAAATGATGCTTGGGGAATTGCACAGCCACAATTTGTATACATTTTTCTCACATCTGATCTAATGAGGTAGGCATGCAGGAAGACACCTTTGTGATGTGTCATCTAATTCCTGATTCTCTGTGGGACAGCAAGCCCAAAGGAGATGGTGGCCATCTCCCTGTTCTGGCCTGGTGTGGCAGGATTCCTGGGAGCCTCTGTGGTAACACAAGACTTCCAGGGAAGGCAGGGCTTCTTGGATATAAAAGGGAGCCCCAAACATGAGACGAGGCTTGTTCATATCAAGGCTTTTCCATTCACCACACTTCCTTCAGTCTCTCACTGGGAGCATTGCTGATCACTAGTTGACAGGGCCAGAATGTTATTTTGCTCATACATGATTGGCCATCGGAAGGGCTGAGCAAGTGGTTATGACTTTGGAACGTATACATGCATTACTGGGGTGGTTTGTCCATCTTTGGTCCCTCCACAAAACTCAGCTCTCACCTGTGGCTCCTAGAAGATGTCAACATGTGACTGGCTAGCTAAACTAGGTGAAGGTAGCCAATGGGACTCAAACCCTCAATGGGGTAGCCGATGGAACTTAAACCCTGCATGCAAAGACAGGTTCTAGTAGATTGAGCAAACGAGACCAACAGTGGGTCCAACGGTCAAGAAAGCAGTTTCTGCACATGCTATAGAGGGAAGTGAGGGGCAGATGGCAGGTAGCTCATCTAGGGGAAGGAAAACTCTGGTGCTAAACCTCTGCTGCCTTGTGGGATATCTCCGAGAGAAGAAAAGGCAAAGGAGGTAGCCCTAAACAAATCTGGAGTGCAGTCCCTAAGACAGTTGGATAACAACTTGTACGCCTTCTTCTGGCAACTCCTGCAGCGAAGCTGGTGCCCAGTGTATTGCTCTGCTTTTCTTTGGACCACATCAGCAAGGCCAAGAGTGCGGGCTTGTCATCTAGGCAGCACAGGACCTGCATTAACACTACCCAGGCTTGCACCGCAGGGAGGTGCTGCTAACACAGTTGTTTTACTTCACCCCCAGAAGTTCACTCCATTGAGTCTCAAGACAGATTGATGCCAACAACAACCTATGTTCCATCAAGGGGCTCTTTACTTTAGGTTGCAGCCTAAAACACGGTTGGGGGATCTGTCAAATACAACAACAACAACAACAACAACAACAACAACAACAACAACAACAACAACTGAAAATAACATACAGAAATGCATCTTAATCAGGAAAATGCTTTGCAAAAATAGGCAAAATAGCATTAAAATTTGTAAATTAGGATAAATCCATACTAAAAAGGTGATGAATTTTCAAGAGGATTACACACACTCACACTGATATGTAAATGTGGAGAACTGCACTTAAAAGTGAAAAAAAAAAAAAGAGAAACTGAGGGAAACAGAAATTAAGACAGATTCACCCATCCCTTGCAACATAACAAGAGCATGGTTAACATTCCTGGCAATGTTATCATTGTAGTGGATTAAAATTCCCTGTGGTAAAGGCAGGGCTTGCAATAATTCTGTTAACTATGTGAGGCGTGTGCAATGAAACAAATAAAAAGTCTATATAATGGGGTCTTGTATCGAAGGCAAATTTATAGCTCCAGTGAAAGCAATATCAATCTTATTATATAAGGATGGCAATCATAAATGTTCATTAACTTGGGTGACAAAAGAAATGTTAGTGGTGGGGGAAGGATTTCCTTTTAATTTCTTACTCCAGGGAGAGACACACTAATAGATAAAGGATCAAAATGTTCTGATTTTCAAGTGGGAGAAGAAGGCATCCTTCATTTGTTTCTGCAAGCTTATTGGACCAGATTTCATAAAATGCTGGCATTGAAATAAACGAGAAAGCCATCGATCACACATTACTTGTGGGGAACTGGTTGTTTTCTCTTTTGTGAAAGAGATAAGGACACAACTATTAACTCTGAAAACAAATGAAACATGTTGGTACATAATCAAGATTTCAGTTGGAGAAACACAGAAGGTTTTAATCGGAGTCCCCTTGGGACCAAGTTAAAACAATCCCTTTTCTCAGACATCACCTTTTTTTCTCTTGTTGACATTCTTTCTGGTGCTTGTCTGCACTAACCACTTTTTGTAGGGAACAGCATGAAGAATAGTCTTCTTCAACTGTTCATATCCCATATAAAGTAAAAAGGCAAGGGAGGTCCCAGCTGCAATGAGTGCACAAGCTCTGCCATCTGCCACCATTCCACTTGCCCTTCACAAGCTGGAGGGCAACTGTCTGAAGCAGACAGCTAACTATATTCATGGAGGCTCCCCACACATTTTAGAACCTTGTAAAATCAGGTGAAACTGGCCACACAGTTGGTTGTGCAAAGAGAAGCAGTTTTGGAACCAGCAGAATGCCCTCACCTTATGAAATCTCATCCGATGACTGCATTGACCATCATAAAGAAACAGCATCCAGCCTACCCCTTATATTGGCAAAAATGTCAAAGCAACCTAGGTAGCTATCACCCCATAAACGAGCCCCATAAGGTAGTTATTCTCCAGGTGGTCCAAGAATGAGTGGAGGAGAGAGACGGCAATGTCTGCTGGCCCCACCTTCAAAATCCTAACGCTTACAGATCTCAAGGTGTTGGGTGGTGGGTCTCAAGAGAAAGGTTGAGGCTAGCATGTATGACCCTGTTCTCCATGCCATGCCACACATTCTTGGAACACATGGAGAATACCTTCTGCATACAGCTAAAGTTTGAATACAAATGACATGAAGGAACAGCTTTCCTCCTCCACTGGCTCACTCTTTCCTCTAGTGTGGATTCCAGTCTCAAAAATTTAGAGGCTTAGTTTGTTACATCCAAGGAAGGGATAGTGAGCATTTTATAGCATGTTGGGGAAAGTCCTGCTCCCTATACAAAAGGTTATACTCTTCAAGAAGCTACTAAAGTAGGCATTGTTAATACAAACACAATTTTGTTAACTGACCCTTTCAGGAACTCACCACTGCTGTTATTATAGAGAAGTACATATTATATTAGACTGCAGTCAATGTTATGCTGAATTCCCAAAGAACTAACATTCATTACGGGGTGATTGCTCACTAATGCACAGTAAAATTTAATAACTGAAACAATCATGATCCAACACCTTGAATCTATATCTGCTCCTCTGTGAAAAGAGTGTCATACACGTTTTAATGTTCTGCCCTGCATTCTATCCGCTAGGGAGTATGCTAAAGGCATTTTTATCCTTGCCAGGCAATTATGTGCAGAAAGTCTGATTTCTCTTTGGTCAGCTTCCATAGATATTTCCCTTTACCAGCATTAAAATGACAATTTAGTTTGCTATTAATATACTTCAATTGGAAGCAGAGAGGCTAATAACCTCGTTGAGTTTAACCAAGATCAGAAATATTCTCATTTCACAGCCCACTGGTTCTTTAGAGGCAACTGAGGATTCCCCACAAGTGAAGCTAAAACACTTATTGAGCTAGCTTTGCATACTAGACGCACATTCTCCTGCACTTGAATACAACAGCTATGCTGCTTACACCTAATTTATGGATCAGCCAATACACAGAGGCTCAAACTGCACATGGCATTAATCAAGTGGTGTTTTCCTCCTGACAGCTTTCTAAAAAAATATGTATTAATATACCTTGGGCCATTGACAATTAAGGTATTTAGTTTTGTGGGACCCACCTCTTACTTAATTTATATCATTTTATTCTGTTTGGAATAGCTTTTTGACATCCTGGGACCTTATGGTGAAGACAGGGTAAGAAATATTATAAATAGTGAAACAGCTACCTAGGCTGTTATCTGTAACGGGAGACTGTCATGGAAGAGAGCAGGAGAGTATTTCCTCCTTCCTCTTTTCCCTCTCCAGTTCTGCCCCTCCTTGCAGCTGTTTTTAGCAACTTGCAAGAAAACATGGATGAACAGCTATTCATTTTCCCACATAGAACTAAAAACAGCTCAGTTATGCCAACCTTTCCTTCCCCAGGACAGCCATTGGAGATTTAGATTTTTTTGAGGGAGGGCTGTTGTCAGGGAGCAACACTCCACCAGTTTATTTGTTTATTATTATTCCTTAGCACCCTGGTTCCAAAATGTAGCAGTTTATCTAGAAAGGTAAGTTCAGCTTAGTACTGGCTGTGCAGGATGAATTAAGCTGCAGTTTCCCCAATTCTCCTTTAATATAGAGAAGCCAGTGACTTCCACCTACTGTTGCTATTCATAGGGTGACCAGTTATGCATTGTCAAAAAGAGGTCAAAATAATTTGCATGAAATCTGCATATGGCAATTTGGATGTATAGGTGCAAATTTAGAAATGACTGCTACAATTTAGATGGAAGTAGAATACATCTCACCATAGTGGGGAAGATACCAGGTGACTCGTAACCAACTGCTGCTAACTGTTGATGGGCAAGTTCAAGGCTTCTGTTTCCCTCTTTTGCTCCATTTACCCCTGCCACTGCTTCTCTGCTCTTTCTCCCCATGCAATATTTTATATTGCAAGATTTAAGTGTCATGCATACAGCTTGTTGTTGTTGTTTAGTCGTTTAGTCATGTCCGACTCTTCGTGACCCCATGGACCAGAGCACGCCAGGCACTTCTGTCTTCCACTGCTTCCCGCAGTTTGGTCAAACTCATGCTGGTAGCTTTGAGAACACTATCCAACCATCTCGTCCTCTGTCGTCCCCTTCTCCTTGTGTCCTCATGCATACAGCTAGTGCAACATAAATACAAACAATTCAAGACAAACATGCTTCCCCCAGCAGAGGCTGCTGAAAAATTATTTGCAGCTAATACCGTTTCAGAAGCCAGGCAAGGAGGTAGCCATGTCCTCACTTGACAACCATAACAGAATTGTGAACATTCTGTGACCTGAACCCCTCTGCGGAGCTCAGCAGCACCTCTTAGAAGTCTCTGTGGCCAACAAAATTGCGGCAGGATTGCACCAATGCTCATCTATGCAACCACATTTGCACTACTATTGGGATTTCAACAAGCAACACATGTGTTATAGCAAACAGCTAGGAACATATGGAGTACTCAGCATAGCTTTAAACAATAAACAACAGTGGTTTTAAAAACCAACAATGATGTTCACCAGTGGCCCCACCAGTGGCCCCACCATGAAAGCAACACACACTTTACAGTAGCACACATGGCTCTAGGAGGGATGTTTTCTTTTTTAAAAAATGGGATTCTTGTTTGAAAGATTCCCACTGATTTTTTTTAGTATCCAAAATCTTATTTCCACCACTAACTTAAACTCCAAGGTATAGCATCAACTATGACCAATCAAGTCCCTTTGCATCAACATTTGCACCCATTGACACACACAAACAGCTCTTTGAGACTCCCTTTAAATACCCAGCCTTGAACTAGCAAAGCATAGGGACTTAGTAACCTAAATCCCCACAATAGTTTTAGCACTGTTCCTTTCTTCCTTAGATAGAGAAGGAAATCTTTGGAAAGCTAACGTTTTAAAGGTATGAAGCCAATTACTTTTAAGGCGTGAGTGTCTCCCCATAGTTGAAGAGGTTTTTATGCACCTCTTGCCGGACATCTGGATCTGTTTTCTCATTAGAAAGATTTTGCAATAAATAGACATTTCCCCTAACTGGAAAAGAGTATAGCAACAAGGATATAAGAGCTAATACTGAATTTGGGCAAACCTTTGACCCAGCCTTGAAGGAATATCTGAATCTAAATCTAAGTCCCTCTTTTTGTCATTTGCTTAATTTTTAGTGTCTCCCACTGTTCAGGGTGTGCTCTCAGGAGCAGAAAGTAATTCCGGAGACAGCAATGAAAGAAAAACTTTCTCTGGATCTAACAATTTCATATTCTGTTCTTTATTCAATCTTTATTACAGTACTCGGATTTATAGCAATGCATAATTAAACACAATTCTCATTACAATGATGCAAAATTATAACCAGGTTATGATTCTGCAGGAATATTTATTTTATACACACACCACACAAGATCTAACTTAAAATTCATGTTTGAAAATATATTTTCATTTAATGGAGGAAACCAATATACAATAATTTGACACAGGTACCCCCAAATAGGCATCTTTTAGAGATCTATTGTATTTAGTACAAATGAAAATAGGGCCCTAGGTTGGAGTTGTTCATAACACTGTGGGTCAGCTTAGAGTCTGCAGCAATTAATCTTGAAAAGACTGCACACTTCCATACCTTACCATTTATGGTAACAGAAATCTCATAATAAGTGAGCTAAGCTAAAAGTCCAGTCCCAGCAATCAGGGCAAGGAAGTTTTGTGTAATGTAGTTTTTTCAGCTGTGGATTTGCTGCTGCTTGATTGCTAATATGGAACAGACTCGGGATATGTCAAAAACATTATGAACACAAGACCTTCTGGGCAAAGACTTTACCAATTCCCTGCAATTGTAAGTAATATTTCAGAGAAGTTTGTTTACCTGTTTGCAATCCTTTGCTGTCGTTTTGGTGTGTGAGTGTTTTAACAGAACAATTCTAAATTTCCTGAAGCATCCCCACCCCATCTAGATAGCAAACACATTTCAGAAATATTGCAGACAGCAAAGGACAAAAAAATAAATAAATTTTTGAATAATGGACAAAAAAAGTCACAGGAGGAAATGTTTCACTGAATCCTTTGCTTATAAAAATTATATAGGGACCAGAAGAAAATAAAGTGAATAATATATGCTAAGATCTTGTGAACTGCACAGTGTGAAGGCATCATTGTGAGGGTCAGTGCTCTAGCTTCATCTAAATGAATATCCTTTGCTTCAGCAACAAATTTTTCTCAAGGAATTCAGTGAATTTGATATGCCCATTCCTAGTTTATTTTTTCTGTGGATTTGTAGTCATTAATTTTTGGTTAAGAATACTAAATGGAAAAAGCCCTTTCATGGCTGGGAATGAACCAAGAGCCACTTTAGAAGTTTGTTTGCGTTGTTTTGCTTTTCATTAAAAGACACATTTTTATTACATGTATCTTAGAGCTTTTGTGATAGAATGGGTTAAGAGATTAAATAAAGAAACCCAAAAAGTCACATGTGAATAATCCTGATAACATTTATTGCAGGAAATCATATCAAATTATAAAACAAAACAAAATAAAGCACTCAGTGGGAAAACTATGCAATACCAACCCCAAACAAGACAAACACAAAGAAAAGCCAAACCAGGAGGCAAAGAATAAAAGAAACAAAGTTTAAAAAAGCAGAAATGAAGTTTGCTGTCCTTCTTCAAAGTGTCTGAAAGTTACAAACACACCTTCATGGCTCCATGTTATTTTGTCTACAAAAGTAATTGTTGTGTCTGTTTACAGAGGCCCTGTGTTATTCTTCCCATCTTGTGTCACTTAAGATTTATTTCTAGGACAGCATCACCAGACAGCACCTACAAGGTAACAATTCACATAACAAATTTATGGAGGAGAACTCAAGGGAGTGTGTACTGAGCTTTGATTCAAATAGGTTACAGAAATAAATTATCCTTTATCCCTCATGTTATGACTGTAGGTCATGCAAAACTTTGCTGACTTGAAGATTGACATGGCTTGTGAAGTCCCCACATCCCCAACAATCTGCAGCCCTATGAGGCTGACTTGCAGAAATTCAAGTACCATATTTTTCGCTCTATAGGACGCACCGGCACATAGGATGCACCTAGTTTTTTGGGGGGGTGAAATAAAGGGGGGGGAATTATTTCCTCCCCCAGCCGCGGATATCTGCCCAAAGCGTGGGGCGCTCTGATTCAGCGCGCCCCGCGCTCCGGGCAGCAGGCTGCTATCCGCAGCCTAGGGAGCCCTGCGGGGCTCTCGCTCTCCACGCTTCAGCGAAAGCCTGCATTCGCCCCATAGGACACACACAGATTTCCCCTTCATTTTTGGAGGGGAAAAAGTGCGTCCTATAGGGCGAAAACTATGGTAGTTCTTGCCCTACAACCAGAGACTTCACTGAAAAGAACTACCACAGGAAATGGATTTCCTCTGGAGAAAAATAGAACTCTGTATCTAAAAGTTAAAATCCACCATAGAAGCTGAACCCGCAGGTCAAGCATAATATGAAGATTATCATGAGTAGCAGCAGAGTTCCATGATTACATACAACATGCATAAACAATAATTCCCAAACCCAGCAACATTCAGCAAGGCCACAAAAAGTTTAGGATTCAAAGTCTCTAGATGTAGCTTTGGAGCTTTTAGCATTGCTTCTTTTAACATTGCTTCAGCTGATTTACTAAAATACAAGCTTGTCTCTAAGTCAGAACTGAAATTACCCCAATGTACATTTAGGGTTTTCATCACAGACATTATTCTTTCATTGCTTTAAATTCCACATTGTATTCATATGCACAAACACAAAGCTTGGGAATGAGGTTCTATTTAAACTCTCTGTTGACATTTTAAATTCAATCAATTTATATAATTTTAACAACAAAAAGCGCCCCCCAGCAGCTGAGCAGAAAGTTAATTTGTAGGATTGCTAAACCATTTGTGTACGTGCACTAAACTTAGACACAGGAATGAGCAGACCATGAATTGTTCTGTCAGTATAAACTAGCAAAGTTAACAGAATGTATGCATACAAGGAAGAGCATGCAAACATGTGCTTTGGGTCTGGCTGCATGTGTCACGCATTACAAAACCAGTCTTTCATTTTGTTTTGTTCAGGAGCAGCTGTACTTGGAGGGGTGTTTGGAAGAGAACAACAGTGTATATTGGTGGGGAGGGGGAAATGCTCCATTATCAACCCAAGCCACTTTTCCACCTGCAGGGTCCTAAGGCTTGATGGGAGCAGTTGGGGGACCATTTGATGCAGAGACAAGCAGTGGTGACTGAGGGGTACATAACCCTTGTATTTCCTGGTGCTTCATCACCAAGGCCTGTGCTACCTCAGGACTTTCTGAGGCAGTTGCCTCAGGTGGCACTTCAGGAGGGGCAGCAGATTTGCATCTAGGTGCCATGCTTGCAGAAGTAAGGACCTCCTCCTCCTCCCTGAAAGTGAACTGGATTTTTGTCCAACACCTGAGATCATCTTCTGAGGCCCTTCTTTGTGTGCCTTCTCCACAAGAGTTCTGGAGGGTGACACCTGGCACCGTCATTATATACCTTTAGGCACCAGGCAAAAACGTTCCTCTTTAAAGAGGCCTTTGGCTGATTCACATCCAATGCCCTTTTAAAATGGGGGTTATTGGTTTGTTTCTATTTCTATTTTGATTATGTGTTTTGTAGTTTTATATTGTGATTTTATCCTGTAAACCACCCTGAGACCTGTGGGTATAGGGCTGTATCCAAATTCAAGAAATAATGATGATGATGATGATGATGATGATGATGAATGTAGCAGTGTAGGTATTTCTCTCCCCCCCCCCCACTCTAGTATTTCCCACTATGTGGACATCCTGATATGGTGATTCTAAAGTCAGGCTTAGGGCATCCTCCCAGTGTTCAGACTCATCACTCTCTTCCTGCACTGCTTTAATTTTCTGTCTCTGAGTTTCCTTGACGGGGTTTGAAAATCAGTTGGGTTTAACTCTAGAAGGTTCAACTTAGATTTTAAACTTTGCATATTTTATTGTTGTAAGCCACTTGCTAATATAGATGGTGAAAAGCCCTGTATACATTTAAATAAATAAATAAATCAGAAGACAGAGTTGGATAAATATCCATAAAAGTGGGATTAGGCCTACATGGGTGGTTTAAGGTAAGGTGACCATATTGCAGAACTGGAAAGGACTTTAAGGTCCACAACCAGGGATGTTGGGGTGGTGTGGCTGTGGCTTCCAGGATCTGGTGAGCTCACACAGAAGCATTCCTTGGATTCTGCTAACTGAGGTGGCTGCCTCAATCTGCTTCCTGGACAGGATGGCCCTGTCTATAACTATGCATAACTAACACCACATGACCCCATACACCTTCTAAACCTGTTTGGGGGGTCCCCAAACTTCCTGAGTAGATTGAGGGGGCACCAGGGGGCACAGGAAGAAGAAATGAATACAAAATCTATTATTTTCCCTTCTTATTTCATATCCTCTTTATTCCCCTCCTCACAGGCCCAACAGAGAACATCTGCCTTACAATGTCATTCTAAAGGACTTGCATCTACATGGTTATAGGAATGTCCATCACTGCTCAAAACCTTAGTAATCAGGTATGGCGGCTCATGTCTTTTTCAAGATGATGACTGGTTCTTGAAAATACCGAGGGACTGTGTC
Organism: Podarcis erhardii; assembly: GCF_964252035.2. Lineage (NCBI taxonomy): Eukaryota > Metazoa > Chordata > Lepidosauria > Squamata > Lacertidae > Podarcis > Podarcis erhardii. The sequence continues at coordinate 50,288,215 of NC_138498.1, read as the reverse complement.
TGAATCGCAATGAATTCCTTCCCTTCAAACTTTCTCTTCTGCTAGGTCAACTTTGCAAAACTCAACACTTCACAGTTAATGAAGCTGCTGAATGCTGCGATTAAAAATATTTTGCTTCTAGATAAAACTAACCCAGTCCCTAGAAAGATGGAAAGTTTTGTTACCCTGAGAACAGTCAACATTATCTCAACATTTCTAGCTTTTTCTGCTAACCTAGAAGTACAATGCACCAGAAAAAGAAAGTGTTCGTACTTATCTCTTCGAGTAGCAAAACTCATGTGAGCTTTAGAGAGACATGATCTTGTTAAGGCATTGTATACTAATTTCTAAGCAATCTTGAAATGATGGAATAATACCACATGAGACAACAATATATCACTGAACCATTTCAAAGATCTATGATATTTAAACCAAAATGCATGGGATCTTCCTAGGACTGCTTTCATAACTCTCTCTCTCTCTCCCACACACACACACACAAATCTAAAACTTGAGAACAATAAAAAAGCATATTGTGGCAGATACAGCATTGGTAGCAATAAAGAAATACCCAATTTTAACAACTAAAAGCCTAGTAAAGCATTTTAAAGGCCTTGGCCTGGCACCAGCAGTGTTGCGTCATTTGCCCGCACATGCGTGCCGAACAGGGGTGGGGGTTGGAGGTGTGAAGAGAATCCACTGAGCCTGCCCAGTCCTCACGGCTAATGCCGCCAGGTGGGCGCACACAGGGTACAGGGGATTCACGGAGCCTGTGCACCAGCCCAGCCCTCACTACTCGAGCCATGCGGGACCATATTGTACCTCCTGCCTGCTCATGCAGGGAGGAGCCTGGCCTGCTCATGCAGCTCTTGGCAGGCAAATCTGTGAGTGGGTTGGGGATGTGGCAACGAGACCAGGCTGGGCTCTGGAGCCCAGAGATCCTTGGCAGCAGGCAGGGTGAAATGGGGATCCCTGTGTGGGGGCACCTAGTTCATGCCCCCAGAAACGGTGCACCCAGGGCCACAGTCCCGCACACACCCATGCTACACCCCTGCCTGGCACCAAAAAGATATCAGTGTTCATATTAGGTGAGCCTCACAGGGAAAAGAAATCCATAAATAAGTCACCAGCACTGAGTAAGCCTTCTGATGACGATAATCTCTGTACATGAGCAGGTTTCCCTTGCAGAACTTTTGTTCCTAACTATGTACAGTGGTACCTTGGGTTAAGAACTTAATTCGTTCTGGACGTCCGTTCTTAACCTGAAATTGTTCTTAACCTGAGGTACCACTTTAGCTAATGGGGCCTCCTGTTGCAGCTGTGCGATTTCTGTTCTCATCCTGAAGCAAAGTTCTTAACCCGAGGTACTATTTCTGGGTTAGCGGAGTCTGTAACCTGAAGCGTCTGTAACCTGAAGCGTCTGTAACCCGAGGTACCACTGTAAACTAGAGCTTTAAGAAGGTAGCACCACCAGCACTTTGAGATAAGTTCAGAAATAGTCTGGTCACCAATGTGGTGGTGGTGGTTGATAATGGAAGAAGATTGGAAGAAATTTAAAATCTTTTTACAGAAACACTGTAAAATTATTGAATGTTAATGACGTCAGAATGAAATGAAGTGGTTCTAGTAATAAGGCAAAATAAGAATATGCAAGAAGGGATTGATATTAGATGAAAATTCGAAGTTAGAATATGTGAGGATAAATAATTAAGGGTAAATTAAGAGGGTATGAATTTGCTGAACAAATTTTTAAATGGAATACAAAAAAGGGAGGTGTGAGGAAGTCACGAAAATAAGTAAATGATTGTAAGATTTCATAAAGAGGGATTTTTAGTTTTTATCTTATCTTTTTTCTTTTTCTTTTTCTGTTAAATTTGGGGGGGGTTGTATTTTTCCTTTGTGTGTTATTATTCTGTAACTCTTTTTTGTTAAAAATCTAATAAATATTATTTAAAAAAAAGATAATGTATAATTAGGTAAAGGGGCCCCTGGCCATTAGGTCCAGTCGTGGCCGACTCTGGGGTTGCGGCGCTCATCTCACTTTATTGGCCGAGGGAGCCGGCATACAGCTTCCGGGTCATGTGGCCAGCATGACTAAGCCGCTTCTGGCGAACCAGAGCAGCACATGGAAACGCCGTTTACCTTCCCGCCGGAGCGGTACCTATTTATCTACTTGCACTTTGATGTGCTTTCGAACTGCTAGGTTGGCAGGAGCAGGGACCGAGCAACGGGAGCTCACCCTGTTGCGGGGATTCGAACCGCTGACCTTCTGATCAGCAAGCTCTAGGCTCTGTGGTTTAACTCACAGCGCCACCTGCTTAATCCCTTAATCCAGGCATAGGCAAACTCCAGCCCTCCAGATGTTTGGGACTACAATTCCCATCATCCCTGACCACTGGTCCTGTTAGTTAGGGATGATGGGAGCTGTAGTCCCAAACAGCTGGAGGGCCGGAGTTTGCCTATGCCTGCCTTAATCCCTGTCAAAAAAAACCATTGAAGCTGCATTTTGAACTAGCTGAAGTTTTCAAAAGAATGTTCAAAGGCAGCCCAGTTTGCAGAAAAGCACTAAAGGCTGCTCCATGCAGCAGCAGGCTGGAGTTGAAAGCTTTCCCCATTTCATCAAAGCAACTCATTTGACAGAGAGAGCAGCTGCACCAAGACACAAGTGGCTGTCTTCCCTCATAAAACAATAGGGGAGAGAGGTCACATCTCTCTCTCCTTATCCCTTTACTGCTTTAGAGGAAATACCAAAACTTTCCTTTTATGCCACCACCTTCCTTTGCCAAAGTGGAGGAGGCAATGACAGAGACACCGGGAATCATTTATGGTAGAAGTATTAATGCAGAACTTACCCCACATCCAAATCCAAAAGTAGAGCACTCAGTTACTATGCCTGGAGCTGGCACAAGCAAGATATAACCCAAGAGAGGTGCCAGTATGTATTATTCCTATGGCTGTAATGGAAATTATACAACTGCTTCTGTTGGCTGGATGTATTTTGTCTAACTCTGTTCACAGCAGGTTTAAATGACATGGTAGTTAATGCATTAGAGGCTGCTGGCAGATTCTCTGCACAAGTATACCCATCATAGCTATAAATAGCTTTAGTGCTTAGATGACACTGAGACACTGAAAAGGCTTAGTTCAAGTGAAAAAAATCAAGCCCTAGGTGAATCACAATGAACCATGTTACCCCAATCAACACCACATGCATCAAGTAAATGCCCATTAAGAATAGATATCCCTTTGTTCATAGGGCCAGCCTAGAAAACAAATGTGTGAATGCAGTTAACATACCTGGAGGTTTTTGTTTGGGGGGGGGGGTGTCATGTTAGGAGAAGCTTGAGGAGCTGCAGGACAATGGGAGTGGAAAGCAAAGAAGTTGACTCTTTCACTCCATGCCAAAGTCCCAACAAAAATCACAGAAGCTGCAACTTGCCTTTCAAGGGAGAGTTGTTTAGATATATTTATTGGAACTGATGGGAACTTCCCTTGAAATGCTTTAAAAACATGACAAGCAATTAATATCACATCCATTTTGGCCCACAGGTGCAGGTGAACACTGAAAATGAGTCATTTTCACCTGCACTTTCTAATTCTAGCAGTGTTGAATCAAGCACGCTAAAGTAACAGTATACAAGCCCCATGAAGCAGCCAATGAATGAGATGTGAACCACTGACCACTACAACAAATAAAAAGACAACATGCATCTGTCCCTGATATGCCTGCTGCATCCACAAACAAAGCATACCAGACCAGCTTTGTATGTGCAGTAAAACTCCAAAATTAACCAAACAGTATGTGACAGGCAATTAAGTCACACACAAACATAGATAATATGAGTATCTGAAATTTGGATTTTAATATTATCCCTGAATGTGCAAAATTCATTCAGTGAATTGCTTTCCACATGCTACTGGGTTTATTTTGGAGTTTTGCTTCTCAGAAAATAAGTATGCGTAGATTTTTTTAAAAAACCACCAATTATCCAAGCTTTGCAAGATGAGGATGAGTTCTTGAGTATGTTGAACCACCACAATGGTAAAACTGATTGCTTCTGTTATTTATTTTATTTTTACACAGAGATAAAGGCCACAGAATCCATCACCATAAATCATGTTGGGGAAAAAGCCGGTGACAGCACAGAAACGAGGGGAGACCAGAGCACTCTGCCTGGGCTTGGGAATGGTAGCATGCTCAGTGATAATGTATTTCTTTATCGGAATCACCATTGTACCCTTATACAATAAAAGGTAACTGGACTTCTTGAGCAGGCATGTATGTGGTTTCCTCCTTCAGCATTCGGGACTATCCCAACATGTGGAATGCATTCTGGGTCTCAGTGTCACAGCCTGGTCCAGTCCATTTGGAATATTAAATTTTATGATCTAGGCCTGATTTAAACATTGACAGTAATAAAATTTGCAATCTTGAAGATTGAGCCAGTGTTTCTCTCCACGTGAAACAATGTATGTTGTGTGTGGAACATGCCACACAAAGACGAGCACTTTGCAATTTCCATTATTCTTTCCTCTGAAACTGAGGAAGAGAAACCACACAAACATGTTTCAAAATGTCCATATCACACACTTCTTATTGCGGAAGCGAACAATGTGTTCCCCACAACTGCATGGCTGGCTGAATTAAGTACATCAGACTAACCATAGATAATTCTGGACATTAATGTGTTCTAAGAACTGAAATTCTATTTCACTTAGGAAGCACTTAAGGCAGGATGTTCATTAACTATCCATTCATAACAGACCTTCATTGCTAAATATGCCTAATCAAATTTCTGTCTACAGAGAAGTTAACTTGGAATTGCTTAAATGGCAGGCGCTTTAGCTTCTGGAGCAAGGAAATATGCTTATCCTTGCTGTCATGGCTCAGATCAGAACCGTCATGGTGTTCCCTATTGTGACAGTGATAACGTTTCAAGCTGGCCACAGTTAACTAACAAATAGTGGGCACAGCCAGTGAGGTGAACTGTGCATATTTTGAGAAAGGAATTAGCTTATCTTAAATTTACCCTGGCACTGTCATTTCATATACCATGCACACCCACCCTCTTTTTCAAACAGTAAAGCTATTTGTGCAAATTCCACCAGAACTTAGAGTAGCATCTGTTTTGGGGAGGTAAGGGAATACTGCTATAATAAAAACTTTATTTAATAACAGCCAGATTTTAGGAGGGGAGGGTAGAGGAGACTAATACCAGAAACCAAACAATCAGGGATGAATGTATGTATATTCAATTTTTCCAACTCTGCCAGTAACATATGGTTATAAAAAGGCAAGTTGGGATGCAAGTGATGTTGTGGTATACACCACTGAGCCTCTTGGGCTTGCTGATCAGAAGGTTGGCAGTTCGAATCCACAGGCACACCAGTGCAAGTAGATAAATAGGTACCGCTGCAACAGGAAGGTATATGGTGTTTCTGTGCGCTCTGGCAGTCATCAAGGTGTCCAGAAGCAGTTTAGTCATGCTGGCCACATGACCTGGAAAGCTGTCTGTGGACAAACTCAGGCTCCCTCAGCCTGCAAAGTGAGATGAGCGCTGCACCCCATAGTCGCCGTTCATTGGACTTAACTGTCTGGGGGTCCTTTACCTTTACCTTTGTTTTAGCAAAAGGCAGCAAAGAAATGTGCAGCAACCACATTTGTTAAGGGGTATTTCCTCCCCATACTCTTTTCTCAATGCCTACCCACAAGCCCCAAGATAACCCCTTGCATTTGCACCTTGACAAACCTTTGCATCCTCTATGTATGTGAGGCGTATGTACGTGAGGTGTAGCTAGTAGCATTTTCATTGTTCAGCTAGAGACACACCTCTTTACCTTGGGCTCTTGACAGTTAAGGTGTTTCATTTTCTGGGACCCATCTTTTTGACTGAATTTATATTCTGTTCCACCTGGAACAGTTTTATGTATATTCTCATTGTAATGGTTTTATTTGTTTTCTAATTGTATATTCTATTGCTGCAACCTGCCCTGGAGCCATATAGTGAAGGCCAGACAAGAAACCTTATTTAAATAAATAAATAAATGTAAGATATAGACTACTCCCAGTTTGTTATCAGTTGACAACAGTCATATATAGAATTGAGGGTGCAAAGGTTCATTAACAGGCACCTGAATATCATACACCACAATTTACACACTGCTGTAACACAGTTGTAAATTGAACCTCGTCTCAAAAGTAGTTGTATTGAATGAAGATAATTTCTATATTTCAAAATATAATTTATTAGATAAATCAGTGGTTCACAAAGGGTGTGGTGCGCTATACTGGTGTGGCAGGAGAGGATGGCAAGTGAGGCGGGAAGATTCAAGGACAATATAAAAAAAAAGAAATATTATAGTAGCAAAATAATATTTTTTTATATACAGCCATGCCTCTCTTCAAGAGCATTGGCTACTCTTCTACAGTCCTCCATGGCATATTATTGTGAACAGGGATTTTCAACTCTGACAAATATGAAAGAACAGAAAAGAAGAAAGACTTCTTTGTGTTTATGAGAATATGAGATTTTGTCTCAAATTAGACCTAATATAAATAAGATTGCCCGGCAAAAGCAAGCTCACCTGTCTCACTGAGTTTGTATACATACTTAAGATACATATTTAAAATGCCTGTTTATAATTATGTTTTGGTAATGATCCATGTTCTCATGCAGCTGCATTGTTTTATATTTTCTGGATGTCCCATGATCATATTATAAAGTTGCTGTGTTCTATGTTATAAATCAAGCACTGCTAGAAGTTGTTTATTTTCCCCCAATGTATTTCTTATCAATTAAAAATTCAGTGTAGCATGAGCAAATTTTTATTCTGAAACTGTGGCCCAGAGAAAAAAAGCTTGATAATCACTGAGAAAAATGTCTAAATTACATACTTTGCCATAGAATTCATCAACACAATTCATTAAACTTCAGTTTCTTAACAATACTGCTTGCTGCATAATTTGAAAAAGTGACATTTTAAAATATTTGCCGGAGTTCAGCCTGAAATGCTATGGAAATAAATGAAGTAGTTGAATATTTAAGTAGTACTGGGCTGAAGTACATGGCTATAACTCTGGAAAGCTGTGATATGTGGTACTGCATTTAAAAGCAGGAGGGGGGTCTTATTTGTTTTTACAGTGTCTGGACCAATAAAGGTATATGCGAACTGAAAAATGCCAGCATCAAGGAACAGCAGCACTGTTTATTCAATGATGGCTCCAGTGATGAAAATAAGTTTCAATATCCTTGTCTGGACATCATGGTCAATTTGACACCTGTCGGGCAAGTGGTAAAGCTTTATCACCAGGAGGAGACCGTGTTCAGAAACCCCAAGGTTTGAGTTATATTCATAAGAAATCTTGATACTAAATCTACATACCAATGTCAAAATCCAGATATTCTCCAATGCACATATAGATAACATAAGCATAATGCCATTGCTCCTGGTCACACAGAAGTAAAAGATTTCCCCAAGGAAATCTGACTCTGATACAGTTTCCTAACCCTGAGCCAGGTGACGCTAGATGTGAGATGTAAACAGATTCAAACAAAAATTTATCTATCCCTGCTTCCGCAGGCAAAAAGTAGCATTTTGGCCAAGAGCCTCTCTTCTAGCACATTATACAATCCTTTAATTATGCAGAATTTATAAACTATGGTCAGGGATGGCAAAATCTGCCATATCCCAAGGCTACGCTGGACAATCCACATGCATTACTTGCTCACTCAATGTGTGTGTGTGTGTGTGTGTGTGTGTGTGTGTGTAGCCTAAATGACAATTGTGCTGATTCTGAAGATATGTGGCCAGTACGTTTTTTCTTTAAAAAAAAATGTTTAGAGGTACTCTCATTTTGACTCAAGAAAATCACCATTTTATAGTTCAAATCAGAAAAATAAATACAGTAAATGGACAAAAGTACAAAGATTCACAAAATGTTTAGGGGTATGCGTACCTCTGCGTCTCCCCCAGAAAAAAAGCACTGTATGTGGCCAATACATGGGCCCAGAGGCTTTTAAACATTACATTGGCTGCATGGATTGCCTGCATGCTTCTGGCCATAGCCACTATTATAGGGATGAGAGAGAAATTCTCTGCAGTTCACATTTAAAGGTGAACCTACCTAATTTGCATTTTCAGAAATAAAAGATAATCCGAAAAACAGCCATCTTTAAAAAATTGTACTTTTCCAAAATTCGCAGTGCATTTCTCCAGCCAAGTAATGTACACAAAATACTAGGGTATAGTGACCATTAAATGCATATATTACTGAAAGCAACTTACAAAAAATGCATTATTTAGGGCAAATTGCATACATTTTTTTAAATTGTACTGTAAATTACTTTGAGATATCTCATAGCACACAATTCATAAAATAGCAGTGCAAACATGTATATCTTAACAAAAATTCTCATTAGAGGACTGCTAAATTGTCATGAGGACTTAAATTGCAAACTGATGCTGAAAAACAGAGATATGATCTTAAGCCTGCAAAGATGAGAAACAGATAAATGGAAATTGATAGATTTGCCCATTAGGACCCCTGGGTCAGATTTGTCTCCAGCTTGGGAAGTTTCATATTCCTGAATGCTTTCACTTGGAATGGAAATCAAATATCAGAATCAATCTGCAGTTCTTGCAGAGGTATTGGTCTAAAATTCAACAAGACATTCAAAAAATACTAAAATAACAACAACCACCATTTAAAAACATTTTGGCTTTTTGTAATTGTGCAGTGAATGTTTAAATAATTCATTCACACATGAATTATGGATAATTAAAAACACATATCTGACCCATATCAGAAAAAAACCTGATATAACTCCTAAATCATAGGACCTAAGAAGCAGAGTGGGGGGGGGTATTTTTTGCTCTTAAAAACAAAGCATTACTGACATTCTAAAACTCACAATTCCTTTTGGAATCAAATGGAGCCCATCTGAAAGGTTCTCACAGTGTCAGAATAGCAAAGCAAAACTGAAGAAAATTGCTCATTCCTACAATATATCCAAACAACTTCAGTTTGAGTCATATAAGAGAAGCCATAAAACCTTTTCCAAATAGGGAATTACTATTTTAAACAGAATTATTTTGTACATTCACTTGTTTGTTTTTAGCTGCATTTGTTATTAGTTTCAGTGTCTTACAGTAATTCATAGTCTAGCAGGAAATAATCCTATTTACATTGCATATCTAAAATTCCCTAGACAAATTAACAATATGGGAAATTTCCCTAATGGAAAGCTCAACTTGTGCTTCAAGGCCATCAATAGTTGCTCACGTATTTTGTCTCAGGCACACAAGGACTTTTAGAAAGAAATATGATTGCACAGAAATACTTGCTCATATTAGAATTACATCTTTGAAGTAAGTGATTTATAGTTCTCTATTACATTGTTGGTGCTGTTGGTTCTACTTTTCAGTTTAACATACAGGAGAGAGCTTTTTTAAATATATACATAAAATAAAATGCTACAGTGAGTAGTTAATTGATCTTAAATTGTGCGGCTAAACTAGAAGTGCTATATATTTCTCCATTTCTAATATATAATCAAGAAAAATTAGATAAATTGTAAATTTCTTATTATAATAAAATTTCTGATTGTCTTACACAAGGAAACAGGTTTGCTCCAACTGTCAAAAGTTTCATAATTCTGGACATCCTTCCTCCCCTTCTATGTGACTGAGCTCTGTTAGTAGGGATGGGTAACATGGAAGGGCAGTGCCACAGAGCTACTGTCCCAACAGCAGGGCAATGGTGAGGTTAGGTCTATGGGAGAACTATCCAGGTAAGCAGCAGTGATGCCACTCTCAGTAGGGTGGCCTATGCCAACACCCACCCATACTGGTTACTCTTGTTACTCTTGTCATTTATTTTGTATTTCCCCCCAAGTCCTCAAAACATTTCACAAGGATTTAATAATCCTTACAATAGCGCTGAAATGTAGGCCATTGTTATAACTCCCAGCAGATCATTCTGTTCTCAGATACTCTGTATTAGACATCAATAAAGGGGTAAATTCTGTGTATTTAACTATGGTGAAATACTGAAAGTGCAATCCAGAGAGTCCTTGATACATTTTTGCACTACAAAATGTGGTGGTTATGATTCTCAGTGACACCTTCTTTCACACACCTATCCTAAAGGCATCACTGGCTGCCTTTGATGTCAAGCAGAGTTAAGTTTTTGTTGCTACCTTATAAGGCACTGAACAGTTTAGGACCAGGTTGTCCAAGAGAGCAGCTCCTTCCATAGAATCCAGCCCATTGCCTGAGATCAGGGGACACCAACCCTACTGTAGTGTGCCTGGTAGTGATTTGTCTGGTGGTGACTTAGGGGAAGGTCTTCTCCACACTAGCACCTTCCTATAGTAGGTGCTGTGCTGGCTGGGTAAAACATAGTAAAGGTAAAGGTACCCCTGCCTGTATGGGCCAGTCTTGACAGACTCTAAGGTTGTGCGCTCATCTCACTCTATAGGCCGGGAGCCAGCGCTGTCCGCAGACACTTCCGGGTCACGTGGCCAGCGTGACAAGCTGCATCTGGCGAGCCAGCGCAGCACACAGAATGCCGTTTACCTTCCCGCTGGTAAGCGGTCCCTATTTATCTACTTGCACCCGGGGGTGCTTTCGAACTACTAGGTTGGCAGGCGCTGGGACCAAACGACGGGAGCGCACCCCGCCGCGGGGATTCGAACCGCCGACCATGCGATCGGCAAGTCCTAGGCACTGAGGTTTTACCCACAGCGCCACCTGCGTCCCTGGGGAAACATAAACATACTTATTGGCAAATTCCATCCCCATAGCTATTCCTGCCCACCCAATTGCCATAGGAACCAATAATCCATTTGGGAGTGACTCCTGAAATTAGTCCTCAGATTGCTTGAGTTCTTCCACTTCGTTTCAAAAGAGCTTAGGTAAAATTCTGAGGGAAGCTTTTGGAAGTTCACCTCTCTCTATACAAAAGTAATGATAATACATATATTAATGATCTAGTTCACAGCTGGCACTTATTGCCAGAAAGCCTGGAAACGATGCCTTATGAGGAACGGCTAAGGGAGCTGGGCATGTTTAGCCTGGAGAAGAGGAGGTTAAGGGGTGATATGATAGCCATGTTCAAATATATAAAAGGATGTCACATAGAGGAGGGAGAAAGGTTGTTTTCTGCTGCTCCAGAGAAGCGGACACGGAGCAATGGTTCCAAACTACAAGAAAAAAGATTCCACCTAAACATTAGGAAGAACTTCCTGACAGTAAGAGCTGTTCGACAGTGGAATTTGCTGCCAAGGAGTGTGGTGGAGTCTCCTTCTTTGGAGGTCTTTAAGCAGAGGCTTGACAACCATATGTCAGGAGTGCTCTGGTGGTGTTTCCTGCTTGGCAGGGGGTTGGACTCGATGGCCCTTGTGGTCTCTTCCAACTCTATGATTCTATGATTGGTAAGCATACTGCTTTTCTAATATTGGTAAGCATACTGGTAATATTGGTGAGCATATTGGTAATATTGATTCTAATATTGGTAAGCATACTGCTTTTCCTGTTACTGAGTAATTATGATTAACTGGTTTCCTGGGGTTTGTTTTGTTTCTGCAGTGCTCCTACATCCCCCCGACTCTGAAGAATTATACTGCAGTGCAAGAGAATGTAGAAAAAGTAAGACAAAATTTCACAGAAGCCAAGGTGTTTTATTGTTATTATGACCCATCAGGACAAGAAGCCACGGTCCTTTTAGACAGACAATATCTTCCAGAGTTCCTTTTGTTCACTTTTGTCTGGCCAAGTCTAATGTTGATTGGTGGAGTCCTGATTATTGTCCTGGTGAAAATAAGTCAGTATTTTTCTATACTCTTAGCTCCACAGTACAGAACAGGTATATAGAATGTCCCAATGTTTGCCTGTATCATACTTTCACATCTATATCCAAGACAAGCTGTGAACAATTTCTGAAGTTTATTCACTGCGAAGTAGCAAGGCAGGAAGCTTAAAGGAGACACGGATAAGATTCAGAGCTGGAAGCCATCCATATGAGACACATTACTGTACTGCTTTTGATCAGATAAAACTTGCGGAGTCAGCTTTTGTTTATATTTCAAGTTCTGAATTGTTCCATGATCAGAAAGCTGGGCAAGGAAATTGGCTATATTCTCACATACACTACTGTTGAAACTCTGGGTACACAGAACATTTTACAGATTGAAAACACCAGTTATTCTGGGCCAACTTAGCACAGACCTCCATGTAAGCATAGGCACGAGTCCTTCATTGTACACTAGATTTTAAAATTAATTAATATGACAAAAAGAAAGAAAGAAGCTATTTAACATAATGTGGAAAATGGAAGAACATTCATGTCCTGCCATCTGCTCCTCCTCCCCAAAGAAACCCAAATGAATGTTATATTGTCAGGATGCGACATTTGCAACCGAAATTATTCAACACCCATTGCAAATCAGGTTTATTATCAAAATTTACAGATTTTCACCCCCAAAAAAATTCAGCAATGAAGATTTTTGCAATGATCAAATCAAACAAAAGTCATTGAAATAGCGCAGCACAATGGATGCTACGAGTGATTTCCCCAAATTCAGCTGAAATTGCAACTTCACCAGCTTTGAAAGCAAGCGCTACAAGCAACTCAATGTACTGGTAAATTACCACAATGCACTGTTGCAGCTGTTGTCATTACCTGTGCATTAAGCTAATGTTTAAAGCTTCATTGCTCACTGAAGTGTTCATGTGCTACCTAAATCCATAACAAGCATATACATGGAGCCCTCTTAATAGCACAGTCTGAGTACCAGGCCAAAGGCAACCTTGGCAAAGACATAATGGAGAGCAAGGCTATTAGTGGGGGACTCTTCCAGCATTACTGGGAAATCCTTATTTTTCCAGGGTTTCAGATCATACAGTCATGGTTGGTTGATAGGCATCCATCTGTCTCAGAAGACAGTGGAAGAGTACACCTTTGGAGGTGAAGTCAAACTTTTGGAGACTTACAGCACCTGCTATGACTGTACTGACTGAAATGGAAGATACCCATTTTGTGCAGTTGGGGAAGATGAAGGCCTCTGGTTTGCTGCTGCAGATGCACCATGGTGTTTCTTCTTTCTGTGTTCCTCCCAGCAGTCATTCCTTCTCTGGTCACTGCTGTGGATACATGACCTGACTGTCTCCTGGCACTGCAGCCATATGCAAGGGATTCCCACACAGGAGGGTTAATGTTGCCAGCCTTCGTGTCACATTTGCAGACAACTTTGAAACACAGAGCTGGTCTACCAAAGGTCCAGGTGCCTGAAACCAGCTCCCCATAATGCATGCCCTTGAAGATCTTCCATTCTGTGGACATTAGCCAGCTAGCACAGATTTTGCTGATACAGGAGTGCAAACATGCTGGGAATGTGGGCTTGGGAGAGCACATCTTTGTTTGAGATTCTTTCCTGCCATGTAAAGCCCCAAATCTCCCTCACACAGTGCTTATGGGAGTCATTGAGGTGTTACTCCTGGTGGGTGTAAGTTATCCACGTCTCAGTTCCGTAGAGCATTGTGCTCAACACACAGGTCTTGTAGCCCTTTATCTTGGTATTGGTTGTTAGCATTGCATTCTTCCGTAAGCTTTTGGAGAGGCTGATTCATATACACAAATATTCAACACAGCCAGAGAGCCATTTAATTCAATGTACATAGACTGGGGACAGGACCTGCAACCATACTGTGCAGGAGTGGAGTGAAGAATTTTTTTAAATGGCGAAATAATGTGAAAATGTGGAGAGCTGGACTTAATGAAAAATCAAGAGAAACAAAAATTGACATATTTACCCGTCCTTCACCATACCTCAGTGATAGAGCACATGAGGTGGTTGGTGGTTAGAGTAATTCAGATCTCAGTTTTAATTCTATAAGAAGGGTTTTTTTAAAGCAGCAAATACAGCACAACACACAATCCACACATGGATTCCCCCTATTACAAAAGACTTTCAAGTTTTCTAGCTTCAACCTATTATGATTAAGTGAATAAAATTAAAGAACAAAATTACAATCCACAAGGTGTCAAATACTTCTAGATTCACAGTTGCTGAATTAACTGGCTGTTCTTTAAGCAGTTGTGGGGGCTCTTAATAACCCTGGGCTCAACTACAGCTCAGGTATTTGATCTTCTTTTTGCTTGGCCCCACGCAGTGCCAAGAAAATTGCCTGTCATAGCACTGGCCTCTGCAGATGGAATTCTCTCTGTGTTTATTACTGCCTATTGAGCAATGCAAATCAAAACAGCACACCATTCATGTTTAGTTACACAGGTTAGTACTCATAATGCTTATGCAATTAGCATTTGGAAAGAAAGCTATAGCCTCAAAGGAGTTGCTGCTTTCCCCAAATATGATCAGAGCAACACCATCACCTCCCTGTTCCTCTAAGCAACTTACACTTCTGTGGTTTTATTTTGGTGTTTCACAGTTGAGTGCAAAAGGTGTCAAGAAACTGAAGAACATTATTTCACAGCTCCCATGTGTGTGGGGAAAAATCTGTACAATTAATGGTTAAAGCCAAATAAGGGGCCTGCTTCAAAAAGTGACAAATTTCACACCATTTCCTGCATGCAAGAGCTTCTCATGTAGAGAAAATACATGCATAGATTTATTGTATGCGACCACCATATATTATTTTAGTAATGTATGTAGTCAACCAAATAAAACCGTGTGATCATTACATACAGCAATACACACAGGTTCCACACCAATTCCTACATTTGTATGTATTTATTTTTGTTTAATGTCACCACTCATCTAAATAGATCTGGATGGAAATTCAGTCAGGTATTAAAACAGAAGTCTAAAATTGCTCTTCACTCCAATCTCCTCTGGGCGGTCAATGTAACCAAGGGATGAAGTGCCAAGGTGGCATATGATTTTTTTTAAATTATGAATGAAATTGATACTTTAAAAACAGATGAACAATGAAAACAGATTCATTGCAAATCACTAAACATATCTGCCTAATATAGAACTAGCATACCTCCCACCATTTATTAGATGGAAATTGGGACATGCTCACAGTGTCATACCAAGGTTCACAGCCCAAGCTGCCATTCTACAATTACATATTGGTTAAGACTAAGCTCTGTCTGCTGTATTCATCAACCCCGCAAGAACTTGCTCTGTACTCTTTTTAAAATCAGTGTGTTTTTCTCTTTTTATTAAAGATAACTATTTTTAAAATATAGCTGTCTTATAATCTGCTTTAAATAGTTGGAAATGAGCTTCATCAGCATGCGAAGTGGCAAGCAGTGAACCAGGTATATGGGCAGGCTGTTTGGACCAGTGAAACCGACCACCTGTCTCCTTAATCCTTGCCCATCCTGGCTCCTAAAAGCGAGCTGGGAAGGGTTGGGCGATGAGTTCCGCAGGGTGGTGAATGACTCCCTCTGTGAGGGAGTCTTCTTAGACTGGCTTAAAGAAGTGGTTATTAAACTGCTTCTTAAAAAAATGTATTTGGACCTGGCCAAAGCGTATTCACTCCCATCATTCAGTCCAGACACTGAGGTCCTCCTCAGAGGTACTTCTGCTGGTTCTCTCATGGAAAGAAGCAAGGTTACAGGGATTCAGGCAGAGGGCCTTCTTGGTAGTGGCACCCTCCCTGTGGAACACCTTCTCTTCATATGTCAAATAAATAAACAACTATCTGACTTTTAGAAGACATCTGAAGGCAGCCCTGTATTGGGAAGTTTTTAATGTTTGATGCTTTAGTATGTTCTGATATATGCTGTGAGCCCCCCAGAGTGGCTGGTGAAACCCAGCCAGATGGGTAGGGTATAAATAATAAAATTATTGATTGTTGTTGTGTTAATCTCCCTACAGCAACACTGAATAAAAGATGCATCCTCATTACTGGAGACGAGCAACTCATATTAATACAAAATGTTAATCATTACAAACTCCACAAAGGCACACCTTTATTAGGGCAACCAAAATGTCACAAAACAGTAAACAAGCTTGGCATGAAAGCCATAAAGAAAGGGAGTGGGAATGATTGATGGGACCTGAGACCATGTACCAAGTTTTTTCTGCCCCTCCCTTCATCCTTGCCAGAGGCTGGAGTGGAGAGGATGGCACTGGCAAGAGGTAGGCAAGGTAATAGACTCAGATCTCCTAGATGCTATGCAGGTTTCAGGTGACACTTGGGGATTCAGCATTGAAGAAATACAGGGATTTTACAAGGAACAAGACAGAGGGCTTTCTCAATAGTTGCGCCCATCCTGTGGAGATGCAGGTAAGCATGTACTGTATGTTGCTCTAGCCTCCTCATAAAGAAAAGGCAGCATATAAAATGCAGCTAATAGATATAATAAAACTAGCTTCAAAATCCACCCTTCACCATGATGATCTTAGGCAAGTCACTCACTTTCAGCCCAATAATCATGTATAAAATAGCCATAAGAAGCAAGGTCTTTAGTACCACAGAATCTAAAGTTTAACATCCATTGGGTAGGCCTAGAGCTTGGAAATGTTTACCCATAGTCTGAAAAGAGAAGAAACCATAAACAAATTAAAAAATATCCTTACTCCTATTGCCACAAAGCAGATTATTTTCAAATTAAATTAAATTGCAAACAAAATGCATGTCTTTGGCTGTATTCAAAGTACAAAAAGTAATAAAGTAATAGAGGCCCCAAACCAAAAATGTTCAAAGGCATGAAAGAAAAAGTCAATTAAAAATATTAGATAGAACCTCCAGGAAGCAGATGAGAAGAAAATGACTTTCTATAATGCCACTTTCCTCTCCTTCCCACTCCCTCAATCCTACAAAAGGTGGGAGGACTATTTACACACACACACACACTTCTGAGTTGTGTTGTTCAGTGTGCAAGGTGTCATTTATTTACTGCTTTCTGTGCTACCCTCTCTTCAAGGAGCTCAGAATAATGTACATGGTTCATCTCTCTTCCTTGGCTGCCTCTTTTATTTTTACACCCATTTAATTATTTTATTCTTTCAATTAGGGTGGGGATAGGGAATCTGTGGACTTCAGCTGCCATCAGCTCCAGCCAATATTGACAATCATCAATGTGATGGGAACTGGAGTCTGACAACATCTGGAGGTCAATGAATTCTCCTTCTTGAAACAGAATTAGGCTGAAATGTAGTTCTTTGTCATTTGAGGCCAGCCTTAACACATACTGTATCCCAGTCTAGTTGTTGGACCTCTATTTCTGATTTGCAACAAAACCTGTGGAGATAAACTACCTACTCCAAATTAAGTGGGAATTGAGAAGATGCACATGTTTAGCTTGGCTTTCAATTCTGCTGCTTGCCCCAAAGTGCCCCCATCCTACCAGTCCAGCATGATACAACTGCGTAAGTCAGAATGTTTTACTGCCAAACACTGTCAGATCCTCTTGAGACCCCTGAAGATCCCATGATAAATTGACAGCTGGCAAGATGCAGGACAGTGCTGCTGTCTCAGTTGTTCTTTTGTGGCTCTTCACAGCCACATTGCATGAAAGTATGCAATTGGAAATGCCTCTTCCATCTTTTTTACTGCTTGTCTTAAATCAATGGATAAAAGCTGAAGGGAATTTTAGAGGGAAATGAAGGTCTTCATTAAGTAATTAAGGCCATAAACAAAATGATTCAAGTGGATGCATGCCCACTTTGAATTTATGTGCTACTGATTATCACTTTAAATGCATTACTTCTAAATCCTCACAAGCAACAGACTATGGAAGGCGGCCATATTTCGCAGTCATTGTTCAAAGCAACTCTAGTAAGTTAAACAGAAGAGCTGTTTGCAACACAGACTGTTTAGTTAATAAAAGTGCTTCTAGGAATATTCCAGAGGTGACTACAGACCTTTAAGGTCAGTCAAACATACAGCTATTTCTACATAATTTGTCAAGAGAAGCTAACCCAATGAAGTTATAGAAGCTTTAAACAAGGCCTCTGCATGTTTCCTGTGTAACTTTACCTTTGATATGTTAGTACTGTGCCATCAGTCAAACCTAGAACAAAGTTAGTGTGACTATGTCTCCTACAGGAGAGAGGACAGTCCTTGAGGAACAACCCACCCATGAGGCAAGGTGAAGCGACTGCCTTGGGTGGCAGAATTCACAAAGGCAGCAGATCCAGCCTCAAAGGAATGCATCTCCCAACGCTGCTGCCACTGCCACAGTTGCGGCCTGTTCTTTGAAAGCCGGATTTGCCTCCTCCTTGGCAGCCCCTCCCCCAATGCCACCTCTGCAGTGGCCTCTTGGTGAATAGGAGGTGCTGCTGGTCTCCTCCCAGCTTTGATCCCAATGTAGATCTTTATTCTCCCCACCTTGTTCCTAGTGGGGGGGGCACCATTTTGTGGTTCACCTCAGGTGTCAAATGGTCTTGTGCAAATCCTCAGGTAAAGGGCTGTTTAGCCCAAATCTAGTTTAAAGAACTATAAGAAGAAAGAGGCGGAGGCTTCAAATTTGTTATTTATTTATTTATTTATTTATTTATTTATCATTATTATTCTTCTTATTATTTTCAACAATTCATATACTACTTGATTACAGTCATGATTAAGTGGTGCAAAGGAGACTCAATATAATGAACTAACAGTAAGTTAAAACTATCAATCAGAATTTAATTAGAAGCCTGCAGGAATAATAAAAAAAGAAGTAGGTACCAGAGGTTCAACAGGGTCTCTGATCTCAGCTGGAAGGGAGTTCCATAAAATTGGGTCCACAATACTGAACAACAGCTCCAATGGATAAGAGCAAGCTTTTGAGCACTAGAGCTGTGTCCTGGCATACCATATGTAACTGGTAAAAGGCACTCATAGCCAAAGAGGCTAGCTGATCCTCCAGTTACAAAGATGGACCCAGGAGCATCACCAAAGTCCAAATCTATTCTTTAATATGGAGTGCAATCACTTCTAGAACAGGCAAATGGCCAATCTTATGGACCATGGGAACAACCAACCCACAGTACTTCTGTCTTCCTGGGGATCAAGCTCAACTTACTGGTCTGGACCATTATCTAGTCTCAGTGGTGAAGTTATGAAGAAGTAGACCTGCATGTCACATCAGTGTACTGATGAGACTTTGCCTTCAAACTCTGAATGGCCCTACCCAGTATAGCTGCTAAACAACATTGGAGACAAGATTGTACCCTGTGATACACCATAGTACAAAGCTAATGGAGCCAAAACACATTCTCCCTATGCTGCGCTATGGACACGATCCTGTAGGTAGAAACAGAACCACTTTAGAACAGTGCCTCCAATACCCATTCCACAGAACTGGTTAATGAGGTTACCATACATATAAAAGACTAAGCAGGACACAGGTCACTCACTCCACTATGGTTAAAACCTTTCTCAGCGGACCAAGTCAGGGAACATGTAAGTTTTTATGTAGTGCTGAAAAAGATGTCAGTGAGAAAGCATTCCACTAATGGGGGGCCAGAACTTAAAAGACCTTTGTCGCAATCCTCTGAGCCTCTCTCAAAGAAGGAAGGAAGGCCTCAGATCCAGAATCAAGGGGCTGGATAAATTCATATCAAAGTTAGCCATCTCTCTGTAGTGGCAAGGTTTGGCATGAGGGTGCTTTCAAACAAAAGATCACATTCATGAGAAAACTATATCACCTTTTGAATTGTTTTCCCCCTGTATTATTTCTAAAGTCAGCTGTCTTCAAAAGACTTCAGCAATATCTTTGTATCCTAAACTATGAGGAATTTATTTATTTTTTCTTTTCAGCAGCCATTCTAAATAAGCCAGTGTTGTCTGTATTACTGCACATTCCAAAATATATTAGCAAGTTTCCATGCCTAGTACCTATTTTATCATATCATTTCTAAAATACAGATTTCTACTCACATTTGGAACTTGTCATTTCAGTCTCAAAAGCACAATGCAGCAAAAAGGAGAAAAGATTGAATCTGCTGCTCCTTAATGAATAGAACTGAAAGGCTTTGAAATATGCTTTCCAGACACATATGGGAGAGATGCCTTCCTTTACATTCTAGTAGGCAATTAGTTTTAGATTAGCTGAAATGGGCTACCTTCCCCTCTCAATGAGCTTTTGAAATGCTAAACATCATCTTACTAACATCCCAATTTGCAGCTATAATCTCTGAACAGGAACATTTAAGAAACTTACTGGCTAGAGAGGTGAAAATGACAGAAACCTTACAAAGTTTGTTTGCATAGAAAAGGATCAATCACAAAACAACAATTTTGTGCTTTATATGCCATTTAACAGCTGATGTAAGCCCATGGACACAGCTTAGAAGTGGAACATACAGTGGAGCATATCACATTGTTCAGAGACAATTCTATGATCTTTTTTCTCCTCACCACAGACCCATCCCCAAGATGACTTGTACACCATTGGCAAGTATGGGAAAGCTGAGGAGAAAAATTGTGGCTTTGCAATGTTGTGTAGCTTTTGCAGGGTACCCTGTAGGAAACAAGAATTGCATAACTACAGTAGTTAAAGGTTGCTGATCCACTTTCTTTGGCTGTTTTCAGCTTGTTGGCATCTGCCCAACCTACCCAGTTGTGGAGTTGCTGGTGACTTACCAAAACCAGAATAGCGTCCTCCACACACACACAAAAACCCCTTAAAGTGGCCAGGAGAATGAGTGTTTCTTTTCAGCTATTCTACACTACATTGCTGGGGGCAGGGGAGCTGTACTGGGTTATACTTTAATTTGGTTACATGTAGAGATGGATGGATAAGCCAATATATCAGGTTTGTGCCATGCTTGCATGCCGCTTTTGCAAGTCTTCTCCATCATATTTCCAGAATACACACAGTTTATTTTTTAATTCAAGTAGGAAATACAGATTTTTGAATGTTGTTTCCCTGTTAATACACAGCTTAAACAGACTTTATCTCAAAGACAAATTACTAGTGTTTTTTCATCCAACAACTATGTGGCACAATTGCAATTCAACAAGGGGCCATTGTAGTCACTGTGGGCTTCCCTTCTGTTGCAAATAGCACCTGCAGAAGGTTCCACTTCAGATCTGGAATGCAGGGGACAAATAGTTAAGAGCCCATCACCCATACAATCCTGACTGAGAGGTCCTGCAACAGTTTATTTTTAAAAAATAATAATTTTAAAACATTCATGCAATACCAATTCTATGAATGTCATGTTTTTGTCCTTAAATGAACTCTTACTACAACAGTACAAACATACATAGGAGCAAAATTGTGTGTGAGCACATGTACATACATTCTAAGCCGAGTTAAACTCATCTTAAATAATTTTTCTTAATAAAATTCCCAGGCTTATCTATATGAATCCTACATTAAAATCATGTCTGCTTTTATGAAGGGTGCACAATGAAGGGGGGAGGGGGACACACCACAATATTTAAGCACAAGCAGTCTTTAAATAGTCATGATATATATGCAGAGCTCAGAAGTCTGCACAAGGCATCTGAGTGATGTTTTCAGATACCGTTGCAATAATGAGTGATTAAGTTAAAAAACAACAACCATCCACATTCCTACCAATAGAACAAATGTTCAAAATGGACCTTCTGTTTTAAGCAAAGTCAAAACGTACACTTCTCTGTTTCACTCACATTTGTGATGAGGTGACAGATGAGGACTTGTTTCAATGGTCTATTTATGCAGACAGGCAAGCATTCCATTAATCTGATGTGCTATTCTTCCCGTTCAACAGAAACCACCTGGTGATTTTTTTTTATCACCAACAAGTATTGCTGTAGCAACTACCTTATGGACTTCCCTCCCTTTCTGTCAGGGACAGTCAAGAGTCTGAAGGGTGGGCAGAGTGGGCAGGGGGCAGGGGGGCAGAAGCTTGATCCAGGGAAAGGGGCCAGTGATTTGTGGGGTTCTGTGCCACCTGTGAGCCAGAGGGAAGACGAAGAAGCTGGGCAGTCATAGACAGAAGTGGCAGAGGCAAAGGAAGTGTTGCAGGAAGACACAGAAGTGGAAGAGAGAGTTGGGTTGTTAGAATCTCCTCTGTCCCCTATTTCCAAGGATGAGGAGGGAGTTAAAGTTACTGGAGAAGCTGGAGCTCCTATGCAGGAGAAGTCACTGTTGCTTGCACACACCACATCAGAAGAGGGAGTTTAAACCTGCTGTTGGAGACATGTTCATGCTGTTGCTCCAACTATCCAGGTCGAAGCACAGGTCTGAAGAAGAAGATGCCTAGCTGGGTATTTAACAGCAGTGGTATATTTGATTCTTGCACCTTAGGAGCTGCTGTAATTGAAGGCTTTGCCAATAAGTAACCAAACTTCCAATTGTGTGTCCTCATTGGGGGGCTGGGTGTTGTTGGGACACTTTTAGTATTGCAGGCACCTACTGAAGACCACCATCCTCTGTCAACAAATCTTTGTGATCTTTCCCAGTCTGCGTCAGTATGGAAATTGTTTTTTAAGATGTCTTAAACATTTTTATTTTATTTTATTTTATTACTTAAAGTTTGCCACTCTAGACTCCATTGGGAGGAAGGGTGGGATTTACATTAAATTTTATAAGAAAAAGCCGCTGCCCATCAGAGTAGGTGAGACTGAGCTCAGTGTCCTAATGGTCTCATTCAGTACAATATCAGTTTGTATTTTCAATACTTTATACTAGGGTTGCAATTAATTTAGTTTCACTTATAGGTTTCCATTATATTTTGACAGCCAACATATGAAAAATCGTGATCATTTAAGTCTGTTGAAAGCTTCCTCTTTAAAAGGGGGTGGGGTGGCAGATGGTGTTCTTTGTTAGCAAACTGCAGGATAATAGTGAAGATCAAAAAAGTCTGAGACATTTCGAAATCACACATGACTGGTGCACATAAAAAAAGAAAAGCTGCCTGATGCTGAATTCATCCTGATCCAGACATGACTGCAGTGCTACAGCAATATAACAGACTGCTAGCACACAACCTCCTCTGCAAAATTGTTCCCCATGTCTTGCAATTCCTTCCTGGTGATTCTACCTTAACTTTCCTTTTATAGTGAATTGCCATCTGTTTAAACTGCTTCAGCTGGAACTTCCAACTCAGCCTTCTCTCTGCTTAAAATTGATTAGGATAAATTTCTAGGCCACTTCATGCATGAAAACAAATGCTGATTGATCAAAGAACAGCTGGAAACCATAGCAAAAAAGATGCACTTTATCATCTCATACCACACCTAGAACCCCAAAAGGGAATCAAATTAGTTTTCTCGCAAAATATGGGAAGAAAATAAGCAGAGAAAATCAGTTAATAAAACTAATGCATATCCTGTTTGCCAATAATGAAAGGAAGCTATGGAGCTAATTGGCTCCACATTACGGTATATATAACAGAATGAAGAGCTTTCTGCTTCTCTTATGTGAGAAGAAAAGTAAATTTAGAATAACTAGGCTTTTTAGAGCAAGAATTAGTAACCTGTGGCCCTACACATTTTGTTGGACTACAGCTTCCATTCTCCTGACCATGGAAAGGCCACAGGTTCTCCCTGACTGCATTAGACAAATGGTGTCACGATAATGAGAAGTCTGTCATTTCCTCATCAAACACTGAATTTTGATGTTTAAATCAGTCACTAGGACACAACACAAGAAAATGTACGATAAATCCAACCTACAAAGTTAAACTAAAAAAAGTACGGTAAGTTGGATAAGAATAAAAGATGTAGAATACTTCAAAATAAATTGACTTGTCTATTCAGGTCAAAGCTTGATCAAAAAGAAAAATGGTGGGCAACTGACAATTGGATACTCAAGCTTTGGAATATGTCCAAAAAGTGTAGTTCACTGCACACAATTATTGGAAAATAAAACCTGCTACACTAACTCATATACCATTGTGATTGGTACTACCTATGCATAGCAATTTCATGGTTATGAGTGTATGGGGTGTTAGAGGAGGGGAAGTGCCTCTGGTGGAGGACATTTCAGGTTCCTTCTGGAGTAGGTTGTCCTCTTTTGGTCCCCACTGCACTCAGCTCTCACCTGTGGCTTCTAGAAGGTGTCAGCATGTGACAGCAACCACACCCCAGGAAAGGTTTCGACTGGCTGGCTAAACCAGGTGAGGGTAGCCAATGGGTCTCAAACCCTCAGTGAGTTAGGGACTTCAATTATATATGAAGACAGGTTCTGGTGGACTGAGCAGACGAGTGGGTCCAATGGTCAAGAAGGCAGTTTCTGCGTGCACTGTAGAGGAAATCAAGGGGTAGATGGAGCTCATCAACCTGGGAAGTAGCACATCTAGAATCATAGAATCATAGAGTTGGAAGAGACCACAAGGGCCATCGAGTCCAACCCCCTGCCAAGCAGGAAACACCATCAGAGCACTCCTGACATATGGTTGTCAAGCCTCTGCTTAAAGACCTCCAAAGAAGGAGACTCCACCACACTCCTTGGAAAAGGAAAACTCTGATCCTTAAGCCTTTGCTGCTTTGTGGGATATATTTGGGAGAGGAAAAGGCTAAGGAGTAAACCCTACACAAATCCGGAGTGCTTGCATGCCTCTTTCTGGCTATTCCTGCAGCCGAGCCAGTGCCAAAAGTATTGCTCTGCTATCCTTTGGCCTATACTGTATCAGCGAGGCTGAGAGGGGAGTCTTGTCATCTGGATGGCCCAGGACCTCCATACACACTGCCCAGGTTTAAACCCTGGGGAAGTTACTTCAGTGCTGCTAATGCAGTGGTTTGACTTCACCCCCGAAGGCACACTCCACTGACTCCCAATTGAAGGTCTAAGGAACATCTACATACATAGACTTGTAGATGTGTAGGGCTCTTTGCCTGAAACCAGAAACACTCTTTTTCAGGCTTCCTAGTTGAATGATGAGAACCCTACATTCAAGGGCTCTTTTCCATTCCATTTGTTGAGAAACATCTCCATGTAAGATTTTCAGGAGCTTCTGAGTTCCTTTGTAAAGTCAGGGTTTCAAATTACAGAATTACACTGGGCTTTGGCTCCACCCTGAGGTAATATTCTGAAAACACCTAAGGCCTGTAGGGGGAAGATGGGGCTGAGGGTGCAGAGGGGAGAGGGAAGAAAAACATGACGGCAATAATAGATAAGAAGATGGAAGAGAAGAAGATCTTAGAAGAAAAGTTGAGCATTTAGTAGAGGAGGAGTTAAAGACCTAAAATTGTATTTACTGCTTCCTGTCTTCTCAGGTGGCATAAGCCATTCTCTCTCCTGTGCTTTTCACCCCAAATGAGAATAACAGATTATGCATAAACAGATTATCACTACAATTTTTCTGTTACTATGTCATTCACCAACATAAAGGTAAAGGGACCCCTGACCATTAGGTCCAGTCCTGGCCGACTCTGGGGTTGTGGCACTCATTTCGCTTTATTGGCCGTGGGAGCTGGCGTACAGCTTCCGGGTCATGTGGCCAGCATGACTAAGCCACTTCTGGTGAACCAGAGCAGCGCATGGAAACACCGTTTACCTTCCTGCCAGAGCGGTACCTATTTATCTACTTGCACTTTGACGTGCTTTCGAACTGCTAGGTTGGCAGGAGCAGGGACCGAGCAACGGGAGCTCACCCCATCGCGGGGATTTGAACCACCGACTTTCTGATCGGCAAGTCCCAGGCTCTATGGTTTAACTCACAGCGCCACCGACCTGATTAAATACAAAGATCAGAATGCAGCAAATAATCCTTCCAGGTGACATTTCAGCTCTCCATTCTGCATCTCCATCCCGTCACAGCAAGATCAAGATGGGGGAAAGTTAAGAAAGCAGATTGAACTCAAACTCTTAAAATGGATACTAACCTCAACTTCATTTAATTACAAGTTCATTTTGCACCACTATAATTATGAAAGTAAAGTAGATTCCCCAGACAACACACATTGGAAACTTCTGGATTTGTAGATGTTTAGACTTTTAGCCCATGCACTATACAAACTTTTACAAACACATTGAGAAGATACTTTGCACTATATGTTAAGGGCTTTTAGGGTGCGCAGCTCCAATTTTTTATTTTGGCCACCTGTCCTCCAATTTAATATTTACTGTGTAAAGAGTTTACTTATGAAATAAGGATCTCATTTAAATAGTTAACCTTTCTTCCACTGCCAGCCAACAAAATGTGATCACAACCAGCAGTCAAACCAGTTCTCTTATACACATGCAGCCTGTTATTACATACATTTCAATGACATTTTATGTACATTTCAAATGCAACACATTTTTAGCAAAATATAAGAAACATTACACTTGCTTACTCTCATACAAACAGTTTTTTCCTCTGGAATTCCATGCTATCAATCCCACCAATCCCACCTAGGGATGGGATCTGTATACTAACTGATAAGCAGGATGGACTGAACTTTGCTTTGAGGAAAATACGAAAGGGGTATAAATAGCCTCTAGCCAAGTTTCTTTCTCCAGCACAGAATGTCAATTCTTAGCTTTGTACCAAGGCAATGAGGGATGCTCAAGTCCTCCAGATCTTCCTTGCCCACACAAGAGCACTGCCAAAAATATCATTAGTTTAAATTGGCAGGAAATAAAAGTATTTATCCAGCAAATGCCAGCATAAGGATACCTGGCAGTTCTTAAACAGTTAGGCACTATTCAGTCTTCTTCACTGAAGCATGCTGCCAAACAGAATGCTATCCATCAAACATCTTAATCCAGGGGTCGGCAAGGTTTACCTCGCCTGGGCCGGTTCACTCCAGCGGAGATCCCTCAGTGGCCCACATTGTGCATGCACATGAGTGCATGCGCCCATGATTTCCGGCGTCTATGTCTGCGCAGACGTGATCTGTGCCTGCACAAACACGTTTTTCGGTGTCTGTGCATGCGCAGACATGATTTCTGGCACTGCGGAAGCAAGTCCCTGCGCCATGCTGCACCGGTTTAGCGCAGTGTGCAGGGACTCGCCGAACAGGCGGCTCGGTTCAGGGGCGGCTCGTGGGCTGGTTAAACGACCCCCATGGGCGGCTTGTGGCCCATGGGCCTTAGGTTGCCTACCCCTGATCTAATCTGCTTGAAAGCCAGACAGCAATACTCTCAAAAAAAAAAAAAAAAAAAAAAACCATATGAAAAGGTTGTTCATTTATAATTGTAGTATCTCTATTCTCACACAAAGGATCACTTCCTGAGATGACCTGCTCTAAGTGAACATTCCAGATTGCTCAAAACTTTTAGCTGACTGCTTTATGTGGCAGGTATTTATTTTGCAGCAGCCTACTCTACTATAGTACATGGATTTTAAAAGCAAAGGTAGCATTTTTTTTTCTTCCAATTGAAAGCATTCTTGAAAAATTGTCCTATAATGTGATACCAATGTTCAAAATGAAACCCATTAATTGTAAGGTGCAAAATCGCTGGTTGGGCACTGGAGGCTGCATACACACCATACATTTAAAGCATATTATTTTCCCAAAGAAACCTGGGAACTGTAGTTTGTTAAGGGTGCTGAGAATTATAGCTCTGTAAGGATTCCTGGGATTCTTTGCCTTAAATGTATGGTGTGTACAAAACGTTGTTCATGCACATGCATAGGCATGCATGCACATTCAGAAAATTACATATCACTCAGAGATTTAACTTAGATCATCTTGGTAGCTGGTTCAAAGCTGAAAAATGGGATCTCTAACAACCCCCCAACCCCCCCAACAATATAAAACAATTCCACAATTCCTCCCCCCACCCCGCCATGCAAGATAAGGATGAAATAGGAGAAGCTTTCAAACAAGAACCATCTCTGGTTTGCATAACCAGATTATGCAAAACAGTTGCAAGTCAGGCTCCATTTCTCCCATGCTAGTATTTGTCACAGTCTTTAAGGTCATTTCTTGGGGAGGAGATGGGAGAAGAGATAAAATCACAGCCAGCTATCCCCAGTTGTATTCCATAAGGTTCTCCACATCAGAAGCACCTACTACATTTTATTAGATGCCTCATCTAGGTCAAACTAAGCTGCTCATTAAAATAGCAACTGGTGAGAAGAAGTATTCACAGTTTAAAAACTGAATTCACAGCAATGCTGCAGATACATCCTGCAACTGGTATTAATGTATAACACCCTTTCTTCTGGCTTTCCTCCACTGGGTATTTTTTTAGAAGCACTCATACCCTCAATATAAAACACACACACACACACACACACCATTTTCAGCAATGGCTGTTCTACATATTTTGATTTCTGTAGGGAATATCTGTGTTCACTGATGCTTCAGCAGCAAACACATGAATGTGGTCATACATTTATATATTACACCCATATTTTATCTTTGCTGTGGGAAACACTAGTGATTCCCTGAAATAAAGCTGGTCAAATCTTGGGAATGTGCTGAGGTGTTGCTGGCTTGTCTGCTATGTGAAATACCCACCCCGCTTCTCCTACAGTGCCCTGTGAGCATGATTTTTAATCAGAATGTTATAGGCTAGTATTAGCAGTGTTGCTTAGGCAGCCAAGGATGGGAGCAGGTAAATACTTCTGCGCTAACATCAGCAAGTCATCACTCCTGAGAAAGCAGACCCTCTGAAAGTGACAGTGTTCCCATAGAACTCTTCCAGCATTAGAGAACACATGCACAAGTTCAAAGCAAGATGTGGAGTGCATGGAATCAAAACAATTATCAACAATTTCCCAAAGGGGAAGATAAAAATAATCTGCCATATATTAATGATTTTTTTTCATGTGTGTTCATCATCTGCAGAAGTAGTGTTAAAAAAAAAAAAAAAGTACCAATGGTGAGAAAACAGGATTCCATTTAAAAGATTATCAATGCCTTTGGTGCAGCTTTTGTCAATCTGGTTGGGGCTGATGGGAGTTGTTCTCTCTCTCTCTCTCTCTCTCTCTCTCTCTCTCTCTCTCACACACACACACACACACACACACACGGCACCAGGTTGGCAAAGGTTGAGGGCTATTATATACTTGTAGCCTTCTAGTTGACCACTTGCTTCTGTAGAGGCTCTTGCTTTGTTCAGGACTCCTACTGAAGCTCTTCCTCCACACTCCAACAAGCCTCTGCTGCCTTTTAGCTTCCAAGTTCCCTTGACGACTGTCTTCTGGGAATTCTACTCTTCCCCACAGCTCTTTTTCTGCTCTAGCCAGTGATTCTAGCTCTTTGATTTTTCTTCACTCTCCAAGCCGCTTTAAGCCACATTGCCTGGCTCTAGCTTTTAGCTCTTCCTTCCAGCAAATTTTCCCTCTCCCTCCCCCAACCTTCAGGCACACATGAATTCTCCTACTGTGATCTCTCTCCAACCAATCCTTTTAAATCCAAGTAGAATTCTCTGTCCCTCATCAGGCCACAACCCTGGTCCAACTGGATGAAGCAATACACCCACTTAGTTAATCAATCTAAAACAACCACATTTCATTCTCTTTGTTTTTGACATGTATACAATATGTGCATGGTTAGAACACAGAGGTCACCCATGTGGTCAGATGAATACATGAGGCCCTTTCTGCATAAACTTATATAGGGTGGAGAGGAAAGCTTTACACTTTTTTGGTGCCCACAATAATCTATTGCATGGAGTTGTCTAACATACTATTTTAAGCTGTCTTCCAACAATCCATACTGGGGAAAGCTACTTGATTCTGCACCCTTCCCAAAATGAACAGATACACAAAGCTCTGACATTCTTGAGTAGGTAAGCTGTATCATTTTGGATCATCTTTGAAATCAATAACAAAAAGTCTAGCACTCATAGCATATGTGTTTATGACATCCCAACGGTCTTTGTAAGCCCTAAATTGAGTTATGGATTCAATAGAAGGTGACAAACAAAGCAATTCTATTATTGTGAGATAAGAACTTGCAACATATTTCATTATATGTGGGGGGGGGGCAACAAATCCTTTATTTTTATTTCATCAATCAGAAAAGGTAAAGATAAGAAGAAGGTAGGAAGTGCTCAACTTAAATGCTCTGACATAGCTATTAAAAAAAGAAGATTGACTACAAAACTTGAAACATTGCTTCTTTTCTGTCAAATACAGTGGTACCTCGGGTTAAGAACTTAATTTGTTCTGGAGGTCTATTCTTAACCTGAAACTGTTCTTAACCTGAGGTACCACTTTAGCTAATGGGGCCTCCCACTGCTGCTGCACCGCCAGAGCACAATTTCTGTTCTCATCCTGAAGCAAAGTTCTTAACCTGAGGTACTGTTTCTGGGTTAGCCGAGTCTGTAACCTGAAGCGTCTGTAACCCAAGGTACCACTGTACCTATCTTGAATCTTCACATGACCAGGTCTAAATTGACATTAATACATACAAACAAAGAAGCAATTGGAATAAATATCACACCCACACCCTCATTGCAATGAAGTCCCCACTGAGGTGATATCCTGCATCTATACCATAGGAACACACACACATATATATAGGAACCAAGCCAGGCTCTAACTCCAACTAGCTCAGTATTGTCCTCACCAACCAACAGTGACTTTCCTGGATATCAGACAGGCATCTTTCCCAGCCTTATCTGCAGATGACAGGGATGAACCACGGACCTTCTACATGCAAAGCAAACATTCTGCTGCTGACCCAAGACCTTATCACTCCAGAATAGGGATCAAATAATTGAATGTCCCTGCATATTACATAATCATTGTATCCTGAGCTCCTAAAAAGAATCCAAACTGGGTGCAAAATAAACAAAATGTTCTCTGCAGACTGACAAGCTCAATCAACAGGTGAATGAGGAGAGAAAAAGTAAATAATGGGGTATGGAAAAGAGTAGGGAGGAAGAGAAACACAAAACTAAAACCTCTAAGCTAACTGGAGAAGATCATGGAAAATAGAAGTGTATCAAGATATTTCTTTAATGGGAGAAATGGGAAGTTGGCCAACCAAGTCTGTGATAACTACTTTTCTACATGAAGGGTTTATTTTTATGTGAAGGAACAGTCAGTGATGCAAGTTGTACCTGTATCTGAAGCAATATTGCCCAGAAACAGGCATAAGAGAATTAAAGCCATCATCAGGCATCTTAAAAGACAATCACTTTCTAGATCATTGATCAGGAACCTGTTGCCTTTCAGAGGTTGTTGGAGTCCAAATTCCATCAGCCCCAGCCAGCATTCCCAATAGTCAGGGATGATGAGTACTGTAATCCAGAAACATATTGATTGCCACAGGTTCCCTATCCTGGTTTTAGACCAAAAATGTGGTGTCACTTTTCACACAGAACTAGAAAAAAGCTAAATATAATCATTGTGTTTTTAACATATACCACTAAGAGGTCAGACAAAAATACCTTAGTCTTAAAATAAGAAGCAGCCTTATTTACCCTTCACATGCCCTCCCAGATGGA
Source organism: Podarcis erhardii (assembly GCF_964252035.2). Classification (NCBI taxonomy): domain Eukaryota; kingdom Metazoa; phylum Chordata; class Lepidosauria; order Squamata; family Lacertidae; genus Podarcis; species Podarcis erhardii. The sequence goes on along the minus strand of NC_138498.1, from coordinate 50,257,005 downwards.
GTCAAAGTCATTATATCCATGACCAGAGCTTAAGAGTACTGGGGCATGCAACTGCTCGATTTTCAGTCTGAAATTGGCTCTGACACACTTCTGATTATGTTGTACAGACTTGGTTCCTTAGGCAATTTTCGAAACCATTTATTTTTATTTATACAGCTGTACTATGCAATACAATAGACTAGAAAATCAAGGAAAATGTAGGGCAGGATGATGGGGTTGGAGAGTGGAATTGCTGAGAATTTTCTAAAGATCTTCCCCCTCCACAAAGGCAGACAAGTTGGCAAGCATGTTTGTCAAAAGGCAAGAACCAATAATTTCTTTGACATTTTCTGGCAGGATATAGATTGGTTAGAAATTTTTTAAAGCCTTAATTCCACTTTACTGATCAGTACTGTGCCTGTGCATAGATGTGTGAATATATATATTAAAGTTAAATTAAGAGATAATCTTGCTGTTATTTTCACTGCTGACAATGTGGCAAATGTCTTAGCCCTAGCCCAAATCATTACATAGTGTGATCCAGGCCCATCAGGTGATGAATTTCCCCACTGGTGTGCATTGGGAAGTTCCAATGTACCATTCCCAATTTATGCAGTGAGTTCTCCCATTTAACAGTGTTGGGGATAGTGCATAGTTTTTATGTACCGGTATATTCTGTTCCAAAGGTCTGATGAGTGCATGAACTGTGGGCAGAGTATACCCAGACCTTTATATTCATCTATTGTGCACAGCACGAGCTTCTGGAAAAATCATGATGGGAGGGAAATCAACAAAGACTTTGGTAGCAACTTGAACAAATCTATAGAATTAGCTTTCTTGGACTAATGTCTGTGGCGCTGTGGGTAAAACCTCAGCGCCTAGGGCTTGCCGATCGCATGGTCGGCGGTTCGAATCCCCGCGGCGGGGTGAGCTCCCGTCTTTCAGTCCCAGCTCCTGCCCACCTAGCAGTTCGAAAGCATCCCTAAGTGCAAGTAAATAAATAGGTACCGCTTTATAGTGGGAAGGTAAACGGCGTTTCCGTGTGCTGCGCTACTGCTGGCTCACCAGAGCAGCTTCGTCACGCTGGCCACGTGACCCAGAAGTGTCTCCGGACAGCACTGGCCCCCGGCCTCTTAAGTGAGATGGGCGCACAACCCTAGAGTCGGACACGACTGGCCCGTACGGGCAGGGGTACCTTTACCTTTACCTTTATATGTATCTCCCAGAGCTAATACAAAAAGTGGTGGCAGTGGGGAGGCATTCCCTTTGGGGTTTCATGTTTCAGAATGTCTTTTGGTTACTTCTGTTAGAAAATGCCAATTTAAATTCCAGTTTTTTGTTTGTTTTTCAAAAACTGAAATGAAAATAAATTCATGGTTTCTGGGCATCCAAGTTGAAATGGAAATAAATTCAGGGTTTCTGGGCATCCAGGCTGAAATAAATGCATGCTTCAACATCTACAGTGCTGGAAAATTGCTTCATGCTTAAAAAGAATTGGGAAAGTTAAACATGAACAAAGGTGCTCAGCAGCCTTCCATGGCAACAGGAAGAGGAGCAATGGAGACTCTTAATTTTTAGAGTCAATGTAGCACCATTTAAGACCAGGAACTGGTAACTTTCACACTAAGAGTTAATCTGACCATGGAAGGCAGGCTTTACAAGCATCTAAAATAATCCACATGAATTATTTAGTTTTACTGGCTGAAATGTCATGTTCTGAAGTCAGACAAAATCACAGCACATGCCCTTTTGGCAACAGATTTCATTTCTACCCCACAGTCCCTGCCAGAGAGATAGTCCTCTGTCTTAAGACATCTGAATGAGAGATATTGAAAGATCTCAGACCTACACAAGTTGACATCAAACCACCATAAGCTCACAAAGTTCTTTTGGTCCCTGAGCCTAGAGCACCTGGGCTTCTTTTATTTTGTAGTTAAGGGTGAACACTTTCAAGGCTATACATGATGCTATACTAGACACTAGGGTACTTCAGTTCCATGATGAGACAGCCTATTTTTTATCATGACATCCTCCTGCAACATGCAAACAAAATCATGAGCTTAAAAACAAAAGACTACTTGGCTAGTTGTTTCGGTACATTAACTCTAGTATTATCTCCTGATCTCCTGAGCACTTGCTACCAAGCTTTTAGTGTTTATTTTTATTGACTTGCTTCTTGCTCCTGCTGATGTTCTACAGTTGTAAGTGGGTGTTTAATATAATATTTTTTAAAATGTATTTTTGTTTGGATACTCTTGCCTTACATTGCTCTGATTTTAATTTTATAAGCAACACACACATACTTATAAATTACATCAGCCCTGTTCTGTTACTTGTGTGTATCTCATGTGGACAGCTACCTTCAAAAGCAGCAGGATGGGAAGAACATGCTACATCAAACTGGTCATCATCACCTGTAGGTCCTGCTATATGATTTATATAATCAAATGCAAAAGGGGGGTGCAATATCCAGCACATACGTAAAACAACAACCAACCTATGTGTACATTTTAGAAACCGCAAATTTTGACCAAAAAATGTGTGAAGCAACCTGCCACTAAACACTAAACCACAGCCTGTCTGACTTACCAATAATTGCTAAAGAAATGCCAAGAGAGTCGGCACTGTTAGCAAAAAGAGAAAACTTAGGGATGTACATGCTGGTCACATTAACACTACATGGCTGCAACCTAGAGGACAGTGCCAGCATCACTTAGCTTCAGCAAATGAAGGTCTTCTAAGAGTTCCATCCTCAAAGCATCATTTTGATCAGAACAACTGATGAATGAAGAAGTTGAAATGTTTTGCTACAGGAATCTAACATTTATGTTTCGTTAGTCAGTGTAATAAATATTACATTAGCTACATCACACCAGGATCTAAAACAAACTTGTGTTGTTTGGTGCTTGTACAGGGGTACCTCGGTTTAAGAACAGTCCTGTTTACGAACAATTTGATTTACGAACTCCGCAAAACCAGAAGTAGTGTCCCGGTTTGAGAACTTTACCTCCTTCTAAGAACAGAATCCGAACAGTGGAAGGACACCAGCGGTGGGAGGCCTCATTAGGGAAAATGCGCCTCGGTTTAAGAACGGTTTTGGTTTAAGAACAGACTTTCGGAAAGGATTGAGTTCGTAAACCGAAGTACCACTGTACTACAGCGGAACCTTGACTTACGTACGGCTCTACTTACGTACGATTCCAGTTATGACCTTCAGTAGGTGCTTTGACATATGAACTTTCCTCTCGATACAAACAGAGGCCTTGCCAGCAGCCCAGAGCTCACCCCGCCGGCTGCAGAGCACTTGTTTTTGTGACTGTGTGGCACCCAGTTCAACTACTGGTTGATTGTGTGACTGCATAAATGGATAAAAGCCCTCCCCCCCCATCCAAACAATGACTACTGTATCATCAGTGCACGTAAGAGGAAAAAAATACAGTGGTACCTCGGGTTAAGTACTTAATTCGTTCCGGAGGTCAGTTCTTAACCTGAAACACCACTTTAGCTAATGGGGCCTCCTGCTGCCACCACAGCACAATTTCTGTTCTCATCCTGAAGCAAAGTTCTTAACCTGAGGTACTATTTCTGGGTTAGAGGAGCCTGTAACCTGAAGCGTATGTAACCTGAAGCTTATGTAACCCAAGGTACCACTGTACTGTAAATGTTAATTTTTTTCATCTACAATACTGTCTTATTTATTTTATAGTACAGTACATTGATTGTTGCCTTCATTTTATGGATCTATGGTCTCATTAGACCATAAAATCTGTGTTAAATTGCTGTTTTAGGGGGTGTTTTTCATCGACTAGAACGGATCAATTCACTTTTCCATTACTTTCTATGGAAAAGTGCGCCTCTACTTATGTATGTTTCTAGTTATGACCGGACCTCCGGAATGGATTACGGTTGTAAATAGAGGTTCCACAGTACTATCTGTCCTTAATTAAGGGTGGTATATTAATTCTTTAAATAAATAATAATAATTTAGTACCTTTATGTAACTTTCTCTTTATGTTGCTCACAACATTTGTTCTCAAGTAAAGAAAGGTATTATTTTTATCTTTTTTAATGGAAAGACAAATCTCATTTGTGCAAACTCCAGCAGAATACAGTCACAACATATCAACATAATACTGCATAAGCAATTCATTTAATGTGTGTTTTAAAAACAAAACTGAATAATTTCAGATTCCCATTGTCTTAGTTGGGGCTTAGATGCAAAATAAACAGAACACCTCTCAGCATCAAAAATGCTAAGATGAAGCAGCAGAACTAAATCCAGGACTGGAAGCAGGCAAGCACACAAGGATGGAGTAGAGTGCATGATGATCAATGGAACTCAGTGCTGCCAATAGTTCAAACAAATTCAGGCTGGCACAAATGCGAGGCCAATTAAGGAAGCCAGAAAAGTGTTTGCATCATTGAAAAGAAGCAAGGCTCTTTTCAAGAGGAGAAAAAAAATCAAGAACAGCATGAAAAGAAGTGTTGGACCTCACAGCTCCATGAAGCCTATTTGTAGCTCCGTTTCAAAGTGGTCAGTCATCTGAAATAAGGCCTGTGGTGGAATAGGAGAAATTAAAGCTGAGTATATGCCAATATAGTTCAAATTGCCTGTATCAAATTGTCTTCTGCAGTTGCCATTTCTTCAGTCATCCAGTCAAAAACAAGGGGGAAAGCAGCCTAAAAAGCTATGTTTTAACAGTGATACATAGACACTGTTCATCACTGTAATACAAATGTAACAACAACAGCAAAGACCAACAATGGGAAAAGCCCAATCTTCTTTCAATTTTTCTGCTAACAACATGGCAGCCTTCCTATAAGGATCCTAGTGTTTGTCATATGAGTTTATCCCTTTTCATAATAAGGACACCAGACAGTATAAGAGTGCACACCATAAATTTCAGCGCCTTGCAATTTAGCTACCCCCAGTTCAAGCAGAAAATATAATTTGTGATCTGAGCAATCAAGAACAGCAGAACATAACTCCTTAACCAGGACAAGATAAAGAACTGCCCTCCTAAACTGCAACCACAATTACCTAGTTTTATTTTCCAGCATGCAGCAAACATCTGAGAATGATGGGAGCTGATCACATCAAAAACCAGCACAATGTAGTGGCTCAGGTTTCAGGAGACTTGAGTTTCAATCCCTACCTGTCAGAGTTGTGATTATAAAGAGGAGATATAACCCTGAGCTTCTCACAGTGTGAATGTAATGTTGTGCAACTTAGTCCAGAGGAAACATCTTACACAGAATAATAATTATTCAGAGGCAACATCTTATTCAGAATAATCCAAGTGCAAAGCTACGTTAATGATAAACGCTGACTATAAAGTATCAACTTTTGAAATGCAATTTTATAACACATCACTCTTTGCAGGATTTCAGCTATTTTGGGCAATATGTATTATCACCTCGGCAATGCTTAGCTGCATCGGTCTTTTCACCACTCTTCTGAAAAGCTACTGTACCGTGCCTCCCATTTAGAGAGTTACCATTAATCATTCTTACTTTAAATCTCGTAACTACTTAAGTTATCAGCAGTTGATGTAGTCCATCCTCTTTCCTTGGAAAGGAAAATATTAGAAAACTGGCAACGCAACAAAATTAGAAGCTTACTGAAAAATGAGAGTAAGGGTAGATTTGTAATTCTATGTGAATTTAAACTTCCCAAGTGGAAACACTCCATGAATATTCATTTCAAGGAGAACACGGACTTACAATCCTGATGTGTTTTCTGCCTGTATCCATTTTAAAAATCTGGAACTGTGCTAACAGCTGTAGACCGACATTTAATGTGGCTGTATCAACCACACCTGGCTCTTCCACAGTAAAATATCTAATATAAACCAGTCCATTCAGGAAACAGCCCATACCATACTACCATTGCCATTCTCCATGACATAAGAGACAGGTGAAAAGAGATAAACACAAGATGAATATTTTTTCAAAAAAAATATTTTTTATTAACAGGCCAATCACATCACATTATCCAAATCACATTAGTTCCAAATTATATAGCCAAATTTTGTTGGGGGTACCCATACATCAAGCTCCGCACGAATCCAAAACTCCGAACGAGTCCAAACATCACTTATATTACTGCTTTAATTAGACAGTTCTATCCAGTTCAATCCAGATAGTCCTTTATTACTTTCTTTCTCTTCTTGTTGTTATCGTATATTCCTTTCTTTGCTATCTCTGATAATTTTCACAAGCAGATTGAAAACAGGCATCCTCTGTGTGGGTTTTGTACTCTTCAAAAATCATATCGCTCAGGGACAGCCTCTGTTCAACGCTTCCATAAAAAAAAAAACTTCGGTCTGTCCTTTACTTTTCTCAGGCTTGCTAAATAAATCAAATGAATCAGGAGGCTCTGTCAGGTCAAGCTTGCGTTCCAACATTCATTCTCTTTCGAACGATCCTGATTCTCCTCCCCCTGTCCTTCTTTCTCCGGCAAGCCTGTCTTGGCGAGATGCCATTTTTTAACTGCGTCATAAACATTTTCCTCTTTCTCACCGTTCACCAATCCTCTCTCCTGTTATAATCCATCCCACACAGTTCTTGAATTCCTGCTTGTGATTAATAAAAACGCCACGATCTTATTTCTATCTGGGGTGAAGGGTTATTATTATCACATCGTGCAAAGAAAAAAAAAGTCCCCCCCCCTTCATTCCAAACATACAGTCTCCTAGTGGTGATTCATCAGAAGATTTACTTATCCATCCGTCACTCCCGGTCATAGAGATCCATTAATCAGCAGTCTTATCTCTCGAACATTACTTGATGTATGTGCTTCAGCTTCATTCCAATCATATGTTTCCAATTATAATTCCAAGCTGAAGCTAACCAGCACGCGCTAATTGGAATCGGCGTCAGGAAGATCTGACTTCACCGAGGGCTCGTGCCAAGTGTTCGGCACCCCCATCTCTCGGATCAGGGGGTGCATTGTGAACACCGCTGGCAAGGCAGCGCCCCCCGTCTCCTGGGGGGTAGGAAGACTGCATACTTCCCATAGCAGCCCCTTAATGGGTCAGAGAGATGTTATTGTCGGCCATCTTCCAACGCGCCACGTGGTGGCCCCTCAACACAAGATGAATATTGATAGGGTAAGAGAAGAAGCCTGCAGCCAAGGATGGAACTGTATCTCATTCTTTACAACAGGGATAAGAAACCAACAGGCCTTCAGATGCTCTCTCCAACTCCCTAGAGACAGTGATCTACCCATTGTAATGGGGGCGGAAGGCCAAGGTTGTTGAGCTCTTTGTAGGGGAGGTTAAAGTTGCTGAGCTTTTTTTAGGGGAGGATTCAAAGCTGTTGAGCTTTTTGGGGGGGGGAGTTGTTTAGCTTTTTTTGGAGGGGAGGCTTCAGTTGTGGAGCTTTTTTTTACAGGAGGCAAAAGTTCCAGAGCTTCTTTTTTTGGGGGGAGGGGGGACAATAAACGCTCAATAGCAACAGCACTATTAACTATTAATAGCACTATTAACAAACGTACTCAGCAAAATATACGAAAGCTTAGTAGCGCTAACGACCGCCCAATGCATGTAACAAACGGGCAGAGCGAGGGCGGCAGGGGGAGGAGACTTTCAAAACAATGCTTTCTGCTACCGGAGATTGGAAGTGAGCTGCAATCAACCACGACTGACCACCATCACTCGGGGATCAACCAGTCGACCTGTTGGACATCGCTGTTCTAGGCCTACAATTTCCACCATTCCTGTACATTGGTACTGCCAGCTGGGGCTGCTGGTAGTTGTGAGTCCACCCAGAGGGTTATTCTCTTTCTGTGGACAAATATCTTCTTTATTTAAAAGGTTATATTCACAGCACCTCCACTTCAAGGAAATCAGGTGGCAAGCTTCTAAAAGAATTCTGCCCAAGAGACCGACTATCATCAGAATTAACACTGCATAAGGCAGCTCATAAAACATGCTGAAAGCCATTTAGTCTGAGGGAAGAACTGCGTGGCAGGATCTTTTTTGTCCTCATGGCATGGGCATTGCACTTGGATGTTGGATGTTGACTAGGAGATTGAAGTGAGAGAGAGAAAACAGTGCTTCCAGGGATGAACTGCTGTTTATATCAACTGTAACTTGAATACCATATGCTTGAACTTGCTTTCTCCTCATGTGTCATGATTAAATTTTGACCATCTTCTTGCTGATTTTTGGAAGCTGCTCTGAGAGTCTTTTTGGCTATGGGGGGAATATTAATCCAATAAATAAATAAATACACTTTATTACAATTGCAATACAGAAATGCTAAAAGCTCCCTGAATGCAGTTGATCATACCTACCTGTTTGTCAAACAGTATTGCCTTTCATAGAAGGAGGAGTTTCAGATTATGCCAATAAAGTGCCAAATTCTACATTGGATCACTGTCCTGACTGAGATAAAGCAAAAATATGCTTCCACTATCACTGATTCCTGCTGATGTTCTCATCACATCTGCAGTTACTTCCTTTGGCTTACTAGGAAAACACAGCAGCAGTTACATACTTGCATAGACTGGATATTTTATAAGATATTTTATAGGAATACATTGGCCATACAGATTACATATCACAGTTCCTCTGTTATACTTAGTAGAGATCAATCGTATTTGTTACACAAGTACAAAGAACATCCCTTATCACCACAAGCATGAAGGCAGCAAACATTATAAAATTAATCCAGACATTATATGCTGTTAATTATATTATTACGTTTGTAAATATTACACAGCTCGTCTGTTCGCCGGGTGGGAGGGGGAGGGGGAGAGTAGATGAAAAGACTGGGAGGGCTTTATTTCACCGGAGCAGATAATTAGGCAATTAAAATTAAAAGTAGGCAAAAATTACCAGCTGCCAGAAACTTAGAATGCATAATAGAAGCTAAACATACACACACAAAATCCCATGCATTGATCCTGAAGTGGTAGCTTTAACAAGGACTTTCAGGAGCAAAGAAAGAGTGCAGGTTACTTAAGCTACAGCAACTTCTCCAACTTTGAGAAAGAAGATCCCAGATGAGTCATCAACTAAATAGCTCTCTGCTCTTATTACATTATACAAACAATCTCTTTTGAATTATCAACCTTGGGTACTTTTATGGACCTTTTTGAACAATGCTAAATAAATAATGGCCAGAATATCCTAAACCTTGGCCCAGGTACCGGTACATATTTCAATTACTGGTTATGCATTTATGGGGAGTGGGCTCTACACACATCTGCTGTGGACTTCCAAGAGGTGGTGGCTCATGCACAGGCCTGTTGCATCTGCATATAGGGCACTGATGAGTTACAAATTCAAGAAACCCTTCCTAATGCAAAGAATGCATATTTCTCCCCCACTTTTATGAGCCACAATGCAGGACTCAGAAACAGGACTACCTATTTTCCATAGTAGTATTGGTTCAAGGAAGAGATCCTTGGAAGGATTATTGACTTCTAGACTGATGGGTGTCCTCCACTTGCAACCAAAGCCCTGAGCACCCACTCCTTATCACTGCTGTTAATGCTGCTGCTTGTTCACTTTTCCTGAAGCAAGTTTGCCCTCGCTCTCCTCACTTGATTATGGCAGTGAACAGACAGCTGGAAGGAGAGGCAGAGCAGCCAAGTAGCTTTTGGAGTTCCCTTCAGCACATACCTGAAAATACTGATCCCTGACATTAGATGACATTTCCCTTCCAGCTGCAGCGCTTTACACCACATCAAATGCCACTTCCCAGAGAGTCTGCAGTAGGAATTGGGGCTCCAATGAGCATTGGTGTACAGCATGCACACCAACACATGCAGTCATGGACTGCAAGTAATCTGTATAAGAACAGCAGTCCATTTACTTGGGCTCTAGGATTTGCAGCTCTTAACCTCAACTTTTACAAGCCATAGCATTAAAACCAGCAATGGATCTCATAGAATGTTGACTGAAAGTATGGCATATCATACTATGGTTTGAGCGATTTTTACTATTTTTGTACAATTTGTGCTTGAAAGAGACAATGTGGAAAAACATGTCTGTACCACTGGGGTGAAGGGGGTAGGTGGGTGGGGATGGTACAGATCTCTTTGGATCTTCATTATATCCAGGAGCAATCAGTTTAGTGTAAATAAACAGAATATCCTAAGTGTCTGAAGAAGAAACATTTTCTGGAACATACAGTTCTCATCACACCAGGTAATCACAGTTAGTTAATTGTAATGCCATCTTTTACCCAGGGCTGCTTTTCTCTTCAAGATGTTTAATCCATTAAATAAGTGTTTATTTGACTTTTTAGTTTCCTAACTTATTATATGAGAATGTTCGATTTTAATTACATCAGATACTTGAGAGACATTTTAAAATCAACTTGTTCCTACTGTTTATGCCTTCCTAAGTCTGCATCTTCCAGTCTGAAAGTCATGCTGCAAAAGAAAAGACATGATTAAAGTTTCAAAAGTTTGATTCCTTGGAGACCACAAACATCTAATGTTTGCAGCTTTGAAGTTGGATGTTGCCAGAAAACAGAAATGACTAAGTCAGAGCACACATCATCATTTCGAACAAGAGATGAGCAAAGGGACCATGATTCCAGTGTTATAAAGCAACATACATTTTCTAGTCATTTGTACTGGTTAGAGGGTCTCACACTCATGCTTGACCAATGTGAAGCATAATCTATAAATTCATTACAAGAACTCATGTGCAGAAGCCCAGCAGGTTTGGAGCTTCAACAGGGGTGTTTAATTCAGAAGCAAGACCATTGTTATACCCTTTATTTGTGCTGGTGTAATAGTCATTTCCTCTTACCAGATCAGATATCTGTGGGAACTGTGGTTCTCTGTCTCAGTGTGTGTACAGGCATCCATCTCTCTCCCTCTGTCTCTCCCTCTCTCTGTATACACACTTAATCATCTCTCTCTCACACACACAACTCACACCTGAGGCGATTGACAAAATGATACTCTCGCTACCCATCAGGGAAGAAGGGGTGAGTGAAGATCTATTATCAGAAACAAGGAGGGAATAAAGGACTACATTGGGATTTGCTGCTCCTTTGGATCCTGCCAGCTAAGGCAGTTGCTTTACCTTACCTCATTTGGGGGTGCACACACACACACACACAACTATTACCAATATTGTTTTCAGGGGAACCATAATCATTAGATAGCACAAACTCCATTGTAGTCTCAATACACCAATATCCCCAAATCAATCTGAAGTAGTTCTGCATCCTCCACATCCCTTTATATACTTCTAAGATATTAGAATTGTAGTTATCAGTACATTTACTAGGCAGCACACATCATTTAACTCATGGGAACTTCTCAGTAAATATCTTAGGCTCAGGCTACACACACACACACACACACACACACACACACACACACACACACAGTCTGCTTGACTTTATTGCATAATCCATACACATAATCACATACTGTATAATAAATTGACCTTTGCACTCCATGCCAACTATGCTTCTCCTTCACCTTTTCCCCTCAGGGATACTAAATTTATCCTAATTTTGTTAGTGTTGAATGACAAATTTCCTCATTTTTTTGAAGATAACAAAGGTGAGCACGGAGGTTGCTGGTCTAATGATCAATCTGCAAAAATTGCATTAAATCAATTGTTTGGAACCATAATGCAGCAAGGATTCTTGGGTCTTCTTGCCCAAGGCATCATCTGGCACTTTGAAAGACCCATATCTCTTCAAGGAGTCCGCTGAGAATTCCTGAACCTTGTGGTTATACCTACCCTCTCTAAGCACCCCAACAGTGATATCTGTGAGAAGATGAAGCAGCATCCTGCCTGTGCCTTCTGTTCTCCCTCAGGGCAGTTGTGCTTAGAGGGGAGGGCTATCATGCAGTTTGCAGTGGTAAGGAAAAGGGGGCCCAATGAGAGTGTCTTGTCCAAGTGTCTCCCGAAACCTTTCCCCTAGGTGGCTGGCACACCTGACATTCAGAAAGAGACCAGCTTCACTGAAGGACAAAAAAGGGGGGGGGCGGGAGAAATCACCAAGTTCAAAGTTTTAAGAATACACACAACTTCTTTCCACCATAGAATTAGGAATTAGTACACTGGTGTGCTGGAAGCCTGAATCCATGGGGGAAGAATGCCACCACTTCTTTTCTCAGCACTGACATGCAATTGTCCAGCATGGTATTTGTCCTGCAAACTTTTTTTCAGTGTTTCTGTATGAAAAGGCACCTTGGTGATGATAAAGAACTGCCACCGCCTGATAGTTATAACAAGTTTTAAATTGTTTGATTTTCATTTCTCTCAGCTGGCCTTATGCTCAACAGTCTTCATACAAAGGAAGGAATGAAACAGCAAGAGAATAAGTAGAGAAACATGGAAATCGTAATGTTTTGTATAAACTGACTTGGAAATCATGGTAGGAACCAGCCATATATTGGATTTTTGAATCTGTTCATTACAACTACAAAGGAATCAAATGAATTAATTCCCCAATCTGTACTAGAAGAGGATGTGCTAATACATTATATCTTGGTATTTGTCACCAGCTGTTAACATACATCCCCAGGTACACATTAAATTATTTCTGTGGGAAAATAACATCCAAAACAAACACACATTTCCCCCACAACCACTAACACCAAAATAGTACATATGAGGTTTCAAACTTCTCAGGAAACATTCCTTCATTTTTCTGATAATGTACCTAATGTGTTTTTAAAGCTTTATGTTCTTTTATTGAAATAAACTCATCAGGTAACCATAATGAGACTCAACAGCCGCATTAAACACACATGTGATCCTGTTTTTAAAATGGGCTCAAGCCAATAAACTTTAGAGAAGTCTCAACTAGATATTTGAAGCAGTTAAGGTCTGAATGCACAGGACACTTAAGAAAATTAAAGCACTTTCCCTGTTCCTAAAGTTCAGACAAACAAAGGCCAATGAAAATTTCACTCTTTAAAATGATTTTTGAAAAAAGGCATTGATTTCAATACATTCAGGGACCACCCCCATTTCTGTAGCCGGGGAGAGAAAGGAGAAAGTGGAGGTAAACAGGAAGGAGAAGGCTTTGACCCATCTAAAAATAAACAGATTCAGTGAACTGATTCACACTTCACTCTAGATACTGCAAGCGTGCAAGAATAATAGCTTTTGAAGCAATGCCTGCAATAACTAATGTCCCAGATTTAGAACTAAAGGTTTTTAGAGACACACACTACCACTTGCAACAAGACGAATTCTCAATCAAGTACACTATTAAGATACTAATCTGACACTAGAGCAGAACAGTTTGCCAAACCTTTTTATTTTGTGTACACTAGCAAGCAGTGACTTCCTACAACTGCACAAAAACCTGCTTGTAGAACCAACACCTCCCCCCCAAAAAACATGAATGAAAACACTGCAGCCTGAATGTCTCAGAGCCCACAACTGCCTCTCCAAAGTTACAAACAGTTATGTAAGGCTAACCAGCATCACTTCCATCCTTCACTGCACATGACTTCACTCTAGGAAACAACGTCCCCAAAGGGACCTGGCTAATTTCAGCCATAATAAAAACCCCAATTGGCAACAGCAGTTCCCCATTCCCCACAGTTTACAGAAGACAGAATTCCTTTCATTACCTTTGTTGAGTGTCCCTGTGATGAGTTTAAAGATGGTTTGGGCAAATTTAACAATTCCATGTTTACATCTCTTCGAACAGTCACTCATGGTTGACCGAAGAGGAGGGAAGCTCTTCTCTCTCTCTCTCTCTCTCTCTCTCTCTCTCTCTCTCTCTTTCAGTCCAGAGACAGGAAAGTCCCCTTCCAACTTAGATGGTACAGAAGTCTGATCTGAGGTTCCAGTAGCAGCAGCAGCAGTAGCAGCAGCACCTCTGTGCTGAAATGGATTTCTCTAAAGCTTTCAGCGAAAGGTTGCAGTAGAGGCTTGTTTGTATAGTCTGTGTTAAAGGTACAGCTCACCCCAGCAAGATTTTAACCATGCAGCCTACATTTATGCCATAAGATGCCCTGTGGCTTTACCAATCCGGATGGTACTTGGTGCACAGAGAGCCTCTGTAGAAAGCAGCAAGGAGGATGAGTTTGCTCATATACCAAGCTTCGCTGACTTACAGGACAGTGGTAATGCAGCAATTAATGCCAAAGTCAGAAGGGGGATGGCTACTGCACTGAAATGCTGCTGTTTAAAGTGCATCTTTCTGCTTTACATCACATTTCTTCCCTGTAACTCTCATTCATGATTTCTGACTTAGTTCTCAGAGACAGGGGAAGTGATTTATCATGAATGAAAAGGGGTATTTTTTATTTTAAAAAAAACAACATGCAGAAGAATTTGTGCCCAGCACAGAGTGGCATGCAGTAAAAGCAAGTGAGATTTCTCTCACTGAGATTACCGTGTATACAAACAATAGCTTGACTTCGAAAACCCACTGCAGGGTTGGCTGCCTCTGCCAGCAGGAGTTAACTAACTACCCAATGACTAAGAAGACAGAGACTGCTTCTCAGAAAAATCTTGCCTACTTTTGAGCATAGCTGTCAACTTTTCCCTTTTCTTGCGAGGAATCCTATTCGGAATAAGGGAATTTCCCTTTAAAAAGGGGGAAAGTTGACAGCTATGCTTTTGAGTTCCATTTCCACAACAAACATACAAGTTGCCACTTACTGTCCTTCTCAGTAGCCCAACTCAATTGTGGCACATGTATTCCATTGTGTGCCCAGCGATAGAGTCTCTGTCCACTGGGGAGTCTGACTAACTAGGGTATATAAATAAATGGACATCACAACTGTCTGGGATTAAAAAGGCCACAACTTTATAGATTTCAGAGGTAGGCAAATCTTTGGCATAGGCATTGGGCATGTATCCCTCTCTGCCCCATAGTGCAGGGTCTGAGGCACAACAGGATCTGCTTGGGAAAGAGAAGGGGCCATCGCAAAATGCAGGTTTACATGGATGGCCTGACCCTAAGTGCTGAGGAAGCTCCATGGCCCAGTCCCCACCTGCTTCAGGCTCTATGGTCTTCCTTCAAGACCCCTCTAATGGGGTGCCCTGTAAACACTGCCGCTGGAAGGGGGCTGAGTCACCACTTCACACACCCCGCCAAGGTTAGGAGATAGCCTAAGGATTCTGCCCAAGACCTAAACCACCAAAGTTGTGCATAGTGCTATGGGGAAGGCAAAACCTGAAGTGCAGGGGAAATTCCTTCCCAGCTCCAAATACGGCAACCGTCCAAAGACCATAGCAAAGCCCGCTATGCTGGAAAGAAAAGGGGCTTAAAAGAAACAACATAAATGTCTAAAGGGAGGGTTGCACAGGTGACGTTCCTGGATGACTGCACTGCAGCCTTGGCTTGCTTTTACGCCTGGGAAACGTACCTGAGGGAAGACTGTGTCCCTCAGGTCCACTCCCCAAATCCCCCAGGCTGCCATGGATAGGCAATTTGAATAGTGGGCTTGATGGATTGCCATGTGGGTCTGCGGCAGCTAAGGAGCAGCAGCAATGGCCACTGAAAAACGGTGAGGTTCCACGGGGAGACGAGGCACTGAGGCCGCAACCGCCACCATGGAGAGAGATAAGTGACCATTTCTATCCCATGCTTCCTCTGGAAGAACCTCATAAATTAAGCAGGTTAAGTTGCTCTTATCATTTCAAGAAAAGCTTCACCTGCTTTTTCTGATTACTGTCAAAGGCACAGGGGCAGGAAAAATAAACTTTACAATCTTGTCGGGTTTTGGCAAAATGCATTACAAAGTAGTTTTGGCTTGGCATGTACAGAAGAAGGCTTCTCACATCCCAACAACTATAATATTTCCCCAGTTGTTTTGTTAGATACATAACATGCCCCCACACCCCGAAAATCATACCTGTTTCATGGAAAAACTGTCTGGGGCAGCATAATATCTCCAGCTCAATAACAGGTCTAACTTTTTGGATTCAATGAAAGGTTGCAACTTGAATGGCTTATTTAGAAGTTTGGTGCTTTTAACGAATGCGTGCCAGATATTTCAGAAGTGAATATTCTCATGCATCTGCTGTAGAAACCACAACTGTTGGATTTCTACTTGCCATTTAGTTATTAAACAAGGTAATAACTCTCTTTATGTATTAGAAAAAGTAGCTTTATGAGATCCTGAATACAATAAGACCATTATCTACAAAGGTCTCTACCCCTACCAATTTTTGTTTTTTGTTTTTGTTTTTTACTTTGAGATGGATGTTTGGTGAGGAGAAATTGGCTGCTTTTAGGAAGATGCTGTCTTTTCTTGTCTGTGTTTGCGGGGGGGGGAGTATTTTGCCTATTTGGCAGAGTAGGGGTGAGGTTCTGAGCATTGCCAGGGTTTCCCTTCTGTGAAATGGGCACCACCATATCGTGGTGCCCATGATAGTTTCTTTGTTTAAAGAAAATAATCTCTGGCATGAGAGTAACTCAAATGCTGTGCTAAGAAAATATGAATTCTGGAAGCAATATAAACATGAATGTTGGAACATTGCATATTTATATAGTCTGCATAATTTGGGCTCTGTCCCTTGACCATGAAAAATCTTACTCAAACTTTTTTTTCTTTAAAAAAAGAAGAAGAAAGCAAATATGCTCTAGATGTTCAGTGCTGTGTGCTCCCTCACATTCTGACCTTTTTACATTGTGTAAAAAATATGGAACATGACAAACATGGGTGGGTAGGCATATAGTTTATATACAATAAAGTAGAATGGAGCAGATGACTTTCTTACAAAGCTTTTATTCTCTTTGTTACTCTGAATATTTTTTATAAATAAATAGTTACTTTTAAATCAGGGGTGAGGAACTTTTTCCTGTTGAGGCCACATTCCTGCAGGAAGAGTCTGTCAGGGAGTGCATACCACCAATGGGCAGGGCTGAAGCCAGTGAAAGGAGGTCAGAGCAAAGTGAGCAGGGCACCTTCCTCCTCACCCCCTCTCTCCTTGCAACCCACATTAATTTGGGCTGAGAGGGCATGAAAATAGAATGTAGGCCGCCCTCTCTCTGCTTTGAAGTCTGCATAACACGAACCATTTGGCAGGTACATATATAAGGTTATTAGTGCAGTAACAGCTTTACTTCCAGGTTTCAACAGAAGGTCCAAGAACATCCAAAACTTAGGGCTAAAATGATGACTGTATGTAGAGGGCTGGTCATACCCTTAGGCAGGCTTTCTCAACCTCAGCCCTCCATATGTTTTGAAACTACAATTCCCATCATCCCTGACCACTGGTCCTGCTAGCTAGGGATCATGGGAGTTGTAGGCCAAAAACATCTGGAGGGCCAAGGTTGAGGAAGCCTGCCCTTAGGCAAGTGATCTGGGATGTCACGAAACTGCAGTGAATGGTTTAATGTGTTGTTATTTTGCTATGTTTATTACTGTCAGGGAGGAGTTGCACAAATCTCTGCTTGTGGTATTTTATATTATTTTATGCCCCAGGTGGGCAAACTTGGCTGGTGTAAACTAAACTTGGCTCCCTGAACTAAAGTAGAAAATTGAAAGAAATTAGGGCAGAGTTAAACACTCCCTTGTGTTGCAGCGTTGTGCCACCCCTTGCCAAAAATTGGGATGAGGGGCAAGAGAGGCTAACACTTTCCCCTATTTCAAATCTTAAGTCCTCTTGTGTAGAACAAATCTTTAAAACTTAGCTGTTCTCATCTAGCAGCTCCCTGCAGCACACTCTAAGCTGTTGCATTAGATTACCCCCTACAGAAAGCAAAGACTATCTGCTTTATTATGTACATGCACAAAAGCTGCTTGCTTTTGGTTTTTAGTTTGCTGTCATGGAATCGGAGGGCATAAAGTGACTCTGGATAGTGCTAAGGAGATTTTTGTTTTAATTGCCTTGTAAGGTTGCAAATGCTTTCCAGCTTTTGAAAGGAAATATAAAGTGTTATTGTGTTTATTTTGGTCACCAGTGTGTTCTTAAAAGAGCACTTGTGTGGGTAATGTGTGTGTGTGTTGTGTAGCCTAATACTAAGGACGTTTACTCAGAAGTCACAGGACTGGGCTCCAAATAAAGATGCAGCCTCACCATCTCTCACCTTTGCTAGGTAGCTTCTCTTCTATATCCAGCATTTGTCCTAAGGAGCCTATCTGCTTTGACTTAATAATAGTTAATAATTCAGTTGTTTAAATGAAAGTTTCATATGACACGAAGATACTCTAATGCGAATTTACAGATATACTTACCACTTTGATTACCAACTGACCTGGTAAAATGGTCTGGCCTGCCCCTGTGCCTGGAACATAGGTCTGATATACAGAAATAAGCAGGTGAAACTTTCATTGGTATGAAATTAAATATTGCCACCTTCTAATTGAAGGCAAACTATTTTTAAAGAGGCAGCTACGGGGGCTAGTTCAAAAGCTGACAAACTTTACTGAGGCTTCATACAATGTTTACTAGTTTGATAAAATTGCTGATGAGTAGAGAGAAAAAGTCATAGAAACAGGACATGAATGTGGACAGTAGGGCTGGCTTTCATAACACAGATGGGCACATTAACCCTTTTCCCCCACACAGTGGTTGCAATGCCAATCACCCCTTTGGGGCTAGGGAAAGGGGAGTGACTCACTTGGCCAGAGGTTGTTAGAAGTCTGGAAGCAGAGGATATTCCCAGTTGAAAGCAGAAGAGCTGTGATTTGGTGGTGCTATATCTGGGCGGTGGGGTGTATGTGTGAGACAATGAATGGGTAAACCTCTGTCTTGCATGCCTAATTAAACCCCAGTTATCTTGTGAGGCCATTTACCCCTATCTATAGCTGCCTCACACCTGACATCAGATGTAGGACAAGTAGAGATAGGCACAACACACAACTAGGACTCTTAAAGTGTGCTGTCAATTGTGGCTTGCTGTCAGTGGCTTGCTGTCACTGATAATCAGTTGACTGACAATAAGAGGTACTACACAGCTGATCCCTACCCAAAACAAGGCCTGGTGAACTCCAGCAGGCTTGAAGGCACTACCTACTAGCTAATAGATGGTGACTCCAATCCCGCAAGACCAGCTGCACAACTAAGCTCACCAGAGGGGTACTTGGTTGCTCAGCTGACTTGAAAACAGGCTTGAGGTCACTGCATATCAGCTGATAGGTGTTTTCAAGCCTCAGCTGATCAATGCCCTTTCAGAGCACTTCACAGAGTTTTTTGCAATCCCTGCATGGTGCCTTGAAGTCCCAATGATCATCACCAGATGTCATTATGTCAGGTTAATTGACAGGTGGATTGGTACACCCACCTGTCATATTTGATGGGGAGGGGAGTACACTTTGAGAATTATAGAGTGAACAAGGTTGCAATCATATGCAACTCAGTGGGGCTTGCTTCTGGATAACTTTTTATAGCGCTGCACTAGGAGGAAACTTTCAGCTGTATCTGTAAAATGGTAGTTACTTTTGTCTTTTTCTTTGAGGGTGCCTCCAGATTGTCACTATTTTGCAGAGGGTAATTTAAGCGCAAGCTGGAAATGTACATTTGTGCAATTGAAGTGGATTAAAGCATTTAAGCTTTGTGTAAGCAAATCAAGAAGAATGCTGAATAGACAGGTTGTTTGAAGGAAACCACAAATCTCTGCTAGAAGAACTTTGGGAACATGCAAAAAGCAAATACAGTAGTCTTGATCATGGGATACCCCTGAAACTGTATATGTGCTCTTTGCTTGGCAGACTTTGAGTGCTCATTTAACCTACAACATTCCAAAACTTCCCTACAGAAAGGTTAATGGATTCCACATGGCCACAGGATTCCTACACATTCCCCCCTGTATGGATCTGTAGATTACTGGATTCTTCAAGAGTTTTACAGCTGAAAGTCAAAAGGTTTCAGGGCAATTGAGGCCATTATTTCTCTTGAAGGTAGTTTCAATAGAAAGGAGTATAGGGTGGCCATGGGCTATACTGCTTTCAATTTAAGAAATATGCATAGCTCAACACTTTTTAAAATTTTTGACAGTATAAGGTGATGGTGTGAGCTCATGAGATCATTATGATTATACAAAAGTGACACTAACAAAATACTGTTTGTTTGAATTTCTGCAGTGAAACAAACAATTTCAGAGAACAGTCTATACCTCACCTTCCTTCTGTAAGAATTCAGATGAGGCTTTTAAGTTGCTGTAATAATCATGGTTATATTCTTGCTGGGCCCTGTTATCAATGACTAGCATATTTGTTTTTATTGTCTGGTTTTATAATTACCGTATGTATTGCAATGTGGCCTTCCTTGGTGATTTTTAATATTTTGATTTGTTAGCCACCCAAAGGAACCTTCAGTGCTCATTGAATAAATAAATGAGAAAACCTCAAAATAGGATTTAAATGCTTCTGCACATATTTAAAGGCTTGACATATTTTCTCTACTTTTAGAGTTTCCAGCCTGTTGCTGTTTTCAAGTGGCATTTGATGACATACCAGCAGATGCTGGCTGTGCAATTACAATTGGTCAGGAGGTTCTGCACACCAAAGTTCAAATTTTTTGCTATAAGGGCTTTGCTATAAGGAAAGTGACAGGGAAAATGAACTGGATAACATTATTTACTTGTTTATTTACTGAATTTCTATCCCACTTTTCATTCAAGGAGCTCAAGGTTCTCCTCCACCCCATCTTATCCTCAGAAACAACCCTGTGTGGTAGGTTGGGCTGAGAGGCACTGACTGAACCAAGGTCACCCAGTGAGCTTCATGGCTGAATGGACTTTGAACCCAGATCTCCCAGGTCGTAGTCATAGTCCAACACCATAACCACTACTTGCTTCACTATTTAACAAATTGTTAAATAGTTCAGCTGGTTGGCATGAGCCCCTTAATCTCAGGGTCATGGGTTTGAGCCCCATGTTAGGCAAAAGATGCCTGCATAGCAGGAGGTTGGGTTAATTAACCTCATGGTCCCTTCCAACTCTACAATTCTATAATTCTATGACACAACATCATCTAACCTGCCTGCAAAACAAATTTGGATGAATGCTCAATGGACTGGTCACCTGGAAGCATCCATAATCAGAATATGCTTCCAAATTTCTTAAAGTTTGGGACCAGCATACTAGTCAGTGGAAAGAGGTGGGACTTGATCTGCTTTTAAAAGTGGAGGACTCAAATACTCTGGCCCATGCACATAGAACCCTTTAACTAATTATGCTGTTTTAAATGTGCATTTTATAGTTGACTTCCTTTAGTAGCATTTTCTTCTGAAATGTTTAAGATAGTGTTTGTTTTGTTAACTTTGCTTCATTAAATGTGCATTCTGTAGTTGACCTCCTTTGTAATGTTTTATTCTGAAATCTTTAAGGCACTATTTTAGCTTCCTGTTAATTATGTTGCTTTGAATATATACTTTATATATGACTTTCTTCAGTAATGTTTTATTCTGGATTGTTTTATTTGATGTTTCAAGGTAAGCTGTAAACCATTTGAGATTTTTAAAATCAGTACAGTATAGAAATGAAGTGAATAATAATAACGCCTTGTGATGGGATGATGAGCTGCTTGTGCGTAAAAGCTTAGTCCCTCAGAGTTTGGGCATGGTTCTCAAACTCTGTCCTTAGCGGAGCCCTTAAACATGACTCCCTTAATCGCTGGCAGAATCCGACAGTGGGCGTTTACGGAATCTACTCCAGCATAAAAGCTCCTTGACGAAAACGCGTCTTCTGGATTCTCTGCGTGACAGTTTCCAGCGAGGAGTGGGTGTACCTATAGGAGGTCCTGAGACTTCTCCACTGTTCTCGCCGGAAGACTCCCTGAGCCATCCCTTCGACTCACTTTCTCTCTGATCTCCCTCTCTCCCCCTGCTGGTACCTTCCTCCGCTGCTGAGTCTCTCCTAGCTTTCGAGAGCCCCTCCACCACCTGCCTTTCCGATGGCAGTTCCCTGACACGCCTGGCCCAACATTGCAGTCCAGTAGACACCTACTTGCAAGAAAGCCCTACTTAGCTCAGTGGAATTTGCTTCCAAGTAATCATGAAAAGGATTGAGTGGCACAATGTATACAACAGAAAGTATTTGTGAAATAAATCTTGTAATAGTTGCATTTTCTAGTTGGGCTTAACCATAGGTATTGATGAACCTTCTGACATTTTAGAGTCTTCATTATTTTTATGGCACCTGGATAGCCTTTGTAAAACTCATCATCGTCTAGCCTGCTTCAGAATTCTCTGCTAAAGCAACCCTGATTTACTTCATGCTTGGGATTTCTGCCAGGGGAGTGCTTAAGCATTGAGCTGTTTGGGTATTAAGTAGCATGCAGGTGAATAAATGTCTTGTTGGCAATTGCGGACTCCATGTACTGCACTGCCAAGTAGCCTAACATTCCTGCCATTACACTTAATCAACAGAATTGACACCTGCAAAATCATTTCTCTCTTATATAACATTTATTTTCAGAATAAGTACCTTGAAAAGGAAGGCTTAACATAAACTAATGGTGGTTGAGAGATAGACTACTAACTCCCTGAAGGTAATAACAATGTTGACACTTAAACAGAGATGAGTAATCCCAAAGGGCTTTGCATACTTTGAAAGCTTTTACCCTGAAGCATGCTGGTTAGGATTATTTTATCCTTTGGCATGTGTAGGATTGTTTGCTTGGGGGTATATTGGCTATATTCCAGCCTCAATCATTAGTTTCATCATTTTCAAGTTTTACTGAAGGTTCAGTTAGAGATTTTTTCTCTCTCCCCCCCCCCCTCCAATTTCCCTTCCGGGCTGGCTGCGGTTGTTCTGTTCTGTCTGTGTGCATGCATGAGAAAGAGGATATGCGCACAGCATCTTTACCATTAGCAAAAGGTAATCAGAGACAGGCAAAAATTCTATTCCTGGAGGAAAAATGAATAAAAGTGCTACAGAAATTTATCAGAAGCAAAATCTGAGTCATATTGCGGATCTGGAAATATATATTGTAGACGGATAGTTCAGTTGGTTAGAGCATTGTGCTGATAAAACCAAGGTTGCAGGTTCAGTCCCCGTAAGGGACAGATGCATAGTCCTGCATTGCTGGGGGTTGGACTAGATGATCCACAGGGTCCCTTCCAACTCTATGATTCTATTATTCAAAAATTCTGGGTATCTAGCTAGACTCTGTCTTGCTTCCTTCAGATCTATGGCACATTCATCAATAAATCAATAGTTCTCAATTGTTTCTACTATTTCAATGATCATTAGGGATCTGCAACAAAACACTGCATTCATTTGAATTCTTACCCCCTAACAAGAGCATTCCTGTTCAAGGTTTTAGACAGCCATGCTCTCCTTCAATATGCTGAGGGCCAAACTCAGCTAATTAACTGCGCTAGTGGGAGCCAGTGCAACAAGTCCTACTAGCACAGTGGAGCTTTACCCCTCTCCTTTTCTTGCCACAGCACTGCACCCAAAATCAGCTTTATGGGGTTGGGATAGAGAAGGTTCTTCCATCAGGGGAGCAGAAATGCTTGTACTGACAGAGCAGTCTCTTTAGCACTACTTTGAATTTCACCCCATAAGTCTTATCAATGTCCAGAATCATTGGACAAATCACTTTCATTTGTGTTGTTTTCCTGAGTCATCTTCTCATTTAACTGCTATTCTTTAGTAAATCATTAGTTCTAAAGTGGGATAGGGTTGACAGAACACAGGAGTGTTTTAACTTTTTCATTATTACTGCCAGAAACCTTTTTTGCTCAAAGTTTTGTAGTGGATAGCAATAAGTAAAGGACAATGCAGCCCAGACCTTTAGAAACCACAGATAATATCTGACCCATTACTATTTATGATTAAAGTCACAGTACTGGTGATCTTCTATGTAATACTCCTATCTATTCCCTGAACTGAGAAATAAGTTCCCTCCTTTCTATCCCTTCTCAAGAAGTAGAGTGCATGAAAAGTACGCTGCTTCTGTGAAAATTTGTTTTGGGTTCTTTCAAAATTCATCAGACATTTCACTTGGAGAGCCCCACATTCACTCTGAATTTCAATTTCAATGAAATCCAGTGGCAAACACATCAAGCAAACAAATAAATAAACTCCTGGTGTTTTACTTAAAAACACAAGCCCCCACCCCAACACACACTTAGCAATGGGGAGGTATAATTTGAGAATGATCCACCTGTATTTCCCAGATATTGTTTTCCTCAAACTTCAAAACAGTTTCAGGAAGGCAACTGTATTTTGTACACAACAAAAGAGAAAGAAAAATACTTAAAAATAAAAATTGCACAACCACTGCCACCCAAAATACATGAAATTAAATAGCAAAAGGAAAATGAAGGAATCAGCATATTAATTATTAGAATTGTTTATTAGTTTTAAATTAATAAAAATACCAAAATGATCAATGGCTATTAGGATCCTCTGAGCATATAGCCTACAGTCTGGGCATACAAATAATTCAGGTGGCTTTAATAGCTTGAAATGAAGTATTCTACAACTACATCATACTGTTAAAACAAGCACGCTTGAATAAGTTCATCATTGAGGATTGCTCTACAAAATGCCTCAATTTGTACTTTTCAGACCAAAGTGGGGGTTGGGATTCAGCTGTCAACTAGACTTCATACTTCTCTGAATGTTGCAGCTGTATTTGTATTTTAAAAATAAATAAATGCATGTTTAAGTGTATGTGTGTGTGTATTGAAAGAGAGAGAGGTTTTTTAAAGCAGTTTAATGCAGAAATGGAGTGGAACTATGAATGAAATTGTGTAAAAGTGATTATAAACAGATGCATGATGTTATCATCTCTAGTCTGAGGCTGGGGTGTATTAGGTGTTAGGGGATGGGTAGTACCTCTGGTGGGGGGATATGTCATGCTCCTTCAGGGGTGGTTTGTCCCCCTGGTTCCTACCCTGCACTCATCTCTCACTTGTGGTTTCTAGAAGCTGTCAGCATGTGACAGTGGCCACACCCCAAGAATGGCTTAGACTGGCCAGTTAAACCTGGTGAAAGTAGCCAATGGATCTCAAAGCCTCAGTGAGTTATGGATGCATGTGAAGACAGGCTCCAGTGGATTGAGCAGACATGACCAATGGTGGGTCCAATGGTCATGAAGGCGGTTTCTGCACATGCTGTAGAGGGTAATGAGGAGCAGATGGGGTTTGTTAATCTTGGGCTACCATCTAGGAGAAGGAAAACTCTGATCCTAAACCTCCACCGCCTTGTGGGGTATCTTTAGGAGAAGAAAAGGCCAAGGAGTAAATCCTACAGAAATCCAGTGAAGTCCCTAAAGAGGTTGGGTGGTGCCTTGCATGCCTCCTGCCAGCAACTCCTGCAGCCAAGCTGGTGCTAAATGAATATAAGCTTTCTTTTGGACCACATCAGTGAGTCTGAGAGGGGGGTCTTGTTGACTGGATAGTCCAGGACCTCCATACACACTGCCCAGGCTTGCGCACCAGGGAGGTCACTTCAGTGCTGCTGACACAGTGCACCCCCAAAGGTGCACACCATTGTTTCTCAAAACAGACAGATGCTGAGGCTGCACATACACTATACATTTAAAGCACATTTCTCGAAGAATTCGAGGAACTATAGTTTACCCCTTACAGAATAACAATTCCATGCAACCCTTAACAAACTACAGCTCATTGTCAAAGAGCTACTTCACATATGCATGTTTCCTGCATCTTCATCAAGGGGTTGCTTGTGTGTATGAATGAATCATAACAAATCAAATAGGAAAGAATCTATTCAAACCAAATGAAATGAAATGCTTTTCACCATGAAGCCAGTTCACACGTTATGGTAAAAAGCATCAAGAGGTGAGCAAACCAGTGGTGATAATCAAGTGATATAAATACATCTGTGAGCCAGCATTAAGATAGCCCTTTGAATCTCTTTATGGAAGTGCTTCTCCATTAACTGCATATCCTGGGATTGTAAACATTTGTTAAATAACTCAGGTCAATTATTTAAGGGGGTTCGGATCTGGGGTACAATTTCTACCTTTCGGTTAGGAAGACAGTACTGTATACTCTTCTGTAATAACTCAGATATAAGAAGCAGACGTGTTCAGGGCAGGATTCCCCCCCCCCCCGCCCCGCCCATGCACAGGAGGAATCTTGAGTGGCCCAGGATCCTGCTTCACATAGTTGTTAGAGCTGCTCTTTATGCAGAGGATTTATTCTTGTTGTGGCCAATTGTGTGACCTGTAGGGGGCATGGCCAGCAAAAGAGACAGACAGACAGACAGACAGACAGACAGACAACAACTCTCCATTTACGCGAGAATATCCATAAGGATCTCTTAATGAAGTTGGACTTCACACAATATTTTATGTGCTTAACTCAATAGTCATGGAATATATCCTTACTGGTATCAATAGCTGAATAATTCAAATTTGAAATAGAGAAACTTTCACAGACAAAGAGTTATTTGATTATGCTGCATTTATTTATTTATTTAGAACCATAACTTCGTCTGTATTTCTTTGAATTTTTATCCCTGTAAGTTGCTATAAGATTCTCTTTTGTAAAAATAGCAAATAACTAATACAGCAAGTGTTTTATTTTTTTCAATAGCATTGATGCAATAGCCTGCATTGCAACAGAGAAAATAAATCCTTAACCACTTTTGCATTGATTTTTTTTTTAAAAAATGAGGTTAGTACTAATGCAGGAGAATAGACATGCTTCACAGTTTGTCTGGGTTTAACACACCATCATTGCTACAGTGTACTTTTCTGGAAATAAAACCCAGGAGCCAGGTCCCCTGTATGTTCTGTCAATAAACAAGGCATGAAACACCCACTCCCAAAAGCTATTTAAGAATCTTCTTTTCATTATTCCTCAATATTCCATAATTAACAGAACCCTGTGGATCCTGCCTTCTCCCTGTTAAAACATCAGAAAGGACTCTAGTAACAGCTGATAAGAGATGCATTCACCACCACCCCTTTTTAATCCTGCAATTCTTCATTGATATGTATCAATGTGTATCTCTTGTGTGTCAAATAGATTACTTTTACCAGTATCTCTTATAGATGGTACATGGTGTTGTACTTTATATTATTCTCCAGTTCCCAACACTCAAGATTATCAGTCAGAACTGTCTACATACTGGGAAGAAACCTATTGCTGAAAGAGTATCCAGTGATGACAATGAAATTACATTTGCTTTACTCTCTGAGAGTTGTCGTTGGCTCAGTGGAATGTGTAATTGGCTGATTTTTGGCATTGTCTGCAAGCAGCACTGTGATGTTATTCTGTTCAACATTAATAGCATGAATCTTTATTCAGAGAGACCAGCATAGTTTGTAACTGATGGTACAATGGGAAAATAAAGGACACATGCCAATTGGCCGATGAATGTAATCAAATCTGAGTATTCTTCTAAGATAGGAGTAGCGAAACTGGTGCCCTCCAGAAGTTGTGAACTACAAATTCCATCATATTTCAATACTAATTAGCCATCCTGTCTGGTGCTAATGGGAGTTGTACTCAAAGACCTCTGAAGGCACCAGGCTAGCTACCCCAGCTCTGGTGGTGGTGGGGATTGGGGCCAGATTCAATTAACTGCTCTTGCTACCAAAAGCCAGCGCCAGGACTTCAGCTAATGCAATGTGGCTTCCCCACTCTTCTCTCTCTACACATGCCCTGGACCCTGACAAATTGGCTGGGTGGGGGTTTGGGAGAACTTGCAAAACAGCTCACAGGGGAAGGAGAGGGGAGCAATATCCTTAGCTCTGTGTTGAATTTTGCTCCGTATTTGTGTTATAAAAAAACATTTGTTTTTAATTCCACCTCGCTAAAAAGAAAACTCTCAAATTGGCTAGCTACCAATAAGAAACTGCATAAATATGTATTAATTCTATATTTTAGGTCAAGATGAGTCAGGGAAATCAATAAGGACATTCATAGCACATTAATATTTCTTAAGCGGATGAGGAATCAGAACCCGTCTGAATGCCAGCAGACCATGGCCCATTCCTAAGATACCATGCTTTCTACTATAAGTGCATGTCACTTCAATGTTCAGAGGTATCCCATGTTGATCCATATCTTCCTTCACTGAAGTAATCAAGTAGCAAAGGCCCCCACTCATAATCCAGGCACAGAGCAATTATTAGATATTTGCGCCAAATTCAGCTAACTAAATACAGCCTGTTTTCTTTGCAGGCTTCTCGCTTGCATGCCCTGGCTGCTGTTTATCCATAAAACACCCAGAAAGGGGGAAAGCCCCACTCCCAGCTAACCCAAACTGTAGGCAACTATTTTGTAATTCAGTTCAGGGGGATATTTTCACATTCATGCATACCTCTGACCTCAGAACATAATTATATATAATGTAGTTCTGAAGGAGATAGACTAGTCTGCTCCCCTTCATCTAGCCCCAAAATGGGAAAATTCATGTCTCAAAGAATGAAAACCTACCCACAAACAGACACCAGCCTGAGTTTTACAGCTCTTGTCTGTAGGAGCCTGAGTAATGCCCGAGTGGTGTGCCTTGACTCCCATTATGTCGATCCTAATCACACACACATTTGTCAGTGGGAGATTAAAAGCAGCAGGAGAAGCTGAGCAGCATGTAAGCTCTCAAGAAAGAGTCAGGAGGGAAACAAAATATATTCAGAAGGTAGCAGAACTCTGCAATCTGCCCGTTAAATTCAGCCCTAACTAAAATGCTTGCGGTGATGAATCACTGCCAATATTTTAACAACATCTCAGAGTAGCTTTTCTCCTTAGCTCCCTGATAAACTCTGTATCCTCAGGCTGTGCATGCTTCTGATAGAATGGAGACTATCCCTTTTAATTTCCACACACCCTCTACTCATACACTTCAGCCAAAGATATATTGTATTAATACCTCATCCACAAGTGCAGGGCTGAAGAGAGACAAAATTGGATTGCAAACAGCACAACTAATTCTGTCATGTTTCAGTCTCACTTGCGCTCAATCATAGGTCTGTTCCATCCAATCTGTGCTGACTGGTTCAAAGAATATGCAAATGTCTACATTAAAATGTTACTTATAACGTGTATGTTTTCATAAAATACACAGGAATGCATCCAACAAAGTTGTCCTGTTAGCACAGGGACATCCACCTTTTCCTCTCCCTCTTCCCTTCTTGCACTTCGCACACCCAACCAAGTCCTGGGATTTCCTCCAACTCTCCAAAGCTGGTGGGGGCAGGACACAGAGTGCAGAGAAAAGAAAGGGAGAAGAAATCATGTTGTGCAGGTGGATGTCCTTGTGCTAATGGGATGACTTCACATTTTGCAATGATCTTCAATGCTCCCATCACCAATTCCTACTCACTAATTTTAATATTGCTCTTTTTTTTACCGGTTTGTAGGGTGTCACTCTGCTACAGAGAAAAACAGCATGTAAGATTAACTGCATAGTCATTTTAATGGAGCCCTATAACAAGCAATTCTAGCTCTGTGAAACTAAATTTTGATGAAGGCAAATAGCTAATATGAGTACCAAAAAGTGGAATTCATCTCCTTCAGAAATCTCTCTAGAGTGATTTTTGTGTATGTCATTGACTCTCATCTCTTAGCTATATCATGGGTTATTAACACCCTCTTCAAAGCTCACTTCAGCAAAGGATTCTAATTGCATTCAGCTGGACACAGAATCTCCCTGCAGACCTTTGTGCTCAATGCTCAAAGTGTCAGGAGAGGGCAGGAACACTGCACATGGGGACACTGGGGGTGGTGCTCTCCTACAGGCATTATTCTGAATGCTTGAAGTGGACTTTGGTGCCTCTGGGTGGGAAGGGAAATACGGAATTGAGGAACAGACATTTAGAATATCTCCCTCGCCTTCCTTGCTGTCCTGACTTCATTAGGCTGAAAAGAGGCAATTAGATAAATAGAGCGTGTAAAGGCCATTGCTGAACCTCTGCACCTCACACAGAGAAGGGAACTTTTTTGGATTAGCAAATATATCAAAAGTCCCAACAATACCCAAGCAAGATAAAGTGTCCTTTGGGTTAGCATCTTAGCAACAAGCAAGCGGAAGATGTGAAGCGGAGAGTGAGCTGTTCTTGGTCCTGAATCCTGGTTTCTATGTATCCTCATAAAGTAATAGTGTCCAATCCCACCTCCCACCAAATCAAGATAGCCACTTCTGTCAGGTACGTATATCCTATGATTCTATTTCACTATAACTATTCTGAAGCTAGAGAGAGACATCAGAGTCCATCACAGACTTAGGTTCTCTTAAAACCCAATGATTTCCAGAAGAAAATAATAGGAATGAATGCCTACAGTGTTGAAAAGTTCCTGAAATGGGATCTGAAATCTTAAGGAAGCAATAAGCAGAAATTATTGCAAATCACAATATTGAGACAGTGAAGTTACTTACTTTCCTTAATCTGCATAATAAAAGCTGGAGGTGGTAAAAGCTTCTATATTCCAATCTACCACCTCCATGGGGCATTACTGGTGAGAGGGAACCCTCTCTGGGCTTCAGGCCAGGATTGGTGCACGTGACCTTTCAACATTGTTATCTTCTTAAATTAATAAGAGCCATTTCAAATATTTTAATAATACATATAATATGGAGCTTCTACTATTTTTGTTCCTTCTTATTGTACCATGTCCAGTGAAAAATTAACCTTGTGGACATTCAGAGATTTGGCTTCCTATGTTACATGAGGGTTTATCACCTGTCTTTTTGAAACATTTTTCACCTAAGCAGAATTTCTACATTGAGTTGGAAAGTTATAGACTTCAAATATTGCACATTGCAGATCCTGTTAAGGACACAGATAACCCTGTTTCACGTCTCCTATCTTACTGAGTCCAGCAACAAGCACTTCACTGAATTTCATATAAGCTAGGTCTACTTCAGTCTTCCTTGTTCAGAAATTCAATTATCCCCCCCCCAAAAAAAGGATATCAGATTTGTCTGATATGAGTGAATCCATGCTAACTTTATATCCTGGTTGATGTTTTATTTCTACTTGATCCAGCTGATCAAACTAATCATATTCAAGGTTATGCTCTTTGCTTTTTTAAAAGAAGATTGGCAATATGTTATCTATCAGAGAAAGCCAAACACAATGAGAGTGAGAGAGACTTAAAGAACTATAAACAATTGTGCTTGTCTCAGCACTGCAAAAATACTGCATAGTGCCACTATTAGACAGTTACTCTCAAATCTACATAGTGGATTACTTTAATGGCTTTACAGATACAGTGATTAGATAGATGCAGATAATAATGATAATTCTACTTAACAGCAATGTAGACTAGGGGCAGAATCCAGCCAAAGTTACATTCTTTTTAATCCCATTGTTTTCAACAAAAAAGACTAAGCACATTCCTATTTAATCAATGGAATTTAACGGTGCTTAATGTTTGCAGGATCATAATCCGAGAATTCCATGGCTGCTTAGTGCAATGCCCCTTCTGTTCTCACCTCAAATTTTTATTTTCCTCACATGTCTCTGAAAATAAAAAATAGTGATAACAGAAAAGATATAAAACTGGAAAATGCCTTGCAGAGAAATAGCTCTAAGAAGCCCCTGCACATGTACTTCGACTAAGCTCTACTGAACTCCACACTGGAATGCACTTCTGAGTAAGCATGCACAGAATGAAGCTGTATAGAACTCAAGCAAGCAAGATTATGCA
This sequence comes from Podarcis erhardii, assembly GCF_964252035.2. NCBI lineage: Eukaryota > Metazoa > Chordata > Lepidosauria > Squamata > Lacertidae > Podarcis > Podarcis erhardii. The sequence goes on along the minus strand of NC_138498.1, from coordinate 50,225,539 downwards.
CTACAGTGGAAGATATTCCCACTTTAACCCAGAATAATGATTTTACTTTTCAGGAAATGTTTTCCCCATATGACAGTCAATCAGATAATATAGCCAACCCACTGAATCTTTTATGAAGAGGTGAAATGGGCATAGGGTTTTTCAGCATCTCATTGTGATCATCACTGATGCCCCAGAAGGACAAAAAACACCAAATACTGCTTGGATAGATGTCCATTTTTGTTTTGGTTTTTTCTTAGATTAGAAACTCCTGTTGAAACCCTTCATTTTATAACAGCTGTGAAAGCATAATTTATTTCCTCCATTTGGCATTCTAATGATACCAAACAAGTACCAAATGAGTCTATTTTCGGTTCCAGCTTTTGCATTGTATTTAAAATCGTTTCTAAAGATGTATCCACAGCTGGCCCCAAGGACCTTTTTCCTCCCTGCTACTGCAAGTTATTCTTGGGATATTATCTAGTTTGCAGTCTCAGCACCGAGAACTAAAATTAACCAAAAATCTCTCTTCTAGCGGCTTCCTTTTTCATAGAATCAGAAAAGAACAGTGGTAGCCAATTGGACATCCTCTGCTCTTGTTGTCTGTGTGCCAGAGCCTTCTGGTTCATCTGGTTTAAGGAAAAGCTTCACATCTCAGAGGCCAAGGATTATAATGGTCACTTGAAAACATACATTTATAAATGTAAAAACAAAAACGCCTTTGTGTGTATTCAGACAGCCTTTCAATACAATAATTTAATTGTGCAATGGAATTGAAGTTGTTGTTACTCTGTTGCAAGAGATCCAAATGTCTTTTCTCAAACTAGCTTGCCATTTTACTATAATGAAAAATCATTGTAAATTATTTCCCTACCTGCCTGTTTTAAGGGCTGTGTACTCCCCAACATACCAGTCTGATGAGAGGACTTTTACTAACTCTTAAAATAATTTTTCAAAAGCTGCTTGGAGTACTTGTCAGACAGGTGGAATTAGAATAAAAGCAACATGAGATTAGCATATTTAATGAACATGAACAAAGCTAGCTAATGTCTGGTCTAAACCACTGAGCCTCTTGGGCTTGCTGATCAGAAAGTCAGCAGTTCGAATCCGCGCAACCGAGTAAGCTGCTATTGCTCTGTCTCAGCTTCCAACTTAGCAGTTTGAAAGCATACCAGTGCAAATAGATAAATAGGTACCACTGTGGTGGGAAGGTAAACGGAGTTTCCGTGTGCTGTGGCACTCATCATGGTCCTCCGTGTCCCAGTAGCAGTTTAGTTATGCTGGCCACATGACCCAGAAACCTGTCTGTGCACAAATGCCAGCTCCCTTGGCCTGAAAAGTGAGCCTACTGTCACACCCCATAGTCGCGTTTGACTGGACTTAACCGTCCAGGGGTCCTTTACCTTTTACCTTAGTCCAAACTACCCTTTTGATTCTCTGTCATTTTTAACCATGTGTCTCTTTGTCTCTGCATCTTTGTGGTAGAACATGTTATTGTTGTTGTTGTTTAGTCGTTTAGTTGTGTCCGACCAGAGCATGCCAGGCACTCCTGTCTTCCACTGCCTCCTGCAGTTTGGTCAAACTCATGTTAGTAGCAGTAGGACATACATCTATTTAATAATAAAAATAATAATAAAAACATGGGAGAAATGAAAGAATATCTCCCTTCTTCCTTCATGCATTCAACAGAAACAGGATAATCTGTTCCCAGTGTTGTGCTGCTTTAGCAGCAAGAATAAAAACTACCTTTTCATTCTTTCTGGAAAGGTGATTCTACAAGGTCTCCTTCCTGTAGGTTCATGCAAATTTCCTCTTTCCTCAGAAATAAAAGCGCATCAGTGCCAAGGAAAAAACACAGAAAGGAGTCTCTAGAAAAAGAGCAAAGATTTGCCTTGAAAGATTTATAGTTCCTGCTGGCCGATGAAGAAACACATATTTAAATGTGCCCATAGAGGATATGTTTATCAGTATCACCAAATGTCTTTACTTGTTATCCAATCAAACAGTCTGGAGAGCATAACTGTGTATCAGTTGTTCGGTGGTAAAATCAAATTTAGAATCTTTTGGATTTATAAAAAAAAATCTCATTGCCTAATCTGATTACCAGACTCCCTAATGGGAGTCATACTCATACTCACAGCAGGAGGTGAAACAAGAACCCCCAATTATTTCTGAGCAAAGAATATAGCAAATTACTCTTGATGTGTAGAGAATAATCATTCATGAGAAGAGATTTGAACATCTTTGGTACCTTAGAAAGTCTGTTTTTAAACAGGGTTTCTGCTTTTATTCCTGGCTAGGGTCCATCCTTTAACAGGATGGCCATCTGTCAAGTATGCTTTAGTTGAGATCCCTGCATTTTTATTAAAGTTTAATAAAACCAAAACAGCTACAAAAAGTACAAAAAATAAGAAAAATACAGAGTCCTCTCTAAAAGGTAGTTCTTAACCCTTACCACCCACAGAAGGTAGTAGCCCCTATCAGTTCTCCCTTGGGATCTTTCCTTTCCCCTCCAACCCTTTCACCCTGGGTAGGAGACCAACATTTCCCTGCATCATACTCAGGGTCCTTCATCAACCATCTCCAACCCCTTGAGTATACAATTGCTGTCTGGGACTAGGCATTTGCTTTGCAACAGATGGCTGGGGATTAGCTGTGTTATGGGTGTGGCTGGTGGAAGTGCAGCATGATTTGAATGTTCAAGTTTGTGTGTGTGTGTGTGTGTGTGTGTGTGTGTGTGTGTGTAATTTAAAGCAGCTTCACACACTTCACATTGCAAGGTATACTGGTATGGCAGCTACTGTCTCCCAATAGCCTTCCTTCTGAATGTAAGTGGGTGATGACATTCAGTGGCCTTACTCTGTTCTTGTGTCTAATTGTGATGCCCAGATTCTATTATTTAAGGAGATATGCAATATAGTGGCCTGCACAGTCTTTGGGAGAGCTTTAAAATAATTAAGTTTTCTTCTGTAATATAATTTGACCTTTCTGCTCCCTTAATTTACTATTATCTTTGCTTTCTGAACATTTGTCAGATTTTGATTCATTTATAGAAGGCATCTGGTAGATAAAAGGTTGGTTCCACCAAAGACATGTTTCATGAGATCTTTTTCATCCTGCTCTGGCTAATCTGCTTAGCTTGTGCTGTGATCAATAAAGACTTTTAAATTGTATCAGTAAAAATTATTACGCTGTAAATCAAAACTCTCTCTATCAGGGAAATAATTATTTTTCTGCCTAAGTGTCAGAAATATTTTTTTCTCTTATAGAATTCTGAATGCAAAAAAAAATTGACCCCAGATTGATTTCCCAGTGTTGAAAGGATAATAAGGTATTTGGGTGGTTTTGGTATCATAGGGAGAATCTTAAAAGGATGTCCTTCCATAATATGAACCAATATGAACTATCAAAGTTGCAAAAAATACTTGCTCTTCATTCCCTGAGTTTTAACATTCTAACTTTACTGGAGTGGCACACCCAATTCAAATCAACCCTTCTGAAATTTAGTCCTGCTGCCCAATACTCTTTTCGGGTTATCTGTTTTATGAGTAACAAGGATTGGGCCTATTATTTTTACAAGATGGTCCAATTGGTAATTGTAACACCTAGCCTTTGGTTTATTTAAGGAAACACACATGTTTTCTGCGGGGCAAATGTATGGCAACATTTGTGGTTTTTTTAAGAATATTTTTTTATTAACCGACCAATCATATCAAATCAAACCAAATTACATAAATTCCAAATTACACAGCCGAATTTTAAATTTTTGTTGGGGGTACCCATATTTCAAGTTCCGACGGGGATCCAATCAACTTCTTGCTTCTTACTGCTGTTTTAATGTCCACAAATCTAACCTTATGATGTTCACAGTACTATCCAGTCCTTTCTTATTATTTTTCCACATCTCTTGTTGTTATTTTCATATATTTTTCCTTTCTCTTTGTGACCTCTGATAGTCTCCACAAGCTGGTTAGAACATTTTGTAATCCTGCATGGATATTATTATTTTTTTATCCAGTAGCCATATCCAGACGTTTTCCATATAACATCACTTCCATACATCAAAACAGTCTTAGCGTCATTAATCTTCACCAATCTGCCTCCTTTCTCAAAACCTCTGAGGAGATTCACCAGGAATGCAGTCTGAAAACAAGTCCATTCTTCCTCCTGGCTATAAATCCTTTGGCAAGATGGCGACTCCGAATTAATTGCTGTGCCATTCCAAAAGCTCTTATTGCTTCTCGATCTCCATAAAGCATACTTTTGGTTAAAGTTTATCTCCACACAGACCTTAATCATCCTACTTGGGTCAGTTCAACCAACGATTCTAATGAGGAGGGGTTCTTGTAAATCACATAGAAGGAAAGTAAAAAAGGTTCCCCCCCCCATTCAGTCCCGTTGTCAACATACCCAGCCTTTGGTGTATCTTCATCGTAAAATATTCCTGTTTCTCCAACCCGTCGTCTTCTTTCGCAGAGGTCACTTAAATTAGCAGACTTCACTCCCCTTCTTCATTTGAAATATGTACATTTGCTTCTTTTGTAATTAATTATTCCAAATTGCTGCAGCTAGTGCGCGATCAGAGACAGCGTCCAGGAGAGCCGAAGTCCACACGGGGGCATTCTGCCTAGGGCCCTCACCCCCTTCTTTCAAATTAGGGGGTGATTTGTGGGCACAGCAGGCACGGGCAGTGTTCCCCATTTCCATGGGGCAACAAGGGAGGCTGCCTACTCCCATAACAGCCTCTTAATTACCCCGTGTGGGTCGGAGAGATGGTATTGTCGGCCATCTTCCAATGCGCCCCCTAGTGGCCCCCAATGTATGGCAACATTTGGGCTTTCTTTTACAACCATGATTGCTACATTCAATGGGGAGTTGAGATTGTTTGTCCCAATATTCCATAAACCACTGTTTGTAGCTGGATTGCATACCAAGAAGGGACAATACCATACTGCCTTCTAATAAAATGTTACAGAATATCAGGCAGCTACTTGATTTATTCTTTACAGAGTATGAAACTGATAAAGCACACTGGAGTTTTAAAAGTAATTTCATTCCAAATATTGAAAACATCCATGAGAAAAATATGCTTGATTTGAATTGGATTTAGGCCCAGTTCTGACCAGCTGAGTCTCAGCTAATGTTTCTTTAATAATATACAGCAAGCTTACTATATAAAATATATATCAATAAATATTATTATGATGCTTCAGAACTGTTTATATGCTTCTGAGAAATGCCAGGAAACAACAGAGAGAATATTTTAGTATAAACGGCAGCCACCTAAGTCAACATGTATACTTGTTAGAAAGGCAGTGTATTAAATTTTTAATAACTTTCCTGATTATATGACCTAAGGACTTAAAGCAAATTTTATAGCCATTACTAATCATGTTGCTTAACTGAACAATACTGGGATCAGTTTGAGGCCAGAGCTTTAGCAGTGCTCACATAAATTTCAAAATATTAAATTTTGCCAACAAACCTACTATCCATAAAACACCCCAATACAAACACTCAGCCTAGTGAAAGATTCCCAACACATACTCCTAGGGGGAGATTCTGGCAAGGCTGAGGCCTCAGAAGAGAATGAGCACTAGCTGACATACATGCATTGTAAGAGTAAAGTAAAAGAGGCTCTTAAAACCATGGTTGTTTACCACTGGTTCTTCAAGTAGTCATCTTTGCAGACATATATGGCTTCTGCCCCTGCACTGGGCCTCATTTTGGAACTTTCTAGAGATACACAAGTGCTTTGGCAGGCAGCACGCTCCCACTCTTAGTACACACACCGAAGAGGCCAAAGCTCCCATGCAGTTCCTTTTGATCAGCACCATGGCATTATCAGTAGGGAGTTTCACTCATCTTCTGAGCTCAAGCTACATTGTGTAAAAATGGGGTTCAATCCAATGGTGTCACTCAGCTGGTGGTAAGGCTTCCTTCGGTATAATGGGGAGGGAAGCAATTTTCAGCTATTCCAACTGTCTGAAGCAGAGTTCTAGATGTGGGGGCTGCAGGAAGGATGAAGAATCACTTAAAATCACAGTGCATTATGTACATGTCAAGCTTTCATCTGAAAAATGTATGGGCTCAAAAGCAGCCATTACATATGTAATAAAAAAACCCTACAGGGGTATATCATATTGCTCACGTGGACATGAAAGCAGAATCATGTTTGTCCAACCGTTGCATCTTGTGATATTTTTTGGAAATGTGGAATAGAAATATTTAGGTAAATAATGAAGGTGGTACATAATGAATGGAAAACTTGGCCCCAATAATGTCTTGGGTTCATGAAACTTGTGGCACCAGGAAGCCTGTGTGTATGTTTTGGGTGCTAAATGCATGTTCAGTGATGTTAAGGAAGAAAGGTGCACAAATCCTAACGGATGGATTTCATTTTGCATTGTGGGTTTTGCAATCATTCTTGTCCATGAATATTTCACCAACTCAAAAATGAACTGTGCCCATTCTGTGCCCACCAAAAATAATTTTCTGCCCAAGTCCATGCACACACACACACATCACAAACAATTATTTTGAAAGAGATGGTTGATTGTATAAACCGTGTAAGCATTTTAGCAATTCAACATTGTGTGTGTGTGTGTGTGTGTGTGTGTGTCAAAATTTGAATGCTGAATCATGGAAAATTGAATTTTCCAAGCATTTAATACAGGTGTTTCTCACCACTGGACAATTTCATTATAATGACTTCTGAAAGATAAGCCAGCTATATTTAACGTTTATAATTTTATAATTTTATCATTTTATTTTGAGAGGAATGTGGGATTAGCAAAGTCATCAGCAGCTTTGTGGATACTACCTGCTGTGCCTAACTTGTTACTCTCTTGCTGGGATTGTAATTAGAGTTTAGGAAATTTGACCATAAAACTCATTAGTATTGGCACACTTTAATTTTGTGCGTGTTTAGCTAACTTCATTTTGTGGCCTGCAATTGCTTATTCTTCTCTATTTTCCTTCCCAAAAAGCATGCCAGAGGGGCTGGAGCAGATGCTACTGCCACACAGATGATCACTTTTTCCTTCAACCTCCTGTTGTGAAGAATCCTTGGCATCAGTGCCCAAAGCCTATCAATTTGTACAAAATATTGGACTGAATCCTCTGCTACATATCCAATCTATAAAAGCAGAGGCTTTAAATAGCTAGCAGCAATCAGTGACCATGCACACATAAATAAACACAGTGTTCAATCCAATATAATTGAATAATAATAGATAAAATAGTAAATAAATAAAGGCAATGCAAAATATGATCGGGGAGCACGAACAATATAATGGCTTTAAAGGCTAATATACAGTGACGTCTGAGAAGCAATCCCTCAAAGAGGAATGTAATGTGACATGGTTGTTGCACTTTCCATGGTAGTATCACTCCTCTTTTGTGGGTTATTTATGCAGAAGGTCCCAGGTTAAATCCCTGGCATCTACAGGTGGGGCTGGGAATGTCCATTCTGAAACCCTGGAGAACCCCTGTTAGTCAGTGTAGAAAAGTGTGAGCTAGATAGACTGATGGTCTGGTGGTGTAAATCATTTTCCTATGTTCCTATTTCTCTGGAGCACAAACCACCATTCTCAATGTTTGCTGTGTGGAAGAATCAGAGGTGTGACCACCTGTCAAATAATTAAGACTGATGGGTGTTTCCCACCCATAAATGGCATCCCCTTGAGACACGTATGTCACTATATGTCAAGGAGGAAAAGGATTATAGTGGAAGCTGCAAGAGATTTTTTGGTGGTGGTTTGAGAATTAATTGTGTTCCATCAGTTCTTACCCAGAAGAATTGTGACTGTAGTCTTAAAAAAAAAAAAAGGCTCAGGAAGAAGATTTTTTAAAAGTAATTTTAGTGTCCTAACTCATTTCTGCTTTGAATTTCAGGTGAAGGATATCCAGTGCTGAAATGATGAGTGTTTCTTGTCCTGGTGTTATAGAGGGGATTGCTCAATGTTTGGCAACCATGTTTGGAGCAAGATCCCTGTACCACTAAGTGTGCTTTTGGGCACCAAACACAGCCGTCTGGATACTGTATGGCCTTTTTGCAAGTCTAGATTTATGAGGAATCATTAACTTTGAGCCTCAGGTGAGTTAGCAGTTAGTTACAAAATCTGAATAGAACCTGTCTGAAGCTAGGTTCTCTGGAGTGGAAAATTTTACATTTTACATTATGGAGATGGGCGCAGCTGGGGGATAATTGAAGGGATGCCTTTGTGGCATGGATGGAAGCCTACTTGAATAACAAGGGACAGGTTAGCTTTTACAATTGATGCGGTTGAGGGATTCTGTGAGTTTCCAATCTCCTTCCACAAGCCTCAAGTATAGACCTGGGTATCATATGATTAATGCTAAGCTGTGATTTTGCATCTGCATATCCTTGCTCGGTCCCTGCTGCTGCCAACCTAGTAGTTCGAAAGCACATTAAAGTGCAAGTAGATAAATAGGTACCGCTCCAGCAGGAAGGTAAACGGCGTTTCCGTGCGCTGCCCTGGTTCGCCAGAAGCTGCTTAGTCATGCTGGCCACATGACCCGGAAGCTGTACGCCGGCTCCCTCGGACAGTAAAGCGAGATGAGCACCGCAACCCCAGAGTTGTTCACGACTGGACCTAATGGTCAGGGGTCCCTTTACCTTTACCTTATCCTTGTACATGCACGTGAGGACTAGGAACTTCCTCCCAGTACAAACACATCACATCAGAAGTAGAAACTGTCAGTTGGAACCAGTGGTATTCAATGAAATTTTTCGTAGGGGAACAGTTAGCGCCAGAGGTTAGTGCCTGCAAGGGCGATGGGGGGACGGGACGTAGTGTGCTTGACGTCCTTGACGTCGCACGCATTAGCATCGTGCCTCTCTCCCTAAGCTGGTCAGAAGCTTCCTGGGTTTTGGGAAGGAGACACCAGGCTTTAAAACTTACTGGGAACATTTAGGGAATTAGCCTAGTTGCCCATGTCTACTGACCATGCACCACTGGTTGGAACAATTCATGGAATCATAGAATTGTAGAGTTGGAAGGAGACCCCAAGGATCATCTAGTTCAATCCCCTGCAATGCAGGAATAACAGCTAAAGAATCATTGACAGATGACAGTCCAACCTCTATTGAAAAACGTTCACTGAAGGAGAGGCTAAAACCTTCAAATAAGGTAGTCTGTCAGAAATTTCTTCCCAATGTTTGGTCTGAATCTTCTTTCTTGTAATTTGAATCCATTGGCTCTGGTCCTACCCTATGGAGTAGCAAGAGCAACCTTGTTCCATCTTCCATGTGACAACCCTTTGGATACTGTATTTGAAGGTGGCTATCAAATCACCTCTCTGTCTTCTCTTCTCCAGGTTAGACATACATAGGACCCTCAACCATTACTTATAAGGCTTGGTTTCCAGACCCTTTATCATTTTGGTCACCCTCATTTGCACACATTCCAGCTTTTCAATATCCTTCTTAAATTATGGTGCACAGGACACAGCACTTTAGATGGGGTCTGACAAAAGCAGAATAGAGTGGCACTATAACTTATTTTGGTGAAGTGAAAGCAGCTCTCCCTGTTCAGTTTTCTAGACTTAGATGATCTTAGAATTTAAATAAATAATTATAGGGTAATTCAGTCCATCCCCTGCATGAAGCAATGCCGCCTTTTTGTGCATGTATGTGTATGGGAGAAGGATCCAGTGGGGAAAAGAGAGGTATCATATTATAGAGTAAGATAATACAATGGTATGCAGTGCATGCTGAAGAGGAAGACGTTACTTTAAGAGATGTGATAATGCCCTTACAGTGCCTAGGCTAGCCTACTCAGAAGTAGGATCCAACAAGCTGAATGGGACTTACTCCCAGGTATGTGAGTACAGGATTGCAGCTGGTGCTCAATGGGACGTACTTCTGAGTAGACATGCAAAGAACTGTGCTGTTAGTGTTAGATACTTAGTCCCATTTCATTTAAGGAAAACCCAAAACCTATACATTGAATGTGGTGGGATATAATCCAAGTAAACATTAATAGGTCTGGTCCGCCTATCACTTGCTTTTAGTTTGTTGGATTAATTCTTTAATTACAAATGACAACCTGAAGATTGTGCAAAATAACAAAATATCATCCATGTTCTCAGAGAGTGTAAATTTGAATGATGAGAAGCACACAGGAGGGATAATAATATAACAAAAATGACAACTAGGGCACAAGTACAGCAATAGACCTAAGAATTGACCAGAAGGAAAGAAAAAATAGGATTATACAAGAGCAGCTTTGAAATAATATAAGGGTAGAACATCTGACCAGAACAACTTGTGAGATTTAGCAATCCATGTTATTCTTTGATAACAAAAGTTCATGTTTGGCATGTGGCAAGTATTCAACTGCAAAGACATGTGGTATCCTACAGCTAGCATGGCAAAGCTTGCAAAGTTTATGTAAGTAATGTTTCTGAAGCAAATGTGTCATTAGATTATAAACTACATCTTATACAACAAAAAATAATATTTAGAATTTATTGAACTCTGATCAATTCGTACTGGGGATATAATAAAGAAAATGCTTATTTGAAAAATATGCTTATGCAATGTCCAACACTTATGAATTTTTGGACAAAATTATTAGTATGTATAAATATGACAACTATTGCAACATATTAACAGATTGCTTTTAGATGCAGATTGTGTATGGATCTCTACTGTTCACAACAATAACAATGCTCTGAACCAGAGATCCATGTGCATTCCAGCAGATTTGTTGTTCACACTAATCTGCTTCGTTTGTTTAAATTAGCTGGAAAACCATTGCTGCTGAGGTAGCCTCTTATGTACACACTGGAATAATTGGCATCTGAAACAGATCACTGGAGTGGGGCAAATGAATAAGGAATAAGTTCTACATTGATTGCTCAGCATAAATATTGTTTACAAACACCCATTAATAATTAATTAATGGCAGCCTAATTAAAACACCACATTTTTAAATTCTGTAATCACGTTAGTTAATTAAGAGTGGCTTTTGTCCCTCCCAATGTGAATATTGCCTGCTGTCATTTACCAAAATTCTCCTACTTAGCAGAGCCATCTTCCAAGAACTCAGAATAGAGTTATGCTTCTCACTGGAAAGCACCTTAGGAGCTGAGCTGAGAATGTATTATTTATGCCTTCTGAGGTTACGTCACAGAGTCAAACTGTGTTGCAAGCAGGAATGAGGCAAATGAAGAGCAGTAGAGAATCAGCAATGAAAACTGAAGCAGCACTTTCAAGTAATTTGTCCCTGGGAGAAAGACAAGGGCAGAGGAAAAGCATGAGTGGTATCAGAACTGCATGTTCAGGTCACAATAGTTGATTTATAGGAAGGCAGCTGTGATTCTGAGACAGAAAGAACAACGCACTGATTCAGCACGAAAACTGTACAATTGGGTTCTGAAATATACTCAGAGTTGAGAGTTGATTTCATGCTCTTTATTCAGCTCATAGTGGTGAGGAGGGAATGAATGTCCCCTCAAAGTATCTGCTTTATATACATTATTTACACAATGGGCTGCATGCGATTGGCTAATTCCGGAATTCTCCTGTAGGCCAATCAGGTTGTGGATTCACTTCTATCTGGAGCTGGATTGGGTGGCTCCTGCCGACCAATCATACTGCTGCATTGTTCTAGGACCAATCAGACTGCTGCATTTTGGATCCTATTGTTCTAGGACCAATCAGACTGCTGCAGTTTGGATCCTATTCAACTCAGTACATAACAGGTTCTCATTGCTTTCAGTGATCAGAGTGAACAAGAGAAGATTGCTAATAAGTGCCATGAATAGCAGTGACGGTAATATGAATTAAGGGCTGCTATGTCTGACGTCATATAATGGTTTTCTAATAGTAAAAAAACTGAACAGAGAGATGCTTCAGGAAGGAACAAGAAAGTATTTCAACAATTAATTTTTTTAAATTTTGGGTTTTTTAAAATACTTTTTCCTCTGGCCAAAACTTCTACTATAAGTGAAGAACTGTGATGAGTGGATACTACCTGCAGTGCCTAACTTGTTACTCTCTTGCTGGGATTGTAATTAACTGGCTAAGAAAAAATTATTCAAGGGGGCATTAGGAAACCTCAGTTGTCATTCTGATTTGGTAGCTTGACTTTTATGTCATGCAAGGAAAGTAAGTTCATTAGGAACATAGGACGCTGCCTTATATGGAGGCAGGTAATTAGTCAATGTGGGTCAGTATTGTCATCAATACATTGACTGCTAGCAGCTCTCTTGAATTTCAGACTACACCCAGGCCAACAATGCCTAGTCCATATCTATACATCAGAAAGAATATCTGCACAGTACTTCAAATAGAATTTTCATTATACCAGAAAAATGCAATGCATACAATAGCCCTAAGTATGTGCTGTGCTTAAGAACCCAGTCACAGCTTTTGCTTCAAATAGTTTTTCCTTTCTTTCTATGACTGGACCACCAGCTGAAAAACAGTCTCCTAAATGTTGCCAATTACATCCAGGAATTTTCCAAAATGTACTGATTTTAGAAGTCCTGAGCAGCAGTAACTTCCAGATACTTCAGAATGCAATGGCTTGTGAGAATTGTCCTGCAGCAATAACCTGGCTAACAGAACAGTCTTTGCATGTCTACTCAGATATATATAAACAAGAAATCTGTTTTCTTAAACTAAAAAAGTGCAGGCAGCCTATGGGTGAAGAAAAAAACCAGTGTGCTTCCTACAGTGCACATGGATCTCTAGTTTGGTGGTTTTATTTTTTGAACAGTAGATGATATTTGTTTGCATTAAACAATCAAGCCACTGACACTTGATCAAATGGTAAGCAAATGTCAACAACAAATCTTTGAAATACTGGGTTTTTCTGAAATAGTATTGCTTTGGGGCATAACTTTATCTTCAAGGAGAGAACTGAAATGAATCACCCTGTCTGAGAAAATACTGCTTTGCTGCTTACTATATTCAAGGGGCATCAAGACACCTCAATTATTGATCTACAGTCCTTTATAGCTTTCTTTAATATGCTTTACTGCTACCAGCAGCATATCTTTATAAGTTTATATAAACAGAAACTTACATCACAGTCCCATGCATGTTTACTTGGAAGTAAGTCCCATTGTGGCCAATGTAACTTTCTCCCTAGTAAGCTCAAGTGGGACTGCAGCCTTAATATAGCATATAACCAATGGCAACATATATGGAAAACAACCAGTGCATGCATGAACCTATCCATACCAAACTACAGGGCAAAGCAAGGCTGGGTATGTGACTGAAGCCTCTGTTGCTGCCTGTACCAGTTTCTGGAAGAAGCAACATTGCTGCCTTCTTTTGGAAATCAATAGAGACAATGGGAGGCTTGGTTATAAATCTTATTCATTAAGACAATGATGTGTGAACCAGACTAATGTCCCTCTCTTACCTAGTTAGCAAATCTAAATAGGCTTAACCTTTCCGTAAAAGAAATCACATTATTATTGATGTTTCCAAAGTGACCATGTTTTATAGTAGTAAGAATAGTATGCCAACTGCAGAGAAGAAACTTCTTCCCTTGAGAGTTTACCATTAAGGTTTAATATTTGCACTATGCTTTCTTTGAAGTACCTATCATCTGCTCACATCACATAACATCGCCGCACAAATCATTTGGGCTTTTTTTCCTCTTTAATGTCAAGGTCTTGCTAACATCACACTACCCTCCTCATTATCAGAACTTAAAGTACATTAGACTGCTGCTCATAAACACTTGGCAATAGGAAACAGAAGTCAATTTGCTAACAGTTTGCTTTGTGGAAATGCTTTTCCATGAAGGTGAAAGTCATATGTAGACAAATGATGTCATTTAAAGACCCTTGAACATAGTACTTCAAAAGTAGCTTGTAAATGCAATCAGATATTTTTTTTTTAATCCAACAAGGGATGTTAACTGGAAATGGAAACTACACAACACAGTTAATGCATTTTTCTTTGGAAAACAAACCCCTCAATGCCCTGAAGATTCCACAATTCAAAGTCTTGTAGCAATAACTTGGCTAACAGCATAGGCCTAGTCATGTCTACTCCAAAGTACGTCTCACTGTTTTCAATGGAGCTTACTCCCAGGTAAGCATGCATAGAACTGCAGCCTAGGCATGCTTCCAATATATTGTTAAACATTCCTCCTTTCCCTGACACAATGAGAAATCCAAGGGCAATACTACTGCCTTTTATTTGCTTTGATGACTGAGGCTTAGGGAGTCTTTATAATATACATTTTACTTAAATATATACAGGTAGTTCTGCTAACTCTGCACCAAATTCCCAAAGAAGCCCCCTCCCAGCCCCTCTCCAGTTTCAGCTAAATCCAACGCCAAAACCCTCTGAGCTCCTAATTCAAAATACAAGTTGTTGTTTTTACATACTTCTGCAAAAATCTCAGACCCCAGCTTCTACAGGTAGAGTGGACTGCACCACAAAATTCTATACAGGTAGAAAACTAGAACAGAGGCAAGTGGCTCATGACAGATCCTCCCCTGAATAACAGACATTCTCATGTTTAAAAGAAGACCTGATATACTACTGCTTCAGTTACTAAAATATAAAGGCCACTGGCAGAAGACACAGCAGTTTCAGTCAGAAAGCAAAGCCATTACTGCCTAATGATGCGTTTAAGCCTTGAGTGAGGCCACTGCAATTATGATACAAACTGGATGCAAATAAAAACAAGCAGTCACTGGTCTGTTGGTCTCCCTCTCTCTCTCTCTCTCTCTCTCTCTCTCTGTGTGTGTGTGTGTGTGTGTGGACTCAGCTATACAGCTGCAAATAAATTTTTTTGAATGTGTTGTAAAGTGCAATATACAATTGTGACACTAGATGGTAACTGTGAGCTGCAGCAAATTCTATGCCTTTTTCAAAACCATTTTTTAAAAAAGCATTTTCACAATGTTTTTATCATGTGTATAGATTCCACCGGTGTGTGTGTGTCACATATGAAAATAAAAAGCTAGAATTTTAATGGTTTAGTTGTTGGCATGAAAGCTGCTTGCAACTGCAGGTAGGTGACACTCCCACCAAAATGCAGGCTGCCCCTTTAATATTTTTTAACACTGAAATGAAGTGATCCTTTCCGCATCTTAAAAATATAGGGAAGGCTGAATGTTGATGATGTTTTATTTAATACATTTATACATTGCTCAGTATTTAAGATAGCCTCTTCATAGCTGTCAACTTTTCTCTTTTCTTGCAAGGAATCCTATTAGGAATAAGGGAATTTCCCTTAAAAAAAGGGATACGTTGACAGCTATGAGCCTCTTAGCGGCTTACAAAATAACTCGTGTGTGTGTAAATAAAACAAACAATGAAACTGAGAAACTACAGTGTAATGCAATGCAATATTACGTAAAACTATAATACAATGCAATCAAACAACAACCACTCCCCAAATGATTGTACTGCAGATCTCTTTAATAAAGTGGCAGCTCTAAATCTACAGCACAATCACATCCTTCCCCCTCTCATGTTAAGCACTTTGCCAATGGAAGAGGGATGTGGGCCACCTCCTTTAAAGCACCATCCAGATGCTTTCAGGCATTGCATTTCGTGTACCGACCATCTGAGCCATGTTAACACAAGCATCTTTTCAAGTGACATGGTCTTCCATGAATAATTCCATACAATTGGACGTTATAGTGGAGAGTAGGGGCTGTTTAAGTTTGACTTTTCTGCTCTATATAACTAAGAGAGTGGCAAACAAAATCAAACTTTAAAAAAAATTTCAAGGTAATTAATTATTCATTAAACTATCTGCAGACAACTAAAAGGTGCATTTATGTTAATGCTATTAAAAATGTATAGTTGGTAATGAATGGAGAGTGCCCAGACACCTTCTCTTGGAGTTTAGATGTTCGTTTGTTATCGGCACCAGCTAATGGATAATGCTAATGGGTAATAGAATTTCTTGTTCTTAAAGGGGAAATCCTTTGGTAACCAGGTATGAAAAATGTGAGGAACACAACCCTCCTGGCATTTTTATCACTGAAGAATTCAATATGGGGGTGGTATGTTAGAATGCTTCCAAATGATTTTTATTTGGCTTTAAAAACATACAAACCACAGTACCCTGCATGTAAAAATAACTTTCATGTCAGGAAGAATGCTAGGCTAGAACCAGACACATGATAGATTTCTAAGGGCAGAAAATGTGTTTACAACTGAGAATACTGAAACATGCAGTACCCCCTCCCCCTGCTCGATTCTGAAGTACCACAGTCTCATTGGATTGTACTACATGCATTTTCTGAACATGTAGTTCTGCACTAACACATTCTTTTTTTAAATGAACCCAACCCATTTTCTGTACTGCTGTTTTAATATTCCAATCATACCTACATTTGTTAAATTAAAGGACAGTCAAAACAAATCAATTATATACTGTACATACCAGACATGTTCTTTAAGTTTGAGGCTTGTTAGCTCTACACACACACACACACACACACACACACACACACATTTTTATCAATTGGGAAATCATACTTTCTTGCCAAGTGTGCCCAGATTGTTATACTTTTATAAGACCTCTATCCAACTTCTCCATCAACCATAGCTTCTTCTTTTCTCTACTCAACTTCAGCTGAGCTTTAATGGGAGCTGCTTCTGCCATTTCTAATCTTCATGCGAACACATAAGGAGATGTGGTTTATGTGGCTTGGTGGGAAAGATGTGGGATGCAGAGCTGAGTTAAAATTCTCACTCAGACATCGACTTATTGTATTAAATTGGGGAAGTCACTGGCCCTCTTCAGGAATACTCCAAACGAGTTCAGCAAACAGGCTTGCAGAGGTTCTTCATGTGTTTTAGAACCATGGAAAGTCTAGGTTTTAAAATGCATGGGAGCTTCCACATGAACAGGAGCCCCAACTTCAGACAGTCTTACATGACTTCCAATATGACAGGGATTGAAAACACACTTGTCCCCATGGGCCCCCTGCCTCATGTGTTCACAGAGCTTGGTTAGAGAATGTTTAAAGAGGGTTGCTGGTTCTCAGCTTCAGTTACCCCATTGTAAACTGAATTATAAAACTGAACCAAATCATTGTTCACGACAGTAAAGTCTGGCATCATATATTGTAATGTCGCAAAAAATATTCACAGAATGACACTAAGCCTTTAAAAAAATATATCATGTTTTACACACACACGTAATTTTTAAAGACAGTGATACAAAAAAAGGGGGGGGGGAAATCCCTCAAAGCAGATGCTTTGAAAGTGCAGTATGAAGGAAGGGAATCCTTCTGGTCACTTGGTTCTTGTTGCTTCTATTAACTTCCTAACTGAATTACACCCATTTAAACTTTACTGGAAGATTATTGGACCCTGTTGCTGTTTGCTTCTAATATCTTGAACTGCTATTTTCATATTCTAAAGGATCTGCCTCAGCAGAAAAGCAATCATTTACTTAGTCTTTGGCAAAAGACAATATACTGGGTCCTAAATTCAGCACAATAGTGTGGAACCTAGGTCAGCCTCTCCTCTATAGATCAAGATAGAAGATATCTGCAGTTCCCATTTCACTCTTCTGAGTCTGGCAGGTAAAAGTCCTAAGATGGTCAATTTGCAGTTGATTCATAATTTGTCATGTTAACCAATTAAATGCAAATACAATTGAATGCTTTCAAAACTCCAGTAGAAATACTTTTCTGAGATGTTGAAAGACATGTGAAATGGCTTGCACAGGTTTTTTAATGACTTTTGATCAGAAGAAATGACCATATTTTATACCTTTTATTCAATGTTAATTGAAGTAGCACAACATAACTAAAATAGTTTTAAAAATAAGCAAGTGGGTCCATAGTTCCAGCCCCCTAATTAAACTTTACCCACACCAATTAATCAATTAAAATGTCAATTTGATTAACATACCGTACCTATTAAAATGAAAAGTTTGCAACCCAAAAGAAATTCATGTGTAACTATGAAGCTGTGCCTTGATGTGCTAAAGGCCAGTTTCTTCCTTCATTTTGACTATCTGGCTGAAAGAGCATCCATCTTCCCAAAGTGCTCTTGCATGTATGTGTTTTCTGCTTCACTGAGCAAATAAAATACTTGCCGATGTTAGTTCAGTTGTAGAACCTCTCAGCATGCAACATCATCGCCCCATAATATTTATGGAGAAAAGGTGTCAGCCATGCATGACACTTTTCCAAAGTTATAGATATTTTTTCAATCTCATTATGCCTTTGTATCACTCTGCAAGACTTTTAAATATTGAGAGAGATAAGCTTCAGTAAGGACATTAACCTTGTGTTCGAAGTTGCATTCTCAGAGTCAACCTGAAATAAGAGATTCCAAAGTGACTTTTCATCTTTCATGGGCAGTACTGTAGAAATGCTGAGCAGAACTCACTCTTTTATAGAATTTAACACCAGAGAATGCCATTGATGCAGCTATACAGCACAGAATCTAATCCAGTGCACACTGTGTGCATACTGCATGTTTCGTAAGTCTTTAGGTTACTGCCTTGCCAGAAAATGGCTTGCATTGGCACAGATGCAGCAGCAGCATATGCTGAGTGAGGCAAGCATGGCAAGACCTCCAGCTATGCTGTGAGTCAAGTTCATTGCTAATGTAACAGCTTACCTCTCTGTCAGGCAGCTGGTAATAATACACTACTAAATAATTTTGTAGCCCACATTTCACCAATACAGAAAAATAAAGCAATCATAAAACAATTAAAAATGATTCAAATTAAGTCAAGAACAAAAAGCAGAAAAACTAACACCACAAACCAACAGCGACAATGTAAGCTAGCAGCTGAAAATGGGTTGAAAGAAAAGTGCTACTTGCACGCACAGGCACAGTAAGTCCCTTGCCAAGAAGCTGGTGGCAGAGGGATGCAGAAGTAGAATAATCATAGTACAATGTTCTTGGATCAAAACAGGCCACAACTTTTATTTATTCCAAATGTAAGTAAGCTTTGGCTTAGGCATTGTGTATCCTGAATGATCCGGGATGATGGATGATGACCATTGGAGGTTGATTGTGAGATAAGGTTGCCCTATGACATACATCAAATAGAAGCAACCCATCAGGACCGCCACCTTGGGGAGTGCTATGGCCCTCAACCCCCATCTGGGTGTAGGGACAGAAGCACCTCCTCAAGGATACTTTTAACAAGATACCCCCATTTCCTTGGAGGGGGAAGGCAGACACTTAAATCACACTCCCTCCACCACTGATGAAGGATCCAACCCAATGCCTTATCTGCCCAAAGTTGTGACAATTGCTAAGATAGGGGGGGGAAAAAAAAAAACCTCAGACAGGCCCAATTTGCCTGGAGGAGAAATTCCTTCCTGATCCCAAATCCAGTGACCTAAACTTTCATAGCAAGGACATACAGTAAACCATGCTAACGAGGTGGAAGAGAGACTAACTCGCAACTGAACATGGAGGTGGGCCTGAATATATCCCCAGGGAGCAACAGAGTCCCAGTCAGTGCCGCCTCTGGGCCTGCTTGTGATTGATCAGTGGGTGAGAAATTCAAATCCCAGTTGCTGGTGGGAGAAGATATGACGTTCCCTGCCAGCTGTTGAGATAGCTGCTGGCAATGGGGGGGGGGGTTGTGTTGAGCCACAACTGCTGCTTCATATTGCATGCTGAGCGGAACATGCCCACAGCACACTAGAACAGCAGGTGCTAAATTCACAGCCTATGGAAACACAAGTTCTGTGGCAGCAACTGAGAATGGTTTGCTTCTTATGAAGTCAAATCTAATCACACACTCTAGGGAGGTTCATTTGGGGCGCTCATTACAATTCCTGTATAGTTTTAGGGAACAATAGATCAAAGTCAGTATCTAAAGAAAGGTTGGAAAATGCAATGGATACAGAACTGCAGTCATATTGCTTTAGTCCTTAAACAGCTACACGGGTTACTAGAATATTCTGAGGTCCATTTAAGGACCAAAGCAATATGACTGGAGTTCTGTACCTATTGCATTTTCCAACCTTTCTTCATGGGCAGCCCCTGATAGAGCACATTGCAAGTCAAATCTCAAGATTATTAAAGCATGGGTACAATGGTCATGCCTCTGTATTCCAGCAGAGGGTGCTGTTATAATACTGTCAAATAATGGTTAAAAGCACCCTGAGGTTATTTAATTATTCAGGAAAAGGTCTGTATACAGAAGTACTCTAGAAAGGCATTTCCCCTTCCAAGCAGTCCACTAAGTCCCTCATTACTATTACATCCACTTTGTCTGGAGTAGACTGATCTTAAGTTTATTTGTCTAGCTCAGGGGTGGTGAAGCCGAAGCTTACCCCACCAATCCACTATAGATTGCCCAACAGCCCTGTGACTTCTTAATTTTGACCTTGGCTCAACCCACCACTGTGCTGGGTCTATCTGAATTCAGAGTTTACTTCCAGAGTCTTTCTCACAAATTAGTATAGCTGCAAGGCAGCAGAGGTCTAAAGTAAGTTTTCCTTCTCCTAGATGGGCTACCTCCCTAGCTTAACAAGCCCCAGCTGCCCCTCATTTCCCAGTACAGCACATGCAGAAACCACTTTATTGACTGTTCAACTCACTGCTCAATCTGCCAGAGCCTGTCTTCACATGCAGGGGGTAAACAAGTCCCTAACTCACTGAGGGGATAAGACCTACTGGCTACCCTCATCTGGCTTAGCCAGACAGTCAAAGCTGTCTCCCAGGATGTGGCTGCTGTCAGATGCTGACAGCTTCTAGGAGCTGCATGTGAGAACTGAGTGCTGAATGCCATTATGCTTTGGTCATCTTTGGGACATCTTTGGGAAAAGAAACAACTAAGGAGTAAATCCGACACACATCCAGACTGTAGTCCCTAAGACAGTGTTAGCTTACATTGTCGTTGCTCCTGCCAAATGTATTGCTCTGCTTTCCTTTGGACCACATCAGTAAGGCCAAGTGGGGGGTCTTGTCGTAGGAACAGCCCAGAACCTCCATACACACTGCCCAGGCTTGAGACCCAAGGAGGTCACTTCATTTTGACTTCATCCCTGGAGGCACATTCCATTTTCTCTCAAGAGAAGTGGATGGCAACAACTTGGCTAGAACTTGGGAGAAGTGCAAATTTCAAAGGCATGCTGTGTTTTGGTTCATGTATTGTTTCAGAAAGCATAAATTTAGCAAGTTTGCCTTTAAATGTAAACTGAATTGAGTTTCTCCACCATCCCAACTTTCCAGAAAGTGTGGTTAGGATTGCCAGCCTAGTGTGCTAAATGCTATGGCTAACAGCATTGTTCACTGACTTGACCAGCAAAGGATTTCCCACTGAAATTATGGTCTGAGGCACAAGCTATATGTAACAGTAAAGGTAAAGGTAAAGGGACCCCTGACCATTAGGTCCAGTCGTGGCCGACTCTGGGGTTGCAGCGCTCATCTCGCTTTATTGGCCAAAGGAGCTTTTTAATTGGCCAAGTACAGCTTCCAGGTCATGTGGCCAGCATGACTAAGCCACTTCTGGCAAACCAAAGCAGTGCACGGAAACACCGTTTACCTTCCCGCCGGAGCAGTACCTATTTATCTACTTGCACTTTGACGTGCTTTCGAACTGCTAGGTTGGCAGGAGATATGTAACAGTAGATGTCTTCAAATGTGGGTTATTCTGTCCTCAATCACAAGCAGGGATGGAGCTACCTGCCCCGGCACCCAGAGCAGTGCGGGGGTGGGGCTAGCTGCCTGTGGGGATGGGGCTAGCCGCCCACATGGCAAGCATCCCATTCTGCCCGCATGGCGAGCATGGGGGGGCGCTGCTAGCCACCTGAGCAGCCCTAGTGGCCCGCCGCCCATGCAGCAAGCATGGGGGGGGCAACGATGTCACCCGCCCTCACTGCTGACACCCGGTGGACACCGCACTCCCCGCACCTGCCTTCCTCCACCAGTGATCACAAGGAGTAAGGTGACTGTACTTGTGTGCATTCTTACATAGAACTAAGCCCCAGTGTGTCTCCCTAGCACGCGTTTTTCAGACTGCAATGTTTGAAAAGCCAAAGGGATGCATAGGTTAGGGATACTATCCTCATACTCTAAGTTCCGCTCACTCTGCACTTTGGTTCTAACACCTAGAATAAGGCCTTTTAACATCAAACATATCTATCCTACTCCTAGTTCAAATTATGAACAAATTCAGTATGTGAATGCAAATAATTGAACTTTGCTGCCTTCTTGTGGTAATACAGAGAATTTGCTGTCAATCCTTTCTTTATAGAACTGAGTAAGCCTTACCTTCACCATTGTGGGGATAATGACATAGGCTGAGGCCTGGTCTAAAGACAAAGCAGAACAAGATGATAGAATCTTGATTTGGTAGAGTGGGCTGTACCATTTCAGTCTGTATGGATGCACCTCACATTTCTAATGTTCCCCCACATTAAAGCTCTCTACAGAAAATGAAAACAAAAAATATGACGGGGGGTGGGAGGGAGATTTGGCTTAGTGTTCTCTCTACTGTGCTAATTTCTCTTTGCTGCAACTATGTTTCTAAGTAGAGCATTCGAAAATATAATCCCTGCTTGTAATGTGGGGGGTATTACCACCTCTACCAGCTCAGAACTTTGCCATCGCATTCTTTTTAATGTGTGTAGACCCAGACATCAGTGACCACTAGCTTTGCTTCACATTGGACAGGGGGGAAAGTTTCCTGGGTCATATCATTTCTTCCTTGTCACTGTAAACCCTTCTTTTGCAATGGTAGGATTGAGCCCCATGGTTCCTTGTTTACGTATTTAGATTCAGAAAAAGGAAGTGGTGGAGTTGACTAACTAGCTGACGGGTTTTCTGAGAAAGAAAAGAAACCGTTTGGTTCACACCGGAAGCTGTTGCTCTGAGCAGTTTATTTGCAGCACAGTTTTGAAGAAAGAAAAAAAACTTGGGAATTTACCACTCTGGGTCACTGTGTGGGATGAGTCCTGTTCTTGGATCACTCGCAAGATAGGCATTAACAGGCTTGTAACTGGCTAGGCAAGAAGAAGAGAAATGGATTCACGAAACACTCCCTATCGCTCAGAAGTGGCCCGCTGGTCTCCAGATGAGTTAGCAAACTACTTCAAGAGGGTAAGTTTGATTTCAGTTTTGCTGCTCTAACTTTATGCTACAAAAAAATATTTTTGTTACATGTATGACATGATGAATCCTTGAGAAGTCATTTCTGATAGACTTTATGCCTCCTTCTGAATGTGATGGAACTTGTTAGAAACTTCCTAATTCACTTTTCTGAAAGGAAAGGATCCTGTCTCAACCCATCCCTGTCCTTTCTCTTCACTGAACTGGGATTCTGTTCTGTGAATAAAAACTGAGTTCCATTTATAGAATGGGCCTTCCTCCTCACACCCCTTGCAACCCAAAAGTCCACTTCTGATGGTTGGAGGACCCTTCAAAACAGCATGACATGTGGCACAAGAACAGGAGGGAAGGAATCACAGAAAGCCAGGAGATCCCCCCCTTGTGTGAGCAAAAATGCCGTCTGCACATGTAACCATACCTTCTGAGCCAGGCTATTGTCAGTCCCTAACTTGTCACGTCTTCTCTGCCTTGTGTATCAAATATGGATTTGTAAGCTCCCTGACAAAGGACTGTGGCCCTTCAGAACTCTATATAGAACCTAGCATGTAGTTGGAGAGAAATGAATGTTGTTTAAACAATTAGGAACACTAGTGATTCATTGGGCACTCTGGTCCAATATATGAGCACATCAGTCGCAGGTTGTCCACCCATTCCAGTGGCAAGATACTAGCAACGAAACAACACAAAGGCCTGTCCTCCATCATTTGTCAAAGAAGGTTTCACCCTGATTTTACTTTAAGTGAGAGAGAAGCTTCACATCAGGGCATGAGGACCCCAGAGGATGAGTGAGCTGCCTCCATGATGTTTGCAGCCTGGGGATGAGGCTAAAATGCTGGGGAACCTTTGCTGTGAAGGTGTATTTCCAAAAACCTAGAAGATACATTTTTATTTCTACATATTTATTTATCTCATAAATCCTCATATTATTTTCATACAACTTAGCTCCAAAGTTCAGAGAATTTCAAAACTCTGAATGTATTTGTAAATGGCTACAATCTCTGCTACTTTCACTCCAGTTAGCTATGAAGTTCTGTGTGTTTCCATAGGCAAATTGCATATCTCTCAGCCTATCTTACATCACAGGGTGCTGCTGCAACAATCAATAAACTCAAATGCATGCCATGGGGGGATGGGATAAAATATTAAATTTACATAAGCAATCTAGGAACTTGTAACTTTCTTTGCAAAGTTTAAGGTTTGTTTTCCTTTGAATACTTCCACAGTAGTTCACATTTTGGCAGTGTTCAAATTGCAGGGGAAGAAGTCTATAGCTTAGTAATTGCTTTAGAAAGCCGTAGAGAGGTTTTCTGATCCAGAGTTCTTCCTTGCTTTGCTTACTCAGGCTGCCAAATATCCAGCAGGGTCTATCTACCTACCTGCTTGGCACGATCCCCCCCACCCCCAATACATTTGTTTTGATCAGACACTCCCTCCAGTCAATCCACCCCACTGGTACCTTCCAGGCCCCCATCTGCCTTGAAGTCTATGTATACTGCCTGGAATAAGTTTCCAGCACAGCCTTTTTAATTTTCCTGAAACTTAGGTCCTTTCCACAACAAGCACTGCTATTCTGCAATCAACTGAGAATGAAATTAAAACAGTGATTCTGTATGGCATTTAACACTGTGCTATAATCACACTAGGACCCAGCAATACCCATTACCAAGACTGAGGCTTACATGACCCAGGTGTTTTCCAAAAGGAATCTTGCAGAATCCACTCCATGTATCAGATATTTGGCTCACACTCCATTAACATTGATGCTGGGCAAAACTTAGTGTTTGTCCCATAATAAATAGTTTCCTTTCTCCAAGTTTTAGCCATTCATGAGCAACACCCCCTATTCTGCCAAGTATGAAAAATTATCATCTGGCTCCAGAGACACAATTCTATTTTGCCCTGAAATCTCCTGTGAGCTCCAGTTTTGATACAGGAGTTGCCAAAAAGGAGTTAGAGCAAGGATTCCTCTCCCAATACTGTTTCCCCGCACTGGCCCTAGCATCACCTCTCTGCTTTGCATCTCTCCCTCTCCCTTTTGCCTTTCGCTGCTTCCTCTCCCTACTGGACTCCACAAATAATAATAATTATTATTATTATTATTATTATTATTATTATTATTATTATTATTATTATTATTATTATTATTATTTATACCCCACCCTGGCTAAAATGGAAACAAGATTATTTATCTGATAATCCAGCAAAATATCCTGGAATACTATTGAATGGAAGGGAGTCATACTAAAAAGAGCCATCAGGAATCTCTTAGTATCATGCCTGTGTGGGTGTATGAATTCTGTCTCTTTGGGCTGCTGCAGATTCTGCTGGCGAACGGCAGAACATCTGCCATGAAAGAAATGCATAGTGTTTACTGCCCGCTTTGCAATTTGACTACCCAGAATGGAGGACATGAAAACAAAGAACAAAGTCTTGAAAATCCCTTTCTGGAATTAACAAAGGGTCAGAAATACAGGTTCCAGCCTTGGGGTACTCTTGTAAATTATCTTAAACACAGTGTGTAGAGACAGGCTATAGCAGTGTTTTTGCTGTTCGAAAGGGAATTGGGTTGATTAGTGAAGAAAGTAATCCACTGTTAATCGTTGCTGTCCTGTACCATCCAATCTGTATTCCATGCATATGCTTTGGGTTGGGGAGTTTCTATTGGATGAAGCCAGAATTTCCTTTTTGAGACTAAATCTCACAAGCACAAATGAGAAGACAGTTACTTACTGCTGCCAGGGATTTTTATTTTGCAGTTACTGAAGTGGGGAATGATTTAAGACCAAATTCTATGTGAAAGTAATGATATGATTAGCAATAATGTTTAAAAGAACAAATACCAGGCATGAAGGGGTGAAGGTATCAGTATCAAAGCACATAGGGAGGGCCAGTTTTAAGCCTTCTCCTTACCAGCGGCAATCTCGGGATTTTATGGGGAGGAATAACATTTCAATTGGCACCAGTGGAGATATTGTTATACTTTCTCCCCTTCCTCCAACCTTTCTGCTCTTAATTGCCACTGCTGGGAGCCATTTTCTCAAATATGATGTCAGGCTATCATTACTTTGGGTGCAAAATTTAAGTTGTGCTTAAGATTCTCTAGTATGTTCTTAGGCCCAAATTGCTAATTTACACAGGATTACAGTCTACATGAAGTGTCCAGTAGTTTATGGACAGACTATGAACAGGGTAGACTTATTTTTCTGAGTTAAAACAGATTCTGAAATCAAAGTTTAAGCTTCAAGAATCACTAGTTCTTCAGCTAATAATAAAAGGGAAAGACCAGATAACCTTCCCAAACCATTCTCCCATAAACTGATAGGCTTACACCAGCCTCTCAAATGCAACACTGCAGACTTTCTACACAAAATGGCTGCCTGCCTCTCTAACTGTTGAAATTCTAGAAAATGAGAAAAGTCTAGAAAATTGTGGCTGCTGCCTTAGCTATAACCGTAAGTGACCTGTGACAAATTCTAAAACTACATTCATTTTGATAAGGAACTGAGTAGATTCTTTGCTCTGTTGTATCTTTCGGACAAACCTATTGTCTTAGGAAGGAAATGCAATTCACTAGATTTCGTTTGTGAATTACTACCGCATGGCAACAGTGCATTTTATCCTCAAAGTATTGAAAAGGTTTCTTCTTAAAACTACAAGAGTACTCCAGTTTGGAGTCAGCCATTTCATATACCACACAGTTATTGTGAATTGTTTTACTTGAACCCTTAAAATGATAGGAAAAGCTCTCTTTAATTTAAATTGATGAATATGTTAATAGAAGATAAGTAAACACTGCCATCTAAATTTTCAGGAAGATAGGATTAGATGGGAGGGATTTTTGTTGCTTTGTAATTTGTGAGGATTTTTACATCAGTGTACATGTCAATCTGCATTTTATTGAATTAACCTGTTACACAAGGGACAGAACTTGGGGAAATATTTTTGTTAATATACCTTTATCTTTGTGCCTTTTATGATCTCAACGCCTTTAGTAACATTATTCCTGTTGAAATTTAAGTTTCTTTTCATTCTAATTTCAGCAGGCTGAAAAGCTCTGACAAATTGTGCCCTTATAAACCATATACTAGCTCTGCTAAAGTAAGTCCAGCTGAAATAAATGAGGTGCCTTCCATCTGAAGAAGTATCTGAAGAAGTGTGCATGCACACGAAAGCTCATACCAAGAACTGACTTAGTTGGTCTTTAAGGTGCTACTGGAAGGAATTTGTTTTGTTTTGAAATAAATGAGTTTAGTGATGAATTTGTCTAAGGATGTAATCCTTTGTACACAGAGGAATTCCAGAAGTGCCTATGTTAATGAGACTTAATTCTGAGTAAGCATGCATAATAGTCAGCTATGGTTATTCAGAGACCTATTTGATATAAATGTATTCTTTATTAAAATGATCAAGTTTTCCTGAATATGTGTCTTTTCATCAGCAGCTAAACTTCAAGGACTGTGAGAAAGTTGCAAGGAAATACAACATAACTGGACAAAGATTTCTTGTAAGTTTTTCTATAAAATTACATTTTCAAAAATGGTCATTCCTTTGGATTAAAAGGAGAGGATAACTAGCGGAAGTGGAAATGGTGTGGTTGCATAGGAAGAGAGATATGGATGAATTATTAAGAAAAGTGGTGAAAAGGTGTGGAAGTTTTGGTTACTCTGTGGTGCATTGTATCTGTCACATTTAAGCAGATTGTCAAGTTTTAAATACCACTTCTATGTAACTACAGCACTTTTAGTTTTATTTTATAATAATCAAAACTACAGTGACCAAAACGTGTTGTACAGGCACCATTATAACATACTGCATGTGTTTCTGTTTCAGAATATGTCTGAAAATGATATTCAGAAGTTTCCAAAGCTAAGAATGCCGTAAGTAAATCAGATGATATAATCAGATGCTAAGGTGGATGTGGAAAATGGGTACAAAGTTACTGTATGGTATGGAGAAGACAGATAAAATCTGTTCACCTCGGCTTTCATCAAATGCATTTTCTTGGGGCCAATCCTGTTCATGCAACAGGGTGAAACAACTAAAGGGTAGTGGGGATAGATGAACTGAAGCAGGGCAGTAAGATTTTTAAAAGTGTCCTCCTTAGTGTGAGTGCATCATTTTGACTGCTTCAGGCAGCAAAATGTATTGAACTAATGCTGCCTTTTCTAAAAGAAATATTAAAGACATTGGTCTGGATCCAGACTTAGTTGCAGCTAGCTCCCACTGAGACCAATGTTTGTGAGGTCTGTGCAAACGATGCCAGAAGTGCCACGTGGATGCCGCAAACAAATTGCATTCAAGCCTGTCGGAGGGGATGTACATTTTGGGGTAGGGGAATTACATCCATACGTGTGGTAGACCTGTACAAAGGTGAACATGTTTGGGTGTTCAGAGAAATCAAAGCAATAAAAGGGCAGAATGCTATTAAACAACCCAAGCTGGCATTATTCAACCTTTATTCAGGAGATAATATGGACCTGCATTATAAACACATTGGACAGTTATTGCTAGCAGCAAGACTAACGATAGCCAATTATTGAAAACTTTTGGAGGGTGCCATGCTGACTTCATGGTACAGTACAAGAAAATCTGGCAACTAGTGTTAACAGAGAAGCTAACCAATAAAATAAAAATACCAAAGGGAATAAAAACAAGAGATACCTTTTCAGGTACCCATTTCATACATACACAGCTGCAGGAAAGAGGGCAGGACACACACACACACCCTCACACTATAGAATTTTTGGGCTAATATGATTGTATACTGTAACCAATGTTGCCACACAACTGGAAGCATAAGGCTGTGAGATTTGAGTCTCTAGGGGTGAGATCCCATTTTTCGTATCTTTTATATGGTTTGGTAATTGTAAAATTTAAAGAATTGTATGCATAAGGAGCACACATCCTACAATAAACAACCATCTGGAAGCACCCTTACATACTTTATGTAAGTAGTCTACAGAATACATATTTGCTGTATTTCAAGGAATTTGCTTTCAGGACAAAGAATGTGTCATCAAATCCCTTTAATCATTTAGAAGTATCTTGATACTTCAGTACATCAGACTTCCTCAAACACAGAAGTCCTAAATCTTACGTCTATCTCTCCCACACACTGGCCTTATAATAATAATAATAATAATAATAAATTTTATTTATATCCCGCCCTCCCCAGCCGAAGCCGGGCTCAGGGCGGCTAACAACAATCAGCAATCAAACCATCAGATATTCACACATTCTAAAAATATTACATTATAAAAATCAATTAAAATCAAATTAATGGCAACTAATTAAGCAAGATTCTAAGCAGGTTGCCAGAGGAGGGAGTCAGGCTGCGCCCTGACCAAAGGCCTGGTGGAACAACTCTGTCTTGCAGGCCCTGCGGAAGGATGTCAGGTCCCGCAGGGCCCTAGTCTCTTGTGACAGAGCGTTCCACCAGATTGGAGCCGCAGCCGAGAAGGCCCTGGCTCTAGTTGAGGCCAGCCTAACCTCTCTGAGGCCTGGGACCTTGAGGATGTTATTATTTGCAGACCGTAGGTTTCTCTGTGGGGCATACCAGGAGAGGCGGTCCCGTAGGTACGAGGGTCCTAGGCCGTATAGGGCTTTAAAGGTTAAAACCAGCACCTTAAACCTGATCCTGTACTCCACCGGGAGCCAGTGCAGCTGGTATAGTACCGGTTGAATGTGATCTCGCAGCGAAGACCCCATAAGGAGTCTCGCCGCGGCATTCTGCACCCGCTGGAGTTTCTGGGTCAGTCTTAAGGGCAGCCCCACGTAGAGCGAGTTACAATAATCCAGTCTGGAGGTGACCGTCGCATGGATCACAGTGGCTAGGTCAGGGCGAGAGAGATAAGGGGCCAACTGCTTAGCTTGGCGGAGATGAAAAAATGCCGCCTTTGTTATAGCTGTAATCTGCGCCTCCATAGAGAGGGAGGTATCGAAGATTACACCCAAACTCTTAACGGACGGTGCTGGCACTAATTGCACCCCCGCAAGAGATGGGAGTTGCCCCCTCAATCCCATATCATCCCGCCCCAGCCAGAGGACCTCTGTCTTCGAAGGATTTAACTTCAACCGGCTCCCACGTAACCATCCAGCCACAGCTTCCAGGCATCTTATGAGTCCTTTAATACATATGTGCTGAATCTGTCCATCCTTTAAGATCAGCTGTTATGGCCCTCTTGTGTAAGCTATTCTGAGGCATGACTGGTGGTAACACCAAGATAACTTTCCTGGTGGAATTCCCTGACCCAAGAAGCTAGGTTATCTTCCTCTATTTCAGTTTCGACAGAAACTGAAAATGTTAATTTTTAAACATGCATTTGATTCAGTTGGTTAACGTATTGGTTGTAAGAGATGCTCGTTGTGTTCTTGTATTCTGCTGCTGTTTTTAGGTTGATCATTTGTATTGTAATCATTTGATGACTGTTTTTTATATTTGTAAGCTGTGAGCAACTCCTTTGTGGAAAGGAAAAGCGAAATATAGAAGTTTTAAATACATAATAAATGAAATAAATGTATTAGAACTACTATGTAAAATGAAGACATATCCTCCCCACCCAACCCAGCCTTTCATCCAATGTGATTCTGTGTTGCTTCCTCATGCGTAGATTTAGGGTTTGCATCTGTTTGTGTTTCCATTTAGTTTGCATAGTCTACATAACATTATCCCCAAGCCCCCCCTGTAAATTTAGATTTTCCTGGTGCAGGGATAATCTGATAAATTGGGGAAAATCAGGCTATAAACCCCTCCACTCATGGTCACAGACCATTTGTTTTTGAGTTTTTGGGTGGGTGAATTGTTACTTGCTGCTTTATGTGCTCACTACTTCCTTGATATTTTCATTTATTTTCTGGTTGCCTTACTTACTTTATGCTTTTGCCTATGGACTACCCTGGTCTTTTTCAAATGTGGAGAGCGGGGAGTAGATTAACAGTTAAATGATGCTAAAATGTGGACAAGCCCTTATTCTCAGGAAAGCTAGCTGATCTGCTTCAGTTGCATTAGCTTGGAAGATTTTTCATGAGAAGATCCAGTTGTAAGAAAGGCATCCCAAATCCTAAAATGTTTCCAGCCTGAAAGTTGTGTTGTAGCTGGTACCTTCTTCAGTGGAAGCTGTACTTCAGTTTTCAGTGAAACTGAGAATACTCAGTTTGTTCTACAAATGTGGCCTGATGTCTGGCAAATGTTGCCAGTAGGAACTGGGAAACAAATACTTAAGAACATAAGGAGAGCCTGCTGGATCAGGCTAATGACCCATCTAGTCCAGCATCCTGTTTTCACAGTGACCAACCAGAGAGGAGGAGAATTAGAAAGTGGTGGGAAGGACCTTCAGTCCTTGAGACTGTTTCATTTGAGCAAGACCTATTGGGCAGCAGTTGCTGGGACCACTAGGCCCGTGCTGCTTTGGTTTCTTTGAATAAAGACTTAACTGCATCGACACCATGTTTTTTTATTGCTGACCTACACTTGACTCTGGCTACTGCCAAACGGAAATCACACAACATTTGTCATTATAAAGCATATCAGGTTTTTAAATAAAGTTAATAGCAGCTGCTTAATTTTATATGATTGTATAAATTTGATAAGGGGACTGGCTTGTTGGCATTGCCAAACACAATCCAGTCCAACCAGCATTCTCCACAGCTTTAAGACAGCCATCACAGAAGCAGCTCAAGAGACAGTAGGCTTCTTGGTTCACTTGGAGGTATCTGAGCAGAGGCTGGGTGGCCCTTTTGTCAGGGTTGCTGTAGTTGCACATCCTGTAGATTCTGCACTGAGCAGGAATTGATTTTCAAGATCCCTTCCAAATCTGTAATTCTGTTACCCAGACTCTCTAAGACTCTTGCTTCCCAGTGAGCTCTGCCCTTTTAATATCACTGAAGCCCAGAGAGTGACTTCTGGCTGGGAGCTAGTGGGCAAAGGAGCTTGAGTTTTCATTTGTCAAGGGATGTTGGTAGCATTTTTGGTGTAAATGCCAAATTACATTGGTCAATTTTTTTATTCATACTGGCCAGTGCTTGTTTGGTATATGGTTGATAGCTGGCTTTCTGTCAAGCAGGACCTGAGACTGACCAGATTTCCACCCTTGTGGAAGCAGGATGGAGTGGGTGCTTTGATTTTCCCCCTTTCCTACTTGTGGTTTCTGGGGTTTTGTTGGTAGTGGTGTTAGCAACTTAGCCTTTAAAGTTCATCCATCCTGTGCTTCTTCTTTCTCATGCTAGTAGGTGTCTGTTTTGTTTGCAATTGATCTATTGTGCCATGGAGGGGGAAAATAGCTTTTTCCAAATAGGACTTTTTCCATTGTCACCTTCAGTGTAACGAACATCCATCTCCACTAACTCTCAGAAAGCATTGCAAAGCCCACTTATCTCGGGCACCGTTGCTGTCGATGTTGCCATTTATATTTGAGGTTGTTCTCTTTTTTCATTTTAGTTGTTAGTTTTAGATAGCAATTAAATCTGTATTATTTGCCAACTGTCCTAAATAATTGGTAGGCAGGCAGACAAGCAGGGAGCCAGAACTGTGCACCACAAGAAGAGACTGGGAGGGACTCTGATGCCCCAAGACCAGAAGTCTCTACAGAAATCTATTCAATAAGATCTCACATAGTGAATAATTTGGCATGTTCCACATAAAAGTAGAGAGACTTATTGTTCTTAATATCCATAACTTCAAGACAGAACTGCCAGCAAAGTCTTATGATGCCCTGCCCTGATTTCACTTTCCACATCCCAAATAAAGGTTTATATATATATAATAATAATACAGTGGTACCTCGGGTTAAGAACTTAATTCGTTCTGAAGGTCCATTCTTAACCTGAAACTGTTCTTAACCTGAAGCACCACTTTAGCTAATGGGGCCTCCCGCTGCTGCTGCGCCGCCGGAGCATGATTTCTGTTCTCATCCTGAAACAAAGTTCTTAACCTGAGGTACTACTTCTGGGTTTGCGGAGTCTGTAACCTGAAGCGTATGTAACCTGAAGCGTCTGTAACCCAAGGTACCACTGTAATCCAGTACCAGCAAGGCTTCAGTATCCCACATCATACACTAATACTAATGCCTAATCATTACCCATGCTGGCTGGAGCTGATGTGATATGTTAACTAATGCATCCCATGTCTGGAATAGAAATCAATCCAGTGAACATGATTGGTGTTTGCTGCTGCTGCTGTTTTCAGTCCTTAAACAATACACAGCTGATGTTTTGTTCCATTTGCATTGTGTTTCCTTTGCATTAAAATGAACAGTCTTTTTGCTGAGGTGAATGGTGTGGAACAACGTAATCATAATGCAGTTAGTTACATAATTAATTAAATAACATTCCACCACAGTGGGCAGTGTGATGAATAACACAATTTGTTAGAAGCCAAACTACAGTTTAATGTGAACAGCACTGCCTGAAACAAAAGTAGCTTGGAATGGAAGCCAATGCCTTCTTTCATCCTTGTGCCAGACAGATTTGACCCTAGTGATTTCCCCTTTCAACTTCCTTTTATCTACTCATTCTTGAGAAGTTTCCTCTTTTGAAATCAAGTAACAGAGAATGACTTAGAGGGTCATTACATGAAATTTCAAATTGGGCAACAAATGCAGGAAAAGGGAATTGGATCTTGCTGGCCAGCCAGATCACTACCTCCCCCACATCTCATGAGCCAACTTTGACAGGTGTCAGTCACCCAAAGTTACGATGGTGTCACAATGATATAAAGCAACCCATTTCCCTTTGCCTACATGGTTAAAAATAAAGCCACATGGGTAAAGGTACAGAGCTTTGCAAGCACCATTGATTGGCAACACTTACAAAACCGCAACTGTGTCTCTGTAAGCACTGCTGATTGGGTGAGTGTTGGTGCTTGGAAAGCTTGTTTCAAAGCTATGTTGGTTCTTACAAAAGCACTGGCACAAGGCCTTGGCTTAGGCAAAACACCCTGATAGGCCTAGTGGGGAGGCCTGGCAGGTCTAATTAAGTTGGCAGACCAGAGGTTTCCCACTGCTGCTCGAGATACAAGCTTTGTTTTGTCTTCAACCTTTAGTGAAATTAAGCTAGCCACCTCCTACTATTTGGAATTATGAGTGAGAGGAAAATTAAAATGTTCCAAAACTTTGACCTGTCCATGTGGGAGGGAGACAGGAGACAAGAGACAGGAGTATGAATAATATTTTCTGCAAGTCTGCTGCCTGCTCTTATCCTTAATCAAATGCAACCCCCACTCCCTTATAACTAAGCAGTGTGGTTTTTATACTTCCTTCCTTAGCTGCAGATTCACAGGCCTTGTGCTTGAAATAGTCAAGAAAGAAATGGTGTAGAGGCACTGCCATTCCTTGTAACATTTCATAAAAGAATGCATTAAAACTCTTTACTTTGAGCTACAGATGCACATTGGATAGATTGTGCACATGTAGCACTGATCAAATAATTGCTGCAGCATTACCAGCTGTTTAGGGATAGGGGAGGAAGGGGCAGAGGGACACAATTCAACACAGGACCTGTAAAAGCTTGGTGTGTGGTGTGTTCACAGCAGCCCTTTACATGTAGCAAGGACATGTTCTTTGCATGCAAAAGGCCCTAGTTTCAGTCACAGGCCTTTCTAGATAGAACTGAGTGGGGGTGCTGTCTGAAAACTCAGAGCTATGTAACCAGGCACTGTAGACAATATTGAGCTAGACAGACTCTGTAGAAGGCAGCTGCCTATGTTAAAATTTCATTCAGAAAACAACTTTTGTTCAGCCATGAAAAATAATGATAAATAGAAGCTATCTGTAGTACAGGCTGCAGATGGTTAATAGTATTATTTTAATAACATAAGAAGGGTCCTGCTGGATCAGGCACAAGGGCCATCTGGTCCAGCAACCTGTTATCGTAGTGGCCAACCAGGTGCCTTGCAGGACACCCACAAACAGGACCCAAGCACAATAATGTTCTCTCCACTTGTGATTCCCAGCAGCTGGTAATCTGAGACATACTGCCTCCAACACTGGAAGTAGAACAAATATATCATGATTAGTAGCCATTCAGGGAAGTTTTTAATGTGTGATATTTTAGTGTATTTTTAATCTTTGTTGGAAGCCGCCCAGAGTGGCTGGAGAAACCAAGCCAGATGGCCAGGGTACAAATAATATATTATTATTATTATTATTATTATTATTATTATTATTATTATTATTATTATTATCCTTTTTTAAAGCCATACAAGTTGGTGGCTACTACATCTTGGCGGAGCAAATTCCATAGTTTACCTATGCACTCTGTAAAAAAAAGTGCCTCTTTTGCTTACATTGAATTGTTTATGCCATTTTACTGAACATTTGCCCAGCTTGGAGCTCCTAACACTCTGGTTGTGTTTTAACTACTTTGAACAATTTGGTATCAGCAAACTCGGCTACATTATTGCTCACCTCTAACTCTAGATTATTAATGCACGAGCTAAAGGCGCAGATTCCAATATCAATCTTTGGTGGGCTTCACTTTCTGGTGCGCATCCTGGTGACAACAGAATAAATGACGTAAGGAGGGAGCTATAGCCCAAGATAGGAAAAGAAGTGTTAAGGGAACACCTGGCTGCTTCAAATGATTTCAAATCTGCAAGGCCTGACAAATCTCATTTCTTTTTCTGATAGTTACAAGCTTGGTAGATCAGGAGAATGCTGTGGACATAGTGTATCTTGATTTCAGTAAGGCTTTTGACATAGTCCCCCATGATATTCTTGTAGAGGAGGGTGACCAAGATGATCAAGCGTCTGGAAACCAAGCCTTATGATGAATGGTTGAGGGAGTTGGGTACATTTTGCCTGGATAAGAGGAGATAGAGAGGTGATATGGTAGATATCTTCAAATATATAAAGGGCTGTAACATGGAAGATGGACCAATCTTGTCTTCTGCTCTGGAGTGTAGGAGTATAGTTACAAGAAAGGAGATTACAATTAAACATCAGGAAGAACTTTCCACCTGCAAGAGCGTCCAGCAGTGGAATGGACTTCCTCAGAAGGTGGTGGATTCTCCCTTGGAGGTTTTAAAGCAGAGGCTAGATGGCCATCTGTCATAGATGCTTTAGTTGAGATTCCTGCATTGCAGGGGGTTGGACTAGATGACCCTCAGAATTCTTTCCAACTCTACAATCTATTATTCTACATATCAATAATAATAATCACATTCAGATCGTGCCCAACTGTGAACCCGTATCTATTGAATGTGTTTTTAACAGTGTTAACATATTTGCTATAATATATGTTAACATATTTGCTGTAATCGTTTGGTTACAGTATTCTGAATCAGCTGAAGTTTACAAATACTCTTCAAATGCAAGCCCACAGAAAACATGTTACAGTCATCTGAACAAGCTGTTACCATGGCTAGATTTGACATCTCTAAGAACAAACATCACTGGCATACCAGACCCAGGTACCAAAGGTATTTTTGGTTACCACTGAGATGTCTAGGATCAAGGATTAATCCAAGAGAACACCCAACTGTACATCTGAGTCTTCAACAGGAGTGCAAACCAATCTGAGATAGGTTAACTTTTGTTCCTTGATCAATTTGGGGTAGGTTAGGGTGACAGATACATAAAAAAGGAAAAATTACTACACGCAGCACAATAAACAAAGGAATTTGCTTCCACAAGATGTAGTGACCAACACCAACTTAGAAGGTTTTAAAATGACAATAAGGTTACTAGCATCTTCTAATTACGATGGCTTTATTTTACCTGCAGTATCAGAGACAGTAAGTCTCTGAATACCAGTTGCTGGAGTACAGAAGAAAGAGAGTCAATAGTACATCATCCCTACTTATTGGCCTCATATGCACATTCAGGTGCCCGTTACGAAAACAGGATGCTAGACTAGATAGGCCTTTGGTGTTATGAAGTAGTCAGGCTCTTCTTATGTTTTATTATTGTTACCATAACATGATCTTTATTTTTCATAATTCTAGTACTTAAATAACAAAAAATAACATGTTTTCAAATCCTGATGTTTATAACAATGTTTATATATATACTGATGTAATTGCAAGTTCAAAACAATTAAAATAACATTTAACATTTTAATTACTTGTTTCTGTAATAATCAGTAAAAAGATTTGATAGTAATCAGTAAAAATATTCTAGTTCACTTCAAAACTACTTCATCCTGTCTTTTCTCCTTGCTTCTTATGCAATGAGTTAATAGCCATATAGGCCAACACCCACATTTTGTCCAGCCACTCTTTTAATGAAGATAAATTTGAGGCTTCCAACATGAATTAACCTTGTATTTCTGTAACTTACTAATTCTTTAGACTCATCCCAAAAAATATTTTAGCTGGTGTGCATTCCTTGCATGAATGATAATATTTGTAGAAGGGTAAATGTCATTAAATAAATTAAAAGATTTTATGTTGGGTTTCAGGTAATATCATAATTGCACAACACTATTAAAATGATGTTATTGCATTCATGAGCTTGCAGAAGTTATTCTAACATGGAAACAAAGCCATCAACGGTTTCAGTAAAAGGAGGTAGCATGTTTTGACACTACTTCAATAAACGCTTCAAGCATTCAAGGGATTTTCCTCAGACTGGCTGTTTACAGCAGCAAGTGTATGTCTACATCACCTCTCATGACTCACTTCATAGAAGCTCTGTTAAAAGCCTCATTCCCAGTTATGAAGGAACACAAAGATCAGGAATTAATGGGGTTTTACGCAAACAGCTCTCAGTTGTCTTTCTATGATTTCTAGCTGTTTCTTGGAGTAGGAATTGGTGAATGAGAACATGTGCACAAATCCTACTGTGGGGGTTGACAGGACAAGGAGGCAAATTAAAATGGTTAGGATGAGGAATGCTATGAAATGTTCCTACAAGAGAACATGAGGGACATCACTATAAGGCTAGTAGCATCTGATGTATGAGATACTTAGTTCTAAGAAGGGGGGAAAGTGCAGGATAAACTGTGGACAGCATAGCAGAGCCTATGATGAGGAATTAACGGGGTGGGGGGAGAAATAACCAAATATTAAGTGAAGGCAACAACTTTCCATTTGCACAAGCTGCCTGCACAGGATTACTGGCAATTCCCACTGCAGATCCCACACCCCAGGCCTTTATGGGGGTCCTCAAACCCTCACAGGAGACTTTGACGGAAGCCACAGGGATCTGCAGTGGGGAGGAAGGATGTGAAAAACCCCTCGCACAGTACTGAGTACAACTGTGTGTGTGTTTGTCCAGCATGACTAAACCCACTTGTGGTGAATGGAACATGCCAGAGCGCATGGAAACACCATTTACCTTCCTGCCACAGGAGTACCTATTTATCTACTAGCGCTGGTATGCTTTCAAACTGCTAGGTTGGCAGGAGCTGGGACAAAGCAACGGGAGCTCACCCTGTCACATGGATTCGAACTGCCAACCTTAGGATCAGCAATCCCAAGAGGCTCAGTGGTTTAGACCCTAACCCATTTGCAAATCACACAAATCCATGGTTTAGTGTGTTTTGCAAAGGCAGGAATGAGCTGCAACAAGCCTGCAACTTGCACATTACACCCTCCCCTGTCCTTCCACATGGCTGAAGAGAGAACTTCAGAAACTTCTACATTTAGTTAACCACAGTTTCACCCTTATACACAATTGTGGTTAATACCTAGCTTCTTAATACCTTAAGAAACCAGTTTGAAGCTGGGTGTTTGAAATAAACTAGAGATCTAATCTTAGTTTTTTATGCCAAATTACACAACAACTATGGTTAAAGGAAAGCAAATGATCCCAGCTGTGCAAGAGGAAGAGATGGGATGAAAGCATTACTGAGACTCTCTGTGGCTCATCCCTGCTCATGCATGTTACACTAATCCATGGTTTAGCATAACTTGAGAAAGAAGACAATGTGTTGTTCGTCTATGACAGGCATGGCCAAACTTGGCCCTCCAGCTGTTTTGGGACTACAACTCCCATCATCCCTAGCTAACAGGACCAGTGATCAGGGATGATGGGAATTGTAGTCCCAAAATAGCTGGAGGGCCAAGTTTGGCCATGCCTGGTCTATGAAAACAACATGTATTTAATGCATGGGGTTTCTACCTTATTATTTGTTTTCTTTTCTCTTTTAGTAGCAATGTGCCAAAGCTGCCATGCTCTGCACTGAGTTTACTAATTGCTTCGTTTTGGTGTTAAAATTATTCTAATGTCATAGCTCCACTTAACAGCAGGTTTATCTGTTCGCATGAAATTGAGAAAAACATATATTTTGTTGTCTCTGTCTTTCATTCCTCTGCTAAAAAAGAAATCATTCTTATATTCAACCGTTTGAATTTACCACATTAAAACAAATAAGAAAAACTAGGACAAAATGCACCTTTTATTCTCATTATTTTTAACCATAGACCTGAGCATGTGCTTAACTTTTTCCCATTGACGTTAATAAAAATGCTTAACTTTGGCTGAATTGTACAATACAACTGAGATTCTCCTTCCAACATATTGACTTGCTCTAATAACACATTTTTTTACCTTAGAATTCTAAGCAAGTTAAGTCAGGAAATAAACCGACATGAAGAAAGAAAAAGTTTTTTTCCAAAAAGGTAGGGAAATTGTTCTGTATTTTTTTTCTTGTTACAACAGTAAATGAGTTCTTTTTTTAATTTCTTGGAGTAGAAATTGGTGAATGAGAACATAATCAAATTTAACCGTGGGGTGAAGGAAAAAAGGCCACTATATTTAAATGAGATGTGGAGGAGGAGCAAACAGGTGACCATGTACACCTTCGAAAACTAATTGTATAACTTAATTTGAATACATTAAATATGGTTTCCATACTCCATGAATGAATAGAAAAAACAAGTCCAAAATTTCAGAAGACCCAATGAACCCAGATATTTATTCTAGAATCCCAAATGAGTGTGATTGAGATGCTTTCTGTTTAAATGGTTTGTAGATCATTAGTGCATGGAATGCCTTTTACCTGCTGTGGCTGGTACATCATCTGCCATTCTTGAACAGGGATAGTCTGGCCATGATGGGCCATGCACCGGAAACCGCAGGACTTGATTACTGGAATGAACTCTACATGGGGCTACCCTTGGGCCTGATCCAGAGGCTCCAGCTGATGCAAAAAGCTGCATCTAGACTGCTGCCAGACTGTTGCCAGCATATAAATCAGACGCTCAGAAATTTGCATTAGCTGTCCATACACCACCAAGCCAGGTTCAAGGTCCTTGTATTAAATTACAAGGGCCTTAACAATTTGGGTCGAAAACTGCCTAATCCTTTATATCCCTGCTTGATCACTGACAACTTTAGGGGAGTCACTGTTCCTACACACCAGGAGCAGTGTGTTTAGCATTGTAGACTGAATTTTCTGGAACTTCCTTCAAGTTGGGGTCAGACCCTTCGTACTGAATTTCCATTGTCTATGGAAGACTTCTTCTTCTCCTTCTTCTTCTTCCTCCTCCTCCTCCTCCTCCTCTTGCAGGCTTTTAAACTGAAGCAGGCTTTTTAACTGATTTTGTTGTTTTAAATACAGTATATACCGTATATTTTTTCTGTATTGTATCCTTGTAAACCACTTCAGAGGTTATTGTGGTTTGTATATATCCCAGAGGAGCACATTGGGCTACTTGAACTGAGAACGGTTTGCTGGGGCAGTCAGTTGCTCCTGCTTTAAAATGCTACTTCTGAGGTTTTAGCTTTTAAAAAAGAGAAACTTATTTCCCCCTCAATGTTCATGGGAGGAGCACTGGCCTCAAACAGCTTGTTGTTCAAAACTGCAAAACAAGATACTCATTTGTGATTTTACTGTATTTGCTCAAAGGAAGTATCTGAGGCAGCAACAAGAAGCTGTAGGATACCTCTGATTGTTGCTAAAAACATCAGTCCTCTATTTATTCCTTGCTTTCCTCCCTGGCAACAAAGTAATACCAAACACACGTGTCAGTGTGCTGCAAAGTTTTTTGCCTCACAAAACTACAGGCAGCAAAGAGGGGCAGAGTTGGGGAATCTCACAGGACAGTGGCAAATGGCATCTGTTTAACGACACAACCTTATTCTTCCAGGTGTTATGTTATGGATCTTTTGCACTTTGCCAGGATTTTACATGTTATCATTTTAGGCACTGTATTTTGGCACGTTTTGCCTAAATGATGTCGGTTAAAATGCACATTTATTTGGATACATGATGGCTAGGTATTATAATGCTCACCTCAAATATATTCAATTTATAATTGAAATATGAACTATTAACTTTCTCATTTTCCTCCCAAAATTGCAGCAGGTCACAAACACAGAAGGTACCTGAAAATCCAGGTAAATACACTGCCAATTTATATCTGTGTCCACTTTCCAGATATTTAGAAGCCACCCTCTTCAAATTCAGTTTTGTTCTGTAGTGTTCTATGGATTGGATCCAGACTAGCAGAGCAATCCAAACTACAGGAAGACATTGTAATTTACACCATGGTAGACTGTGCTGGTGCAGACTTTTTTTAGAAGCAGTCCAAGACTAGCGGAGGAGAAACTGAATGTTTAAAATTGAGTTTGACTTGCACCACCCTTTTTGCCACTTAATTTCCACTGGGTTGCTAGGTTACATGACCTGAATGGAGTTTGGAATAAGAGTTTGGATATACACTGTGTTGGTTTTCCATTCAGCAGAAGCAGCTGAGCCAGAATAGAAGACTCACACAGTGTATGTACAGTTGAGCCAGGACAGCAGACTTTAGCCAACATAGCGCCAGCTGAGCCCAGGCTCAGCCAGAAATCCACCTTTTCCAAACCCCTCTCATCCCAACAAATCATTGGTTTTGATTGCTCCCTAAGTTAATTGCATTTAGTTCCTATTAAAATCAATGGGACTTAAGTCATGTCTAACTTTTCACATTTATTTCAGGGGAGCCTAAATGCAAGTTTTAAATGGATCAAACCTTTTCTTATTCAGTGGGGAAATATATAACATGCTGGTGTTTATAAACAAAATGTAGCACAAGAAAAACTGATCCCTAGTAATGTACACAGAATTTATAATTCTCCTTATGCTAATTCTTATATATTTTCAAAGAAGCAATTGTACACTCATGCAGTTGTAAAGCTGCTCAAGAAGCCTAGTGTGGAGTTACATTTTTCACTTAATAAGGCAATATCTGCATGGGCCCTCTTTGCCTCTGTACTCCATCCTCATGCTGGCTTTCCCCCCTTCTCTCAAAAGAGGAAGTCTTTGTTGTTTCCTGTTATGTGGTATGGTTACCAGGACCAAGAAGCCAGAAACTTGACACTGGTTTAAGATCCTAACTTGTTTTTATCCTGGTGACTATAGAGAAAGGAAAGGGCAGCATGAGGATAGAGCACAAAGGAACAAGGATCATGCATACCACAGCTTATTAAGCCAAGGTATGAACCTCAGCTCTGGGCCTGGGCCATACAGTGAAAGTGCTTCTTTTGAAATCTCATATAGCCAAAACAATCCTTTTACAGAGCATACGGTCAGATTTTAACGTGATTTTTACGACGCTAGAATTTACTGTTAAGGTTTTATCTTAACATATATGCCAATTGATGATTGGTGCCAGAGCTGCAGAATTGAATACTTTATTAAATTCCCTAGTGTAAATTGGATCATGTGCACATGAAAGTAATTTTTGACCTAATATTTCATGTTTTATTTGATAGAGATCATTATATATTAATCACACATGTGTTGGTTATCTAAAATTTGCTGAGTTGTGCATCTGGAACTGTCCTTATTTTCCCATTCATATGACAATATGTGTGAAATGAACATCATCAAACAATACCCAGAGAGCTTTTATATCACTTTATACAATGTTTCTCAACTGAGGTGACTGACCAGGTAATATGTTTGCATGTGTAGTTATTTAATTGTTAATTGTAAAACCATCATGAACTTGGAGATTTATAGCTGCTGTGTGATTTTTGTTGCCTTTCCATAGAATATAGACAGGATGAAGGTGATGGTTGGTCTTCCTTTGTAAGTATTTTTTATCAACACTACAAATGTATTCAGCTTAAAAGAATGACATGGCAAATATCACTGCACTCATATGTTCCTCTTTAGAGGCATCCAATGTAGGTTGTTTTTTTATTTGGTTTTCTTAAAATAATATTTATTAACATTTTAAAGACTGTAAAAGAAAGACAAAGAATTAAACAAAACAATACAATGCAAAAACAAAAACACCACACAACACCAACCCCCAAACATTAAATTAACAAAACCAAACAAACACAATTTAAAACACATCTAATAAGTTCAGTATCTTAATTTTCATTTACTTGTTTCAATGACCTCACACCTCCCTTTTTGTATTCCAGTTTAATTAACTGTTTCAGCAATTCCTTTCCATCTTCCTCTGTTTTCTGTCCTGTAATTTATCTTAGCATATTCTAACCTTATTTTTCCCTTTAATATATAATTGTCTTAACATATTTTAACTTTATTTTCCCTTTTATACTCTAATAATCTATTTGTACTTAATTCCTTGTAACATTTCTACTAAAGCCATATAGCTCCTTTCCAACATTTTTCTAACACTCATTAATTTTACAATATTTTTATAAATAGTCTTTAAACTATTTCCAATCTTCTTCCACCAACTCTTCTCCCTGGTCCCAGATTCTGCCAGTCATATCCGC
Organism: Podarcis erhardii; assembly: GCF_964252035.2. Classification (NCBI taxonomy): domain Eukaryota; kingdom Metazoa; phylum Chordata; class Lepidosauria; order Squamata; family Lacertidae; genus Podarcis; species Podarcis erhardii. The sequence continues at coordinate 50,181,883 of NC_138498.1, read as the reverse complement.
CAATTCCCTATAGTCCATCAACCTAGTGATCTTCTGTCCGATGCTCTTAACTCTTTTCCAAGTCCCTTCTGCGAGTCTTCTTCATATTTATACATGAACTTTACTTTGTCTTCCACTCATCTTATTTTCATTTTCCTTCCTTTGAGGCTAAAGAGTAGATCTCGGGGAAACTCCCACCTAAAGATGATTTTATTCCTTCTCGACAGGGCAACCAAAACTCCGTAGTTAAATCTAAGATCCGAAAGGTATTTCAGGATGTCTTTCAAAATTTCCACTCTTGACTGTTGTTCTTCTAAGTTCCTCTGGTATTTCCAACAGTCTCTTATTTTGTTCTTCTCTTTTTTCCTTCCTCTTCCAAGTCCAAGAGCCCTCACAGTTTTAACCTCTTCTTGACCCAAGTCCCGGTCCCAAAAGTCATCAAATTCCTGTGTAGGGAAATCTATCAAACTTTCCTTCTCCAGTTCAGGTAGGGCTCTGATCCTCGAAATCTGATTTTCTTTAAATTCATTCATAGCAGGCATCAACTTTTGATCATCAAATTGCATCTGTAAGGCTGGGACTCTCTCTCTCTCTCCAATTGTGTTACTTTAGGTTCAACGGCAATAACTTTCTCCCTAGCCTTCTCCACAGTTTGCCATGTCAAAGAAGATTCCTGTGTCAGTTTCTAAATAGTTTCTATATTGGTGTTCACTTTTTGTCCCAAATTGTCAATTTTGGTGGTTACCACATCCACCTTTTTGTGAAGCTGTTCCAATGAGTCACTTATCTTGCATAATACATCCACTAAGGCCTCTTCTGTCAACATTCTTAACCGATTCAAGGTCCCCAGAATCTCACAGGTTTTTATCTTGCAGCTGGAGATTCCCCCAGCTCAACTCTTGTGACAGTTTCAAAAGCTTCCTCTAGAGGGAAACAGTTCCTCTAGAGGGAAACAGTTTCTATTTGTATTAGTCCTTTTAAACTCAATTCAAACAATAAAGTTAGTTTCAATTTTCTGTTACTTTTACTCCTTTTTAAACGCAGACGGAGACCATGGAAACAATGTATTCCTCTTATTTAACTGTCAGTGAACGTTCTAATCACGGTCAGTCTTGTTGGCAGCCCATTTCCAGGATCGGAGCGGTGGTATATTAACTCTGTTCGCTCTCTCCTGCAGGTATACTCGGTCCAAAACTTTCCCCCCTCTTTTCCTGCCACCAAGAGGGGTTTAGTGTTTTTTACTGATGGAAATTTAGTCCTTTACAATAGGCTTTCCGAGACTTCAGCTTGCATCCTCATTGCTTCAATCTATTTACAAAAGGGGAAGGTGGACTTCCTGTTTTAGACCTCCCCGTTTTGGCACCAAATTAAGACGTTTAAAAATCCAATTCTCAGCTCTACTCACGGGTAGTTGCTTTGAGATCAAATTGTCTACAGGAAAAAGTCAGCGCTCTCCGGCAACAGCTATGCGGCTTCGCTCTGTGGAAGAAGCAGTCAATTCGAAGCACCATGCCGCTCACCCCATGTCGCTCCGGATCCCCAAAACCGGGTCTCCCCGCGAGTAGGGGAGGCGCAAAAGGTGCCAGCCGAATCCCACGTTCACAGGCTTCACCTGCCTGTGATTTCTAGTGGGTCTCCGCCTTCGCCGTGGCGGCCAGACCCAGATTTCCACGAGGCAAATTCCTCCCGATCAGAGGAATTCAGCCATTACCGGAGGCGCTAACCCGGAAGTAGGTTAACCCAATGTAGGTTGTTTGGGGGCTGAAGCTGCTATTGAAACTTGACAAAATAAAAAATAAGATTTCTTCAACTTTTTAAGATAGATGGAGTAAACATCCTTGATTATCTCATTCTCTGGGACTGTTCAGAAAGGCCAGCTGCTTGCCTATTCTACAGGTTCAAGGAAATAGAGGCATGTTTGAAGGGGGCACATATGAAAATAATATATTTCCAATTAACTGTTTACCAATGTTTCACTGGAGGTCCAGTCTGAGAAATCTTATCCGATTTGCACAATTAAATGCCTGAGGCAGATATAACTGAATCCTAGAGCTCAAAAGACAAGTGCCATAGGAGTTCACCTATGAGGGTTTTGTTCTCTTCTCTTCTTCTCTGATACCCTGATGTTGCATCTGAGTATATGAAGGCACAAGAGGGCATGTTCATGTGAACACTCTGTGTTCATACACAAGCCCCACCCACTACCCCAGTGTCCCTGTGTGTATTGCTCTGTGTGCTCAGTCCATGACAGGGAAGGTCTGCAGGGGCATTTACTCATATTTCCTTGAATGTGAATGGAGGGTCTAAAAATGTAATCAGAGGGGTCAAAGTCAAGAAGAGTACGTGTTTCAAGGCAGCATCCATTAAAAAAGTAGGGACTAGGCAAAGGGTATTATTCAACAAAGTGTTGCACAGAGTAGACCCATTGAGATTAATGAACATAATATATTAATTATAATAGGTCTCTTCACAGTAAGACGTAGTTGAATACAGCCCAAAGTTCCAGAAACAAGTTGCTCACGTTGATCAAACTTTTGGGCCTTAACTTTATACGGCCTGGTCTTCTGAGACTGGATACTCAGACTGACTGGATGTGCAGGCTGACTGGATGCTCAGGCAGGCTAGCATTGTAGCCTAAATAGCACTATAAATCCCCAAGCTGAGTATACCAGATTCACATAGGAACAAGAGCATCAGTGTGGCTGCTGGGAGCTCTGGGTTGAGACCCGTTCCCTAGCTCTCTGCAGACACTTGTACTACAACTCAAACTTCTTCTAATATACAGGCTAAAGTGGTACCCAATAAACAATCTGCTGGTGGCTGGTGTATAGAGCTCCCAGATAGCTACAGTCCTGCAGTATCAGATGCAGTATCGTTGCTGATGGAAGTGATTAGGTTTTCCTTCTGCAAAAACAGCTGGCCTTCAGCCTGTCTGCTGTGTATCCAAGTGATGTGCCCACCAGCTTAAGCCTTCTTGCCAGCCTCATATCACGTTTCTTGATTCAGTAGATTGCTGGTATACTAAATTGAACAAAATGTATTTTTCCCTCCTCTGCAACACTAACACTGTTCTAATGTAATGTTATACAGCAGGTGTAGCCAACATGGTGCCATCTAGATGTCTTGGAGTGAAATTCCCATCAGCACCAGCCAGTGTGGCCAGTGGTCAGGGATGATGGGGGTTGTAGTCCACATCTGAAGGCCCCTAGGTTGGCTATCCCTGCTGTACACAAAAGTAGGATGCCTCCAAGAAGACACTAGTCTTCTTTGCTGTAACACCATCAAAACACAATCACTTGTAAACAATTCCCATTTATTCAAACCTGTGAGTTTTTTATGTATCATTCTTCCCCAATTTAAATGAATAAGGCTTTGTTACAATTTCTCATGAACTCTAGAATTCACTTTCATTCAGCAATGGAAAGCACAGGGATGTAACAATACAACCTCGCTACATTAAGATATTTTTGACAGTCTGATACTTCTGTTTTGACAGGATGAAAGTGATGATGATTATGAAAGCCCAGATGACCCGGAGCATGAAGATGGTGTGGACTATGAAACACCCAATGATCAAGATGGTGCTGAAGATGAAGCAGATTATGAACCTCCTCCATCAAATGATGATGACACACACCGAAACACCTTATTTCCTCCCACTTTAATACCAGCTGCCTCAGAATACATAGGTAACCATGTTAAATGTTCTTTCACACTTTTCATTTATGAAATGCATTAGAGAGTATTGTCTAGTTTTGGGAAGGAGACACAGAAAAAAAAATTGTTTTCTAAATACCAACTCTTATTGGCAATTTTAAAATAATTCATTTTGAAACTTCATTTTACTTGAGCTTTCCTAACATTTTTGTGCCCCCTTCTGGGTAAACCAACTACAAGCTTGAAAATGTGCTTTATTTCCTGAATGGATTAATTTAGTTCTCTCAAATGACGTCTCAAAGTATATAAAGATGTGTCTTTTTAATGAGATCAAGCAAGAAGGATTCCCACCCACCCCATATATTCTGTTATTTTGTTAATGTTATTCCTTTCTTCAGATCGACATCCGGCAGAAAGGTCTAAAATATCTACTCAGCCTCCCATTCCACCAAAAAGGCCTGAATCTTCCCCTGTACCACCAAGTGGAGGCAGAAGCCCTGGGGTAGGTTCCATTGGTGCAAAAAGAATGTACTGTTTCATTTTGTATTTATTTTTTTCCTGGGGATTAAGTGCATAGCAAACCACAGTCAATCAGTGAGGAACTGCTACACAACTGTGTATCAGCTTTGGAAAAGCCTTTTTAATACCTTACCAGAATAATTCACCAGCCCTATTTCTTAAAATGTCACCAGTTGTTTGCATTATTTTGTTGTAGTTGGCCAGTATCTAGTATGGCCAGATTACACTGCACACGTCAATCAGCGCTGGACTAGCAAAACAAAAACAAAAAATTCAGCATGTTTCAAAATTGTGTAGATTCACAACCCTAGTTTAACTGGAAATAGATCCAGACATGGGGGGGGGGGTGGAGGAAGTAAAACAGGAAAGCAACAGTTCTGTGATACAGATCTGTGATACAGATCTGTGATACTTGGTTATTTTGAACACTGGTTGGCAGCTATGAAATACCTTCAAATAATCTCAATAGATTAAAATCAAGTCTGTAATTACCATTCTGCTAGACACAGTATTTACTAAATCTATTACTTTAGCAGCCACATTTCCTTTCTCCTTCAAGCAATAATGAGAGTATCAGAGAAAAAAGCATCAAACCCTTTACACGTAAGTGCTTTCATTTAACCTTTTAAAAACTGCATCCTTTAGTATATTTACATTGCTTTAAACATAAAGCATTATTTTTACATCTGTCCTTCCAGCTTTTCCCACAACCTGCAACTAATTGTTGAACATTTTTTTATTTTAACTCTAAAAAGGAATATTACTTTATAAGAATTACTGAAATACTGTGCTGAAATTCATATCCAGATAGCTGTCAGGAATTCACTTCACTTAGAAGTGAAGCAGGCCCCAAGATTTTTATGTTTTCAGTGTTGAAAGCTTTAATTTTTTTCCAAATTGTCCCAAATTAGTCAACTTTATTTCTGCCATTCTTAATTCTTCTTTTTTTAAGCTTTTAATACTATTTTATGATCTGTGTTATGTTTTCTACCGGATAACTATAAACTGCTTGAGTATTCTCTGAATGTAAAGGGGTTTTAAAAGTCTAAAATAAAGTATTAGCGCCAAGTTTAACAAAATATTTTTTGTTTCTCACTGTCACCAGCTCCCATAGATCGAAGCAAAAAGCCCTCACTGGAAAAATCTGGGCCTCCATTTGACAGAGACATCCTACGATCAGGTAGGCATTGGTTCATAGCTATAAACTGCCAGACATTGTACAAAGCACTAAAATAAGCTGACCATAAATGGGGAAACAAAATAAAAAAATTCCTTCCAGTAGCACCTTTGACACCAACTAAGTTTGTGATTGGTATGAGCTTTAGTGTGCATGCACACTTCTTCAGATACACTGAAACAGAAGCCACCAGACCCTTATATATAGTGAGAGGGTGGGGAGGGGTTTTACTCAGAAGGGTGGTGCGAATGGGTGTGGTTGCTACCACACCTATCAGCCAATCACCCATTCCCACCACCTGACTTAAACCCCTCCCCACCCTCTCACTATATATAAGGGTCTGGTGGCTTCTGTTTCAGTGTATCTGAAGAAGTGTGCATGCACACGAAAGCTCATACCAATAACAAACTTAGTTGGTCTCTAAGGTGCTACTGGAAGGAATTTTTTTATTTTGTTTCGACTACAGCAGACCAACACAGCTACCTACCTGTAACATAAATGGGGAGGGTATGAACAAATATGTGCTGTATGTGGTGATTAGAAAGGAAAAGTAACTCACTGTAGTAGCATTTTAAGCTAAACTTCATCATTATACATTACTACCTGATTCTGAGAGATAATCAGAAAAAGGCAATCTAAAATATCAGTTAAAGTAACAGAAGTAGCAACTATTAATAAGGTGTAGTGGTGAATAGACTTGAACAATAAGACAGGCTCTCAAGACTCAGTCTTTTAGCATTTCAAATACTGCAAACTTTCCTTAGTAAGTTGCATGCTTATAAATTAATTCAGTTTAGCTTCAGTAATACAAGTATGAAATGTTTTACCTTATTGTCTCTCTAGAGGTTATCACAACATTTAAAAGCTGGTAAAAGGAAATAGATAGGGTTGACGCACTGTATATTCCTATCTTCAGACATGCCAAAGTAAAGAGAGATTTACAACTCAGTTGTCAGTGACATACTTGCTTTGTGAAAAGGAAATAATCACATGAACACATTCATTTTCAGAGATACCATATAGGATGTCTTAGATTTATGAGAGAGAGAAGAGAAAATACCACCTATTTTTGTATTCTATGCAGTAGGTTAACAAACATACTCTCAGAGTCAAATTGTGACAGTCCTAAAGTCACACAATTAAACTTGATAATGACAGTGGTCACCGATCACAACTAGCTACTTTAACTAACTTTTTTTTCTTTTTATTTCATCTTTTCAGGCAAAATGGTAAGAAATGTCTTCACTTCTACTGTATTACATTTTAATCCGTTTTAAATATATATTTTACCCTTTCATTTAATTTGACCTTCCTTTATTCCTTCCTTATAGCCTTTGACCCCTCAGCTGAGGTAAATATTTTATTTTCTGTGACACAGATTATCACAATTAACTGCTTAGCATGACAGACCAAAAGTAATCAACCCTATTCTTTGCTGTTTTTCTTTTATTTTAGAAAAGAGTTAGAAAAGATACAGAAGCCTCCAGTACCATCAGCTGATAGCTATGACAGGAACAATGCTGCCTCTAGAAGGATGCCACCACCTATAAAGTAAACCTACTTTTACAATTTTTTAAAAAAAAACTTAGTGTAAGCATACAAAATATGTAATATAGTGATTTGTTATTTCCTGACCTTCCTACTAATATATTGGTTGCATAGCTCTAATACCTAGCATGCCTTTGGTCCACTTGTCAGAAGATGAATACTCAGGCTTTTTTCTGCCATATAATAACATATTTTGCAGTGGTAGGTGGGTGGGTTCATTTTGTAATTGGAATGAAATACATTTGTAACTGAATGTTCAGGCAAAGAGTAAGGATTTAGCAGAGTCATCTTTAAAAAAGTTAAACTGGAGGAAAATGTGCAAGATTAAAGTGTTATATAGGATAAGATGACAGCCCTCTTATGGACCAGGAATTGGTTAAGAAACAAGAAAAGAGTAGGAATTAATAGGTAGTTCTCCCAATGGAAAGATGTAGGAAGTGGGTGTCCTCCAAGGTTCAGTATTGGGTTCTGTGCTTTTTAACTTGTTCATTAGTAGTTTAGAGTTAGAGGGTAAGCAGTAAGGTAGTCAGATTAGCTGATCAAATTGGTCAGAATGGTTAAAATAAAAAGGGATTATGAGGAACCTTCAAAAGGAACTTTCCAGACCAAGTGTATGGGCATTAAAATGAGAAGGTTGATTCAATATGTGGGAGTTTTCAGTTTAGGGGGAGAAGGCAAGTAACAGGAGACATGATAAAGGTGTACATTATACATGGTACAGACAAAGTGGATAGAGGGGTTTTTCCCCTTTCTCGTAATACTAGAATTTAAGGCCATCCAATGAGGCTAAATGTTGGAAAATTCAGGGCTGATACTTCCTCACTCAGCACACAGCTACACTCTGGAATTCTCTCCCACAAGATATAGTGATGGCCACCAAATTGGATGACTTTAAAAGGATCAGATAAATTAATGGAGGGCTAAGCTATTATTAAGGGACGCGGGTGGTGCTGTGGGTAAAACCTCAGTGCCTAGGACTTGCCGATCACACGGTCGGCGGTTCGAATCCCCGCGGCGTGGTGCACACCCGTCGTTCGGTCCCAGCGCCTGCCAGCCTAGCAGTTCGAAAGCACCCCTGGGTGCAAGTAGATAAATAGGGACCGCTTACCAGCTGGCTCGCCAGATGCAGCTTGTCACGCTGGCCACGTGACCCGGAAGTCTGGCCACGTGACCCGGAAGCCTATAGAGTGAGATGAGCGCACAACCCTAGAGTCTGGCAAGACTGGCCCGAATGGGCAGGGGTACCTTTACCTTTACCTTTAAGCTATTATTGAGGGTGCGGGTGGCGCTGTGGGTAAAACCTCAGTGCCTAGGACTTGCCGATCGTATGGTTGGCAGTTCGAATCCCTGCGGCGGGGTGAGCTCCCGTCTTTTGGTCCCAGCTTCTGCCCACCTAGCAGTTTGAAAGCACCCCTAAGTGCAAGTAGATAAATAGGTACCGCTTTATAGCGGGAAGGTAAATGGTGTTTCTGTGTGCTGCACTGGTGCTGGCTCGCCAGAGCAGCTTCGTAACGCTGGCCACGTGACCTGGAAGTGTCTCCGGCCAGCACTGGCCCCCGGCCTCTTAAGTGAGATGAGCGCACAACCCTAGAGTCGGACATGACTGGCCCGTACGGGCAGGGGTACCTTTACCTTTAAGCTATTACCGCTGGGGGCAGTATGCCTCTGAATACCAGCTGCTGGAAGTACAAGCGGAGAGTTGCACTTGAGTCCTGTTTGCAAGTTTCCCATAGGCACCTGGCCACTGTGAGAACAGGATGATAGCCTAGATGGGACTTCTGATCCCTCAAGGCTCTTTTATGCTCAGTGCCCAAGATGGGTGTTCCTTGCTTATAACAAACACATTTTCACCTAGAAACTAAAATTTTAAATTCTAGCCTCTTTGATGGAGGTTGACTAGGAAAATAACTAGGCAGTAAATTGCAAGCAATGTTTTTTCTTAAATATTGAGTGTACCAGCTAGTCTCATGATACATACAATTATTTTTATCTTTCTTTCCTATAGGAACAATCAGATAGCTGAAAGGAAGACAGAAGTAAGTATGCATTTTGAGAAAGTGTAGAAACTATATTTAATTTGCTACAATTGAATCTTATTTTGGGGAGAGCCAAGTGTTTAAATCTCACTGTACTTGATCTGAAAACATTCCCTGCTCCAGAAACAGAGTAGGCTCACATCTGCCTAACTTTAAGAACTACATCACATACCTTCTAATAAAACAAGCTGTTTTCCTGAATTAAGGCTAGAGAAAATGAAACTAGAGAAAATAACTATTCTAAGATGATACCTGCTGTGCCGCATGTGCATTATCTAAAAGAAGAAATAATGCTTTTTTGCCTTTAAAGCTATTTAGTTCATATGACATATGCTTATTAGGGCCATATTCAACTAAATTGTTGCACTAGCAGAAGCCAACACAATGATTCCCGCTAGCAAAACAGGACTTCCCCTCAGGACTTCCCCTCTCCACATCTGCTGGGGGGGGGTCAGGATAACCCCCAGAACAGCACACAAGAGGAGGAAAGGGAAGATTTTTCCATCAGGCAAGCACTGCTTAGTACTGCTTTGAATACAGCCCATGATAATCAGCTAATATCTTTAATTAAGTGACAACCCTAATGCTAACTTTTCTTCTTCTTTCAGATGGAAGATGGCAGTATGTAATGTATTTCTTAATTATTCCTATTACTATCATTATTGTTGATATTTATTTGAACATGCAGTTCAGCTTGCTTAGGCCTTCTTCCAGTTAGGGATGACCACTAAGGAGCTAAGTAAAAGGCTTCCCAAAAAGTTGGCAAATTTCTAAGAAAATCTGAAGGAAGAAAAAGGTGATACTAAATTCCACTTTATTTCACTGGAACTCAAACTGCTTTCAGGATTGCCACATTGGAATACTACTGGACCCATCTCCATGCGTGGAATCCTAAAATGTAATGGTAGCCAAGATTATTTTCTTTCAGCAACTGTACTCCAGAAAAATTATGTCAAACTAATCCTTAATTTGGGACACGGGTGGCACTGTGGGTAAAACCTCAGTGCCTAGGACTTGCCGATTGTATGGTTGGCGGTTCGAATCCCCGCGGCGGGGTGAGCTCCCATCTTTCGGTCCCAGCTCCTGCCCACCTAGCAGTTCGAAAGCACCCCTAAGTGCAAGTAGATAAATAGGTACCGCTTTATAGCGGGAAGGTAAACGGCGTTTCCATGTGCTGCGCTGGTGCTGGCTCGCCAGAGCAGCTTCGTCATGCTGGCCACGTGACCCAGAAGTGTCTCCGGCCAGTGCTGGCCCCCGGCCTCTTAAGTGAGATGGGCGCACAACCCTAGAGTCGGACACGACTGGCCCGTACGGGCAGGGGTACCTTTACCTTTACCTTAATCCTTAATTTATCAGTTTCAGCCGTCACTGTTATACTTCAAGAGAGTGGAAGACGTGCTCTGGTCCATGGGGTCACGAAGTGTCGGACACAACTAAATGACTAAACAACAACAACTTATTTTGATCTATAAATCCCTGAATGCTAAATACCTTGCGTGCAGTTACGCCTATCAATAGTGACCACAAGTCAGTGGTCTGCAGTCTGCTAAAATATTGAACAAGGAACATGGGGAGCTCCTCTCTTAGAACTGTGAAATCTGATCACCGTCAGGACTGGGTGAACCAAGCAAGGTCATCTTAGGAATTTTGGGCATTTTTAAGTGGCTATCAACCACTAGCATTTCAGTGTATGTTAGTGGTACCAAATTTCACCAAATAAGGAATTTGACAGCAAATCTGCAGTTTTACCAGTGTTAGTAATACACCAAGATGGATATGGAACTTAACAAAAATGGGCAGATTTTATCATCAATTCAGAAATCTTCCTGGATGCTGTGGTTCTCACTGTATATTCACAGAGGTCAGGGGTGTAGGAAGGGGGGGCAGAGGGGGCGGGCCACCCTGGGTGCCACTTTGGGAGGGGTGACAAGATGGCCCCTGCTTTCCCCCAGCTGTAGAGCGGCCGAGGGCGCACGGAGTCTGTATGGGCGCACGGCAGCCTATACGGACAAGTGGCAGACCATATGGCCGCCGTGCACAAGTGGCATCCCATACAGACTGCGCATGTGCAGCATCCCGTACGGTCGCCACACATGCGCAGTCCGTATGGGTAGCCGCTTGCACGGCATCCATACGGGATGCCGCTCACAAGCGGCAGCCCATATAGACTGCACATGTGCGGCATTCTATACAGATGCACATGCAGGATGCCACACATGCACAGTCCATACAGGCTGCGCCACCCTGGGTGCCGGAGAGGGTTCCTCTGCCACTGACAGAGGTTTCTTGAGCAGAAACTTACTATACTAAATTTGTGCAAGCGCTTTAATGTAGCATTAATTCTATCAGGATTTAATAGTTTTGAATGATTAATTTTTTAGCAGTTCTTATTTTTATCTGTAAGCTGCCTTGAGTCCCTGTCAGGGAAAAAGGTGGGCTATTAAAAACTAAAAGTAATAATAATAGTAGTAGTAATAGTAAATGCAATGTGTTATTTTGTTCATGCAAGGTGAAGCCTACTGTGTCAGTGAAACTTGTAGATCTGCTGGAACCTCAACTCTCATAGTTTCTATGCTGGAACTACAGCATTTTGAATCTGAAATGAATTCCAGAATATGAGTCAGAAATGCCTAAGCTTTTCCAAAACAAACTGAGTAGTTCCACAAATCTCTTATTCACTGTCCCAATCTGAGTCAGTTAACTGTGTTTTTGTTTTTGGTGTGTGTGTTTTGCAGATATTCACCATAGGTCAGTTCCCCAGCCATTTTTGCAATGTAACACATTTCCAATCAGATCTCCTAAGCCGCATTCTAAACAGAGCCTTTTACCATCCAAGACGATACCTGGTGCAGAAAGGTTTGTTGAATTGAACTGACCATTAGTTGTGTGCTATTATACATTATGTGGAACTTGTTCATTGCTATTCTTAATTCTATAACAGAATTAAATTCTATGAGAATCAAATGCAGTGAGGGCAATTCATCCTGCTCACATGATTGAGACTAACTCCAGTACATTGGTACCTTGGGTTACGTACGCTTCAGGTTACATACACTTCATGTTACAGACTCCGCTAACCCAGAAATATTGCTTCAGGTTAAGAATTTTGCTTCAGGATGAGAACAGAAATTGTGCTCCGGCGGTGCGGCGGCAGCAGGAGGCCCCATTAGCTAAAATGGTGCTTCAGGTTAAGAACAGTTTCAGGTTAAGTATGGACCTCCGGAACGAATTAAGTACTTAACCCGAGGTACCACTGTAACTGTTTTCCACTCCCTCCCCACCCAGCTATACCAATTTAAAACTGGCTTCTGTGGGCATAGTTCTGGAATGACTATGTTCCCATACTATAGATAAGAGTACGTACACACACACACACACACACACACATATACATACATACACACATTGTCCCGGATAGTTCCTTTATTCATCCTGTGGATTCCCACAAACAATTTGAAACAAGAGAAGAGTTGCAACCTGCAACCAATTCTGCTATACCAGCAAGTATTTTCTGGCCTCATTTCTAAGATATAAAACTAGTCACTTACAAAGTATCAGATCTCATTTGTACATGCTAATCATTGTTTATTTTTACAGCACTCTTTCATCAAGTGGATCACTACCACCACATTTTCAGCCAAGTATGTATTGTATAAATACCTCATAAATATTCAGGCTTAGATTTTCAAAACATATGATTGCTGCCAGTACAAACTAACAGCTTTTCCATTAAATATTTTGCGACAATGCAAATTTATGAAGCATAAGTTGTCTGAACACAAGTTGTTTTGTTTCTTGAATTACAAGGTTTTAGAGCAGTATAGTAATGAAATAACCTAAATCAGAAATGGGGAATCTGGCGCACCAGTTATTTTTAGATTCAAATTCCCAATTATCCCCATCCAGCATGAACAATGGCCAGGGATAATGGACATTATAGTCTAGCAGCAAATAGATAGAACCAGGTTCTCTAACCTTGATATAAATCAAATAAATGCATTTAGGAATGTCTGTCATAATGCTTCTCATGTTTGACGCTTTGCATTTCTGTGAGATTTTGTGAGTTATGCGGCCTATTTTTCTATCAGACTTGTCTACTCTTTCCCTTCAGTTTGCCAGTTACTGCTTAAAGCATTTAAGTTGTAATGAAACATATTCTCATCAGAAGTCCATTTCATTTTTACTTTGTCAAGACCCTGTCAAGCTTGTGTGGTTCGTTAGAATCATGTTCGAATGTCCATTAAGTCATCTGGATTTAATTTTTAAATATGTTCATTTTTTCTGAAGGTAATATTGGCAGAACTGCTTCAAAAGGCCCTGCTGATGGAAGACCACCATTGCCAATTCCTAACAGACCATTCACACATTCTCTCAATGCTGAAAATGAAGCAATGGATCAGTACCACAAGGTACAATAATAGCATCAAAATGTTTAATATATTGTGAATTCCAAGCGAACAATTTATGTGATAGAATGCCAGACCCAATTCCTTCCAAGGCATACATATGAGGCTGTATTCTTGCCCCACATCTATTTAATCTATTTTTGAATGATATGAAACAACATCTACTCATTGTGAATGGCCACCCTCCTAGGTTAGGACCTAAGGCAGTTCCCATACTTTTATATGCGGATGACACTCTCCTCTCCTGCACCAGAATTGCGCTCCAAAGGTATCTAAAAGCATTCTTTCATTACTGCCAAGGAAATCACCTAGCGATTAATTATTCAAAATCCAAGATCTTAGTATTTTCAAAATGGCTCCCATATAAATAGCGTATTGGTGATCAAGAAATGGAACAAGTTAAATCGAACAAGTTAAAAGCTTTAAAGACTTAGGGATCACCTTTTATTACAATCTAAAATGGGTGACCCATTGTAACAGGACAACCAACTTAGCTAAATGCACTGCAGCATGAATTAAAGGATTCTAATTTTTTTGATGGTAACCAGAATGTGCCTACAGCAGTTAGGGTCTATAGTGCAAAAGTGTTTTTCAACTCCTTTATGGGAATCCCTTATGGATAACTGACTTTAACAACAAAGTCAAGGATGTACAAGCATCCTTCCAACAAATTCTAGGAGCTCCAAAATGCGTCTCCTACAGTGGTACCTCTGGTTATGAACTGAATCCGTTCCAGAGGTCCATTCATAACCGGAAACCGTTCTTAACCTGAAGCACGCTTTCGCTAATGGCAGCTCCTGCGTGCAATTTCCGCCTGCATCCTGGGGCAAAATTCGCAACCATGAGCGCCTACTTCTGGGTTAGTGGAGCTCGTAGCCCGCAGCGTGCATAACCAGGAGCGTTCATAACCAGAGGTACCACTGTATTTAGCTATGTGTGCAGAGTTAGGCCGGCATCTCTTAGAATCTAGGGGCTGGATTATGACTTTCAAATTCTGGTTAAAAATTTACATTAATACAGACCCGGAAAGTTTCCTAACTTCTTTATTGAGACAGATAGGTAGCTGTGTTGGTCTTCCGTAATCGAAACAAAATAAAAAAAATCCTTCCAGTAGCACCTTAGAGACCAACTAAGTTTGTTATTGGTATGAGTTTCATGTGCATGCACAATTCTTCAGATACACTGAAACAGAAGTCACCAGACCCTTATAGTGAGAGGGTGGCGAGGGGTATTACTCAGAAGGGTGGTGGGAATGGGTGATTGGCTGATAGGTGTGGTAACTCCCTTATAGCTTAAAATATAGATTTACAAAGAGTCTATATCCAATATTTGTTGAGGGATGATACTCCCAAAACTACCAAGATTGTTTCAGGGTATTTAGCTGAGATTTTTAAAGCTAAATCAAAAGTTGCCTGATTTGCTCAACGGTGACTATCTAGTCTTTTATATATTGTATGTGTTTGGATTACTAATGTATTTGGATGGCTTTGTATGATTTTATGATTTTATTTTTTAAACTTATGCCAATAAGGACCAATAACAGAATACATATGAGCAAAGCATAGGAAAGCTGGGTAAGACAAGCTGAAGAAAAACAGTCCATATGTAGCAAGGAGTAACAGCTTGTACAACAATTCTGCAAGGATTTATTTATTTATCCCTTGTAGGTACTGAAATTAAAGTCCTATACTGTATAAACATCTTGTGAAAATAGATTCTCTAAACTGGGTGCGCTGTTGCAATCAACATGCAGCAATCAGTGCACATAGATGTGTTTCTTTTGGTATTTGGAGCCATTAGAAATAAAATGGCTAGGTTGTGCTCTGGTGAGGAGCAAATGCAAGCATAAGGACTCATCCACACTTCTGCTTGTCCTGTGCCTAAAAATCATGGGTCTGAGTGGTTTCCCACTTGGCCCGCTCCTTTCCCATGAAAAACTATCATTTTAGAGCAAGTATCAATCCAGAGAAAATTGCCATGGCAATGACAGGCCTAGACAGCATCTTGAGAAGTAGAGCCATCACCTTGCCAACAAAGGTTCGTATAGTTAAAGCTATGGTTTTCCCAGTAGTGATGTATGGAAGTGAGAGCTGGACCATAAAGAAGGCTGATCGCCGAAGAATTGATGCTTTTGAATTATGATGCTGGAGGAGACTCTTGAGAGTCCCATGGACCGCAAGAAGATCAAACCTCTCCATTCTAAAGGAAATCAGCCCTGAGTGCTCACTGGAAGGACAGATTGTGAAGCTGAGGCTCCAGTACTTTGGCCACCTCATGAGAAGAGAAGACTCCCTGGAGAAGACTCTGATGTTGGGAAAGATGGAGGGCACAAGGAGAAGGGGGCAACAGAGGACGAGATGGTTGGATAGTGTTTTTGAGGTCACCAGCATGAGTCTGACCAAACTGCGGGAGGCAGTGGAGGACAGGAGTGCCTGGCGTTCTCTGGTCCATGGGGTCACGAAGAGTCGGACACGACTAAACGACTAAACAACAACACAGTTAAGTGCTAAAAAGCAGTTTTTCCCAGGAGAAAACAGCAGGACAAGAGGAAGTGTGGATAATAAGTGTGGTTATAGAGACTTCCCACCAAATCCATCACTACATTCATGACAAAATGCCCATTAACAACAACACACGTAGGAGTTTCCACTCATATATACTACAGATATACAACAGGTTATTTTTACTTATCTGCTTTTCATGATAAGGAGAAAGCTAAACTAAATGTCAGAAAATAATAATTAAAAATGGGCTGGCTGGCATTTTGCTATTGCTATTGATGTCATATTAACACAGGGGCTGGACTGGTGGGCAAGAGCTGCAGCAATTTCACATCAAACTTCCATAAGCAACCCCCCCCCCCAAAGAAACAATGGCTTCAGTTATAAACATAAAGAGGAGAAAAGAATGATTGGGTACCTTACGAGTAACATATTCAGGTAATAAATACTATACCTGCCTTTCAAAGCTCTGTACTCCTTTGCCCTACACTGGTAATACCATATTCTCACTAATAAACAGCTCTTTGTCTCTCTTTTCATGTGGCTCAAGTATAACCAGCTCCCGCTAAATCAGGAATGGTATGCTGCTGATATAACCCGGACAGATGCAGAAGCTGCTCTTAGGACCATAAACCAGGTGAAGAGTTAAATTATAACATCAATATAGTAATATGAGAAAAATATTGAAATTGAACACACACTCCAATCCTGAACACATTTGCTTCGAAATGCAATCAATTCTGTTCACAGTTGTGATGACATTTGTCTTAAAAATATTTTATTGTGTTACTTTTCTAGGATGGCACTTTCTTAGTAAGAGACAGCTCAACGAAGGCCGCTGATCAACCCTATGTCTTGATGGTGCTTTACAGTGCTAAAGTATACAATATTCCAATACGTTTCCAACTGGAAGATAAAGTGTATATATTAGGAACTAGCTCAAAAGGGAATGAGGTATGATGTAATGTTACTTTATTTATTTATTTATTTATTTTAATATTTATTACTTATTAAATATAATACTTTCTTCTACATAATGACAACTCTTCTTACTACTTCTCCTTCAAGGTTTATCAAATGAGAGTGCAGTAACTGAGCAGAATCAAATCTAGGCTAACAGCAAAAACTAGAACCAAAGATAGTTTATTTACTGTCCCTAAAGAACAATTTGTATAAAACAAAGAGCCAAAATTACGTTGCTTTAACTTTCTCTATAGTCAGAATCATTGACTGATTGACATTCTGTAAACCACACAGGATTTTGCTTCGGTGGCTGATATAATTGATTACTTCAGAAGAATGCCTCTTCGACTGATAGACGGAAAGGATCGGTGTTCAAGAAAGCAGTGCTTGCTGACATACACGGCTGGATCTCTTTAAAAGATAACAGAAAATTTCCTGGAGGATCACCTATTTATCTTTGAAAGAGAAAGCCAGAAGAGTAACTGATTTATATTTGGTGAACTTCTCCTATTTTCATGTTAAAATGCAAGTTCATTTCTTGCCTTAAGTTCTCAAACTGAAAACATCAGTGTATTACTTCTCACTAAGCATACGCTTCATGAGACAGTTTCATGTGTGTGATAGCCACTGTCTGAAATGCAACATTACACAGACTGAAAATAACTGTGTGGTCTTACAATTTGTGTACATATTTCTTTACATGTGAATGCTTTTTGTGGAGTAGTGTTGTATAAAATACAATAGACATATTCACCTGAGAATAGCTTGGTGTATTCAAGTTGTTTGATGCTCTCAAACACAGTATCCATGCTAATGTCTAATGTTTGTGGGAACTATATCTGTGTACTATATTTCACATATGATAACAGTAATTAGTTTAAGATGCTGCATTTTCAGATGCAGCTAGAATCAATAAAGTATCTATCTGTTTTTATATTCCTTTTTCCACTGCTAACCTTTATTACTACCCATTTCTCTCACACAAATAAACTTCCATTCTCTGTATGTATCTTTTCAAGTTAGCCACTGTACAAGATGGACTCCCATAATACAAATGACAACCCTTTAAGTATTGCTTTAGTCCTCATATAATTACTAGGAGCAGCTGCTCCTGTTCTTTCCACTCATCAACTCCACCTACACGCCAACCTCTTTGCCAACTATTCAGCCGCACCTGGCCAACCCCTCCTCCCTTTATACCTCACCTTGCCTAACACCACAGCTCACCCCAAGCCCCACCACTTTTTAAAGGAAGAGAAGGTGCTTCAAAGAGTGGCTTCTGAAGTGCCTTCCCCTCTGTAAATCTCGTTGCAGCCACATTTAATGGAGGGGGCAGGCATTGCACACAGTGGTTTGCAGTTCCTGCTTGCTCATCTGGAACTGGCATGGCCACCTGTTGGCAGCTACATAAACTGCAGCATGACAGCTATACATTTTTATGTATATAGGAAATTCAATCATATACTCATAGATTCTATCCAGTACCAATAATTCCTATTATTTCAAATTCCTGCCTAGACTTCACAAACATAAAAAATGGCTTAGCACTAACTTTAAGCCACTGTCCATCTGACTTATCAAGGACAAATTTGCAATTATGTTACCATCACATGGCAGGGTGAAGCCCAGTCTAAAAGTCTAAAAGTCAGTTTGAGTTCAAAAATCAAAACCAATCACAGTACTTTGTAAATCTTACTGAATCGTTAAATTGGACTGGATTATTGGCCTTAATTCTGCAGCACTTTATTAAGAAATCCATCCTTATGTTCTGATAAGGTAAAATATTATACACATATTTTCTTTCTGTTATTTAAGAACATTAAATATGCACAGTTTTGTGTCCAGTAAAAGTAGAGCACAGTGGAGATGCAAGGGATGAGAAGAAGCTATTCTAGTAAAAGCTCACTGCTCCTTTTTTTTTTTTTAAATTGAGGATTTGGGTGATATATTTTTGTATCCATTTATTCCTTAGCTTGCTCTACACACCTACTATGTGCAGTAAATAAAAGAATAGCACCAGCTAACTTAACACACCACCACCAACTACACAAAAACAGTAATTTAATTAGTAATCAAACATAGCATGCAATTCAAAAACTCTACACTTGACAGACTTTGTAAAGTGTCTCAAAGGAACAATATTGTCCAGGGGCATAAAAAGTTAGGAAAGATAAAATTTATCTTTCAGCTTGCCCTTTTAAATGTAACACCAACTACTGACAAAGTGTTAATGAAGAGGGACAATAAATAGAACTCACAGATTTGTGGACTCCTCACGTTTCTTTTCATCAGCTTCTGTTGAAACATCTGTTGGAGCTGGATGGCTGAAGTTCAGAATAAGATCACAAAGCAGCAGTTGGGTTTTTACTGTAGAACAACAATATTTCTGTATTTATTCATTTAGTCTGTTAAATTTATAACCATGTGAAAGGGAGCACCTAATTTCAACACACACACCCCTTTAACTATTGGTAAATCTACTTCCTTCCCCCGCTTCAAACCCTCTACAGTGGTACCTCGGGTTACATACGCTTCAGGTTACATACACTTCAGGTTACAGACTCCGCTAACCCAGAAATAGTACCTCGGGTTAAGAACTTTGCTTCAGGATGAGAACAAAAATTGTGCTCTGGTGGCACGGTGGCAGCAGGAGGCCCCATTAGCTAAAGTGGTGCTTCAGGTTAAGAACAGTTTCAGGTTAAGAACAGACCTCCGGAACAAATTAAGTACTTAATCCGAGGTACCATTGTATTCACTATTGGGAAATTTAAAAATGGCTACAACATTTTCATTTGGGGGAGAATTGGAAGACATTTGCAGGCAAATGTAACGCTTCTGAGAGCATGAAACCTATCAATTGTCAGAAGGATAGCTGCAACAGTTGTCCCACAAGGACAGCCATTACAGCTAAAGTAGGGAACATTTTTGGCCCATTGGCCACATCTTTTTCTCTCTCCATCTCAGCAGGGTTTCACTGGAGTTTGGGACCATCTACTGGTCAATCATCTGTTGTCATAATGATGCCTGGTGATTGACAACTGTCAAGGTTTGGGCTTTGCACAGAGCTTCCCAACAGTTAGCTGGTTTTCAGGCACTTGGAAAATATTCCAAGAGGGCTTTGCAAGCCCCATGCTTGGGAACTGCTGAGCACAGGGCTTGCAATCTTTGCTCAGTACTTCCAGTGTCCAACAATTAGCTGGTTTTTGATCCCTTGGGAAGCACTGTGCAGACTTTGCAGGCATTGCCAATTGGTAGGGCCCACAAAGCGCCTTTCAACCAAGTCTTGCCATTACCTGATATCTGGTGTCATGTATAGGGCAGTTGTTCATGGCTTGGTGAAAAGAGCCTGGTGGGCCAAATGGGGAGGCCTAGAATGCCAAATTTGGTCCACAGGCCAAAGGTTTCCCACCCATGAATTATAGTTTGAGGCATACTCATCCCCTCCTGCATTCACTAAATAGGAGCAGGGGAAAGCTGTAGATTTCCCCCCTTTTGAAAGTAGTAAATAAAATTTGCAGACACATAGCAATGACATTTAACATTAACAGAAATAATGTGTTCCTGAATAATTGTGACTTCAACAGGAGATGCACAGGTTATAACCATCATGCATTAAGAGGAAGTGGAATAATACTTTATTTTCTTATGCAGTTAGGTAAGTTTGTATATATTGATTCATATACAATACATCATTTCCTAGAACTCTTCAGGCAGTAATCATCAAATAATAGGAAAATAAATCATTATCTTTATTCTGACAATAGTAGCATTAATAATTACCCATAAGTTTATTCAGTTCAGATGACATTTTATCCATATTTTTAATTGCATTGTCAATAGTAAACTGTTGATCATCATCATTCTTTGACATCTAAAAAAGACCAAGAAATCAGAATGAGAATCAGTAACTTTCTTAGGGTTAATTATATGAGAAATGGCTTTATATGCTTAAATTTTACTTTCATGTGTTAAAACATCCTTACAAGGATCACTTGTTCAAAGGGCTTAAAAACTGTATAATCTAAATTGGAAAATAGCTGTGATGAGAAAACCAGCTCCTTCCCCAAACAGAGAGCAGACTCTTCTGACACGACTAAAAAAAAAAGCCAGTGGCAAGATAATTTAGTCTAAGTATATGTTCACACAATACAAGCATACAGCTGTAACTATTTTGTAATGAACAAGTATAGTTGGCACCAGCTAGAGATTTAGACCTCACTGGAATAAGGAATTTTGCATCTGGCAAGCCACAAGTATGTTAGGTACTGGTGGAGGCATCATTTTAAAAAGCTCCTCTGACTAAAGAAGAATCAGATCTTCATTGTGTGTGGATGTAATCCTTCTGAACTAGGGAATGTGAGTAATCCCAAGGAGAAATCAGAGGTTTTATGACATCTCCAAGTCTGTGACTGTAGCTACTTATCTAAAAGGCATTGTATGGTTTCCCTAGAAAGCATATGCTATGAAAATAAAAAGAAGGTCACCTGCCGAAGACAAAAATTCTTCCTTACTGTTTGTAAAGGGAAACAAACACTGAGAAGTTTGTGTTCAAACTAGCTACAGCCATTTTTATAAAAATCCTTAACCACAAGAGGGTGCCATCATATTGCAGTAATAATATTGTTATCTTTGGAAGTTCATTGTTGACATTTTATTACATTTCTCACTGAACACTTTAGGACTAATCAGGTATGCTCTATGGAATCAAATGTAAAGTCATTTCCCCCTTAAATCATTGGGAAAATGTAAAACATTTTTTGTGGATTATAAATATAGTGACTTTTCTTTCCAGACTTGTATAAAATATTACTTCCAGGAAAGCTCACAGAATTTAGAACATTTTGTCCAAAGGTAAAATTGCTAGTTGAGCCCCAGGGGTTGTTTTGTTGTTGTTTTTGTTGTTGTTTTTTAAAGAAATGGCTGGGTTGGGGGGGGTTTGCGTGTGCATATAGATATAGATATAAGACAGAATTTCAATAAAGGGGATGAATGTTGAGGTAAATGAACGTAATGGAAACAAAGAATTGAGCGGATTAAAATTCCTGAGTGGCTGAGGGAAACCAAAAATGAGAGTGCTGGAAGGATAAGCGAACACGGTTTATAATTATCAGATAATTTATTATTGGGAAATACTCTAAATGGCGGGGTCTAACTGCCGCACTTCGAATCCCCACCACCACTCGAAGGCTGGGCAGAGAGAAGTTTCGACTCCTGTGTCGGCGCCTCCTCAGAGAGAGCGTTTCTCTTCACCACAGATCTGACGCGACGCCGCAAGAGGCCGCTGACCGACAAGCCTCACAAAAGGAACCATTTTAAACTGCAAATCCGCGCGCCCGCGCGCTCGACGCCACTGCTACTCGCGGCAGCACGAGCAGGAAAAGGGAGCCTCTGAATTGCGGGGACGTGACCTGGGTCAAGATATTAGCACACAGCCATAAAATATCCCTCCTGCGGGGCGGGGAATGGGGTAAAAATAGTTTCTCTCTCTCTCTCTCTCTCTCTCTCTCAGTGCTTCTGAGGAGAACTACAGGCGCGCCCACATCTTTTCAACCCAAAACCTGACTAGGTTTTTTTGAGTGCTGAGTAAAGTGGAGTGAAAGAACCATCACATCCAAATTTCAAGCCCCAGAAGAGCACACATTCCTTAGCCGTTATCAGTTAAAAGAAATAAATGTATAGCTTTTCAGTGCTCCCCCCCCCCCCATAAAGAGTTGCCGGGACTCACCACAAACACCTCCCTCGTTAGAAGGGCAATGGCACCCACCTGAGGTGCCGGAACTGAGTTCCCGCGAGTTCCCGCCATTCTTACGGCAATGGGAGAGGCCAGCGGGAAGGTGAACTGAGCTGAAAAGGCCGCCTGGATTTTGGGCTCTGAGGAAGCTCGAGCGAGAGGTCCACGCCAGGAGCTGGAGCAGGAAGTGATTAACAGCGGGGAGAAAGGAGAAGTTTAAATAGCAAGATAAAAACCTGAAGGTCGCATTCACACCATACATTTGAAAAGCGTGATTATGCCTTTTCTTTTTTTTTCTTTTTTTACATACATGGAGAATCCTGGGAACTCTAGTTTGTTAAAGAGTGCTGCTAACTTGGCCCTCCAGCTGTTTTGGGACTACAACTCCCATCATCCCTAGCTAACAGGACCAGTGGTCAGGGATGATGGGAATTGTAGTCCCCAAACAGCTGGAGGGTCAGGTTTGACCATGCCTGCGTGACAGGTATAGTTGCTAGCATAGTTCCCAGGACTCTCCATGGCTAACCGTGGCATAGTAGCTTGTGCTTTAAATATTAATTCTAAGGAAAAAGAAAGCCAAAGCTCGGCATGTGGACCCGTAAGGGGGACGGGGACGGGGTAGAATATGTGAAGGAAAGTGGAGTTGTTTAGCTCTTAAAAACAGAGGACTTGCTAACTTCACTATCTGCAGCTGTATGAATATTATTTCTGCATATGTTGCTCTGAGTTAATTGCAAGTATATGGGTGAGCGGGGATGCGGGTAGCACTGTGGTGTAAACCACTGAGCCTCTGGGCTTGCCAATTGGAAGGTTGGCGGTTCGAATCCCCGCAACGGGGTGAGCTCCCATTGCTCGGTCCCTGCTCCTGCCCACCTAGCAGTTCAAAAGCACGTCAAAGTGCAAGTAGATAAATAGGTACCGCTCCGGCGGGAAGGTAGTCATACTGGCCACGTGACCCGGAAAAACTGCCTGCGGACAAAGGTCGGCTGCCTTAGCCAGTAAAGCGAGTTGAATGCCGCAACCCCAGAGTCGTTTGCAACTGGACTTAACTGTCAGGGGTCCTTTACCTTTATATGGGCAAGTAATTATATCTATGGCACAGTACACTATGAAAGGAATCAATTAACTGGTGCTTGCTTAGTCAGATTCTGGGGGGGTTTTTAATCCCTCCTGTCCTCCTCACTCCCCATTAATCTAATTCTTAAAACTAGAAGTGTATTGCTTTTCAGTACAATCTGCATAATCCGGGTTTGAACACTCTCTGAAAGGCAGGGAAAAGAAAACAATTATTATACACCATTCGGTCAGAGGAAGACAACGCCATTACCTTGCGATCTGACGTCTTGCTGAAGAATTTTGAAATACTAATTTCCACATGCTTCATTATAATAGTGAAATGGTGCCAACCAGAGAGAATGGGGTGATTTCTGCACACCTGCTGGAGGGGAACCGACAAGATCAAGGGCAGAACATACATGTTGTCCTGAAATCCTGGCAACCTGAAAGCAGATCACTGAGGTGCAAACCTTCAGGCTTAGCTTCAGGTGGCTGCTTAGCTGGAGCTGAGGTAAAGGGAGATACATACATACATACATACATACATACATACATACATATATAATTTTATTTCTATACCACCTTTCTGCAGTACAACATGGGGCGGGGGAACATAGCTACAACATAACAACAGTAGTCATAAACAATAAATAAAACATAATACACAGCCAAACAGAACGATTTCCACATAAATCTCAAGATCTAAAATAAAGATGCAAAAAACCAACAGCAACAACCCCCAAAAACAAAAAACTAAATACCACCTTAGCCCAAGAGTCTGATGTCCTACCATGCACAGATTTTACACTCCTTCCAGTTCAGGGTTTAAAAAAAATAAATTTAAGGACTCTGACTCCTTCACAGCTTAAAGACTCCTGGATATGGAGTCAGAGAGAAAACTACTTTATCCTGTCCCAATTAAATACACAAACAAGTGGGAGAAACAAACCACAACCCAGGCTTAGTGTTATGTCCAAACTGTGTTAGGAGATTGTTATGTTGTGGGCGAACATATCAGACGACACAGCGATTCTTCCAAAGCAGCTCTTTATTTGTAAGCTGGAACAGAACAGAACTGAGGAGCTCAGTCAGCCTGCTTATATAGAGCTCCACTAGAATGCAACAGTAACCATTTTCTGTAACTAGCCAATCACTGAACGTCACTTTCGATCCTTCATTTGCATACAAACTATCCAATCACTGAACGTCACTTTCGATCCTTCATTTGCATAACTATCTACAGTATCCCCCTGCTGGCCCAGGGTGAAAACTTCAGTACATAACAGAGACCTCTATTCCCCTTAAAAGAGCTGTTGTTTTCAGAGTGTTGTGAAAGTCACTTCCCCTTCGTAGGAGGACTGTAGCTCGCTGAAGGGAATATGGGTCTCCTAGCAACTCTGACCACCCTTTAACAAACTATAGTTCCCAGGATTCTTTGGGAAGAGGGGGCCATGACTGTTTAAAGTGTCATGATACTGCTTTAAATGTACAATGCGTATGGGTGTGGGTTGTGTGTGTGCGCGTACACACACACACGTGTGCTTTGTTATTGCTGCTGGCTTTCTGTGACTGATGTACCTACCCAGTTTTAAGTGGTATATATACATTTGCTTTAGAACTCTGCTTATTGACATTAGGCAGGTACCCTTAATGTATTGTTTTAGACACCTGCTGAAAATATTTTATCAGACCTAACCAGACATATAATTTAGTTACCTATATTTGTTTTTAAAGCATAACTGGCTTTATCTGTGTTTTACTGAGAATTATTTTATGTATATTCATTTAATAGTTTTGTGGATCTTAACTGTGTTTTATCTACATTTTATTTGTACTCCACTTTTAAATGAACAAAAAATATATTAAAAATAGTCAGGAGATACATCATTAAACAGGGTTAACAACCTCCATTCTTAAGTGTGTTGAGTTGTTCAGTTTGTACAACATAAATGCCATTTTGCTTAAATTCAATTTATGTCATGTAGTTGAATGGATAGAATCAATTTATTATATCTCAGTACCCCCCCCCAAAAAAAATCAACACTTCCAGCTGTTAACTCATATTCAAATGCTGATACATACACAGACCAGAATATTTATCACAGCCACAAATCTCTAAGGACATGACTCCATATACTTAATATTTCAAGCACAAATACACTGGCACTATTTTAAAATTAAAACTAATTTTGTTTGTTCTGACAATATGGCAAAAAACATCACTTATACCAAGTGATAAATTATCCTGTAGGAGGCATAGTGAGATATTGTTGGAGGAATTCTACCTTTGCAATGACCTTATGGCACTTTCCTGTAATTACGTTTTAGGCTTGGATATTTCATATGCTGGATGTATTAAATGAGGTATGAACAGAATTTTAAAACTTGATGTGATTACTCACTGCCATGGTGAAATAAATGTGTGTTGTGAACTCCTAGAAATGCATTCAAAATTAAAAGCTTTTATTTACAATGACATAAGAGGCGGATGTATGGATGGTATTTATTGTGTTAGGGTTGCTTTAAAATTTACTGAATTCAGCTTTCAAACTGAAACAGGTTTAAAATGCCACTGTGATTTCAATGGAGTAAAGGAACGGAGATGAGCAACGATCAGCCTATCAAAGGTTTCAGCAGCTGCTCTGACTGCAGCCATCCTCCCAATGAGTCATTAGAGCTGACAGAGGGATGCAGGTGGCACTGTGGTCTAAACCACTGAGCCTCTTGGGCTTGCAGATCATAAGGTCAGCAGTTTGAGTCCTCGCAATGGGGTGAGCTCCTGTTGCTCTGTCCCAGCTCCTGCCAACCCAGCAGCTTGAAAGCATACCAGCATAGATAAATAGATACCACTGTGGCAGAAAGGTAAACAGTGTTTCCATGTACTCTGGCACTCATCATGGTGTCCCATTGCGCCAGAAGCAGTTTAGTCATGCTGCTCATATGACTTAGAAAGCTGTCTGTAGACAAATGCTCCCTCAGCCTGAAGCGAGATGAGTGCCACACCCTAGTCAGGGGTCCTTTACCTTTACCTTAGAGCTGATAATCACCAAGTTCTTCCTGATCATCTGCCTATAGGCAATTCTCAGAAGTATTCGTCTCACCCCTCATAATTTAGTGGACATCTGAAAAAAAGTGTATTTCATTCATCTGATAAAACTCCTGCTATGTATAGCCTTTCTACCCAACAAAGGCCATTGGGCCATCAGGGTGACTCATATTTACATTATAATATTAAATTAAAACTTTGTCATTTAAAAAAGAAGTAACTGTAAAACCAATCAGATAGTATATACTAAAATAAAGTCTAGCTAAACAGCATGAGCAAAACCTTTTATTTATCCAGAATATCTTGACCTGCCATTGAAAGGCCAAGGGGAGTTCAGCTGTCAAACCAGGCTAGGAAGGATGTTCCAAAAGAATACCACTGTCAAAAGGCTCCACTCCATTGTTGTAACTATTGGTCTAACCACAGAGACATAAAATATTCCGAGCAGGGAACACTCTGAAGATCTCAGCATGCAAAAAAAAAAACCTCATACATAAGGAAGCAAACATTTATTTACATAAGCAGGACCCTTCAAGGTGCCAAGTAACAACCAGGCAGCTATGGTCTAATTCTTAACAGTTTTCAAAGGCACCCCACGTAAATCATATTACAGTAATCTAATTGAAAGGTATGGTTGTGAACCCCATGCATCTTTCTATCAATTAACACTGACCTGAGCCAACATTACTATGTCCTTGATAATAAATCTCCAATTCAGATAGAAGAACAGTGAGGGCAAGTTAAACCAAATGAAATCAAAGTTGCTAAATTTTCATGATTTATTCTGGGGTATGACTCTTTTACATAGAGGCACACTCTTTTGTTTTCTATTTCATAAACAAGGAGATTCCTGATCCAAGCATATTTTACAAAAAAAAGCCCACGTATTCATCTTGGGTTAATAAATGTTTCTCATTTTAAGATGAATGAGTTTACCTTCTGGTAGCACCTAATTCAACTTGATAGTATATGTGAGAAAAATGTTTAAACATGGTATGACTTCAGAAGCATTAAGCCCTCTTCATCTTCACTTATTACTTAGAGCATGACAGAAAGAAATACAAAGCAGGATTATTTTTTATGTCTCATATTGTTTATTATCTCTTGACACTGCTGGAACATGCAAATCAATCTTCTCTTCCTCCTAAACTTAAATGAGATGCATTTTTAAACTAAAGCAAACAGCAGTAGTAAGAACATTTTAAAGTTAATTGCCAATTTGTGGTAATATAGCAGCTTTTTCATGCTGATAACTGTAAGAGCTAAATCTATATAAACAAAGTGACCTGTGAAATTCAAATGCACTTTACATGTGCAATGTTTGTGTTCCTAGTTTATCTTAAGTATTTTATTCAGATTTCTCTGCTTGTGGCTCTGCTTCAGAGGTGGATTACT
Organism: Podarcis erhardii; assembly: GCF_964252035.2. Classification (NCBI taxonomy): domain Eukaryota; kingdom Metazoa; phylum Chordata; class Lepidosauria; order Squamata; family Lacertidae; genus Podarcis; species Podarcis erhardii. The sequence goes on along the minus strand of NC_138498.1, from coordinate 50,153,869 downwards.
GCTTTTCGTTTCAGTTAGTTTTGCATGAAGATATTGAGTTTCTTTCTCTCTGGATTTATTCCTTTGTACTGTAAGAATGTATATAAAGATAAACTGCTTAAGGGATCAATATTACTTGTGTTTCGTCAATGCCTTCTTTATTCCTTTTTGCATTAGCTTATGAAGAAGATTAAACATATTTTTAACATATCTAATGACATTCTCAGTTTTGTTTTTTCAATATCTGCCCTTGATCCTAACAATACAATTTTTATTACTCTTTAAAAAATTGGGAACAGCCTAGGTTGCTGGACTCAGCGCCCTTTTGACGTTGGCCACCTCCAGTATGCCATTCTCTGTCCTTTCTATAGAGTTTATATCCAAAGATAACTGTGTCCCATTAGTTCTCACCACTCTACCAGGTTGTCATTATGTCCACTGTATCCATGCTGCCCTCTATGACAAGCCCTCCAGTTCACCCATCTTGGCTCAGAGGCTTCTAGAATTAGTGTATAAACAACCCTGAGCAGGGATGTTAAAAGGCATCATTTTTTATTCTACATTGTATTTGTTGCATTCAGAACTGTCTCCATTCTGCTGCAGTTCATCTTCTGCCAAAACCAACATTATTCAACTCACTGTCTGCAATAGTGAAATTATGTAATTAATTACATAAATTATGTTATTACATTATTCCACTCCATTTCAAGGCAAAAGGATGGCAATTTTATGGATTATATAACATTTGCTGACTGAAAACATCAACCATGGTGAACAACCGCGATCTCCACTCCTGTTTTATTGGAACTGTCCAACATAATATTCATTCCTAACTCTGAGTAAGACCTAGTTGGATACAAACTAGTGTTTTGAATTATATTTATTGTTGTACTTTGATACATTACATGAACCAACCTGGGAATAATTTTAGTGTTGAAAAGCAGGATACATAAAATAAATAAATAAGGATTAATATAATTTCAGTCCAGATTTCCACACTTTTTTTACTATGCTAGAAGCATGCTTATGGACATTGTTTATGACCATAGCATTTGACTGCCGAACTCACCTTGCAGTGAATTAAGCAGCTGTAGAATTGTCAAGGCTTCCAGTGAAATTTTCCTTTTCTGCTTTATATTCATCATGAGCCTTGGCTCCTTCTCAAGTAAATACGCTGACATTTAGAAGTAAAATGATGGATGAAAGTTTTTTTTGTAAGCACAGGCCTTATTCTTGGGACTCATCACAATTTTGCTGCACATTGATTCAGAGTAAAATCATTTTTAAATGATTGAGAGATAATATTCTTCCAAGTTTTTTTCTGAAGTGTGCACTGAATAATACAATTTAAAACGTCTCAATTCAATAAAAATATGTTTCAAAAGAGTTGTCCCTGACAACAGAGAGATTATCAAGTTACTCGCAAGAACACGGATCTATCAGTGGTGCTTCTGATAGGTTTGCTAATCCCAGCTGTTGTTTTAAACAAGAGATACTTTATATTTGATGCATTTGAAGGAAGAAGCTTGGGATCAGGAATCAGATAAATACATTTATCATAAGATAAGACAAATCACCACGCTTCCTCCCTCGAAGTAGTATTGACAACAATCGGGTTCTTAAGAGGAGCAATACAACAAAACTTGTTTTCCAACACATGATATGCTTGTTATTCAGCACACTAAAGGCAATTGTGCAACTCCCCAGTGACTGTGATAAAGTCTCCAACCATCCTACACAAGCTATTGCTTTGTAATGTTGCGGTATTAAGTTGTTTTTGCTGTATTGTCCTTGTAAAAAGAGTTTCTGGGGGTCGTCTGAAATGCTTCAAATACTATTCCTGCATTGCTTTTATCGCATATTGCAGGAGTGTTTGAACATTAACCTTTATGTGCTACGTGATATGGGGGTGGTGGGTTGGTTAGGGGAAAGTATGGAAAATATAAACAAACTTTCTCGGGCAGTACTGCAACTTCAATAAGTAGATCAGAGAGTGCCGTATTTTCTGTGGTTTTGAATTTGCCATGAATAAGTGTAATGATTTATCAGCTATGACCCCAAACCAGAGAGATGTAAGTGCTGCAGAATGCTAGCTTCCATAGCTGCATTTGAACGTAGCCTCTATTCCCCCACACTGTGTTTTTTCTACTTCTGCAAAGCTTGGAGTTCCCCCAGGCCTGCTAACTTCTCCATGTTAAGTATGGATACTGAGCTACACAGACCAATGGTCTGACTCAGTATAAGGCATTTTCCTGATTGGTTGGCACTCAGAGAAATGAGTTCAGTTTCAATATATAATATGCTAAAAAGTTGAGACTGGGTTTATAGAATATGATGTATCTCAGCAACCTTTGATCATTACAACAGCACGTAATTATTTTATTTTTTCTGGTTGTTGAAAGTCATGCCATGTATTTATTCTTGCTGTTTAATTATATATGTTGTATTTTAACTTTTTATGTAATCAGCTGTGTGATTCCTATCGCAATGAAGAACATGTAATAAATATTTCAGATAAATCAGCTCTGGCATGCACATGGAGAGTTTTACTACCCTGGAGCTTCTCAGTAAACATTTAAATGCAAAGATCACTTGGCATAAGCTGAATCTGACATCTTCATAGAAGTGAATGAGGAAGCCCTCTTGTGTTAGAACGGTAGTGTTGTGGATTCAGGGTGTTGTATTTTAAGAAAAACACTGACCATTGTTAATTATGGAGCAAATGTGACAAAAATTAGGACAAACCACATTAAAAAACAACACGAAGTCTTGTGGCACCTTAGAGACTAACAACTCTATTATAGCAAAAGCTTTTGTATCCCACAGTATACTTCATTGGAGGGATGAAATGTTATCCAGAGTTATAGGTTGGGTAAATTAACTTGCAACTCAGGATAACACTTTGTGAATCTGATGAAATGGACCATAGTTCACAAAAGCTAATACATCTGTTAATATTTATGGCGCTCTTTGTAGTCCTTACTGCAACAGACTAACATGGCTGCATCTTGGAAAATGCAGTAAAATAATGGACCAATGAAAGTTTCACCTTCACATCTCATAATGATTCACCTGTTTTTCCTCTTTGGTTGGGGTGCAAAATTAACATCGCCCAATGTAAAGCCAGCAGGCACTCTTCTAGTCAATGACCTTTCTCCTCTGTACAGACTTGTTTGCAAGAGTACACAGACACAAGTGGGCACAAACACATTGAGCTTCAGCACCCAGCAAAAGCTTATTTTGCAAAGAAACACCAAGTGTTAGTTGTTGAAACTATTTTGTGCATTCCCACAAACAAATGACACTATTTAGAATATTTCCTTTCTGACCAGTAGATAAAGTCTTTCATGTTGACAATGCTAATATTATATGCAAAAATATATTTTGTCTTTATATTTTGCAGATTTTATTGCTTTATATAAATTGCCCAGCAGGGACTCATTTTGAGAAAGAAGACAATTTCTCAGGACTGCACTGGACAGGGTCAGGATATTAGATTGCTTAAGGAAGGAATAGGAAAAGAAAATGATCTTCTGCGAGCCTCATGCATACATAAGTGAAGTAGGTCCCAACAATTTTTAAAAGTTACTTCTTGAATTGCTTTGTAGAAGGTGTCTTCCTAAATGAATATTATACAATGCTTTTACTGCTTGTACTTAAAAAAAACTGCTTTAGCTTTCACAAGATACTATGGCATGACAATAAAGAACTTGTCAGTGTGGGGAACACACTGTTTTATAGCTAGAAACTATACTTTTGTGACCACTTCTTTTTTTATTAAAGAAAAACCACAATTCTGAATAAAATAAGGAGCAAAGGGTATGTGAAAAAAGTAATATTTCTGAGAGAAATTACAGAGCAGGTTGTAAGGAATCATTTCTTCTTGAGTGTTACTGAGACTACATATTTACACAATTGGTCTCTGGAGGATGGGTGTCTAGAAATAGCCTGCCTGAACATGAATGAACATTATTAATTACTGCATTTAAGAGAATTCAGATAAGTAAAGCCTTTCTAGTAAATGTTTCATGAGGTTGATATTGTTCTTGTAAATATCTCTTTCCGCTTAATGGTTCAAACAGCAGTGTTAATTTTATTTCTTTCAGCTAATATAACCATGCTGTCTTCTACCTTGCTTGAAAAGAATTTTCTCCAGGAGGTATCCTTTAAAAAGAATAAACTACAAATAAAAACATTCAATTTAATATTATGATATAATGCAAAAGCTTCATTTTGAGAGACAACTTGTGAATGCTTGTGAATGTTTATTTTGCTATCAAAGAATTTTTTGTGTTGGGAAAGGAAATGTCTTCATAGTTCGCATTGGTCAGCATAGCAATCAGATATTATCTGAAGCACAGATATGTGTTCTTAATTTTAGAAATAAATTTAGATCCAGATTCTGATACTATCAGAGCCCTGTCAAACTGGTTGGATGCACCTTTTCATTCAAATCAGAACACCCATCCAAAGACAAAACTCACTGTGTGTGACTGCAGCTGAATCTACTACAGCAAAATGACAACAGGGTTTTTGTGTGTGTGTGTGTGTGTGTGTGTGTGTGTGTGTGTAGTTTAAGTAAGTCTAGTTTTCATATGGCATCAATCCAGCACTTTTATTGGGGTGGGATCAAATTGTCTAATATGTGTTTTTGAAGATAATGTGGCAGTTTTATATCCAAACATCTTCATATTGTCTTGCATTTTAAAAAAACTAAACCTTAATATATTAACAGCTATGGCTAAATTACCACATCCCAGTGTTTCTTCTATTAAGATAGATTAATGTATGTGCTCCTAATTATGGGTTGTAATAGGGAAAACATGCTTCTCTATTGTCTGTTGTCTCAATTTTAGATATATTTAGAAATAAACTACGTGGTGTTCCAGAGCTGCATGTGCTAGGAAGACTGTTTAGGAGCCTATTGGGACATGCACAAGGTCTTGTAGAAAGTGATTAACCTGCTATGGCTGTACTCACATTGCTCCTAGAAATATTTGTATGAGGTATTAGTAGTAGAATTCTTTGACAGTCATCTCTGACAGTCAACCTCTTTCCTCTTCACTTCTTATTCCCTTTTGCACATCACTATATAAAAATAATATACTATCAGCCTTCCGTGTTCCTTTCTCCCACACCTATTGTCATGACTTCCACCATATTCTTACCATGACTAGAGCAGTGTTACCATTTCTATCAATCAACCAAGCCCTGTTATCTCCTTTAAATCCCCTTTCAAAGCTCATTTGTTTACAATTATTTTCCAAATCTCAGTAGATTTTTTTCCCCTGTTCTGCACACTCTGTTTCCAGTTAGCCTTCTATTCCTATTCCATTTTTGCTACCCCTTTGCCAAATTCTGTTTTTTTCTTTTTCTTTTTACTTTGCCACTGTTTTGTCCATGTTATCATATCAGAGTAATGGCTTGATGGAATTGTTGTGTCCCTTACTATTGATATTTGTAAGGAGCTTTGGCTGGAAGGGACTGTTGAAAGAGCAGGAAGACAAATTTGCTTTAGTTAATCCTCCTATATATTTTGGGATGAGTATTTCTCAAAGGATTTGTGGCCATCTGCTCTTTTGATTTCCAGACCTTTGAGAAGAAGCTCTTACTTGAATCTAGGGCACTACATAAATCTTAAGATGTTTATTGCCTTATTAGTACTTTGATTTTTTTGAAGCAAGCAAACTGCATAAAAGAACTGATTATTACAATGGACCAGAGTAACCTATGTGTTGTGGCTATATATAGAGAGACATTATAGAGTAAATATATAGTTTTCAGGCAGGGAAGAAGTTGTGGTTAGCCAGGCTAATTTTTCAGCAATTAGTCTTATAAGTGTTTCCCTATATATTGCTCTATTTATAATCACTTTTTAAAAAGGTTTTTAAAGTAGTCATGTATTCAAAATTAAATTAAAATTATAAATTAAAATATGAAGGTAATTTTTTTAAGACAATAAATGCTTGAATTGTTTAACTGGTACAGAATTCTGTTTGGAGAAGAAAATGACATTGTTTGCTGACTGGATTCTGTTTTCAATTATCAATTGAAGTCTGACTTATAGGGGTGTTGGTTATTCCACATCTTGATTTTGTAGAGTTATAGTAACTCCAGACCTTGGAATTCACACTATTCACAATTTAGGACTGCAAGATCATTGAGCAAGGTCCTGACTACTTAATTTATTTACTTGATTATTTAACAAGGTTTATAGACTGCTCAATCAAAAATAAAAGAAAAGGGCTCTAAGCTGTCTTGTGAGACTCTTGTTAAAATGTTGTTTGCACTGATGAAGCTGTATAGGTTAATAATAAAAATAATAAAAGTGTGAGAACAGTCAACTCTGGAAATCAAAAGCCCCTTCTGGGCCTCATCTAATTCAAGCACTGACTCGTAATTTGGGCATGCATCCACTATTGTTTTTGTCCTGATCAGTACAGTGAAAGCTTAGCTGTTCATGAGGCTATCTGCTTACAGGTGAGTCTTCCTTTCCCATGTCTATATTTACAGGACCTTTTAAAATATTATCTTCAGGATTCAGTGGTATGAATCACCACTTGGTATTAATAAATGAAAAGTTCACACACTTTTGACCATTAGATTGTATCTTATGTCCTATTTTGTCTTGAATGAAAAAAGAAGATACTTTATATTAGAGCTTTCAGGGGCATTGGCCAGAAATGGAACAACGAAATGGTTTATACACCATGAAAACACATTGGAATCACCTCATCCTATGCTATCATGGAAATGCGTAATCAAATGTTTTCTTTGACATATTTTTAGCAACCAAATGTTTTTGCTGGATTGTGCAGTAGAAACACATTTTATATTTTGGAAACCCCCTTAGAGGTTTTCTTACAGTGAAGCAGTATATACATTTTATGAACCAAAAATAAATAAAATAAACGTGCTTCTCATCATAAAAACCATCTAGTCAGCTATGAAAGCTGCACAAGTAAAATAAAATGGTTAAAATATGAACACTTCTGTGGAACCTAAATGAAAGGAAAAAAGTCAAGGGCACAATCCAGCCAAACAGATGGTGTTTAAGTCCCAATTATTTCATTATCATCCATTTGTTTGTCTGCCTCTTTTACACAATATTGTACCCAGTGGCTATTGGTAGTGGTCTATGATCATAATAAACTGATTGACTGATTGATATGGGTAGTAGTAGTACTTATTTGGTGCTTTTTTATCACAGTAAACTCAAAGTGCCTTATAATATTAAACAAAAATTAAAACCATTAAAAATCTAAAACAACATAAAAATTGAAAACAATCAGATGCATAAAAAGCTGCCTAACACAGAAAGATGCCACAATATCTAAAAACTCTTCAAGTTGAAGGCCAAAAGCCTAGTTGAAAAAAAGAATTTTGCCTGACACTTAAAAGTAACTAGTGATTATGCCAGGCAAGCCTCCCTGGGACAGTGAACTCAATGAATTTAGACATACTCAACTGCAACTAGACTTCAGAAAGAGTAAAAAGGGTACATTTTTGCAGGATCATGCCCCATTAATTGTTTTAATTTTCTGTTTTATATAGATGGGGGGGGAGATATAGGCTTACATTGAGATACCCGCTTATAGTACAATCCTATACATGTCTACTCAGACATAGGCCCCACCGAGTTCAATGGAACTTGCTGCCAGGTAAGTCTTAAGTGTCAAAAGACTATAAGGCTTGTCTAAAAGCAACAACCTATTTGTCATGTCACTTTGATTGTTTATTTTTTTTATATATTTATATATTTTATATTCCCTTTGAAATAGTGTTTCCATGTAATGCTCTTAGAACAAGAAAATAGTACAGCATTCTTTTTTAGCCTAAGGATTAGACACATCTGTTAAAATAATAGGAGAGTGGTACCTTTCAAGAGGTTGTGCCAAGTCTTTGGAAAGGCTTTAACAAATCACGGTATTCTCTATGTTGTCCAGCCACAAACAGTGATAATTAGTCCTCAGGTCTGCTTAAGAGTTGAATTGCCAACATTTTTGACTAAGACAATTTTTGAATTTAATTTTGGGTGGCGAATTCCTGAGGCGAAATATTTGGGTGTCTCACCTCAGGAATTTTTGTGGAAATCCAGACATTTCGACAAAAGTAGCAAATTTCTCAGGGGCTCTTGGTAGGTTCCTAGGTTGTCCCCAGATTTTACCTGAAATGAAACTGAAGGAAATTTGGGTGTAAAACATCTGTGGAAAATTGTTTCCAGTGGCTGGAATACAAATAATTACTAAGCAGTTCAACACAAATGAGGCTCAAGACCTGTGATTTTTGAACAGCTGCTCTTAATACCAGATGGCAATGGGGGGAGGGAACCAACATGGAGGAGGTTTTGACATAGTACAGGAGTGTGCTGGGCATGTCCAGTCTCTTGGGGTTCTTCCAGACAGGTTTTTGTTGTGGAATAGGTGCTGCTCATGCACACAAGTCTTTCCATGGAAAATCCAGTAAATTTATTTAGAAGGGAAAAAAACAGTTGCCAATTATTCATTTGTGAGATCAAAGTGATCTGCTTGCAGTGCTAAGCACCGCTGTCTGTAAGAACTCTTGGTTTTTGTATCCCAACTACAGTCTCTTAAGTTGGGCCCAGGGATTTTCCATTATCTGCATTTTCTGACACCCTTTTGTCCTTCAAACCAGAGAAGGCTTGTGCTTATTTACACAAAATACTGATGGCCTCATTTCATCGTTTCGGTATGTGCAACCAGTATAATGTACTACTCCATTTTCCAGTCCTAGCAGGAAATAAATCCACTACTGGTCACAAATACATGACTTGTGGGCTCAGTTCATTCTGAAAGCTTCAGCAAACATGTTGTCTCTAACAACACATCTGAGGTAATGTTTATAAAAGTCCGGACTGTTCTGTTTCCTAGTTATTGGTGATATGAGTGTTATCAAAACACGCCATTACAGCTTTTTGTGCCCTTGACTTTCAGGAGATCAGATGAAGGTGATGTTGGAAAGGAAAAGTTAACTCAGTGTTTGGATACTAAGTCAACACTTCTTTCATGAAGCTGAAAAGCTGTTTCTGGCTTTTATGGCCGATTGTATTAAAGTTTTGCACTGAAGAAAAAGGATGCTTTCACTCCCTTTCTGGTTTAGAACATAAAGAAGGAATCAGATACCAAAACCCATTAAAAACAGAGGTGAACTGCAAAAGATGCTGTGAAACCTTTTATCAGAGAAGCATTCCAAAAAGTTTAGTATGCTTCAAGTGAATACTCTGTAGATCTTAAAAATGGTGTAATTTTTAAAACACATTTCCCCACAGAATCCGTATGTTAGTCTCATATCACACTGCATTCCTATGCTTTTATTAAGGTGCTAATTGTTTGTGTCCAAGACAGAGGTTTTCAACCTTTTTGAGTCCTTGGCTTCCTTGACCAACTACATTTTTTCTGAGGTTCCTCAATGGGGAAATGCACTCCAAGCCTCAGAAGCCCAGTTATGTCCCCACTTGCCTGCAGAGCCAGCAAGCCCTCAACCCTTGTGGAGTGTTTTCTTTCTCCTCTCCTTGGGAGTCCTCTGGACAGCAGCTGCCCCCCTTCCTCCAAGGAAGGTGCCACAGGGGCCGGGGAAGAGGATAACACCAGCCTTAGTGGCCCAACAGAGACTGGCCAAAGGGTGAATGTGAGGCCAGCACCTTACTCACCATGGAAGGCTGCAGTGGCAGCAGCAGTTGCCACCAGGCCTGCATACTGGGAAAGCTCCCCTTCAGTGCTGAGCACTCAGCTCCCATGCAGGCATTGCACACAGCAAGCACAAGAAAGGCCGGTGCCTGCCCACCCAGTCTCCCAATTGTTAGTCCATTCCCAACAGCAAGGGCTGGTGGACTGGCTAGCTGGGCTCCCTCACCCACTTGCTTACTCCAAGGCTGCCTCAGTTACTGGCAACCAACACCCCCTGGCCAACCCCAGAGGCACCATTCACCTGCTGAGCGTGTAGCCAGGGCTGCTGCAACAAACAGCTGTGCAAGCCTTTGGGAGACAGAGACAGAGACATGAAAGAGCATCAGAGGAGAAAGGGAAGGAAAGAGGGATAGATGCCAATGTTGTCTGTGGCACCCCTGATCATCATTCAAGACTCCTCAGGGTGCCATGGCACACTGGTTGAAAATTTCTGTCTATTGAAATGTTTTGTTTTGTTTTGTCTTTGAGTTGCATCAGTCATATTTCCAATCATATAGAAAACATTTTCCAGGATGCTTCTTTTATAAATGTTTCCATAGCACCTTCAGAGATACTTCTAGATTTTCTGGTTTTTATGTGTGCATATTTGTACGTAAAGGTAAAGGTGGGACCCCTGACCATTAGGTCCAGTCATGGCCGACTCGGGGTTTGCAGCGCTCATCTCACTTTATTGGCCGAGGGAGCCGGCGTACAGCTTCCGGGTCATGTGGCCAGCATGACTAAGCCGCTTCTGATGAACCAGAGCAGTGCACGGAAACGCCGTTTACCTTCCCGCCGGAGTGGTACCTATTTATCTACTTGCACTTTGACGTGCTTTCGAACTGCTAGGTTGGCAGGAGCAGGGACTGAGCAACGGGAGCTCACCCCGTCACGGGGTTTCGAACCGCCGACCTTCTGATCAGCAAGTCCTAGGCTCTGTAGTTTAACCCACAGTGCCACCCGCGTCCCTCGTTTTGTACATAAAGATGAAACAAATTAATAGGGAACAAACTTTTAACAGTGAAAAATTATATAATCAAAGTAGTTTACTGTTAAAATTTAAAAACAATTATTGAAAATGCAGTATGAAGAAAAACACAGTTCTTTCATTGTTCCATGTTTATATATTATATAATCTTTCAACCTAACACATATAATCACATGCTTATATTTAATGTTTCCCCACCACCACCACCACACACACAGACACACAAGCACGGGCCATTTAAGGTGGAGCCTATCTCATTGAATATACACACACAAACCATTTGGCTTGGGAAAATGCTGATCTAAGCTGTCTATCCCAAATGAAAGTCCTCTATGTAAATAATGGATGCAGTCTTGTATAGTTGTTGTTGTTGTTTAGTCATTTAGTTGTGTCCGACTCTTCATGACCCCATGGACCAGAGCACGCCAGGCACTCCTGTCTTCCACTGCCTCCCGCGGTTTGATCAACTGTTGGTAGCTTTGAGAACACTGTCCAGCCATCTCATCTTCTGTCATCCCCTTCTCCTTGTGCCCTCCATCTTTCCCAGCATCAGGGAGTCTTCCAGGGAGAAAACTTCCAGGGAGTCTTCTCTTCTCATGAGGAGATTTATAGTTATGTATGCTTAAACCCAGTAGCCTCAATAAGCCTAAATTCATCCAACTCAGGAGTAGCTAGGCCAAAGTCTGGATTATGCCCTCCAAGCCATTGAAAGTGACCCACCAGCCCCTTCCTGTCTATCACGTCACTGGGTTGAGGGTGGGGAGATGTTTCTCTTCTCTGTCCAGTACTGCAGTGGGAAGCAAAATCACTGCCTGCTGCTCAGAGAGCACTCTCTGTAGACCAGAAAAGCCATTTCCTTCCCCATCACAGCAAAAGACCTGGTGCAAATGTTTAAACCTCTCCACCAAGTACAGCACTACAATGGAGAAATCTCCCAATCACAGCACTGGAATGAAAGAAGTTTTAAACTTCTATAGCAAGCCCAATGCTGCAATATGGTTCAGTATGGTGTTTCTGTGTGTAAGAGAGTAAATATGTTGCATATGCCTGCATGTGTGGGAGGGAGTGCATGGGGGGGGGGGAAGGTATTGCATTTGTGGAAAGTGCAGCATGCACATGTGAAAATGAGTGCTCAGTGGCATGTTTGGTCATGACCACCACTGGCACGTGAGTCTCTCAAAGTCAGTTTATCTAAACTGAAGAGCACCACAAGTTGTAACCCTTCCTCATAGGGGAGTTGCTCCATCCCCTTCATAATTTTACTGTATCCTTTTGATGTGCAACATTCAGAACTAGACACAAGATTCCAAGTGTGGTTGCATCCTAGATTTATATTATAGCATTATGATATCAGCCATTTTGTTTTCCGTCCCTTTCAATGATCCCTAGCATAGGCTTCATCTATTTTACACACTGAGGCGTCTAATTTTTTTTATGTACATAAATCTTTTAAAGGACCCATTTTTAAAAAAATGGCCAATGAGAAAGACAGCCTGAACAGATTTGGAGATGAAGAAGTAACTTTCATGTGCTGCTGTATGTTGTTCAATAAGGAAAGCAGTCATTGGCATATAGACTACATGCAAATTCAGTGTGCAGGAAAGTACAAGTAGGATCCAGTTTTATAAACAACCTTTTGTTTGGGAACAGCCTTGATTTTAAAGTCCACTAATCTTTAATATAAGTTAAGCTCTTCTTCTTTCTCTTCATGGTTGACGTCTCAGTCATGCATTTCCCTAAGATAAATACATTACTTTAATCAGTATAGATTTTTATACTTCACAGCCACTTCAGGGCATACCAAACACACATAATTGTAAACTTTTACTTTTTTAATAACAATTGACATATTTGTAGCTAGACATTACATTCATGCAAAAAGGGTTAGAAGTGGTTTTTTACAGCCCATATTTACCCAATTAATTTGAGTTTAACAAAAACATATTATGGTTGCAACCCTAAATACACTTATTGAGGAGTAAGTTATTGAGGAGCAAGTCTCCAGATAGTGGGATAGTTGCTTTGAAGTAGAAATTAAGAGGCTTTTTTAAATCCTGTGAGATTTATAATATAAGGGCCTCTCTGGACTCTTCCCTACTCTGTCCTGCAGAGGTCAATCTTGTTCCTCTTTCTGTTTCTTCATGCTCATGATGCCACTGAGAAAATATTTTGAAGAGAACCAAACTGTATCTCCTTATAAACTCAAGGGTGACATGGAAATTTACATACAGCACTCTAGTCTCTAATTTTAGTAGATTTAAGTAGTGATGATTGGAAGGTCCTGTTGGGGCCCTTTGCTGCCTCAAGGTCATAGCTTTGGAGTGGTGGGTTCCAGCCTTGGAAGGGCTTGTCAGTTCATCTACTCTGCATCGGAGGGTGTTTACAGACACACACACACACACACACACTGAAGCTGGTGACCACCATTCATGCTTTATCACCTATGAGGCTAGACTAATGGAATGCTTGCTCAGTGAAGCTCCTCTTGAATATTCTTTGAAATCTTCAGCAGGTACCGAACCCAGCAGCTTGCCATCTACTGAGGGTGGCTGCTCATCCTCATTTTGCATTAGTAACATACATCTAAATCCTTATTATTACTTACAAGGTCCAAAATGTCCAACATAATGGACTAGCTTTGGTGGGAGCATAGAATTAAGTAAAAAAAAAAAAAACTTTTTATTGTGGTCTGTTTTCTTCTTGTGAGATTTTATCAGAGGTGTGGGGCAAGCTGTAAATCTGATTAAAACAGTAAATATCCCCAACATTACTTCACAGGACTTTGTCCTTCTTCAGAGAAACACAGACCCTATTTAGAGAGCATTCATGGGGACGATGTCAAAGCATCAAACCTAATGAGCCTGCCCCACTCTCCCACTCCAGTGAACATGCGGACGAGAGGCAGTAGGACAATTCTGCTCCCCCATACATACATTGATATTGCCACACACATTGCCTGAAAGGGGCCATGTGTGGGGCTGAATGGGGCTGCAGCATTTTCTACATTTGTTCTTAAGGAGATGTGAACACTACAGAGTAAAGCAAAAAGCTGGGCCAGAGGCCTTTTTAGGGTAGTGCGACTGGTTCACCCGCCACTGGGTGCTGTGCTGCAGGGGGTGCCACTATAATGCTGTATAACAGAAAGAGAGAGGTGGGAAAGTGGCTTTGCACAGGGCGCTGCTGAAATCTGAGAGCCCAAAGTCCACCAGTGTTTGGGCACAGTCATACTGCAGCACGTAAGATTCAAGTAGCATTTCTTGGTTTGGAATGTGTGCTCCTACCAGAGATGACAATGAGCAGCCCAACAATGGCTTTCAACATTTGTGTTGCTTCCGATTCAAATTCAGTTGCCAACTTCACAATTTCGAAGAAGTATTTTCCTTTTAACCAACTGCAAAGGAGCTGTGAAGCACATGTCATATTTGCTTTGAGTGATGGTTGATGATAGCATTGATAATTTTCAGGGACAAACGCCATATCAAATCAGAGAAATGGATAGAACAAAAACACATCAACAGGCACCTGTTTTGACTCAGATATGCCTGCCTTGCTTCAGAGCTCGGGTGAAGAGATTGTACAGCCCTAATGAGAACCTCTAACTGCACTTTGTGCATGCCACACCTTTGGGGAGCTGGCTTTTGAATGTCTTTTTCTCAGTGTAGCATTTCAAAAATCAGATACTTTTAAAAAATGCACAACACTATGGACTTTATTTATTTATTTATTTATTTATGAGATTTATAAATCCCCTTTATCCCCAAAGGAGCACAGGGTGATATACAACAAGCATGTAAACATCATAATACAAACCTTATTGTTACTAAATGTAATTCTTCAGTGGTCTCATAAAACATGTGACTATGATCCCTCCAGTGACATTCCCTGTCCTTTCCCAGCAATGCATTTACAGTAGAAGAATCTAACTGAAGGGCTTTGAAACCTTCCCTTGTTTAACATAAGCACCTTAAATAACCTGCCCTTCTTTGCATTTATTGCCTTCCCAGGCTTGCAGTCAAACCTCTATTTCATCCCACTTTGCTCATCATTCAGCCAAAGTAGACATATTTAATCCACATAGCACGTCTCCATAATTCCTCTGAGGCAGAATTCCTGGAATAAATATATACTGCCAGAATGATCCAATGCGCACCCTCACTCCATATCTTACAATTGGTCATACAGTGGTACCTCAGGTTACATACGATTCAGGTTACATACGCTTCAGGTTACAGACTCTGTTAACCCAGAAATAGTGCTTCAGGTTAAGAACTTTGCTTCAGGATGAGAACAGAAATCGGGCTCCAGCAGTGCGGCAGCAGCAGGAGGCCCCATTAGCTAAAGTGGTGCTTCAGGTTAAGAACAGTTTCAGGTTAAGTACGGACCTCCGGAACGAATTAAGTACTTAACCCGAGGTACCACTGTATCTTACAATTGGTCATTATGGGGCTGGATACTTATTGTGCTGTCAGGCTCATCACATGTTGTTACAGAATTTGTTCACCAACCTCTAGAGGTCAGTGTAGCATTTTAGGAATAGGATACTTTTTAAAAAATAAAAAATACAGACATCTGCATTGATCCATTACGGAAAGAAAATTTCAAAAACAGGAACATACTCCTTTGATTAAGAGCAACTAAAAACTATGAAGTAGCATGCTGGATTTGATGGATGGGACAGGGAAGTGTCTTGTACTTGGGATCAATTAAAGATTCTCAGCAAGATGCAAATTTGAGTTTGCTAACAATGAATCTGGATGTTTGAGCTAGCTGTTCTTCAGATGAAATTTCTTCAGATGAAATTTTAACCAGGAGTGGGGATAGGTATCAACTCTTACCTTGTTACAAGAAACGGGAAAGGTCTATATATAAGTTTACAAGCAAAGGCAAAGTTCTCCAACTCTCTCTTCAAGTTCTAGTGTTTCCTCTTCACTATCTTTTTTAAAAAAATTCAGAGCAGCTGCTTGCAGCACTCAGGAAGTATTTTATTTCACAATTATATGCATTGAACCTAGTGAACTTACCAAGACCAATGACAATCCTTTCACTAACTTCAGGAGTAGGAGCCACTTTACTAAATTACTTGACAGGAATAATTGCAAAAAGGTAAAATTATTTGCATTACACTAAGAGAAAAACTCATACCTGATATTTTCTGCCCCCACCCCGTGGACAATTGTTGCCAAACCATAGCGCGCAGATCGCTTAATTCTGCTGTATGTATACAATTTGAATTGTATAGAATTCTATTAGATTCAAATTTGTTTGTGAGCATGTTATACATCTTAATAGTGTGTTCTTCTCACACTTTCCTGCTCATTTCCCCATTGTCTTCCTAACTGCAAAAAGTCTGGTGTGTGTGTGTTTTAATTGATTTGTTGCACCAGAATGGCAGAGCATTTTAATCCACTTTAATGGTGCAAATCTAAATTTTCACAATATGCTTGAATCCCTCCTGCAAAAGCTGCTCGTCTGGAGTTAACCACAGTTAATTTTTCATTCTAACCCTGACAAGTGAAACTGAGCTGTCCAGTTGTGTGCTCCAGCCAAGGAAATTACCCATTTTCCATCCAGCGCCCTACCTTCAGAAAACTTGCGCGCAAGATTTCATATAATAAACCTCTGAGTTATTCAGAACTGGTGTTAGATAGGTTATTCTGAATAGTTTCAGCTACCCCAAAAGCTCATATACTCCTATACCAACAGAGATAATTTCAATAAGAAAGTTAGTATTCACACTTATTTTCTCCGCTTCTTGCCTGCAGCATATTAGTTTTATCAGTACAGTACCTGTGTTCTATTTTATAATGCTGTTCAGGTAGCACAGTTGTTTGTGTTCCTGGGAAAGTGATGCGTTCTTTATGGCTCTTGAAAGGCACCAATAATGTATTTAGTGAAAGTTTGTTTCCGAAACACAAAGCGGTCTCCAGTATGTCTCTGAATCCTCACACTATTCTCCTCGATAAAAACTATTATACACTGTAAAAACAGCAATATCTTGCATCAGTAATTAAGGAGGGACAGTGGGTTGAGGGACCACACTTGGAACATTCACGTCTTAAAAAACTTATAATAAGCAATTGAAGCAGTGCTACAGAACAAGTGAAAACCCTCCCACACACATTGCCAAGGTGCTACCAACAGAAATTATTTCCTGTGCTAAATCTGGCAATAACCTAAGCATTTGGAAGGCAACAGGAATCATCCTGCTCAACCTTAATCTCTAATCCTAATGTCACAGAGTTCACAGTGGAAGAACAATAGACCTGATTCAACCATTTAGAAGCAGAATTATGCTGGTATTTAAATGGCTCCTCCAGGCATCAAATACAAATACACAGTCTTGGGTCTTGTACTTTTTCAGAACAAAGTTTTCTGTTTCTCCACCTGGACTCTTCATACTCAGTTGTTGAAAAACAAATCCATATAAAAATCTATCTCTACTTGCCATTGATGGCAATAGGGAATGTGCTGCTGGTCCTTCAGATAACAGTAATACCTCTGTTTATAGAGGGGTTATTTTTTAATAGACCCCTCTGCCACTACTTATTGCCAACCTTTTCACTATTTTACAACTGTATATCAGGTAATAGAGAGCCAGCATGGACCAATGCACTGGTCTTCAACTGGTGGGTCAGAACCCACTAGTGAGTCACAGCCTGGTTCAAGGTGGGTCGCAACAGGAGCACTACCACCATGCAATTAAATGTTAGAAGATTAAGAAATGGGTTCGCAAAGGCATGAGCGGGTTAAAACTGAGTGCTGGGTCTGAAAAGGTTAAAGATATCTGGTCCAGTGGATGGATTCAAATTCCTATTCAACTCCATCATGTTGACTGTTCCTTCAGCATTAAGTCATATATGTAAACATCTGCTCAGCATCTGTTCTTCATATGCAGTATGGTAATCATACTGACCTACCTCACTGGGTTGCTGTGGGAAGAAATAAGGGACAAAAATGGGACAGAGGAATTGCATTGAAGCTAAATAAATTCTTTTTATTACTCTTAATTGCAGAAAAGAATTGGAAATACATCTTGGAGGGATACCATGAGTTATCAACTGGCAATAGTTTAAAGAAAGGCAGAATCAGTTATTCTTCTAACAGTGCATCATTAACTAATATAATTCATGGCTACATGGTGCAATAGTGACTCTTTAAAAAGTCTAGACAATATATGAACAATAGATTTATCAATCAAATAGCATTAATAGCTGAAAAGCAAGCTTCCCTGGAGATAGCTATCACAACTGTGCTCTGTGTGTGAGTTGCCTAGGAATATGGATCTGGCGGCTACTGTTGAAGATGGAGCCTGTGACTAGTTGGACCTTGTCTGATCAAGCAAAACAATTCTTACATTCATGTTGTCAAGAAGTACTTTGTTTTTTGTTTTTTTAAACAACGTTTAAATGCACTCTTACAAATGTTACATCTTATTGCCAGCACTGCAGCTTGCAAGGTGGATTTCCCCCCCTCTCCCCACTCTTTCATAGTGTTATGGGTCCCCTCCCATAACACTCCCCAGTCACATTTCAAGGAGCACATGGTGGGGCAAAGAGGGGGAGACCCCTTTGTGCAAACAGAAATCCTAGCACAGGACTTTTGCTTATGGAGAACATTAGGTGAATCCTATCCTTTATTTCCACATATATCATGCTCACAGTGGCTTCCAGACACTCTTCCATCTGAGTACTGTATTTAGCATGAAGAATATATCAAGATGGATTGTACGCCCACAGACTCTTGAGCTAGGCTGTGTTTTGATTGTAATAAGCTTTCTGCTGTTCTACTGATCCACACATACAAACAATCATTTTTGCAATCACCTTTGGTAACAGTTGTTCTGTTTACTTGTGAAGCAGTCATGTATCCATTCAGCACTGTGCTGTGTTCTGTTTGTGTGTGTCTGTATAAACTGCAGCAAAACTCCAGCAGAACTGAATAGTGTAAGAATAATGATAAGAAAACATATGCTTGCCTCTAAAAACCATGCCTATTTCACATTTCACATTTTGTCAGACTCAGAGGTTCAACACAGAAATGGGTTCTGAGTGATATGAACCCAGCATAACATCCAGTTGGAAATGATAGAACATGGACTTAGAAAGGGGGCAGCAAAGGGGGCAGATGCTCACTGTTTCAACTCACCTGGGAGTTGGACTTCACAGTTCTCGGAGTTGAGAATATTTCAGCAGTGATGGAAGTGATGGAATTGGGAGATTAGCAAAACCAATTGGTACTTTAACTGTAATAAGTTCCAAAAGAAGGGTCACAAAGCATAATGATAGAGAGACTGCAATGAGGTAGAAGTGCCTTTACTCATGGAATGTAAAGATTTCTATCATTTTTCAAGTTAATAATTGAATGAACTCTTGTAAGAGTAAGATAACAAGTACTGTGTTTCTTAGCTGCCCATTTGAGTGTTGATGCCAATATCTCAGAGACAGTGTGTGTCCACTGTCATATATCTCCAGAAGTTGTTGGATGTTTCATAGACTTGTACCTGTTAGTCGGAAGCACTAACTGAACGAAACAAAGGAATTTAGAAGACAATGTCTTCAGCTATCTGAAGGCACACAATTAGACACTTGTCTAAGGAGCTGCCTAAGCTACGTCACATAACTCAATTTATGAACCAGAACATTCCTGTTTCCAAGAACTGACGCTTGGGTCTAGGTCTGTAGTATTTTTGTAAACAGGTTATAGGGGTGGAGTGGCGAGAAACAGAGATATTGACCATGTACTGCTGAATGCATTAACAAAATCATTTTCAGTTACAGATAGGTAGCCGTGTTGGTCTGCCATAGTCAAAACAAAACAAATTCCTTCCAGTAGCACCTTAAAGACCAACTAAGTCAGTTCTTGGTATGAGCTTTCGTGTGCATGCACACTTCTTCAGATACACAATCATTTTCGTGTTTGGAAGTAAAATATATGTGAAGTGTTAAGGCTGGCTATTTTGGATATGAAGGGAAGGGGCAAAGCTCAGCGGTAGAGCACATGCTTTGCATGTAGAAGGCCCCTGATTCAACCTCTGCCACCTCCAGGTTGGACTTGGAAAAACTCCTGCCTGAAGCCCTCAGGAGCCATTGCCAATTAGAAAGACAGGCCAGAACAAAGGGCAGGGAGCAGGTGGGCCAAATGACAGTGGGCCTATGATTTTGAGGGGGCCTACTTTGAGTTCCCCTGGGGGGGACCCTTTGGTTGAATGAATGATTGAAATGATTGATTGGATTGAATGATTGAATGATTGATTGGATGATTGAAATGAGGCCTACATTTCCCATCAGGCCTGGGCCTATTTGCAGCTTTGCCTGTAGATGAACCAATGGTTTCACTTAAAGGTGAAGGCAAAGGGACCCCTGACCGTTGACTCTAGTTGCAGACGACTCTGGGGTTGCAGCGCTCATCTTGCTTTACTGCCCAAGGGAGCCGGTCTACAGCTTTCGGGTCATGTTGCCAGCATGACTAAGCCACTTCTGGTGAACCAGAACCAAAGCAGGTGAACCAGGGCTGGATTAATCACCAGGCCAAGTAAACTATAGCGTATGGCCACACCCAGTAGTGATGCTTGTGGTGAGGTGGAACTACTGGATGGGACTGGGGCAGTGTGGAGGCAGGAGTGAGGTCAGATCTGTATGGAAGCAGCCAATCTGCCATTCCTCCAATGTACCCATGCAGCCCCAGACTCGCCATCACCCAGTGTGGCCCACAACCGAATAGTGGCCTTTAAAAGAAGTATTTTTCTGAGACATGTGATTAACTTGCTTAATACTTCTGATTACTTTAAAATTGCTTGCTATTCAAATATCATCACATATTAAGGGTGATGGTGGTAGTAGTCATCGTAATCGCAGATATGACAGATTTTTAAAACTCTGGTTGCTCTAGAAGAATGATTGCTATGTGCCATAAGTTGCTTGGAGGACTTTGGGTAAAAAGCAACTGACAAGTCAAATAAATACTAATACTAACATGCCCAGTATGAGGAGAGGATTGTCTCTGAATCTCTACATACATGTAAATGGAACATAGGAACAGATGAAGCTGCCTGATACTGAATGAGACCATTGGCCTATTTAGCTTAGTATTGACTACTCTGACTGGCAGCACCTTCCCAGGGTTATCTAAAAGGGCTCTCTGCGAGCCCTAGCTAGAAATTCCAGGAACTTCTGATAACTTCTGCGTTCAAAGTTGATACTCTGCTGGAAGAAAACATAACCTGCTTTTTCAGATGTGTCAAGAATATGATTCAAGAAAACTATGTAAGGTACCATGTAAATTAAATTGACTCTGATGAAGTAATATTTGATGATCCATGCACTAGTTTATGCCCAAATACTTGTATTCTAATATTAAGCTATGGATCTTGCAATATACTTGTTCCATCTTTGTTTTTAAAATGAAATAAAATAATGTCTCCCAAATTGCCATGGGGATATGGCATTCTATTTCATATCACAGCCCAAAGCTTTCTTCCTGACATAACTTCCTGACAAAATTATTTGATATGTGCAATCACTTTGAGAATGTGCATGTGAACACATATATAGTTTTTTCGGTCCAAATAGGTGTGTCGCTTTATTTTCACACATTGGAATTATATTACCTGTTGCTTTTTTCTTTTTGGTTTCATATTTCCAAAAGCACATGAAAGGGGGAATATAGATACAGGTGTGTGTGTGTGTGTGTAATATAACTTCATCATACAGAAATCATTAGATATATTTCTAAAGCATTTTGTCAAAATAGGATGTCCTTAATTTCATGGGGAAAGTATTGGTTTAGAATAGTTAAAAATCAAGGCACCCATCTTATAGGGTTTTTTTATAGCATGTAAAAAAAAAAGATGTTGGTAATGGCTCTAATTTGGTTTAAATGAAAGAAGAAAAGAAAAGAAGTAGTACATTTAATCTATACCTTTAAACTGAAATGCTCTAAAGAAGATTTACCTTCAGGTTAGGCTCTTGCAGCTGGAAAGCAGGGAAATGGTCCAACCAATACATTGTTCCAAATATACCTGGCATCTTGTCTACTTTGATGACTTAAATGCTGTTTACCCTATAACCCTCACGCAGGTAGATTGCAGTATAGCTCTCCAGAGGAAGGGAGCTGTGGAATTTTTGCATTCTGCACAATGTTATGGGTTGGCAGCCGCTCCTTTGTGCTACACAGATAGACTCCATCCCTTGTGTTTATCCTATAAACAAGAAAGTGCTCCACACTGTTATCCTGAAAAAAATACTGAAACCTGAAGCAGACCAGTCCTGTTCAAACCATCCCAAGACATGCTGCCTACCACGCGTGTTTGTTTTTCATCGTAATTGTTAGTACAAGCTGGCAGCAGATGCTATATCTTCATGGATATCATTCAGCATGAAAGAAAAAGAAGACATTCCATTAATTCACACCTGAATGTTCTTCTTTTTGCTGTTTCCCCATCATATATAACTCTCAAACCAATGAATTTCAAAAAGTAATAATGGCAACACTTCTTGCAGCATTAAAAAAATGTAAGTGGAGCTCTAGGTGCTTGTGCAATATGGAGATTTGTAATTGAGTTTAAACTATCTCACGAAATCCTTAGGGGCTCCTTATACCCTAAGAAATTTGAGGTATGGAATATTTTGCCATATTGAAGAAGGATTTGTCATTTGTCCTCTATTTAAATAGGAGAATGTCAAGCAATTGGTTTTTAATTGATTAAATTTAAATATGTTTCCATATCTCCCAAACCTATTTTTGAGGTCTTGAAGGGAATGTAAGAGAATTTATGCAAAACTAATTTAATAAGGAAAGGCTACAATGTATTGTTAGATTGAAAGACCATGGGGGAAGGGAAGTAATCTATTTCATTTTCTAATAGAGTAAAACAGCAGAACCTGACCTCAGGGAAAACAACCACCACCGACGGCCTTCTTGGTAGTGGTGCCTGCACTGTGGAACGCCCTCCCATGAGATGTCAAGGAAATAAGCAACTATCCTACTTTTAAAAGACATCTGAAAGCAGCCCTGTTTAGGGAAGTTTTTAATGTTTAATGCTGTATTGTGTTTTTAATATTTGATTGGGAGCCGCCCAGAGTGGCTGGGGAAACCCAGCCAAATGGGCGGGGTATAAATAAGTTGTTATTTTTATTATTATGATTATTATTCGGTTCCACCACCAGAAAAGCAGCATTAATAGCAGAGTAAATGTGATCCTCAGCTATGGAATGCAGCTAGGTTTATCTAGATTCAGTGACTTAAAGCCATATTTTGGATCAGGGCAGCCCACCAGTGATTCAGAGCTATCAGAAGAGGAAGATGGCCTAAGTACGATGTCCAAGCACACCAGACTTGTGCTAGATGGAGCTGCTAAGTGAAAAGACTGAGCAACTAGAGCAGCTGCCCTAAGAACTAGCAACAGAATGCCCCACGGCAATCAAACCATTGCAGAACAAAATCTCCAATGTAACCATGAGCTTGACAGATATCACTGAAACAGCCAACAGAATTCTGGACCTCATTATTAAGCAGAACAAGAAACGGCAAAACATCTATAAAACTTCACTGGAGAAGCAACTTGAACAGAAGTACCTAGAAAACTGATCCAACTTAGCCAATTCTTGAATTCTGGAGTTGGTAAAAAGACACAATATGATCACGTTTTTTGCTCAGTGCTTTGCAAAAAGCTTACCTGATTTATCAGCTACTTAATTTTGACAGTGTGCTCAAGACCCTGTCACCTAAATCTCTCAAGTGCTGCCATACCTCATATTGAAGGTATGTGTTTTTCCCAGTCTCCAGCAAAAAAAGGCCACCTGGAAAGGACTATGATAGTTTCCCTCAGTTTCATGTGAAGGGGAGTCTGTCATGATTCTTCCGGACCTGCGTCCAGAGATGATGCGATTAAGGTATAACATACAGAGATATTATTATGCTTTCCAGCTAAGGCAGCTGCTCTCCTTGATGCAAAATGAATAACTTAAGTTTTCAAAGAGTTTTAACAGAGCCTCTGTATGAGAAAATGCCATTTACCCCAGCTGCACTGAGCTATCTTAAGTTAATATTTCCTTCCTCTGAGTCAGTCCAGAAATGCTGCCTCCAAAACCTTTTGTTTCCATACTTGAAATTATTAGTATAAAGAATTTTAAGTGTGATTGTTGCATGCTTCTCTCTCTCTTTTTCCCCATGAGCTGAAATGTGTTTGAGCAGCTCCCTACTTTAAATCAACCATGATAATTTTTCAAGCTTCTTACTCTAATGGTGTTTCTATTGGATCAGGGCTGGGCTGATATTGGAAAGTGTGAAGGGCCCACCTGCTTCTTTGCCTCTCATGCTCCCCTCTCCCTGTTGCATATTGACTTCAATTGCACAAAACAGGTTTTCTCCAGCAAGCAAGGATTTGGCTCTGGCTGGTGTTAACACGACATTGCATGCATTATAATATATTATGTGTGATCGTCAGTTTGTCTTTTTGCTTCCTGTAACTGTGTATGCTTATTGTGTACTGAGTAAAAAAGTTTTTAACAGCTGCACCTGTTAGAACATTGGCATCTTTCCATGCAGTTTGCTCTTTCTCCACGATCGTTTTGTAGGCCCCAAACAAATTATCCATGGTTCACGTTCCAGCAGTGGAGGTGATGAAATATAAGGCTTTCAAAATTAATTTCTTTCATAATCTTTTGGACCTAAGAAAATTGTATTTTGTAAAGCAACCATTTGCCAAGTGTGAAATTATCCTAGCTTCATTTTTCACTTATATCAAATTGTCTTTTGCTTAGTGGCCTGACCCTTGTAAAGACATTTCTTTGTAGCACAAAATGCTGTTCACGGCTATGCTATTTGTTACAAATGAAACAGCTTCAAGTTGAGTACAGTGGTGCCTCGCAAGACGAAATTAATTCGTTCCGCAAGTTTTTTCTTCTTGCGAGTTTTTCGTCTTGCGAAGCACGGTTTCCCATAGGAATGCATTGAAAATCAATTAATGCGTTCCTAGGGAGACCGCCTTCAGACTAGGTCCGGGGACAGTCTTTCCCCGGACCTCTTCTGAAGGCTGGTGGGGGGGGGGAGGACTTTTCTCCCCACCGCCAGGCTTCAGAACAGCCTTCTGAAGGCTGGCGGTGGGAAGAAAAGCCCTTCTCCCGCCGCCAGCCTTCAGAAGAGTTCCTGCAGGGCTGCCTAGGCTGCGAATAGCAGCCTGCTGCCGGGTGCGAGGGACGCTCTGAAGCAGAGCGCCCCTCGCCCGGGGCAGACATCTGTAGCTTGGGGAGCCCTGCCGGACTTCCCCACAGGGCTCTCCAAGCTGCGGATAGCAGCCTGCTGCCCCGCACGAGGGGCGCTCTTAAGCAGAGCGCCCCTCGGGTGGGGCAGACATCTGCAGCTTGGGGAGCCCTGCCGGACTTCCCCACAGGGCTCTCCAAGCTGCGGATAGCAGCCTGCTGCCCCGCACGAGGGGCGCTCTTAAGCAGAGCGCCCCTCGCGCGCGGCAGACATTCACAGCTTGGGGAGCCCTGCGGGGAACTCTTCTGAAGGCTGGAGGCGGGAGAAGGGCTTTTCTTCCCACCGCCAGCCTTCAGAACAGCCTTCTGAATGTTGGCGGTGGGGAGGAAAAACCCTCCTCCCACCGCAAGCCCCGGGAAGAGAGGAGAAGCTGCGCGCCTTCTCCTCTGTTCCCGGACCTCCCACCGCAAGCCTTCAGGACAGGTCCGGGAACAGAGGGGAAGGCACGCAGCTTCTCCTCTCTTCCCGGGGCTTGCGGTGGGAGGAGGGTTCCCCGCTGTCCCCGGAGATTTCCCTATGGGCTTTCGTTTTGCGAAGCAAGCCCATAGGGAAATTCGTCTTGCGAAGCCGCTAAAAATCGGAAAACCCTTTCGTCTTGCGGGTTTTTCGTTTAGCGAGGCATTCGTCTTGCGGGGCACCACTGTATCTACAATATCTTACCACCCTGATAACCCTGGATACATGAAAACACTGAAGTCTAGGATCTTTTTGAAAGTTTGGTGTGGTTGCTTAGAACATTCTTTACCTCTGGGGTATCTTTACTTCTGCCAGTATCTTTTCTTTTCTTGTGCTTTCCAGAAGCACTACCAGGGTGTGGCTACACTGATGAACCTGGTCTGGCTGTCCATGTACACCATTGTCACTCTAAGCATTTCTGTGCTGTTGCAGCAGGCCTCTCCATGGCACCATAAATGGACCAAAGCTGTCTGCTTGTATTGCTGCTATTAAATAATCAAATCAGGCATATAATTTCTCAGATTTGCAGACACTAAAGCAGTGAACACAAACCCTCCTAGAACATTCCTATGCAAGCTCCAGTGAGGCAAATGGCAGGTGAGTGTGTGCACCTTCATCTATTGCAAAGCTTCTCTCTATGAGGCTCAACACAGGAGAAATT
Source organism: Podarcis erhardii (assembly GCF_964252035.2). Lineage (NCBI taxonomy): Eukaryota > Metazoa > Chordata > Lepidosauria > Squamata > Lacertidae > Podarcis > Podarcis erhardii. The sequence continues at coordinate 50,127,840 of NC_138498.1, read as the reverse complement.
TCCAACAGGCTCTGCTCCTTGACTTTGTGCATGATGACAATCTTCCAGACAGCACCTGTAGCATAGTAGCCACAAGAAAGAGGTGGCAAACCCATGTCTGGGCTACACCACTTCAGAATTCAGTTGCAGGCTTGTTCCGATGATTCAAATTTCCTCTTATAAATATTTCTTTACCATAGAAGACCAGTCCTACCCTGGCATCCAGTTTATGTGCAGATTTTTATTGTTCTGGTTATTTTTTGCAAAAGGGAGCAAGTGGGCAAGTTAGTAGTCTCTAGTGGTAGAGCCCAGACACAGGTTTACCATCTCATTGAGAACAGATTGAGAACTGTAATGTATAGGAAGTCCCCAGATCATGCATTTGCCATGAACTAGTAACTTTCTTGATCATAGCTTAGGCAAAACTCAGCCTCTCAGTGCTATTCCCATAACACCCCTATCTGCAATATGAGAATTATATGGAACTAGTTACAGAATTTCTGTAGAGAGTAACATAAATGAAATTCTTTGAACACCATAAATCACTATATAAATGCTCAGGAATGTTATTTATTAAATATCCAGATGAGGTGTATGAGTTTTTGTGTTGTTTAAAGCATAATATAGATTATTAGTTATGCTAGGATGCCATACATTCAATAACAATATTTCCTTATTATATAAAGCTTTATTAAATGAGCCTGAAGGATTATAATGTCTATGAATATGAACCCCAGAATCATTGTGCAATATTTCCTGAGTTTCTAAGCATTCGTTTAAAAGACAGGCTATTCTTTTAAATAAACTGTGTGGCAAGACACAAATCTAGACATGCTTTCCTAAAAGAATATCATCTTCTTCACTAAACTCTAGTTCTGAGGAAATATTTATGATTCAATTATCTGAAATGAGGTTGCAATGGGAAGTTGTATTTACATAGGTTTAGGGACAAAGGTAGCTGTCTCATACTTTTCTTGTCTCTTTTTATTGGGTTTTATTAATAAGAATAATGTTGTCGCATACTGAGTGAGTCTATGGCTCTATCTAGCTCAGTATTGTCTACAGTCACTCTCTGGGGTTTCAAAAAAGAGAAATCCCCAGCCTTACTGGTCTGTTCAATGTGGAATTCTTTTACCTGTTTTATCCTTGTTAACATGTTTATAATTGCATATTTTCTTGCTGTAACCCGCCTTAGGACAATGTGGTAAAGGCCATGTAAGATATCTTATAAATAAATAAAAGCATGGAGATATTGATTATTGAACCTGGAGCCTTAAAAATGCAAATCATGTGGTCTATCACTGAGTTATAGCCCTCTCCACTGAGATGATATATGGTGTCAACTCTGAGAGGCTCACGTACCCTTTTGAGCTCGTGGTAGAAGAGATCTGAAAAATATAGACTAATAGGGAAACCATTGACAACCTGTAAATGTACGAGAACAGATCCACCTTTTCAATAATCTCTGAAGTGTTTCTGTTTCAACAAAGAACAGAACCTATTGTACTTAAATGCCAAAACCATACTTTATATTGAAAGGCATCTGTCATGGAAGTGCAGCAACAAATGGCTTACTCTTCAACTAATGCAATCTTGAAGAGACAAGCAATGAGGTTTTGGTCTGTCATTTAGTGTTAACTGCAGATAAGAAACAACCTCTATATTTTAAGAAACCTTTGTGCACTCAATATTTAGAGTTTCACCTGAAATACTTACTTAAGTTTCATAGTCTTATGAAAGTGAATCATTTTTATGGATCACTAACTAGTTAAATAACAGGAAGCAGAAGGAATAAATAAATCAGGAGTTTCAGAAGGGAGGGACATAAGAAATAGGATCCCCACAAGGGTCTACACTGGGACTAGTGCTTCTTAACTTGTTTATAAATTATCTGGAGTTAAGGTTGATCAGTGAAATGATCAAATTTGCTGATGCCACCAAATTATTCAAGTGGTAAAAACAAAAAAAGTTCATGAAATGCTCCAAAAGGATCTCTCAGAAAAATGGGTGAATGGGCTATGAAATGGCAAACAGCTCAATATAGCTAATGTGATATTCTTTGGGACAAAGAGAGAGAGAGACTGACTACCATTCTAGGGGGTCATCTGGAAAGGAAAAAGAAGTCAAGCAACAGGACTGAGAGAAGCTCAAAATTTCAAATTTGTATACCTGAGGGCCCCTTTAAATGTTGCCCTATGTGTGTAATGCTTAAATAACCTATCTATAAGATCTATAATAACCCTTACTTGGCCTACAACACAGTAAGGGCCTATGAATCAGCAACCCTGACCGTGTGGGGCTTATGCAACACATAGTCACTCAACATTCATCATTATTGAATTAGGATGGGTCACAGCTCAAGAGCACAAGTTTTGCATGCAGCTGGCCCCTGTTGGCTATTTGCAGTATGGTAGCGCTGCAGAGAGCTTGCTGGGGAGACCATGCATTAAAAAGAAAGGGACTCAAAAATAACTTAAACAAGGTTTTAATTACAAAAAAAAACAAAAACTCCTTATACACTAAGTACATTAACAACAAACCAGACCCAACCACCAACCCAACCCCCAGGGTAATGGGAGAGCTAGGTGCTGCTCCTTATATACTACATGCAAATGCTGACACACCTTTAATCAATGCAACTCGGCAGCACCTGCTATGTTTCACAGCTGTAAAGCTGGGTCTCGTTATCTTGCTCTGGCCCTTGCTCTGGCCCCTTAAAGACATACACATTAGGTGGAACAATGATGAACCTTTACATTTAAAGAAACCATTCAACATTTCCCCTGCGGTTCATCATTGTGGAACCAAAACATAAAGCATACTTTGTACATGTTTTTCATGTGTAACCTTTGGAAGTGCTTTTGTAAAAATGTCCGCAATTTGATTATCACCTGGGACATATTCAAATACAATCATTTCGTCAGCAATTAATTTCTTTACAAACTCCAAACGTAATCTTAAGACTCTGGTGCGCTGCGTATTGGTTTCTGAACATAGGATAGCAAGTCCACTCTGGGAATCAAGGTAAACTTTAACTGGTAGTGTTACTTGCATCTGTAGGTCTGCGAATACTTGCAGATACCATTCTACATCACGAGTGGCCTGAACGCATGCACATAATTCACTCTCTGTTGTGGAGAGACAAATAATGGTTTGTGTCTGGGACTTCCATTCAAACGGACAACCATTATAACAAAACACCATACCAGACACACCCCTGCAATTATTTTGTTCCACTGCATGAGATGCATCGCAGAAAATTTCAAAACCTTTGTCAATACTTGATGTAAACTGCAACCTATAATGTTTGGTATGTTTAAGGTACATTACCACTCTCTTAAGAGCAGAGAAACATTGTGTAGTAGGTTTTTCCACAAATTTTGCCAGAAAGTGAAAAGCATAAGTTATATCTGGTCTTGAGATTCTTTGAATGAAATTTAGCTTGCCTATAGCAGAACGATACAAAGTTTTGTTAGGAAATGGCTTATCTTCACCTGTAAAGGTGAAACCACACACCATAGGCGTTTCCTTCCCATTTGCATTTTCTAAACGTAGCATTTCAACAAGGTCATCAATTTTTGCAGTTTGATGAACCAGAAAAGATCCATTTTTGCCTTTCTCAATTTGCATGGATAAGTAATTTTTAGCTATGCCTAATTCCACCACATCAAATTTCTTCTGTAACTGTGAGACTACCTCTTCATATTCCTGTTTAGTTTTTGTAGAAATTAACACATCATCTACATACACACATATTTTTGTCACAGAGTTTGCCCTTTCCTTTATAAATACACAATTGTCTGCCTTTCCTTGTGAAAAACCAATATCCAGCAATTCTTTTGCTAAAGTTTGGTGCCAATTCCTTCCACTTTGGTGCAGACCATAAAGGGATTTATTTAATTTGCATACCAAACCTTCAGCAGCGTCTATGCCTTCAGGAACACGCATAAAAATTTGTTCTTTTAAATCTGCAAACAAATATGCAGTTTTTATATCTAGGTGATAAACAGAATGTCCACGTTGTGATGCATCTTTTAACAAAAGCTTAACTGTTTCATATTTTACACTTGGCGAATAACACAAATCATAATCTTCGCCTGGAATTTGTTGAAAACCCCTAGCAACTAATCTTGCTTTGTACCTTACAACTTCATTTTTGTCATTCATTTTAACTCTATAAACCCATTTTGAATCAATAAGTCTCATATCTGGGGTTTGTGGTACAAGAGACCAAGTGTTATGCTCTTTTAAAGAAGCTATCTCAGAGTTCATAGCTTTATACCAATTTGCAGCTTGGTGCTTAGGTAAATTCTGAACGTCACTGTAGCTTTTTGGCTCAAAAACCACCTTATTGGCATACACAGTATTAAAATGTTCATCTGCAAATCGTTGTGGCTTCTGCCTCTTTCTATCTGAACGTCTTAGTCCAGAAGGGGAGTCAGACTCCTCAGACTTAATGGGACTAAGTGAACTACTAGTTTCAGGTTGTAAATCATCATTGTCGGACTGAAGAGGTCCCTGTAGGCTAAGCTCACGATCAGAAAACTCAAGAGAATCTAACCTCCCCTCGGGTGCCTGTGACTTTAAATCATCAAACAAATTATCAGATTCAACAGGCTTTTTGTCTTTTTCCATTAATTCAGAAGCACCATTTCCTGCTGCTGCTGCTTCTTCCTCTTCTTCCTCAGTACTATCTATACCATCAGTATCTTGGAAAACAGCAACTCCATTCCAATTTACAGTTTGTATCATGCTTCTGGTAATATGAAATTTGCCAGTTGCTGGTATGTAAATTCTGTATGCCCCCTGCTGGTATCCCATTAATTTTCCCTGGACACTACGCTCACCCAATTTCTGCTTAGCGGGATAATGCATAATTACATCTGAACCCCAAATGCGTAGGTATTTCAGATTAGGGCGTTTTTTAAACAGCTTCTCATAGGGGGTGACATCTAAACCAGAATGATAACTGCGATTTCTAACATAACAAAATGCATTAAGCGCTTCAGCCCAAAAGTCTTTGGGCAGATTAGCATCGTGCAGATACGTTTTAACCCCTGCCTGCAGGTCACGCTGCACAACTTCAACAAGCCCATTTTGCCAGGGACTTCGGGGGCAAGATAACTCATGAGTAGTCCCCTGCGCTTCCAGGAATTTCTCAAAATCCTCAGAAACAAATTCCCCGCCCCGGTCAGAAAACAGGTTCTTAATTGGTTTGTTAAAGTGCGTTTTTACCCAGTTGCAAAAAACTTTGTACTTCTCAAATGCTTGGGACTTGTCAGCTATTGCATAAGTCCAACAATATCTACTATACTGGTCTATGAGGGTAAGCCAGTACTTAGAACCTCCTAATGATGGTGGGAGTGGCCCAACTAAATCACAATGTACACGCTCAAATGGCTCAGTTACTTTCCTATCTGAGCACCTACCCTTGCGTGCAACCTTAATCTTATTCTTGCAACAGGATAAACATTGCATAAAGAATTTACATGGCTTTAAGTTGAGGCCATTAACAATATTCTTCGTCCTAATTACATCAGCAAAATTCAAGTGTCCCAGAATTCTGTGCGCCTCGTGGAGACACCCGGAATGAGGCCTTGCATTCCTCAACCCCTGGCTTGACTGTGCTGCTCTGCAATTTATAGGCAATTGGGAGTAGGTGCGAAAATACAGTCTATATAAACCATCAGAGTCCCGGGCATACAATAGACGTTTGTTCCCCTCAAAAAACTCACACATTGAATTTAAGAAACGCACACTTATGCCTTGACGAGCAAAACACCTTACTGATAATAAATTGTCCACTGATGGGCAGTATATGCAGTTTGCTATTGTAATGTTTAAAGAGTCAAGTTTAACAGTACCTCTGCCAAGTGTCTGCAAGACTTGTGAATTGGCTAAATGTACATTACCAATTTCCTCTTCGAAAGAAATAAACAAGCTTCGATTGTTGCAAACGTGGTGAGAAGCTCCTGAGTCCACAATAAAAGAATTCCACTTGGCACCTTTAATTCTTTTATGATCTGCAGTCCGAGCGTGAAAAGCTCGCGGCTCGTTTCTGTCTTTACGGTGCGATGTTGGCTGCTGAGATGACACCCGTGACTGACGAGCAGAAACAGGCTTGGGAGTACTTTGCTTTCTTTTGGCTCTGCAGTCCTTTGCAAAATGTCCTTGCTTATTGCAGAACCAACAACGCTTTGCAGCTTTAAATGCAGTCGCATCACCACAAGTTTGCATATGGCGTTCCTCATTACTTCTGGAAATAGGAGTGCTTATGGCACAAGCCTCCCTTCTATCCAACTCGCCCATTAATCTTGCCGTTACCCCTTCCACAGTTAATTGTGCTGGTGGGACGGCAGATATCTGGCTAGCTACACCATCAAAGTCCTCGTTAAGGGAACAAAGAATGATAAAAACATACTGAATATCAGGTATGTCCATGTCCCTTCGAATTAATTCGCCGCGTATTGCCTCCAGACGTCTCAAGTGTGCTGCCAAATCACCACCAGGCTGCAACTTCGTCTGGTACAGCTGCTTGAAAAACGTCAATGCAGACGCTGACTCTTTTCTAACATGCACTGCTGCAAGACTGTCCCACATTTCTTTGGCAGTTTTCTTATTCCTTATATAGACTACTTGCTGGTCGCTGACTGCCAAATTAATTATCGCCCTGGCTTTCGCATCTCCTTTCGACCAAGCATTAGTTACAGGGTCAGGAGGGTCTTCAGTTACATAGGTCCATACTTCCCTAGAGGTCAAAAGCGCCTCCACCCGAAAAGACCATAAACTATAGTTCTCATCTGTTAGCTGTGGGAAGACCAGAGCCTTCTCAGCTTCAGGAACCCGGTCAACCATTCTGGAAATCTTCCAGACCCACAAAAACTACACTAACAGGAGAAGGAGTTTTCAAACCTTTCTCAGAGTCCAAAAATATGCAGTCATCCACTCAGCAGCTGGGCCCATAACCAAAGATGTTGGCTATTTGCAGTATGGTAGCGCTGCAGAGAGCTTGCTGGGGAGACCATGCATTAAAAAGAAAGGGACTCAAAAATAACTTAAACAAGGTTTTAATTACAAAAAAAAACAAAAACTCCTTATACACTAAGTACATTAACAACAAACCAGACCCAACCACCAACCCAACCCCCAGGGTAATGGGAGAGCTAGGTGCTGCTCCTTATATACTACATGCAAATGCTGACACACCTTTAATCAATGCAACTCGGCAGCACCTGCTATGTTTCACAGCTGTAAAGCTGGGTCTCGTTATCTTGCTCTGGCCCTTGCTCTGGCCCCTTAAAGACATACACATTAGGTGGAACAATGATGAACCTTTACATTTAAAGAAACCATTCAACAGCCCCAGGTTCAATTCCCAGCATCTCCACCTGAAAGGATCAGGTAACCAGGCCATAGGAAATGACTTTGCCTGAAACAGACAAAGCTGTTGCCAGTCAAGAGTATACAATAATGAGCTAGGAGGACTTGTTATTTGTTGCCCCAGAAAGTGGGATGAGATCAGGTGTGGGGAACCTTTGCCTCTCCAGATTTTGATGAACTACAACTCCCATCAGCCCTGGCAAGCATGGATGATGGCTAGGGATGATGGGATTCAGCAGCATCTGCAGGGCCACACCAGGACTAGATATAATATGCTAAAGCTGCAGGAAGGTAGATTTCAGTGGAGCTTCTTAGTGGTAAGAACAAAATCTGAGCAACGGAATCAGTTACCCTGGTGTATTTTCCCTCATTTGATGTCTTCAAGCATAGGCCATCTTCTGGAGCTCCAGATTTCCTGCCTCAAGGAAGGGGTTTGGACTAGATGGTCTACAAGGGCCCCTCCAACTCTTTGATTTTGTGACTTTGTAGATGAACCTTCACCTAAATGTTCCTCTGCTAAGCGCATGCAACTATTGCATATTTGTGTACTTATGGCTTTAAAGTGCTGAGTCAATCAATCTGCCTTTTATAATAAAATGAACAACCTGTAAAACACCTTGACAGTTTTTTACTGTATAGTGACATGGCTAAACAAACAGCAGACAAAGATCTTACAATTTCATTAAAATAATTTACATCTCACTCGACCAGAATGCTAAGGTGTGAATTGTCCTTTGCGGGTTATTCATTCACAGTCCTGTCATTAATCATAAAGGATGGAGATCTCATGACTACCTCTATTATGTAAGGCTCTATCTCTTATCAATCACCCCCCCCCCAATTCCTGTTACTTTGCTCCACCTGTCTTTCCCTTTGTGTCTTTCTGATGCTAAACTTTTTTTGGCAATAGAAGCTGAAGCTGTGTTTGAGGAAGGAAGGAGGAGCTGAGGCTGCATCTAGTTTAATCCAGTGTTTCCATTTTCTTAAAAATATAAAATCCCCCATGCTGCACAAGCAGTTGCATTGTTTAAAATGGGGGTAGAGAATCTCTGGCTCCCCAACCCCCATCAGCCCCAATCAGCATAGTCAGTGGCCAGAGATGTCGGCAGCTGTAGTCCAGCAACACCTGGATTTCCATAGGCTCTCCAACCTGGTTTAAAGAATGTTAAGGAATTTATTTTGAAATGTAGAGTCAGATTCTTTTATACTTGTTGAACATAAAAGCATTTTAAGTCACAGCTATGAAACCTGGGCAACCATTTAAAAAATTTGCAGGAAATGATTCTACATCATCGTTATATTTGAACTAGGTTTTCACTGTTGTCATCCAAATAATAAGCTATCAGCTCACTACATGACGTTCCAAGCTCAGCTACTGCTGAGCCAGAATGGAACGGCCTCTTTCATGAAATCTTTGCTTCTATGGAAAAGGGCCCAACATTATTTTGATTAGTCACATGAACAGAGCAAAAATGTTCTTCACAGCGATCAATTGACTGATGCACAGTGTGAGTCCTACTCTCCTCTTCACAAAAGAGGAGGAGGAATTCCATTGGTTGTCATATGGCATATGCACCACTTTTAAAAAATGATGTGATCCATAACAAGCCCTGTGGTGAAATCTCAGTGCAACACAGGGAAGAAAGATCTCAATGCAGACCATGCTGTGGATCTTCTTCAACGTAGCAGTTACATTGAAGGAGGTGATGCTCCTGACACTGCAGAGAAGGGCTGAAATCACACCCTTGATCATGCTCTAGATTGTGCTCTGCACTGCCTCCTTAAAAATTGCATGCATCAATCACTTTAAAGGAGATGATCTGCAGGACCGCACACACTGTGGCATTGAAGGTACCTGAAGTATGACAGAGCACATTCCCTCTAAGCTTCCCCTTTAAAGGTAAAGGGACCCCTGACTGTTAGGTCCAGTCGTGACCAACTCTGGGGTTACGGTGCTCATCTCGCTTTATTGGCCAAGGGAGCCAGCGTACAGCATGACTAAGCCACTTCTGGCAAATCAGAGCAGCGCACGCAAACGCCGTTTACCTTCCCGCTGGAGCGGTACCTATTTATCTACTTGCACTTTGACTTGCTTTCGAACTGCTAGGTTGGAAGGAGCCAGGACTGAACAACGGGAACTCACCCCGTCGCAGGGATTCGAACCGCTGACCTTCTGATCGGCAAGTCCTAGGCTCTGTGGTTTAACCCACAGCGCCACCCACGTCCTCAAGCTTCCCCTTGAAGAGGCATTTTATAATTTGCATGATACAATGGGCATCATATGAAAAGGGAAACATCATTTAGCCTAGAATTGTGCCCAAAGCAAGAGGCAAGTGCCATCAGCTCTGTGCGTTTGCTGAATAACAACATGAAAGGGGGTTATTCTGGGGAGTCTTTCATGTTACGGAGCCAGATTGTTCCATTAACCAAGCAACAAAACCACACTAAGGCTGTGAATGGCAGTATGTATCTGAATACCAGCTCATACCTTATTTGTAGGCTTCCCATCTTCATCTGGTCAGTTACTGTAGAACAGAATGCTGGATTAATGGGACTTTAGTCTGGGCCAACAGGGCTCTTATGATATTGCGCAGCTGCAAGTGGAAGAAGCAACAAAATGGCCTTTTTCCTGGGGGCTGGCAGACTGATATGAAAAATATCAGAAATTTTCTCAGAAAAATGTCATCTGAGAAATTTCAGCTCAGTGTTAGTTTAGACCACATACAGTGGCAATTTATTATGGTCAGGAGGTTCTTTAAATGCTTTTCTTTCAGATAGAAAAGAAAAATGCGAGCCCAAGAGCAAAATGAATCACTCTTGCTGTTCTGCTAATAACCATGTAGGTTAAAGAAATCTTTGACATAAAGAAACTATGCATTAAGTGCTTGTCTTCAAAAACAGAAGTTGTAATGCATGTGATTCCCCCCACCTCAAAACAGGAGGGTGGAAAAAGATTTCTAATATGCCAAAGCCTAGAGCAAACTGAATCATCTCCCCAGTGCTTTATGGCAATTCAATCTTTATGAAACACTCATCATCCAATTTCATGGCTTCTTCATTCCCAACAAAACGTCTCCTCTGAAACCAAAGGCTCAGCAACCACCAAGTGCCGGGAAATCTGTGATGAGCTCACTAAACTGACTGTAACATTCACTCTATCTAATTAGGTTCTGCTGGCAATGCCCAATGTTCTTTTCTTTAAAAAGAGAAATGGAAATAGATGAAGACAAGACTATGAAAAAACTTGCATTTGGTGGAACACCCCAGGACTCCCACAGTGGCAATTATTAATGGAAAAAGATTCGCCTTTGAAGAGAAGATTTGCTGAATGGCTCTGTGAAGAACACTATCATTAAGGACAGACAAAAGGCCTTTAAATGACAGTCCCTGTCTACCACAATCAACCTTCCCTAATGATAACAGCATGTGAAATGGAGGACCCTTCCCAAGTCAGGCTACCCTGATTTCCCATTTCCTGTCGTTCTATCATTACAGTGCTGCTGTTTTGTTGTTCAGCTTGTGATTAAGTATTGGAGCAGGGAGGCAGGGAGAAAGAACATTTTGCTATGAACTTAGCATTTTTACCAAAGCTCAAAAGAAGATTTTAAATAGGTGGCTTAAGAAAACACCCACACGTTTTAACAGTAGTTCAAATAGAAGCTTTTTGTCTAGAACATCAATGTGCTAGTGTGACTTCAATGGACTGTGCTGCTGAATAGTGTAGTGGAAGGGGAGGGCAATACTGGAATTTCTCAGAGCAGGAGCAAGATCACCTTCAAGAGCAGGAGGGCCTTGCTTCCTCTGCCAAGTGAAGGCGATGATAATGAGACTTTCAGGCTTGTTTGCAACAGATTAGCATGGAGGAAGGGTAGGAAACCTCAGGTCTGGTGGCGGGGGCTGGGGGGTGGCTGAAGCGTAGCCCTCCAGTACCTCTCTGTCCAAGCAGCCCCCTCACCAGTCCTGCTCTGCATGTTCCTCACATGTTTATACCTGATGAGTGTGTCCTTCAACTACAATAATGGCTTTTGCTTGCTTTGATGGGAGATAGAGGGATGTGCATGTAGAAACCTATGATTGGATGCAGCCCACTGTACATTTATTGTTGCACCCACTTTTGCCTCTGACCCCAACCATTACTGACATGTGAGTCCCCTCCTTCCAAAGAAGGTTTCTCATGGGGAGTGTGGACCTCAGACCTTGGCACAGAGGAAGAGAAACAATGAGGAAAACCGTGTCTGGGTGCTTCTTTCACTTTCTGTAATGGGTTCCTACTTTGTGCTAGCAGCTTAAATTATAACAGATCATTGCAATATTTTTTGCATCCCTATTTAAATGTTAAGGTTGCATTTCAGCTGGCTGGAGGTCTTTTGTAAAATCACACCATGGTTTACAAATTGAAACTCTGCAATCAGAAGAAAGGACCGCGACAGTCCATGGGCTTTACTCCCAAGTAATGCTGACCGTAATAAATTAAATGTGCCATACATTGCTGGTCTTTGTGTGCTATGTGTATGTGTGTTATTACTATTTATTATTTATTTGATTTATATCCCCCCTCCTCCTGAAAATCAATAATGTGGGAGACAGACACACCTCACTAGGGAGGGCATTCCACAAATGGGCAACTACCACTGAAAAGGCCCTGCCATGGGTCACTGCCAGCTGGGCAGCCCCCAGTGTCAGCACTGTCAACAAGGCCTCACCTGCCAATCATAGGGCCACAGATGGTTGATAGGGGAAGGCATTGTTTTAGGTACTTGGGTCCCAAGTCATTTAGGGCTTTATATTCTACTACTAACACCTTGAGCCCAGTAGCTCACCGTTAAGATGTTAAATTAGGCAAGGATAAAAATTACTGTTGTCACCTAGGAATCGACAAAGCTATCAGTTTTGGTTTCTCATTTTTTTCAATCTTAAATCTTAAATTCAGTTTGCCACACTTTCACCTATTTGTGAATATTTTTATGCATATATACATTGTTATGCACACTTTATCTAGAATACCCATTTTGTACACATTTTTGTTTTTGGTTGGAGAACTGTGCCACAACATCTGGATAGGTGTGGATCTCAACAGATAGGTGGGGAAATAGGTCTTTTCCCACCCAGAAGTGTGAATTAAGTAGGCTCACAATAAAATGTGAACCAAGCCAAATTCCTCCTCAGTCCTATTATTACTCTGTTCTTGGCTTATAGGTGTCTTGGTAGCCTTTCAGATGCCACAGAATTCGTTGCTGCAGAACACTGTAGCTTGTTAGTGGGCCCAGTAGCTGCTGGCATCAAGATCAGTCTTTGATATGCAACTGCAAAGACTCCTAGCCTCCTTCAGACTAACAAGAATTTGCCTTTAGAATCCTCTGAAGATCAAAGCCTATGCACGAGGAGGGGCTTATGCCAGTGTTTTGATAGACTACATTATTATCAGTGCATTTGTTCATTAGCATCCTAATCACTGGGCTGAGCAAGTTTAGCATAGTAATCACTGGAGCATGCATCTTCTCTCTGGTTGTCTGCCATGCACCAGCTGTTGTTGATTTCAAATCTGCCTTGAAGATTACCTGGGTGCATAGTGAAGTCACTCAAGCATGCAATCACACATGATCTCGCCCCTCCCTATGTAAATACCACATTATGCGTAAATCGGATGTCAGCTAATTCCGTTACAAATTCTATCCAAGGGCATAATGGCATCCATTTTGTGAGTAACTTAACTTTAAATCTCCATAATGCCTTAGGCAATATCATTACAACCACCCCCCCACACCCAACCTTTGAAGAAAACATGTTAAGACTTGATATTAGAAATTTAAATTAGAGAGCTGTCATGATCATACAATATCGCATCCAGCTAGTCATTAAACATAGATCTTCCTTTTCTTTTTCTTTTTAGCCAAGTACTTGAACTTGCTAAGTTTTATTCTTTTCACTAATAGTGAGCCTAAGGGGAATTCTGATGAAATTTCAGAATGACAAAGACATTACGTATAAAGCACTATGCCTGATATTCGCTGTACATGCAATTAAGAAGAATTCATACACATGGCATGTAATTGTATAAAAGATTTGGGGTTGATTTAGTTGTAATGCAAAACTATGGTTTGGTTTTATGTGAATGAGCTCTCTGCTCAAATGCTCCATCTTCCACTCTCCCTCAATCCTGACCTTGCATGTTTCAATTTCCTTCCTCACTTCCAGTTTAGCAGGGAACCCTAATTTAACCACAGTCCAGGACTGCAGACTATGGCTGATTTGCTGCCACTGCACTACTTCCTCTAACTTCTGGGAAGAACTGGAGGTGCATGTAGTGGGAAGAGCCAGAATGTCAGAAAAAGGATTGGGGAAGGAAAGAGTTTAAAGCAAAGAGGAAGATCAGCTCAGGATCTTAGAGGTTAGAAAGGAGAGGAGAGCAGAAAATAGGTATAAAGACAGTATAATAAAGCTACCTTCTCTGTTTCCATTCTGGCCCCAGGGAGCTGGCAGGGCAAGGGAGGTGGTGGTTGCTCTGCCCTAGATTCTCCCCACCCCTTGCCTCTAGTAAGATGGGTCTGTTAACTACAGACTTGAACCAAAACTCCATATAATTCAACCCCAGGAGAATCCCATTTGATCATTCCTCTACTGATAACCAAACACAATACAGACACCAGCATGCTAAACACAGAGAACTGTTGCTCTGCAGAAAGGTACCTGCAGAACTAGATGAGTAACAGGACTAATGATTTAAGCACCAAGCTGTCCCCCCACCCAGATAATGACCTTAAACATGTTCCCACAATAAATGCCAATCTTTTCTCCAGCTAATAAACCCTCTTACATTTTCATGGGTAAAACAGGGGTCATTTCTCCATCGACAGTTAGCTCATGGGTGTAACTCTCATCGTGCATGTTTTGAACTAATTAAATGAAAACTGCTGATTCAGAAGGTGAGGAAGCCCAAGTTCAGGAAATTTGTTTCACATTGTTTTGATCACAGTAGAGGGTAAAATTTGTTGTCAGGAAAGAGGTGCAACTATATTGTTGTTGCCATCCATCTGTCTCAAGAGATAATGGAGTGTGCCTCTGGGGATGAAGTCAAACCACGGCATTAGCAGCACTCCTGGGCTGCCCAGATGACAAGAACTCCCGCTTGGCCTCACTGATGTGGTCGAAAGAAAAGCAGAGCAATAAGTTTGGCACCAGCTTGGCTACAGGAGTTGCTGGAAGAAGGTGTACAAGATGCCATCCCACCATTTTAGGGACTCCATTCTGGATTTCTGTAGGGTTTACTCCTTAGCCTTTTCTTCTACCGAAGATATTCCATAAAGCAGTGGAGGTTTAGGATCAGAGTTTTCCTTCTCCTAGATGGGCAAACCTTCCCAGGTTGATAAGTCTCATCTGCCCCTCACTTCCCTTTACAGCATGTGCAGAAACTACCTTCTTGACTGTTGGACCCACTATTGGTCTCATTTGCTGTCTAAGGGTTTGAGACCTATCAGTTATCTTCACCTGGTTCAGGTGGCCAGTTGAAGCCATTCCCGATGTGTGGCTGCTGTCACATGCTGACAGCTTCTAGGAGCCACAGGTGAGAGCTGAGTGCAGGGTGGGGAACAAAGGTGGGTAAAATACCCCAGAAGGAGCATGGTGTGTCCCCCACCAGAGATACTACTCTCCCTTAACACCCTATACATTCCATACTATGTATACATTCTTAAATGCAGTGGCTTTTTTAAAAAAAAAATGGGAATAAATTCCCAACTTATCTCGTAGATGCAATAAAAGATTTAGAATGCTGCCAAGATTTTCATCTGTAATTTTAGCAATAGGGTATTGAATAATGGAAGAGGCAACCAGGCACCAATGCCTAATCTAGGATATTCAGACTTATGGTAGAAGTCTTAAAAGTGTCCATTCAAAAGTGGTCACTGCTCTTTAAGAGAATCATGCTGGAGGAAACCTCCTGCCAGGAACAAATTAACATGGAAAGTTTGTCTCCTAGCCTATATGTCAGGCAAGCTGTTTTGCCTGCCAAAAGATATACACAATGGGATTTATTCGGGAGGGGTGGGATAAGAACTTGAAATCCAGCCCAAGCGTAAGCCCATGAAAAGAATTGTTTGTAGTCATTTATGTTTGACCGTTAAACTGGTTATACCTGTACTGCTGATACCATTCCCAAACTGGCACCAAAGCTTGTGGGTTTGGAAATGCTGCATTTCTAGCTGAAGCTATCTTTTGGTGTGTGTTTTTTTCTTTTCTTTTAATGATGCTGAGTTATTGCCATATTTAATTTATTGTCCTATGTTACGTCTCTTCACAAAGACTTGTAAAAGACTTACGGCAATTCTTAAGAACAGGATGTTGCAATCCATGCCTTACAGGGAACTGCATACCCCTGCAGGAAAATAAGCAGGGTACATTGCCACAATCTTCCAAGGTCCCATTCAGATGGATTTGACATGCACAGCAAGGTCAAATTGTGGCATTCCTGATCTAGGGCTCTCAAATCCTAGAAGGAAAATGGATGCAGTATTTTTTAATAGACAATACTACTATTTAAAATACTAGAAGCAAAATATGGAATAAACCTGGTTTTCAAACTAATGACTCTGAAAATATCAGAATTTCAGGGCTCACCTTTTAAAATATTGAGAGCATAAGAGCATATTCTTTTGTCCCGATCACTTATTAGATTTTTATCCCAATCTTCTTCAGAGTCAACATGCTTAGGATGATCCTCACAAAATTCTGTGAGAGACAGTAACTGGATGTCATTCATCTGACAATGTGGGCTCCGGCACATAAAAGCTAATGTCACAAGAAACATTTTAGCCTTCAAGGTGACACCAGACTCTCTGCTATTTTTGTCACAACAGAGTTATATGGATACCACCTGAGTGCTGTGATGCTCACGTCTTGCTTGTGGGTTTCCCATAGGCATCTGGTTGGCAACTGTGGGAGCAGCATGCTGGACTAAGTGGGCCATTGGCCTGTTCCAGCAGGTTCTTATGTTCTTATTCTAGAATATATTTATTAACCATTTCCCTTACTTCATCACCATCAGGCAAGACTGTGGACTATGATCCTGGTCACTTTGTGAGCCACCCTAGCAGGCTATAAAGTAGAAGCCATTAAATAATTTCTACCATTTTTCCTTTGTTTCATGTGCTCCAACTTTTGTTAAGATGTAGCCAAGGACAGTTATGGATGAGCAAGCAATGACCACACTTTACCAACTGTCAATTAAAACCACCAAATATTACCCTCCAACTTTTACCAACTTCCTCCCTCATTTGCAGGTTTTTGTATGTTTTATCAGATTCCTGAGACTAAAGATTCCTAACCCAGTGGTGTTAATTCATTATGTCATAAACCCAGAAGTGGATAAATGGGAGAGATTAAGAATAGCCGGCCAATTTAACAGTATGAAGGTTGGCTGTGCTGTGAAATGAAAGTTCCCTCAGCTTCCATTGCAAGATGTTATGTTATCACCTCCGTAACACCGTAGGAAAGTCTAGGCACTCATTACCGTATTTTTTGCTCTATAAGACTCACTTTTTCCCTCCTAAAAAGTAAGGGGAAATGTGTGTGCATCTTATGGAGCGAATGCAGGCTGCACAGCTATCCCAGAAGCCAGAACAGTGATCCCTCTTGCTGTTCTGGCTTCTGAGATTCAGAATATTTTTTTTTGTTTTCCTCCTCCAAAAACTAGGTGCATCTTATGATCTGGTACGTCTTATAGAGCGAAAAATATGGTACAATGTTACACCTTCTCAACATGCTGAAGTCAGGAGAAGCCAAGAGAGTTTTACTGCCCTAAAGTGCTACAGAAAAAGGAGATTGTATGACCACAATACGCGCTAAGGACACCACACCTTCCACTTGCTGATCTCCCAGTCCCAGACTGACAGAAAAAGCCAGACACCCATAGTCTTTGCATGAGTTCTGGGTGAAAGTCAGATCCAGTGGAATGAAAATGTATTTCCCTGAATTTATGTGATTTTACACAGGATTTAAAAAAACCAAAAACATTGTCAAATTAAAACGTACAGTACACTTGTAGGCTGTATAGTAGAAGTTCCAGATCCAGTGCTTGCCAGCTTTACAAAAAAAATTGCATACATTTGGTGCCTAGTACATTTCTTTTGCAATTATTTTAAAGTTTGAACTTATTCTTATTGGACTATGAGGTCTCCTCTGACTCAAGAAAATGATGGGTCTAAACTAGCTGACTCTGTGGGAACTGTTCATCCTCTTTGTGGCACTGGGGGATTTAATAAAAACTGGTTGTTGCTTCGTCCCAGGCCTCTGAGCCCCACACTTCAGAGACATACACTCTTTGGCAGATGAATCAAATAACTTACTAGAGGGCACAAAGTGCCACTTCTGTAGCAAAAGGGAAGAAGCTGTGACTGTCTACCATGACTATTTTGCTTGCTGCATGGGAGGGGATGGAAGAACAGTGATGCAGGAGCCAGGCACACTGCCAGTGTTTGCAGTAAACACTGGACAGAAGGTGGTCCTGCCTCAGGGAGTGGACTACAAGCAGCAACAGCAGCAGGAGAGGCAACAGGTGCTGCTTGCAAACAGAGCAGTAGGCGAGCCAGGGTCAAATGAGGAAGCAGGCAAGATACAGAGTTTCCTAGAGTATACCGCACCCACCTAGCTGCAATGAGTGGTAGCTGGTTGAACATGCACTCAACTCAGCGGTCTCACATTTGCAATAACTAGACACCTGATCTTTCAAGAACTAAAGGCTGCAGTCCTAATCTTATACCATACACACTTAGGAGCACAGGGAGCTTCCTTGTGCATTATAGTAAGTCAAGACATAATTAAGTGGTAGGTAAATACCTTGAAAAAAACAATAGAATAAAATATCCAGCACTGTCAGTCACTTTCCGGGGTTTTAGGCAGGGGATATTTCCAGTCCTACCTGGGGATCCACGAATTGAAGCTTCACCTTTTCCGAGTGGAAAATTTATTCTCCACCACTGAGCCATAACCCTTCTCTGCTGGGTGAACATAGGATGTGTTTCTTTTTTCAGGTGTGTAAAATAAAATCAGGCTGTTGTTCCGCATATGATACCATGTAAATTAATTTGATCCTGTTGA
Source organism: Podarcis erhardii (assembly GCF_964252035.2). Taxonomy (NCBI): domain Eukaryota; kingdom Metazoa; phylum Chordata; class Lepidosauria; order Squamata; family Lacertidae; genus Podarcis; species Podarcis erhardii. Next base: position 50,109,390 of record NC_138498.1, on the reverse strand, counting down.
AGGGGTACTTGGTGACCCAGGCACTGGTTTACATATGCTTAGGAACATAGGTAGCTGCCTCAGGCCTTTGATCCATCTAGTCAAGCACCACCTGCACTGACTGGCAGCAGTGCTCCAGGCTTTCAGACATGGAACCTTCCCAGCCAGGTATTGAGATGCCGGGGTTTGAACCTGCTATTTCCAGCACACAAAACAAATAAATGCTCTGTTACTGAGCTACAGTATGTTCCTAACCTATTGAATATAATGACCTACTTCAGTGTAGAAATGTATAGCATTACACAGTAAATACAAGGTGGGGTTTTTTAAGGGCTAGATGGAATAAATAAGAAAGGGTCAGGGATAGAGTTGTGTGTGCAAGAAGAAAAAGTTAAGAGCAACTTAAAGCCATTTTTGTGAGTCCACAGCTATACCTCTCTAGGACCCCAAAACAATCCCTGGCTTCATTTCTGACATCAAGGTAATCCCACTGTGTTATACTTAATTGTTTGATGAACAACAAAAATGTATTCTCATACCTTTATTAGGCTAAGACAACATAGTGAACCTTTATGGTCAGAGGCAATCAATCTACATCTAAATCCAAAATGTTAGGAAAGAGATTCATGCCCTGCTTGTGAGCTTCCCATCTGGATGGCCCAATCTAGAAACAGCATGGAAGCTACATGGACTCTCATTTGGAAGCAAAATGGTTTTTCTTATATTCTTACCATAGAATCATATAATTCTAGAGTTGGAAGGGACCCTGGGGATTATCTAGTCCAACCCCCTGCATGTAAGTGCGTTCCTTGTTACATGGTCATGTCAGAGATTCCAAATCCTTCCCTTTAAAAGACCTGGTACAAAATCTCACCTAGGGGTTAAGAAGGAGAAATAAGACTCATATGCTGATCTTGAGAACTTCATGTTCAGCAATCACACTGTGCCTGAATAATGTTGCAGAGATCTAGATATTCAGAGCTCCGTTTAGTTCAGTAACACATTTATGTACTTGTCCTCCTGAACAATGGTGCAATCATCCTTTAACACTGGAGATGGCTAGAAATGATTGCTTGTTTTATGGTCATTTTATTCTGTGGCATTTCCCCTACATTTTCCTTACTGAGTACATTACCAAATCTCTTGGAAGATGTATGCAACTGTGGAATTTGCCCTTTCTGAATCTTAAAAGAGTTGATAAATCAAACTGAAGCTGAAATAGCTACTTTAACCTACTGCCCTATAGCTTGCACCCCAGGTGACCTCTGAAATTGAGTGGGATTTAATACACAGTTTGTTATGAAATGCAGGGGGCAACTCTAAAATCATCAGCTGATGTCCCTTCATTGGCATCAGTAGGACCAAAACAAGTTCTGTGTGGGGTCATTGTATTCTGATCCACATCAGGGTCCTGTCCCTACCTTCTTAACCTGCTATTGAAAAATGCAGTGATATTTTAAGTAGCATGTGTAGTTTGGCCCAGGGTCTCACCTTCAATTAATCCTATGCAAGTAAGACATGTGACCCCTGATGTTAGACACCCGAAAGCCATAAGCTCTCTAGTAAATGACTTGGTGCTCTGAATTTGAGTATAACAGTCAGAATAGGCTGGTAGCGTACATGTATTTTACTTGCAGAAAATGCTCAGGAATGAGTCAGTTTGTCCAGAGGGAATTTAATTAAAGGTGAACTCTCAAGAAACTGCTGCCTGTCCTTAAGCAATAATTGCTTTGTCAGATGATGACAGGAGTGAGACCTTAAGGTCAGTTTTCACTCTCCCAAAGTAGTCATTACATATGTTAACAGCTGCTGTTATGTTAAAGGCATCGTGGCCACACTGCACAAGGTGGTTATTAATGGTCTAATAAAGGCAGTGCTTAGTTACAGAATGAATCTGTGTTCTAATGCGAGGAAAGCAGGTTTTTCTGATACAGTAGCCATTATATCCGTCTGCCTATTCTGCAGTGCTTATAGCTCAGACACACTGTGGCATTATTTTAACCTGTGCAAGCAAGGAGCACATTATGCCATCTATTGGAGCTGAAATAACAATTGAAAAAACCATCCAGTGCTATTGGACAAATGCGGTTGTTTACTTATAAACTATCAAGCCCTTAGTCACAGACTCTAGGGAGGTGTTCAAACAACCCACACGTGCACACTTTTATTTAATGTACGAGAGGCGAATGGCATGCCAGTACTTGCGCCAGCCATGCCCTTTACCAGCATGTCTTTGACAGTAGCGTGAAGGGCTCTAAATCTGTACATATGCACTTTGGCCTCCTCCATTGGCATGGGGGCCCTGATTGTCTCTTCTCATGCAGAGAAGCCCTATATGGACACACCTGTACATGTGAAAGACACCCCCCCACACACACAAACACACTTCTCCTGCATTCCTGGCAGGAGGTATGGCTGGTAGGCATTTGCAGGCATGGTGAATGAGCAAAATCCCAATCTCCCAGTGTGATCCTGGGGAGTATCTTGCAGTTTCTCCTTTGAATACAGTGGTACCTCAGGTTAAGAACTTAATTCGTTCTGGAGGTCTGTTCTTAACCTGAAACTGTTCTTAACCTGAAGCACCACTTTAGTTAATGGGGCCTCCTGCTGCCACTGCGCTGCCGCTGCATGATTTCTGTACTCACCCTGAAGCAAAGTTCTTAACCCGAGGTAATATTTCTGGGTTAGTGGAGTCTGTAACCTGAAGCGTATGTAACCCGAGGTACCACTGTACTGACATCTCATTGCTGTGATTATGCAGTTGACAAAGGCATGGCTCTAAACCTGAAAATAAATTCAGTATGCAAAGTTTGGCTACCAAAGATTAAATATGCAGTGAATCAATACTTTATCACACTTAACCCCGGGTGTTGAAAATGGTTACATTTGTTCTGAGAGTACAGACATAGGGATGAGGTAATATATGAGGAAAGTATTTGCAGATTAATTCTATCATCAGGTATGGGTTTCAGATGGTGGTGAGATCATACATTAAGTGTGTATGTAGTGTGTGTGTGTGTGTGTGTGAGAGAGAGAGAGAGAGAGAGAGATCCACCTCTACAAATACCCCTATAGTCATAACTTGTGAAGGACAGTCTGAAAGTCTGCTTTGAATCTTGCTGTATTAATTTTGAAACTACTAATTGAGTGAATACACCACCATAGTAGAAAATATTTTCTCATCTCAACATTTAAACAAAAGTCATAACTCTTAAGATGGGCAAGAACAGATGAAATGGATTCCTAAGCTCTCGTATCCTAGATGACTGAATCTGCTAGACAAACTCAATCTGTATATCTGATTCAAGATATATAAAAAAGTATTTGGCACAGGTACGACACTTACACTCCACAACCTTTAAATTCTCATGCCCGCCTGAAGGGAAATGCCTTGGATGTATGCCCACTTTTAATTGCTAGTGAAAATGAATTGTTAAGCAATCACGAAATGATCAGCAGTTATCCAGCTGCAGTCTAAGGACATGTACACGTGACAACTTCCAGTAGTGGCTCTGAAAGATTTCAGAGAGCTGGTCACAAGGCTTTGGGGAAGTAAATTTATCAGTGTAGAAATCTGGAGTGAACCAGACCCAGCCAGGACAAGCCATATTGTGTGAAATTCCAGCTCTCCACTTTTATAGTAGCTCTAGCTGCCAGATGTTGTTGTTGTTCTTACTGTAGTACTGTAAAGATGACCACTAATATTCCCAGCTAAAAATGGAGGGGGCAGTTTATTTTCTAGCCCGCTCAGTTAGTGGCTGACTAAAAGAGCGACAAGGCCTTAATTTTATTTTATCCTATTTATTGTAGATTATTAGCTCTATAAAATAAGATTATCTTGTCTTTGTGGGCAGACAGGCATCCTATGTATTAGTCATTCAATTTTATACTAGACCAAAGTTATTTATAATTCTCATGCCTTACACTAGGCCAGGGGTCAGCAACCTTTTTCAGCAGTGGGCTGGTCCACCGTCCTTCAGACCATGTGGTGGGCCGGACTATATTTTGAAAATTATAATGAATGAATGCTATGCCCCACAAATAACCCAGAGATGCATTTTAAATAAAAAGATACATTCTACTCATGTGAAAACATGCTGATTCCCGGACCATCCATGGGCCAGATTGAGAAGGCAATTGGGCCGGATCCAGCCCCAGGGCCTTAGATTGCCTACCCCTGCACTAGGCAAAAAGATTTCACGGTAACAATTATGGTAGGAGAATGCATTACTGCTTTGCTTAAAGGAGGATGCAATGATCTAATCTACACATCATTAGAAGTACATTGTGTCACAGGTCTTATATATTGTGAATGAGTGATTTGGAGGGAATGATTTTTGGTTTGTTTGGTACAGAAAAACATTATTTCACATAACCCCCCTTACCGCTAGTCTGAAGTGGTACAGGAACAGGTTTACTATTTCAGTGACAGCTCAGCAATAGTTTCAGTACAAGTCAGTATGATTTACCTTGTCAGGTCTGACTTGCTAAATGGGCAACCTGTACATTCTCTGTTGCAGCAGGATGACCTCACCCCCTTTGGGGGGATTTGTCTTCCACTACAAATGAAATAGATACAGAATGTACAGGGAAGGGAGTGAGTCTTGCTTGACAGAATGATAAATAATGCAATCTCATTGCAAGTCACCACAACCCAGAACTTCCACACCCTCCATGGTTCTTTCTTGTCTTTCTTCAACTCTTAGGAGACTCAGCTAGAAAAGCAATCCTAATCATACTTACTTGGAAGTAAATGCCACTGAAACAAATGAGACTTATATTACATGAAAATGTTTAAAGTCAGGATGAAAGTCATAAATGCACAGTTACCAATAAAATATACAATGTTCTTATGCTCCATTAAAAGTTGAAAGCACATTGTTAAAAGCCTTCTTGCTAACTGGTATCGCAACACCATGAAGTGTATGCATAGATCTGGAGGGCTGCTTCATTTCATCCTCTGCTCTCAGGATTTACAGTGGTAATATAAATTTAAATATATGTTTCACAATGATTGCTCATACCTGGCAGTAAAGCCATCGTTGTCAGATTACCGCCACAGAATTTTTTTACAAGCATATCTGATCATACCACTATTTTTAAAGGAAAAACTGAATTAAATTGACCCCCCTCCCTTCTACTACTGGTCATGGAATATAACTAGTTTACATTGGTTATTTTAAAGACTGCACACTGAACAGAACAAATTCCAGAACAACCACAATAACAGACCCCAAAGTATTTCTAAGGTGACCAGAGATGAATATTCAAAGGACAGATGCTTGTGATAAAGGATAGATTTTTCAAAGGGGGATTTAAGCTAACAGAATTCAATTGTCCTTCTAGAGTATGACAATCAGGCATGTTTCCTAGATGGACTAGAGATACAGCTATACCTCATGTTTTAAATGTGTAATCTGTTTCAGAGTGATGATCTCCTTCAAAGTTCTCTGAAAATTATGGTTTTATTAAGGTGCTGAGAATACCATGTCACTGTCATAGGACAGCATATTTAATGGTTCCTTCTTACTTAAAATTGTTTGAAACTGATTTAAATATGCAGTGTAAATTAATACCCTTGGGGAGGGGAGTGCCTCTTCTGTTCTGTATTTCTTGTTTATAACCATCCTTCTCTCACACCAGTAAGAGCCACATGTAAAAAGCTTTGCTGGAAAGATAAAAGGAAATCATGAGGCAGGTAAAATAAGCAGAAATCCTGAGAGAGCAGCTATTTAAGCTATTGTATATCATAGTGTGAGGAGAAGATTTATGGAAAGGACAATGATGTGATGACTTCACTGCAAATTTGTTAGGTACAAAACAAACTATTCTGCCTGTATGTCAATTTGTGTGCAGAGTTGCAATAAACACTTGTGCTATGCCAGGGTGGGAATCCTCAGGTCCAGGGGACCAAATGTGACCTTCCAAACCACACTGTCCTTCCCTCAAACTCTCTCAAGGATCCATCCCTTCAAGCCACATCCTCTCTGCCCAGCATAGCATCCTCACCAACCCTGCTATGTGACCTCCTCAAGTGCTTTTGACCAGCTAGAATGTGTCCTTGATCTGTGAGAATGCCTCTTGCTTGCCTGGGTGGAAGTGTGTGTGTGTGTGTGTGTGTGTGTGTGTGTGTGTAAACATAGCTGGAATGCACCTTACTCTACAAAGGGAAGAGTTGTGTCTATTGCCTTGCCCACTTTTCCAAATCACGAAATTAGTATTTGACCACATGAACTGTCTATGCAATTGCTCATAAAACACAAGTCTATTGGGGTTTTCTTTTACCGTAATTGCTTGTATCGCTATTCTGCTTAGCAAAGCCCTATGGGAACATCATTTGCTATACACACAAAATTAAGGAGGATAATCTCTAGACAACTCAAATCTGATAAAACAGACAAATATGGAGTTATTAATTAACCTCAAATGGCCACTCCAAATAAAGGCCCCAAGGGCTCCTCTTTTCAGAATAGACAAGACTGGGCTAGGTAAACAAATTGTATAAGTTAATATAAGTTAGTTTTCATGTATCATATGTCTCAGTTATGTTTAGATCCCAAGCCCTGTTCCCCATTACTTCTCTGAATCCTGTCCAGTTTGTCAACGTCTTCATTCAAACTGGTTCGTGCAAGACTGCACAGAGCTCTTTGGCTTGAGATACTTGGGGGCATACTATATGTTGATAATGAACTCACTCTATATGTTGTTCATGAACTGTAGGCAATAATTCTCTACAAACACGTTTCTCTGACTCTATTCTCCCCTACTTGATTTATCCTATTCTTGTATAAACAAGAGAAACAACAGCTAGGATTACTTCACTTATAGCAATAGCACTTGCTCGGCAACAGCTGTTCAAACATTTGTTAAATCACTTCACAGCAAATAACATCACAGTGCCGCATGGCTGTTTCTCTCTTAATCTTAACCATAACACTATTATTATAACCCAGGGAACACATATGCTGCACACAAGCTGCAGGGAAGAATGTCTCACCTTTCCTGTGACACCACTATGGAGCTCCTCAAGGTGACTGGCATGCCTGAACCTCTTAAGTGAGCCTCATTTTCAGCCTGCTCCAGACCAAGGGGGACTGGGGGATATGAAATTTGGCTGATCTTCAAAACCAAGGAAGCCATATCTATGAAGCAATCACAAAGCAATTACAAAGCAAACTGTTTTCCTTCACTTATGAGAATCATTGCTACTTCGTTCACTGGGAGGAGATTTGTCCTTGTGAGTGTACATCTGGAGACAATTGGGATGGTTTTGCATGGAAAACAGTGATATGTTAACTGTGATTCCATACTAAAGTAATTTCTGACTTCCATACTGGCATGACAAACCATTGTCTGTTTCTCAGTTAACATAGGTTTTACTTATTTGTGAAATTAACAGAAGGATGTTATCTAAACCACACCATTATAAACCAATTTTCATCAATGAATGATGGCAAGGAATCACATTGTGTGAATGTTATTTCTTTACCATTGTGGCAATAGAACTATAAAATAATGTTATGAGCATAAATTATCACTTCATGCTAAGGCTCATTTGTTTTCTTGTTTATCCTTTCAAGCTTAGTAACTGAAATAGCCATAGCACCTTTTACAAGGCAGTTATCAGTGAGACTAATGTCTGGTAACTTGCATAGCTATTTATGGAGGCTGAGACAAAGAAATTGAGCACTCATTGCAGATGCTTACATCTTTCTAGGTCTGTTTTGGTTGCCTGTAGAACAAGGCATTGCTTTTCCCAGCCAGATGGGTGGGAGAGAAATAATAAACATGTTGTTGTTGTTGTTGTTGTTCCATCAGTTCCAGAATTGAAGGCTAGAAGAGCCTAACTATTGGATTAATCAACCAAAGTTGGCAAAGACTTGATCTAAATCAGACCTCCTACTGCATGGTAGGAACCTTTGCACCACAGGTAAACCTATTCTACAGATTAAACGTATAGGTAACACCTTTGGCAACAGCAATTAGTTCAGTAGCATGGCTTAGTGTCAAGCATGTGAAACTTCTATAAGTTCCCAAATTCAGTTCTTGGCAGAGACTTCTTTCCATTTCAGTGGTGGCGGCAGTTGCAGCCCGGCATAGTCATGGGAGAGCCAAGAGAGGAGCCAAAAAGCTTCCAGCGTTACTGGCTGGCATTGTCATTGGCCTCAGCCAGTCAAGGGGAGTATCAAGGGGAGCCAGTGTGGTGTAGTGTTTAAGAGCGGTAGTTTTGTAATCTGGTGAATCGGGTTTGTGTCTCCGCTCCTCCACATGCAGCTGCTGGGTGACCTTGGGCCAGTCACACTTCTCTGAAGTCTCTCAGCCTCACTCACTTCACAGAGTGTTTGTTGTGGGGGAGGAAGGGAAAGGAGAATGTTAGCCGCTTTGAGACTCCTTAGGGTAGTGATAAAGCGGGATATCAAATCCAAACTCTTCTTCTCCTTTTTCTTCTTCAAGACGTTTCTGTCAATCAAATTTGAACTGGCTAGTTGTGGCCAAGCTAAGTGAGGCAGACCTGACTGAAGCCTGGCTTCACTCAGGTCCATCTCCAATGCATTTAAACCAGCTGCAGTTGCTTCCATCAGTGCAGTCAGCACAGACGTCGCAACCCCACACACTTCACATGTTTTGGCCCTGCCCAGTGGTAAGTGGGCAGTGCATGTATATGACCTTGCTGTGGAATTACTTGGTCACCATATTTTAAGCCAGGGAAGAATTTGCCTGCAAGCAACATGGGCTGGTTTAGAGGTTTTGCAAAAGTAGTCTTTGTGAACCACATCATATGCAGCAGAAAATCCCATGAAAACTGAGATTCTAGAAGTACACCTGCATTCACAGGTCTCCTCTCCAAGCATTCTGTCATCCTTATACCTCTGCAACGTGTATGTTCATGTCAGACAGCAAACCGCAATACTACATCAATGTCTTTAAAATGTAGCATGGCAGGCAACTCCAGGTGACATCTATGTCTACTCAAGAAAGGTTGCTTTCCCTTTTTCCTTACAGCCTAGCAGTCCTGAACAACCTCGGGCACATTCAAACATAGAATACGGTTCTTTTGTTATTTATTAGTTTTAGCCTTCGTCCAAGCAGACCCCAGGTGGTTTACACAACCCATAAAATACAACTCCTCATAAAGTACAACAATAAATTCTAAAACCAACATTAGAACATTATACACAGCAGACGGCTTCAGCAACTCCACAGCATTCTAGGGTCCAAACATAGCTCCCATTATCAGCTCTGCCCAAAAGCTTGGATGAATAAAAATGCTTGAAGCTGGCATCAAGAGATCTTCAATGAATGGAAGGCTTAAATTGCTGAAGGCAGGGAATTCCATAGGGTGCCATTGCAGAGAAGGGCCCCTTCTGTACTACCAAGGAACATACCTCACCTAGATAGAGGCAGCACTGAGTTCCGTTACTGCAGTAGCTAGAGAGGATGCAGCTGCAATCATGAAAATCACTGCTATCTCTAACATATTAGCTTTGTACATGCATGTGTGGGCATAATTGTTTCTTGTCCACTTTTGCCTGTTGGTATGTGGCTCCCCAGAAGGTTACCCAGAAGGGAATGTAGTTCTAAAAAAGGTTCCATATGATAGCTCAGTTGGCAGAGCATGAGACTCTTAATCTCAAGGTCATGGGTTTGAGCCCCATTTTGGGCAAAAGATTCCTGCACTGCAGGGTGCTGGCCTAGATGACCCTCATTCAAATTTATAAAAATCCTGCTATAAAAACCCTGTTTACCTCACAATTACTTAATATCAGAAATATATAAGAATGTGAGTTTAAAGTATTGAGGGAAACTGTGTAGTTTGAGAACATTACAAATCAAATCAAATCCACTGTTGGAAGAAATAAACCCTAAGAAATAAACTTAAGAAACATGCAAATTCATTTTCTTTGTCAGCCCAAAGGAGACACAAGACTCTCTGACTGCTGTATTTATTAGTTTTTATCTTGTATTTTAAGATGCCTATCTGAAAAAGGAACATTCTCTTTTGGCTTCTAGTTTGCATGGCTCTGGCAATCGTCATTCAAAACATATGCAAATATGAAATAGGTTACTGTTAGGGTTTTTGAAGAAACATCATCTGAATACATTTACTCAAATGAATCTGTTAACAGTGAGTTTGAATTATATCTATATTTGAATTAGGGGGGGGGAGAGAAGGAAGAGAAAGGACACTCCTTGTTCTTTACCTTCAGGGCTAGGGTTCTTCAAGGATGATTTATGTATAATTGCAGCCTACATTTGAATCTTTCTTCCAAGCTTAATTCACAGTCAAAAACAGGATAACAAAGTGCCAACACTTCTCAACCCAGAGTCTCAAAGTTGTTTCAACAAGAATCGCACAAAGAAAAACAATTAAACTTAATGTAAAGCTACCCATCGACCTGATTCCAATCTAAGCCATAGTTTAGCTGCATGATGTGCACAAGTCTGGTGTCTCCTTTTTCTCTTGGGTAAGTGCAGGAGAAGCATAATTTCATAAAACTTCAAAAGCATCGCTCTTATATTTTCAAACCCCTCACATCTATGAAAGTCCATCTGTTACTACTGTAATATCAAAGACAGAAGCAGTTCCCGGTTGGTATAGTTTCCCTGCTTAGAGGGACATATGGTTAAATGCGACTTCCGATCCACCTGCTCCCACCCCTACCATGGAAGAACAGAAGCAACCGCATACGGGTACATGAAGTCGAGATATGATCATCAGAATGTGGCCATATTTTATAATGTCAGTACAAATACCAACAGGGACGTGGGTGGCGCTGTGGTCTAAACCACAGAGCCTAGGGCTTGCCAATCAGAAGGTCAGCAGTTCGAATCCCTGTGATGGGGTGAGCTCCCGTTGCTCAGTCCCTGCTCCTGCCAACCTAGCAGTTCAAAAGCATGTAGATAAATAGGTACTGCTCCGGCGGGAAGTTAAACGGTGTTTCCGTGCGCTGCTCTGGTTTGCCAGAAGTGGCTTAGTCATGCTGGCCACATGCTGTACGCCGGCTCCCTCGGCCAATAAAGCGAGATGAGCGCCATAACCCCAGAGTCGTCCATGACTGGACTTAATGCTCAGGGATCCCTTTACCTTTACCTTACAAATACCAATGTCATGAACCTACTCTATCAGTAAGGCCAAAATGTTTGATTTATATAAATATGAGTTATGCTTTTTATATTAAGTTCTGAGTTGCCTCTTTTTGCATAGGTCAGCCTGGCAAATAGTCTTGTACAAACCTCTCCCTTTGAGGGCAAGTATTCCAGTATATATAGACTGGCTACTTTGGCTAAGAAGGTCTCCGTAATGTAGGGTTGTCATATTTTGAAGAGCAAAAAAGAGGAGACATTTGCAGACTTCTGCTTTTAACTATGGATCGCTATGACAACTCTACCCATGAAAAAGAGGACATATGGCAACCTTAAAAATGCAGTGCTTCATTTGTGACCCTGGATGATGTGATGCATCCATTGATGAGCAGTTGCATTTTTTTCTACAAACATAAACTACCTTTATATAGCTGATTGAAAACAAAATTACACAACTAACCTTTGAAGCATTCAATTTGGGAAAGTGAACAAAGTCTTTCCACAAAGTATGTTGGTCTCGGCAGAGGTTTATTTTTTTAAAAAAAAACTTTAATCAACTTCTTTTTAATAATGTCTTTTGTATTCCAAAGTCTTTAAGAAATGTCAAGAATGCTATTCACCAGGGTGCCCATCCCAGTAATTAAAAGTGGAGCCCAACTCTGCGAGGATTTCAAAGCACTTTAGAGGAAATCTCAAGCATTTGTCCCTCATCCTTTCATTGTCTGATTCAAGAGTAGCTGACCTGTTATTTATTTAAATACTGAGGTTGTTTTCTTAGTGATATTTTCTTTCATAACCTGTACACTCCAATTCAGGGTTTTAAAGAGATGATTACAGAGACTTATAAAAACCATATGCTGCCCACACATCTTCTTTTGTAAAGTTGGCAGATCTATGATATTGAGATATATAGACAGTGGCGTAGCGTGGGTTGTCAGCACCCGGGGCAAGGCAAGTAATTTGCACCCCCTAACCCGCATGCCTGGCACCCCCCCCCTCCACAGTGGGCAGCGACCCGGCGGCTCGGATCGGATTCGCACAGCCAGAACAGCAGTGAGAGAGAGTGAGTGAGCCAGGTAGGGGCAGAGAGCTGCGAGTGCGAGCGCGCCCCCCCCAGATGTTGTGCCCGGTGCGGCCGGCCCCCCCTGCACCCCCACGCTACGCCACTGTATATAGACAGATGATAGATAGATAGATAGATAGATAGATAGATAGATAGATAGATAGATAGATATAGATAGATGATAGGTAGATATATTCTGCAAGGCTCATGAATATAGATGTTGTGTTGTTGTTGTTGTTTACTCCACATTTCTGCAAAAATACAAAATATGTCCACACAAAATTGACACAGACACAATTGACATGTTGCTAAATTTTACCAAAACAAGATTCAATGTGAATTTGGAGGTGCTTACTCAGCCAAGGGGGACGCGGGTGGCGCTGTGGGTAAAACCTCAGCGCCTAGGACTTGACGATCGTATGGTCGGCGGTTCGAATCCCTGCGGCGGGGTGAGCTCCCGTCGTTCGGTCCCAGCTCCTGCCCACCTAGCAGTTCAAAAGCACCCCTAAGTGTGCAAGTAGATAAATAGGTACCGCTTTATAGCAGGAAGGTAAACGGCGTTTCCGTGTGCTGCGCTGGTGCTGGCTTGCCAGAGCAGCTTCGTCACGCTGGCCATGTGACCCGGAAGTGTCTGCGGACAGCGCTGGCTCCCGGCCTCTTAAATGAGATGAGCGCACAACCCTAGAGTCAGACACGACTGGCCCATACGGGCAGGGGTACCTTTACCTTTTACTCAGCCAAAAGATCTGGGGAATATTGAGGCAAACCAAAAGAATCTTGAGGACTAGTGGCATTACGTGGGAGAGAGGTGCAGAACTGCAGTGCAGCCTATAACCTCCTTTCCACTGCTTTTCATTGTCAATGCCAGCAGTGTACCTATGCTGCTGCCTCCAGCTATATATTTTATGGTTATCCTCTGTTTAGCTGCAGGCATTTCCACTTCAGTCCCAAAGCCTGATTTTATAAGGTTAAAATTCCTTCTGCCAGAATCAAGTGCTTACTGGTAACTAAGGGTTTATTCACGCTTACCTTTGCTCTGCTCTTTCCAGGCACAGTCTGTGATTTAAAGCTTCAGGTCTAAGTGGTTCCCCCCCGCCCCCTCGGTTTTTTGCTCTGGAGCTTTCCCCATGGAAATCCTCTCTTTAAAGCTCAATCAGAGCAAATGTCAATCCAAAACCTGTGCCTAGAAAGAGTGGAGCAAAAAGTTAGTGTGGATAAGCCCTTGATCTTATTGCTTTCAATGAGACTTATTCATGGCTATTGGGATTGAGACTTTAAAAAGGAGCATGAAAATCCAAGTCATTCAGATGGATTACATTCTATCTTAGCCTTTATTAATATCTACCAAATATTATTTTCAATGATATTCATGGACATATACTGACTTTGCTCTGTCTCACACCAGGAAGGAAACGAAAAATAGTACAGATAAAGGTGATTTTCATTTATCTTTAAAGCCCTAGTCTTAAACTGTATGTCTTCCATGAGCACAGTGCCCACATGCAAAGGAATCTCCCCAAACTGCACCTGGGGCAACACCCCCCCCCCCCGCTATGCCTCTGGATCCTCATAGGGCCTAACCATATGTGCAGTGCATCTTGGCAATGCATCTTCCCACATCCCCTACCAGTTTCTTGACCAAGCTGAGTGACGTGACTGGAAGGGAATATGAGAACTACCCCCGTCATGCAGCGTATCCATGTACCCAAGTGCTGCAGGGAAGGAAGGCTCTGTTATGCCACATGGGGATTGCTCTGTTCATGACCGCTGCTCCCACGGTGGACTGGATTGAGCCTTTTGTAGTTAAAAATAGAGGTGGCTGTGCAAGAGCAATGCTAAATGGATTTGGACTGGAATCTAGGTATTTGCTTCATCTTTTTCTGCCCTTTGTTATTTTTGGAAGCACAAGCGCTCTCAGCTGCCCAAACTGGAAGCTTTTATGCAACAGATGGACAGGTTGCCTGGGAAAAAGCCTTCCTTCATGGGTAAACACTCACCCTCCACAAATGTCACAGGGAGACAGCAGCAGCTTCAGGACATTTCATAACAATCATGCCAGTGTTTGTACCTTTGGCTATGGAGCCCTCAGAGACTGATGGAACCGGATGTGTTCCTGAATGCTCTGGGGGATTTTCCAATTGAGAAAGCTGGCGATCCTGTCGAAGCCCCGGACTCGCTATAGAATGGCGAAATGAAATGGGCGGTTGGCACGATAGCTTCCGAGCGCCCTGACTGGCACTTTGGAGCCCAGGTTGCTCCTTGGTTCTCTGAGGAGCTCTGGACTATGAAACAAGCCAGACGAAGACTGCAGCACAAGTGGTACAAGTCTGTCTCGCTCTGAGAACACATAATTGTGCTTACCCTGTGGCAGTGGGGGCTGTGAAAAAGGCTCATTTTACAGCTCGCATTGCATCCTCTAGTAGCTGGCCAGCGGAGTTATCTCGGGCAGTCTGGAGGTTACTGGCCCCCAGTGTGGGGAAGGGACCTCTGAATCCTTCAAAGACCTACTGTGACCAACTGGCTACACACTTTGAGGATAAAGTTGCTCGACTTCACAGTGATCTTAGCTCTTCACTTGTTGCAGCTCCGGTTGAAGTACCAAGGATGCTTTCTGGGATCAGTGTCACCTTATGCAATCAGCTGATGTGAACAGGATGCTGGAGGCAATGCATCTTGTGTCCCCTCTATGTGAGGCTTCCCTCATGCTTTATCCATAAGCTGAAGTTTGTGCAGAATGTTGTGATGCGTTTGCTCACAGGAGTGAGGTCTTGTCAGCATACCACACTTGTGCTCAGAGATATGCACTGGTTGCCAATTTGCTGCCAGTCCATATAGAGCCCTTAACAACTTGGGACCATTTTACCTACAAGATTGCCTTGCCTCACATATGCCCACTCAACCGCTTCAATCAGCAGAATTGGCACCACTACAGGTGCCACATACCCCCTCCACATTTTTAAGAACTTGATTGTTTCACATGGCAGCACCTGCACATTGGAACTCCCTGCCTATTGAGATCAAGCTCTTTCACTGTATTCTTTTTGGCTCCTGCTAAAAACATTATTGTTTGGAAAAGCCTATCCACATGTCTAAAAACCTGAGACAATTTTAATTGGTTAAAAAACAAACAAACAACTTTTGTATGTCTTATGGTTCTAATTTTTTCTTGATTTTAATCTTCCATATTTTTGTAAACCGCATTGAGGTTTTGTTCTTGCAATCAAGCAGTGTATAAATTTTATGAAATAAATAGATACATTTAGGGGGGGCAGTACATCTCTCTCCAGCTTTGGCCAAATACACTTTCAAACCCTAATCATTTTTGAGGTCTGAACTGTATGTAAATGAATGAGAGTGTGGACTCAGTAGAAATCTTGTTTTGCCATAGTAAATTTTAAAAACTGGAAGAGAAACCACTGTGGTAACAATGATGGTAGCAGGTTCAATCCCTGGTATCTTCAGGTAAGGCTGGAAAAGACGCCTCTCTGAATCCTGGAGAGACATTGCCTGTCAACGTCAACAACAGTACTGAGCTAGACAGAACAACAATCTGACTTGGTATCAGGCAGTTCCTATGTTCCTATGTAAGTAATTAATTACACATGCCAACATTTGAAAAGCTGGGGAAGTCTTCACAGCTAAATTCCCAGAATGTTGCCTGGTAGAAAAATGGCACCACCTCCCCTACTTGCCTACTCCAGATCACCACTGAGCTCCTAGGAGGATAAATCCTTCTGACAGTCACAATGATACATTACAAAAATTAGTATTGTGATATATATAAAAAACAAAGGCAGCTATGTTGGTCCATAAGAAAATAAACAAACTCTGAAATCCAGTTGTGCAATAGTTTTATGAGGACTACTGAACATAACGTTCTGGTTTCCAGCTTCTCCTGAACACTTTGCCAGCTAAGATAATGCACTAAGTAGGATGTGGGTGGGTGGGGGGATGTGCTATAGGTTGGTCCTAATAAAGGCATTAGCAGGGGCACGGTCTTTCTGGACCTAAATGCCTATATTTGCTTTTTATGTCTCCATTGTTCATTTATACATTGTTATATACATTTTTATTGTTGATCTTACAATTCTTAATCACTTCAAGGAAGGTGATAAATAAATGGAATTAAATGATACAATAAATAAATATGCCTTTGAGAATACTGCATCAGCCATTCACAGTAGAATCTTCAACCAAAGGAAAATGATTTTTATACTGCCTGAAGAGAAAGACCTTGTATTCTGAGGCTTACATGCCCCTTGACCAGTATACAATTTACCTTCAATTGACTCTTTCACCAAGTGCACCACTGAGAATTTATCCTCAACATTTTTAGTATAAAGGCAGGCATACCTCTCTTTGCAAGACTTTTTTTTTTGCCAAGTGATAAAGATTTTGTCATATTAAAGATCAGACCATGATGAATATGTTCTTTTTGATCAGCTGATTAAATAGGCAAACCATATGCTGTACTCATTTTTAGTTCCTTATTTAGTTTTCCTCTGTCGCCTTTTTTATTACATTTATTAGGAGTAGGGGTCTGAAAAGCTAGAAGTGGGCGGCCTGGGCCTCTCTGGACCCCTGATTCATTCCTTTAATCTCCATCTTAAGACTGGGTCTAAATACAAGCTTTGACACTTCAAGATCCTCCCTGTTTCCGCTTTTTAGTTTGGGTTTTCCCCTCTCCAACTCCTGCTTGGTGTAACATTTCATATGGTTCCAGTTACAGATAGGTAGCCGTGTTGGTCTGCCATAGTCAAAACAAAATAAAATAATTCCTTCCAGTAGCACCTTAAAGACCAACTAAGTTAGTTCTAGGTATGAGCTTTCGTGTGCATGCACACGAAAGCTCATACCTAGAACTAACTTAGTTGGTCTTTAAGGTGCTACTGGAAGGAATTTTTTTATTTTATTTCATATGGTGAGAGTTCAAGAGAATTCAAAACTGTGTGTTTGGTTTGGTCCAAACAAAGGTATTGCCCAACTGTGCATTTTGAATACAGTGGTACCTCAGGTTACATACGCTTCAGGTTACATACGCTTCAGGTTACAGACTCCGCTAACCCAGAAATAGTGCTTCAGGTTAAGAACTTTGCTTCAGGATGAGAACAGAAATCGTGCTCCAGCGGTGCAGCAGCAGCAGGAGGCCCCATTAGCTAAAGTGGTGCTTCAGGCTAAGAACAGTTTCAGGTTAAGAACGGACCTTAAGAACGAATTAAGTTCTTAACCCGAGGTACCACTGTATTTAGTTTTAATCTTAAGATTGGTACCATGATAGCTTCCTGTATACTTGCAAAAAGATAGGGAACCTGTGGCAGTCCAGGTGCTGTTAGGCTCCAGTTCCCAGCCTCTGTATTGCAGGGGGTTGGAGAAGATGACCTTTGGGGGTCCCTTACAACAATTCTATGATTGTATGTTCAGCGGTCAGGGAAGATAGAAACTGAAGCCCAGAAACTTCTGGAAAGGCACATCTCTAACCTGAACCTATGCAGAGTTTTAAATGATTTTTTAAAAAATAAGTTGTCTTAGATAATGACACGGTATCATTGCCAAATGAGCATGTACAGTAAATGCCTTCTCTGTTTCCAAGTGTGCTATGAGTGAACTACATCTATGTTAGAGAGAGAGAAAGAGAACCACAATGAAATTTCCCAGAGTTCGCCCACCACTTGTATATTTTACATTAATTTAGGTTGTGCCACATTTGAGGGCAGAGCTCATTGCCATTTCTCATATCCATGAAGAGCCCAAGGGAGATGCAGATGAGGTGAGATATGTAAGGAGCATATGCAGATGAGATGCCGCAAACAGTATCCTAATGATGATGAAATGGTAGCTCCCTGGAATGACCAAGGACACAAGAATAGGGTGAATAAGATTTATACCTTCTGCTAGGGAAAGGCTTTGTGCAAGATAAATGGAAAGAGCTGAAAGCCAGCAGAAGTTTAATTGTCTTGGCAGCAGCAGAAAGGTGCCAATATATGGCACACATTAGCATGAGATATAAACCAGACACGGTCATGCACTGAAAGAGTGTCATTCTGAATGGAGAATGATGGCCCAGTTGAACTCACCAATGGCAGTAGTTATGATGATGAAGAACGCTGATGTTAAAGAGATTGCAGGCATTCAATATTTGCAAACAAACAAACATACACAGAAGACAAAAGTCTGAAATGACTACATTCTAATATAATAAAAGTCCTTGAGGTCATGTAAATATATGAAGTAGCCTTATACCGAGTGAAATCATTGGCTCATCTAGGCCAGAACTGACTGCTCTGACCAGCAATGACTCCTCAAGGTCTCAAGCAGAGGCCTTTCCCAGTCTTGCTACAGCAGAAGTGTTTAACTGGAGTCTTTGGGACTGAAGCTGAGACCTTCAGTGTGGATGCAGTGCATCTGTTCTGCTACTGAGTTACACATTTGACACCAGGTATAGAACAGGACTGGGAAACATCAAGCCTGGGGGCTAAATGTGGCAAGAAACAGTGGTAAAAGACACCTTCCAATCTCCTTGCGCTGTGCCAAAGGACCAGAAGGGCTTGTGCTTGCAATGCTCAACTATGATTGAGCATTAATGGCAAGCAGACTATTAAACATGCAATTAAGCCCTGCTTCTTTAAGCTCTTTCTTATCAAACAGCAGTTGTGGCACAGATCAGTACTGTGGTGCAGGAAAAATGGGATTTAATGCACATCTTGCATCATTTTCGCTCTGAAAATTGCCCACAAAGATGCTGTTTCTAGTACCTACCACCTTTGGAAGCACATCAGTTTTTGTGTGTGGAGAGGGGGGGGGGTAATTTTTATTGTGAAAATTGCACCTGGAGGAAGGTTAACTCCCTGTCCCCTCTGCTGCTGTCCTGTTCCAGCTCCCACTCCTTTCAGCCTTCTTAAAAATGAGATTATGGCAGATTGTAATTGTTTCTTCACATAGTATGCTTAAAGTAACATGTAGTTTCTCCATAAAATCTTCTGCTTAGGTGGCTGTCATGGCATAAATAGCAACCACGAAAGTGATACTTGGACACTGCTAACACACCATTTTACATACATATACATGCACTATATTTAGCATTGCAGTGTTCAACAGTAATCAGATTTTCCTTAAAAGCAACAATGGATTCCACACACACACACACACACACACACACCCTAGCATGAATCCATTTTTGTATCAATATTCTTAAGTAGCAGCCTTAGTCTAAGTAACATCAAGAGTTTGTTATGTCTGCATATAGTGGTTACGTGAAATAGTTAGCAGACTGGAAGAATTTCTGTGTTTAATAAACACAGAGCAGCATTGCTGAAGTCGGTAGCTTTCAAAGCATCTCACTCAACCATCTAGGCATAACACACATTTTCTACAAACACAGTTGTTTTACCAGTTGAACTACTTACTTGCAGAGTCTAAACACCAGCCTGGTCATGTGGGGATGAAAAGGAAGTAATCAAAATTCACTGACAGAAATATAAATAATATGAGCCTCCTAACAATGTAGTAGCCAGAGGGCTCCCTAGGTAAGCCACCCAGGTACTATTAACATGAACTCACAGAGCAATTCTTAGTGGGGTTGAGGAGGAGTGAGTTGGTGGGTCGACCACTGCATTCCAAGCCCCGCTGTGGGGGCAGTACTGTAATTGGGCCATACGCAAGAACGGCTAATACTTTGGGGGCAGGGTTTGGTTTTCTCCTTTTTTGTTATACAAGCTCCAGTCTGGCATAGCTTAGGGACTCTAAGATGGGGTTTTTGATCTAGTAGATGTCCTTTTGGGGGCCTTCTGCCTCCCTGGGCATACCTGGAACCTCCACTGCAAAGGCCAGCAGAGAAACATCAACACACAATTCTAATCTCCCACCATCAACCTTGCGGGGAGGAATTTTGCTCTCATACCTCTGGTTTTGCCCCATGCAGGACTGTACCAGAACCGTATTCTTCCACTCTTGTGAGAACAGGAAAGCAACAAACCAAATGCAGTTCGCAATCATATGAATGCCTATGTATAGAAAACCTTGACTGAACACATCTTTTATTCTCTACCAGCATACAGCCATTGAATAACAAAGCCCCATATCATTTGGTATGACAAGTTTTTATCATGTGCCAAAACTGCATCACCATTGACACCTGCCTTATTTCTGGTAGGAGGCTATTCCAAAAAGTGGTGTCAGGGACTGGGCAGAGGAGGAGAAGTGATGGAGTCTGCCTCCCCATCCTGACCCTTCCAGGCAGAAGGAAAAGGAAGACAGTATCGATTTACAACAGTGGTTTGCGGGAGATCACAGCTCAGAGGCAGATGAGGGAGAAAGTTGGGAAATAATGGGAGAGGAGGAGCAGACAGAGCCAGAACAGAAGCTGGCTGACACGTTGTCACTAGAAAGCATTCCAGACCCACCATCTCCCAGACCCTGGCAAGCCTTAAAAGTAGGAGAGCAAAGAGCTCAAAAACAGAGGGCACTTAGTGGCACCTGTAGAGGAGATGATGATGATGATGATGATGAATAAGGAAGTGGGAGAGAAGGGGGGTGGAGATTCACTCAGGACAACACCATTATCCAAGAGGCTGGGTTCTATAGCTACTCTCTGTAAAGTATGAAATAAAAAAGGACGGTAATAAACTTTTCCTTGTCTTTATACTTTCCTGGGCAACCAGCCGGGAGCCTCTGACAGCAGCTTGACAGGTGGACACCACAGCAGAAAAGCCTTTTTTTCCTGGTCACCGTAAGATGAGCTTCAGCAGAACCAGGAAGGCCTCAATAGATGACTTCAATGACTGAGCAGGTCTGAACAGGATAAGGTGTTCCTTCATATAACCTGGTCTCACGTTGTTTAGGACATTGTATGTCAAATCAAATCCTTAAACTTGGCCCTGTAGCAAATTGGCAGTCCGTGCAGTTCTTTTAATAGTGATGTTATATGCTGTGCCAGGAACTCCACTCAGTTGCTACTAACCTAGGACTGCATTCTGCACTTGCTGCTTTCTGGACCAACCTTCTGGACAGCCCCACATAAAGTGCATTATAGTAAATGAGTAATGACTGTGGCAAGCTTATCATTGTCCAGGAAGGGACATTGCTAGCATACCAGCTAAGAAGGTAAAATACAGTCTTCCACATTAATAAAAATGATGCTAATCCCAATTAAATGGGAATATTGTAAGACTTAAGACTCAGCTATACAGCTGCAAATAAAATGTTTTAAGTGAGTTTTAAGTGCAATATACAGTGTGACACTAGATGGTGATGGTGAGCCTTATGGAAAATTTGATGTATTTTTAAAAACGCTTTTTAAAAAAAGCATTTTCAGAACCTTTTAAAATATGTGTGTAGATTCTACCTTGGTATGTTAGCATTTAGTAATCACATTGTTAAGTATTTGTTTAGTATGTTAGCATTTGGTCATCATGTGATGATGAAATAAATAAATTAGATGAAATGGATGTTGTTTAGTCGTTTAGTCATGTCCGACTCTTCGTGACCCCATGGACCAGAGCATGCCAGGCAAATAAAATGAAATGGATAGACATAGATAAAATACGATGATCCTGCATTAGAAAATAATGTCCTTTACATTGAAAGTTATGAACAAAAATGAATTGAGCATTCATTCAAACAAACTGAGCTAAAAGTAAACACATTTTGTTTAATGAAGAGATACGGTTATTTAAAATGAGTGAACAGTTATTTTAAGAGGCTGGATGAGTGTTGCAAAGGACTCTACCGTAGAGACCCCATTGGGTTGAATGTGTGAAGTTTTCATGCACTCCCATTAGCAATTACAAACATTTTATTTTCTCCAATGTGGGTAAATGTTCTTGTTCAAGATTATATAACTCTATACTTTAGTGGGTTCCCAGGTGGTGTTGGACTACAACTCCCATAATCCCTAGCCAGCAGGGAGTTGCATTCCAACAACATCTGGGAATGCAAGGTTAGGGAAGGCTGCTCTCAAAATCAGTGGGAGCCAATGGTGGTGCAGTGATTGTACTATGGCCTGGAAGAACACAGAGTGTTGTACTATGGCCTGGAAGAACAAGATTTGATTCTCTACTTGGCCATGAAGCTTACTGGGTGACCTTGGGCCAGTCACTACCTCTCAGCCTAACCTACCTCACAGGGTTGTTGTGTGGATTAAATGAGGAGCAGGGGAAACTACCTTGAGCTACATGGAGAAAAAGGTGGGATACAAATGCAACATAAATAAATAAATAATCCATAAAACACGGGGAGGACACCAAAATCAGTTCTTCAATATTCAAAGGACAGGGCAAAGAGGTGCATTTTAAGCAACCAATGGAAGCTATAAAGAGATGGTGCCAGATATTCTCTGCATGCTGAGAGTTCTACATTCTTGAGGCCATCACTGAGAAGGCCATTTTGCAAGCCACCACTGAGAATGGTGCAGGACCTCCTCTGTTGATCCTAATCCCCAGGCAGGCCTATAGGAAAACAGGTGCTCTTTCAGACAATCAATCATAACCACAAAATGCTTAGACTTTTCACCTCATGCTATGAAAAATGCTGGTCATGCATATGAATGTAGAATGTTTGCTATTCTCAAAATAATTCCATTATTATTAACATAGCCCTTGCTTTTAGTTAGTTTGTTTGTGTGTGGTTTTGACACCAGTAGGTGCAACAAGGAAGCAATAATAACCGTTGGGAAAACACTACAAAATGCTGCAGGAAAGTTTTCACCTCAGACACATGAGACTGTACCGCAGACCCAAATCAAAAGTTGACCAAACCCTCTTGCACCTTCCACCCCTCACTGTAGGATGTTCCCTTTTAAGATCGTTATCAAAGCATATTTGTATTTTTTGGTCAGGGAGAGAGACTTCTCTTTGACCTTTTCAGGTTTTCTTTCATTTGTCTTGCATAACCCTCAAAAGCAGCCTTGGGGAGTTTTCCTTTGGACTTGGCTTTTCCTTAAACATGAGTTTCAGTGAAATCCAACCCTCCTTTTTCTACAGCACAATTACTCACATAAAAAGCTATCAAAATGGCAGTGAACCTTTTGACCAGTGCCTAAGTGTAACACTGAAAGCTGAACAGGCTCTTGAGTGCCAAAAATCCAACCCTCAGACCTGGAAGATGTTAGCTTCTGGCCTCATTCCTCAAAATGTGTGTGGGATAATTTTAGTTATTAAGTAAAAAAAGAGCTGCTCTGAACACGGTTAGTTACTTTCTGCTTCACATGCCCTAGAGTAAGTTATGCTATTGAAAATACATTCTGGCACTGGTTCGTGGCTCAAACAAGCCAGTGACTGGAAAACCTTTTTTCAGCATGAAGACCACAATCTCCTGAAGACAACTTTCTAGGGCCAAATATGCACTGGGTGTTGCCACTCTTGATCGGCAGGAGCTATGAATTGAACACAAGACCTTCTGCATGCAATACATATGCTTTACCACTGATCTATGGCCCTTCCCCAATCATGGGGATGTTTCAAAGTGTTTCCAGTTGAACTCACTCCTTTGGTGAAATTTTAACAACACTTTGCAAATGCACATTTCACACTGAGGTCTTTGCCTTTATGGGCAATGTTTGACCTTAGGTGCAAGTTTTGTCCCATCTCTTCTCCCATCTTTTGCATTTCTACAGTTTCATTTAAGGTCCAGGTCAAATCTTTGAAATAAAATGTTTATTCTGTTTGCTTGTTTAAATATTCATAAACTGCACTTTCATAAAACACAACAAAAAAAAGATAATATTGCAGTACCAGCAATAAATACTGTTGTTGTTGTTG
The DNA here is from genome assembly GCF_964252035.2 of Podarcis erhardii. Taxonomy (NCBI): domain Eukaryota; kingdom Metazoa; phylum Chordata; class Lepidosauria; order Squamata; family Lacertidae; genus Podarcis; species Podarcis erhardii. The sequence continues at coordinate 50,085,510 of NC_138498.1, read as the reverse complement.
TTGTTGTTGTTGTTGTTGTTGTTGTTGTTGTTGTCGTCGTCGTCGTCGTCGTCGTCGTCATTATTTCAAAAAGTATCATGTTCCAAAGGCCTGTTCTCAAAAGCTGTCTAAAAGAAGGGGTGACTCCTGCTGGACCTCTACTGGGGAACAGTTTCATAGGACAGGGCCTGCCATGCTAATAGCTTCTGGTAAAGGCTGACTGAAGCTCAGGAATGTGGGCTACCACCAGAAGCTCCCTGTCAGAAGATGTAAGTGATTGAGATGAAGCATAAGGAACCAGGCAATCCCTAAGGTACTTTGGGCCCAAGTTGCTTAGGGCATTGAGAATTAACACAAGAAACTTGACCCTGGAAAATCAGTAACCAGTTCTGCTCTCTCAGCTGTGGCAGTGCCACATTAAACCCTCTGAAGTCCCCATGGCAGTCAAAATCTCGGGGCCACCCTTGCAAATCATATCCTAAGATGTTTTTGTAATTTTCTTTCTTGATCAAATCAATATTGTTTCAATTCGTTGTTGTGTGGAGCCCATAGGTTGGTCAGTGCCTACTCTGCCTTTTTGGTAACCTGGCACTGAGTCGTATAGTAACATGTTGCCAGTAACCAGTTCCAGGATGTTTTAACAGGAATCAAGTCTTGAAGTTACCAATGCATGGACTGCTGTGGTCAAACTATCCTGGTCCAGGAATCCAGGAATCATGACAGTTGGCATACCAGTTGAAACTGAAGGCACTCTTAAGTCACAGTTGTTACCTGGGCCTGAAGTAACAAAGATGGCTCAAGGAGTATCCCAAAGCTGCAAACTTTCTCTTTCACAGGGAGTGCAGCCCCGTCCAGAACATGCAACAGAACACCTCTTGGACATGGGAAACAACCACCCAAAAGGTCTCCTGCTTTGCTGGATTCAAGCTCAGCTTATTAACCCTCATCCAGTGCACCAGGGTATTCAGGCACCAGGCCAGTGTTTGCACTGCCTCTCCTGACTCAGATGTAGCATTTGCCTAGAACCTGGCACTTTGGTATTGATATATAGGTAACTTAGTTTTAATGGTGTGGTATTAAGTGTGTATTATGCGAAACTGGTTTTGTTTGAGCACCACAGTATTTGAAAGAAATTGTCACTACCCTTTCCTTCAGTCTATTAATTATATAAAACCAAGTCTGCCAAGTCACATACTGCTAAGACTTATGAAGAACCAATATTGGTGCTTTGAACTTCAGGAGCTTTGAGCATCTGAAAAAGCACAGTGTGTGTGTGTGTGTGTGTGTGTGTGTGTGTGTGTGTGTGTGTGTGAGAGAGAGAGAGAGAGAGAGAGAGAGAGAGAGAGAGAGAGAGAGAGTGTCTGTGTCTGTCCCATGTTTAGAAATCCAGGCCGTGTTTTCTTGGCAGTTCTAGTACACTTGAATCTGAAGTAGTTCCATCCCAGGTTTTATTTAAGATTCAACTTCTCTCAGCCAAACTCTTGCCCCACAAAAGCTAGAAGTGGTGGTAGGCCTCGGTTTGGATACAAGCCTAATACTATTGTAATAAAACCATATTTTGCAGTGCTCTGCATTTTCCTGGGTCCCTGAAGAAGATAATTGTCTTTTCCTGGATTGGAAAAAGGACTACATTTTTCTCTTAAAAGGTAAGGATGCAAGCATAAGGACAGAGGACTGTGCTTCTGAAATGGAGAGCAATCAATCCCATATATCCAAGGGAAACACCTGGATTTAACGCTCCTAGTTTCAACCTCAAGACGTAGTGACTCACTCAGCACCATGTTACCACAACACAAAGTTCTGCTCAACCTGCAGCTTAGGCAAGCTCATATTTTCTGCTTCCATTGTTCAGCCACCCATGTGTCTGTGCCAAGGCAACACCTTAGTCTCCTCAGTATCCTGCACCTTGGCCGGTTTTGCCTAGGCCTTCCTGAACCTGCAGATGGCCAGGACAAATTACCTTTGCCTGAGGTGACTGGTTTCTTCCTAAAACTAACCGCTTCTCCCTTCCTCCCTTTATGGCAATTGCCTGAAGGCTGGATTAGGCCACTTGTTTATATGTAAACAGATGGCACGCTCCACCTGTATGAGTGTTTGTTTTCAGTTTAGCTCACAGATAACAAGGCTGTAAATTTTATGGCTAAGTATTGCATGCACAGCGGCACACCATGTTTCACCTGATAGCTAGAGCCCAACTCAGACCTAATCTGAAATGCATGTCACTATTCGGGGCTTAAAATGGTGTCACCCACCCTAGCCCCTTGGCATATGGTGGCATGAACGTCTGCAGACAATGTGTTGGTTGAACACACACCCTCTGGGGAAGAGAGTATAGCTCTGGGTTCTGTCTCCCCTCTTGCCTCTTGGTAGTCTGCACTGTGGTTCACGGGTGATATACAGTCAGACCCACACCAATCAAAGGTATGGTTCACACATAACAATAAGCTCCGGTTTAGCACTGTGTGTCTGAGGTAAGGGTCATGTCTCTGCTCTCCCTCACCCTCTCACAAGAATATAAGACCAAAGGTCTATCTTTATCTAAGTTGGTGGTCATCCCCACATCTTGCTATGGAGGTTTCAAAGGTCAAACTAACTAATGAGAACTTGTTATGAGCCAGGATTCATTGTCTGGTCACAACAACAGGCTGGCATTTGTGAAAGTTAAGCTAATCTGTGACAAAGTCCTCCTCCTGGCTGGGTGGGAGAAGGAGAGAGTGAGTCCACATGCAGGGGTCAGCAAACTTTTTCAGCAGGGGGCCGGTCCACTGTCCCTCAGACCTTGTGGGGGGTCGGACTATATTTTTTTTTGGGGGGGTGATGAACGAATTCCTATGCCCCACAAATAACCCAGAGATGCATTTTAAATAAAAGCATACATTCTATTCATGTAAAAACAGGCTGATTCTTGGACCGTCCGTGAGCCAGATTTAGAAGGCGGTTGGGCCGGATCCAGCCCCCGGGCTTTAGTTTGCCTATCCATGTACAACAGATTTGCTCGCTCGCTTAAGTTCATGTAAGCAGCACTAAACCATGGGTTAGTGTTTGTACATATATACCCAAAGATAGGTGAAAAAGTGGGAAGGAAGCTCTTCAGTATGCAAAAAGTATTGCATGACATGAATGTTTGTGGTGTGGTGGTGAGAATGTAGAACTAGGACCCAGGTTCAAATCCCCATTTAGGCATATATTTTGCTTGCTTTCATAAAGCTTTCAGCCTAAGCTACTTGAGAGAGTTGCTGTGAGAACAAATGGGGGGGGGGACTGTGTATACCTTCCTAAGCACCTTGAAAGAAGAGTGGTACGTATAAAAATGAGATAGATTAATGAAAGAAGGAATGATAAGGCAACATACACTGCAAGGCAAATAACAATTCTGCAGTAACACAATCCATAAAAAAGTCTGTTTGTACCATTTTCCTAAGACGTTTTAAGGAATGGTAATGATGAGTTAAAAACTGATTTCTTCAGGCTGTAAATTCACAATAAATTGGTTACAGTTGTGGCAGGTAGTTTTAAGAGAGGCAAGCCCATTTACCATTGATATATCAACTAGTCAAGTTCAGTTCCAGTAGCTGAAACAGAGCAGAGAAAAACACCTTCATTCCTGTGGTACAACATATTCAGGTTACCCATCTCCTTGATCATTCCAACTCCATGCTCTTCCTCATTAGCTTCTCACAGTTCCACAAGCCTCTAAAAAGAATGAATGAAAAGAAAGAGGCAGAATTACAACATACTGTACGACTGCCATTCTGCCAATGGAAGTTTGAGAAATGGCTCTCCTGCTTCATAGATATTTACAAAGTTTAATTACAATGTATATGACCTTTCAATATAGAGAAACTCAAATATACAAATATGTCATTCATAATGTCAGTTCTCCATAAATGGAGTGCTCTGGTTTATAACACCAGACCTTCAGAAAAGTAGTTTTTGTAAACTTGCTCGAACAAACCTGAATAAAAAAGACCCTTTATTTCATTGAAGCTCCCGTTCTCCACACAGTAAAGACTGTCAAAATGCTACACTTACATGGTATCAAACTACTGTAAGTGGCTTAAATGCCAAATCCATATTTAATACTCTCTAATAATATAAAGGATATATTATCAATAATTATAATATAATATAAGGAAATCCTTTATAACCTTTTATGAAGCCAAACTTTTATAAGCTTAGTCACGACAATGCCAAGTAATCCTGCTTTGTCATTTTTTTAAAATGCCACTCTCAAAAGTAAAAGTCATAAGGACTATACACCCTTTAGGTCTGCATGTTTAAAGTATACATCTAAATTGGTGCTGACAGACAGGAGTGCATGATCCCATTTCCCCTCTGTGCACATTCATTGTCTGCCTAAGTAACATGTATACAGTCCTAATGGTGAATAAGAACATAGGAAGCTTCCTTATACTGAATCAGGCTGCTGGTCCATCTACTTCAGCTTTTTCTAATGTGACTGAGAGAAGCTGTTGAGGATTTCAGACAGGAGGGTCTCCCTGCCCTATCTGGAGATGTCAGGGATTGAATCTAAGAAACTTTGTGTTAAAAGCACTAGCTATAGCATTGAGCTAAAACTGCGTGCTATTAGAATATATTACTGAAGTCCTATCAATGACGGCTGATCATGCACAGGCCTGTTATGCAATCTATCTTACTTAAGGAGAATAAATTTCACCAGTGGGAAGACAGAGAACAGGGATCTCTCAGCTTTGACTTCTGTCAGGATTTTAATCAAATCTTATTCTCTCCTGCCTCCTCACTTCTCTCCCCACCCCATCCTACTTAATGCATGTTGTATTTGTGGAAAGCACAGTACAAGATAATTATACTGTAATAAACAATTCTAGGTTAAACATAAAGCATCAAAAAAAGTTAAATAAGCTCATTACAAACTCTTGGCAGCAAAAGACTACATAATAATCTAATTAGAGCAGTCACCACTAGCCACACACACAATCCTCTCGCATCCACAAAAAAAGTGCTAATGAGCTTGCAAGGTTGCTACTGCACAGTGAAGAAGCAGATCCTAGTTCTAAAACTGATACCTTTTACCCAGTGAACTAGCCCTGAGCCTTTTGAGTAGCTAATTGATTGCTTATGGGTGGGGAGAATTCAGCAGAGAAAGAGTGTCATTCTATGGTTTGTGGAAATTACGGTACAGAAATCTGTGAGGCTGCATTTCATCCAATATGCAAAATGCTGTTGAAATTATGCATCAGATCATATGACATAGCAATTTCCTATTTATAGGATTTTCCTATGAGCGTTGACAAAGACGATAGTCACCTTGGAAGCGCAGCAACAACCAAACTTTGTCCATGATAAAACTAGGGAATTGGCCAACTTTTGAGCAGCACGACACTGAGCAGGCCACAACATGATGGAGAACATGTGGTACTCCTTTAACATTCCTAACATTCCTACCATAAGCCTTACAGCATAGATAGAAAACAAGCCAGTGTTTGTTCCCTTTCCTTCCTGTTAGAGGCAAATGGAGTGAATTTGCCCTGAATTTGCATGGCATTTTGCATATTGAGAGCTTGGAATGTGGCAGCAAATGATAAGCTGTTTTAAGTTCAAAGAAAGGCGTCAAACACCTTTGTTGGTATGTAAGAAACTGTGCATCCAAATTACCCTGCAGTACCTCAGGAGGAGGCTTAATCCCATTGCTGTCTTATTTGTGACTATCCCAATGCATGACATTCTGTTAGGGAGAAGTCTCTCTCAAATGCTTTGAAGAGAAACAGGCAGACACCGTGTTGCTTCCCATTGGGTCTGGGATTCATTGTTAAGTATAGGGCTGCTGCTTCTGCATCAATACAGCAGAAATATTTATCCACTGAAACTAAGAAACAGGCAGTTCCAAAGGATATTTGTCCCTCAAGTACATAAGAAAAGCCCTGCCGGTTCAGACCAAAGGTCCATCTAGAAACTAACCAGGTACCTCAAGAAAGGCTGCAATGAGAACCCAAGGGCACTAGCCTTCTCACTATAGTAACTGTAATTTAGTGCCCTGCTGCATCTGAACCATTTAGCCACCATGCCTAATGTCCAATGATAGATCTATCTTCCATGTATTTGTCTAATCCCCTTGCAGACCATCTAAGCAAGTGGCTTATCACCACATCTTGTAGCAGCGAGTTCCATAGTTTGTGAGGAATGGACCTCCTGAAAAGATGGTACCTGCAGGGGGTCCTCAACTACGGAGCATAGTGATTTGATTGGGAATATAAGGGGTGAGGTGATATTTTGGGTATCTTAGTCCCAAGCTGTATAGGGCTTTATATACCAAAACTAGCCCCTTGAGCTAACAGGCAGTCAGTGCCATTCTTTAAACAGTTGGGTAAACAGTTACCCCAGTGAGAAGTCAAGCACCTTGCACCAGTTGCAGCTTCCAGACCAAGATCAAGGTTATTAAATGTTTCATGTTTGCCTCTGTGAACAGGAGAGAGCACTGGAGCCCTTACGGGTCCCAATATTCTCAGCAGATAAATGAGCATGTATTCTAGTAAATCCTTTGGAACAATATAGCAATATACAGCCTTTGCCATAATAATTATGCTTAAAATGAAAAAGTTTTGTTTAGAAGCATATTAAAAGATTTGTTTAGAAGCATATTAGCAGGCTACCAAGAAGGGCAGAGCTGTAAAAGCACACATCTGGGATGGGAAACCTGTGGCCCTCCAGTTGTTGCTGGACTCCAGCTCCCATCAGCCGCAGCTAGCATGGCCAATGAGATGATGGGACTTGAGAGTCCAACAGGGAGATCCACAGCCCTGATTTAAGTCTTTAGGTATTGTATATCAACCTGAGCATTTCAAAACAATACACCAAACCCAAATGAAAGCTGTCCAAGTCCTAAACTGTTGGCATGGAAATCACTTGTTCTGAATATTCCATGAGAGCTCATTTGAACATGTACCTTCTGTACATTTGCTTGACGTGACAGGTTCTTGCAGAGAGGAGGATAGTGTGCCAATTAGTTTGTGCACAGATTCAAGTGGAAACGATTTCTTCGCCTGACAACCTTCCTTGACATAATGCTTCCTGGTGATCTTTCCTACTTGCTTAGAGACTTCCTCCTCCTCAGCCTAAAAAGAGAGGTGAAAGGGTACATAGACCTTGACTGCTCAACACCTGCCAATACCCAACACCTGTGTGTGTTGGATTAGTTGAAGCTGGAAGGTCATGACATACAAGTCAAACAAAAACTAGGGATTAGTTTAGAGGGTCAGTAACGAAGTAGTTCTGCATATGCTTTATAACCCTCTAAGAATGTGTTGACTAAGCACTATCTGAGGCTGCATTCACACAGCAGTTTATGTGGGCTGGAGTCCTATATTGCAGGGGCTTGGACTAGATGACCCTCAGGATCCCTCCCAGCTGTACAATTCTAAGGCCGAGCAGAACTTGTTTTAAAAATGTAAATTAGAAGTGCTATGTAGAAAGTAAATCTAGAGATTTATACCTTATTCCATTAGCTACAATGCACCTTCACCCTACCCACCTTGGGTTACCCTTTTCCATCTGTGAATACATATATCAAAACTCACTCATGCACAATTTGAGCATGTTATTATGATGGTATGTAAAAAAATGTTCAGGAATACTTGACTGAGGCAATATGAACTATTACCTAGATCATCTTTCTCAGAGGTGCTTCTGTGCCCCTGAGGGCAGAAGAACTGATGCCACCATATTCCTCTCCTTTCCAGAATTATAGTATTGTAGAGTTGGAAGGGACCCAGAGGGTCATCTAGTCCAACCCCCTGCAATGCAGGAATCTTAACTAAAGCACCCATGACAGATGGCTATCCAACCTCTGCTTAAAATCCTCCAATGAAGGGGAGCCCACAGCCTCCTGAGGGAGACCATTCCACTGCCGAACAGCTCTTTCTGTCAGAAAGTTCTTCCTGCTGTTTAGAGCAGTTGTTGTTGTTTAGTCGTTTAGTCAATAGTGATGGTTGATTTCATGGACCATTCGGGCACACATTATTTACCGTGCCCCTCATGGTAGGATTCATGGCAATACTTTTCACATTGCCTAGAAGGGTAGCAGGAAAAGGGCACTGCAGGTTAGTGAGCTCTCCAGAGCACTTGTTCATCTAGGTTGTTCCCTTTTTTATGCTCCACCCCACTACTCACATCCTTGCACAAGCAGATTGGCAGAGAAAACAAACTACTGCAGAATACCATGGAACTCCATGCAGGCCCATTTCACCACTCCCTGCCCTGGCTTTGGTAGGCCTGGACCACTGGTGGATTTCCCACTAGGCTCTGAGCTGAGCTGAGCATGTGCATGAGCATGATCAAGGCCAGCCCCAGCACATGGCTGGGTCAGTCATCCACCAGACCCCCTCCCCCAAACCAGCAAAGGCTTGCTGCCAATCTTAATTTCCACAAAGCACGCAGGAAAATCTGAGGCCACATGAGAGAGTTCTCAGCTGGCATTTCCTGTACACACCCTACATTAAAAGCACATCCCCATGCCTCCCCAGAGCTACAATTGCCAGCCTCCTTAACAAATTGCAGTTCCCAGGATTCTGTGAGGGGGGGAAATGTGCTTTAAATGTAGGTTGCATATGCAGCCTTAAAAGGGACCATTGGAGCTAACACTCAGCAGGATATCAGTGTACCAGGGACATGGGGGTAAAGTGATGCAGGATAGCCATTCTGTCCCCAGATACCCAAACCCAGGAGTCATGTAAGTGCTTTGATTTGGCAGATGGAAAATCTTAGGAGGAGCTTCCAAGTGGGAAAAGCATTTAGTCTTAAGCAGTACGGCAGGGATTTTTTTTTACTGCTTCTGTTGCATAAAACATTCACGTTTCCTTTCTGCATGCTTTCATTTTTCAGACATGTGGATTAATGCACGTTCACACTTTACGCTTTATGTAAATAGTTGACTAAAGTTATTGTTCTCCACCCACCCAAGCACTCTCAGGCAGGACTGTAATAAACCCCCAGCTTCTCAGAGTGTTCAAGGCAACTTACAGTAGACCAACTCATTTACATAATGGACGGGATTTAGACTTTGCTCCCAGTGGCGGAGGGAGTGGAGGCTGTCTTTTGATGATTCCCCTTCCCTCTGTAGCCTCAAGCAACACTCTGCCATTGTTCCAGAGGGCTGGGGAACCTACTGGACCAGGGGTGGGAGTTTGTGCTGGGGGCTGCAGGGGGAAGGAGATTGCCAACAGTCTTGTCAGCCTCTCCTTTCTCCTCCAGTGGGATCCCTCTGCTGGATCAAAAAGCTTTCTGTGGCTGGGAGGGAGTCTTTATGCCTGCAGCAAGTTAAGTCAGTATTCCACCAGACAGGACGTACTCAGCTAAATAAGTCAGCAAGCAGAATGGCTTCTGCTTGTGCACAAAGTGGAAGTTCCGCTTGTGCAAAGCGCTCCCAGGTGTCTGGGAGAAGACATCTGAAGGTAGCCCTGTTTAGGGAAGCTTTTAATGTTTGATGGACTACTGTATTTTAATATTTTGTTGGAAGCTGCCCAGAGTGGCTGGGGAAACCCAGCCAGATGGGCGGGGTATAAATAGTAAATTATTAATTATTATTACTACTACTACTACTACTACTACTACATTGCATAAAACACATATTTACTCATAAACAGCCATGACAACATCCTTCGCCCAGAGACAGATTTTGAGCATGGTGCAGTCAAATCTTACTCCAGTGGAAGGCCATGCGGTTGGCTGTGTTCCATTATAATCGGGACTAATTTAATTTAGCTAGATCATTATTATGTATTTCCCTCTTTCACTAGTTAGGCAATTTGTGTCACTCTTTTGTATGCAACTTAATACTGGCCTTTAAGTTTGGGAAGTGGTATGCGATAACTATAGCTGACCCATTAGACATTTGTGTCCTGCTTTGTAGGTGTTATTTTGTGATCAGGGCATGTAGCTCACTGATATTAAAGAGCCAGCAAGCAAATGTTGCCCTGTTTGGCCCTTTGAATGAGAATTTGTTGTGCTAGTTCCCCACCAGCCTGCAAGTTAAGTACAAGTTAAATCTCCAGATCTTGAGCTGTTGTCAGAAGAACATCACAATAATCCATTTTCATCTTATTTGTTTTGGCACTTACTGTCAACTTCAAGTACAATACGCACACAGTTTTTACAAACAAATATTTTATTAAAAAATACTTCCCTGCATGTGCCCTTAATGAAACTGTAACCAAAATATGCAGAATAAAAATATCAAGCGACAGTGTTTTCTTTGTCGTCATAATACATAAAGGTCCCCTTGGCAACCTTGCCAGAGAGCATTTGTTAGGGCTGCAATCCTTTACCCACTTATCTCGGAGTAAAGCCCATTGAACTTAATGTGACTTACGTCTGAGTAGACATGTATAGGATTGCACTGCAAAACTGCCCCAAGTTTATGCTTTACAGTATTGTATAAGAAAGGTGTACATAAATTAACCTTCAGGTTAAAAAAAAAAGAAATAAAAGAATGCCCCATTTGTGTTAATACCGTGGACAGAGATTGTTTAAGAACTGTAAAATAAAAAGGCTTCTTTCCCCCCCTTGGAAAATGCAGTAGCAACCAACATGAAAGATTCTTAGGTTCTCATAAAATAGCAGTGTTGAAACTTGGCGAGTATATAGAAATTTTACCTTTCCACCCAAACACCATGCTAACAAAATTATCAGTGACAACTTCTATGTCAGGTTGGCTACCTGGACTAGCATGACTTCAAACTGAGTTTTAGATTTATTTATTTTTAAATACCAGTAATAGTAATGGGTTTTGAAACAGACCCAAACTATCAATTCCTGTTCCGAAATCTTTTTACCCTCACATCTGTAAACATAAAAGATTAAAGGCCAGGCTTTTAAATATGGATTTTATTAAGAAGGAACAGAAGTTTCTAGTACTTCCTACCCTTTGTTACACTCCCCCCCCCTTAAGTGTTGTTATATCATGTTTCACAGAACCATCAGAATGCATGTGCATATTTTGAAGAAAGTAGCAGATCTCATGGACATGATCTGGTCAATGTTAAGTTCTTTTAAATCCCATTGGTTTTAGCTGAGAAGCATCAACTCTCCAATTGAAAATCAATGAGATTTAAAAGTACTTGCCAATGACCAAACCAGGCCTTGTTTTCAGTTAAGCAGGAAAGCAGAATCAAGACCATTTCATGAAGCTTTAGTCATCCCCCCCCCTTTGTATGGTGAGCAAGCAATAGAAGAGTCGCTTTTCCAAGGCAGTCTTAGGTGTAAAGTGATGATTCCATTCTGTTTTAATGTCAGAAAGTAGTGAAGCAGTGATTACTATGGAGTTAAAAATGATATGCTGTCCTGTACAGATCCTAAGACAAGCGGAAGTCTGCTGTTAGTCATGGCTGTACAGTGCAGCTTGAAACCTCTGTGGCCTATGAATACCACTACTTGAAAACACTGGCCAGGACAGAGATGCCTTTCTGGTGTATCTTAACATAAATTGAAAAAAGTGAGGGGGCTAACGTGAAGCACCTTTCCCGACAATATTTTCTCTCCCTGTATCCTTACACTTTCCCCTCTTTCCACAAGACCTCCCTCTGTTTACACCTCAGTTCCCTCTCTGGAATATAGAGTATTATTTGCAGCGAGGCTGTTGTAAAAGCTGCTGTTGAACTGGTTGAGAACTGAGCTGCCATAGCCAAGATGACCAGAGGACATGGAATTGGACCATGGCTCTCCACTGCCATGGCTGGAGATGTTGGCAAGAGGGGTGTATGAGTTGAAGCCTACCACGTTCTGTCCCATTTTGTCACCAGCATCGGTGCCAAGTCCTAGGGCCACTGAGCGGCTGACTGAATTGGACCCATTCACATAAGCTGTCATGCTTGACAGGAAGTTGTTGAGGCAGGGAGTGGTGGAAGATGGTGGTGGAGATCTCTTTTCAGGGGAGCTGTCTGCTCCAGAAGATGAGTTCTCCAGCAGGTCTTGGTGCTCTGCTGCCGCCTTGGGGCTGCCAGTTAAGGCGCTGTCCTCCGATTTGTCAGAAGCAAGAGACGCTGTGCTGGCGCTGCAGTCAGACTTCTTCTTCCTCTTCCGCCGAAAGTTTCCATTGTCAAACATCTTCTCACAGTTCGGATCCAGAGTCCAGTAATTGCCCTTCCCTGTTAGAACAAGAGCAGCAGAATGTAAATATAAATCACAGCCAACAAAGAGATGGTTCTCAGGGCTTATTCTGGCTTGGATTCAGAAAAAGCAACACATTGGGAAACACCCTGTAAGAAAGACAGAGCTTCTCTGCTTGTATTCAAATCTGTCCAGATCCTTATAGCCAGCCCCTGTCCAGGCTTTAGGTAAACTGAAGCTGAACTTTTACTTCGATGCAACTTGGTATTTCAGTCCTAATAGCCCACTCCATTCCCTGCCCCCACCACCAAAAACACTTTACAAACCCTTCATTAACATCAGCAGATTTTACTGAGACAAGGCACTATTTGCCCTCAGGCAAGACAGCAAGCAGGCAGAGTGATTGTGTCCCCCAGTAACACCCAACAAGAAATCAGCCCTGAAAGTGAGTTCCTTAAAAAAACAGCTCAAGTGTTTTTATAATCAAGACAAAGGAACTAATGAATTCTAGGCCACCTATGGACCAGACACCCCCACCCCCCAAAAACAGCCCTGGTTGCTTGTGTGATCTTTAATCAACAAGCAAAGAATTTCACAGCATGGAAAAGATTATCACTTGCCAATGTCTTTGAATCAACCTACTATTAAAGTCATAGGATCAAGGGTTAATGAAGAAGTTACTAAGGGTATTAAATTGCTGCTATGAATGGCAATTTGGAAGGGAGGGAGCCTATAGAAAATAGGGATTGTAGAATCTTACAAAAAAATTATTTTAGACACATCACCAGATTCCAAAAGCAAACCATTTTTCTCCCCACAGCCTGGCACCCCAATAACTTTATTTCCCTGGTGGTAACCAAACAAACAGGTATTAGGGAGCAATTTAGGATTATCAAGTCTGGCGAAGGAGAGGACAAATAGCATAGCTACCATTCAAAGGTTCATAGGACTCTGCCTGTGCTTTGCTGGAAACTGGATCAGAATCACATTTAGCCTACTAGATACCTTGGGGAACTTATGGGCGATTGTCCTCTTAAGGGAGGCTGAGGGGTGAAATTATTATTAAAAAGTCTTCTTACCTGGGTCATCTTCATCCCGGGGCACCTTCTTGAAGCAGTCATTGAGAGACAAGTTGTGCCGTATGGAATTCTGCCAACCAGCTTTGCTTTTGTTGTAGAATGGGAAGTTGTCAGCGACATACTGGTAGATTTGACTGAGGGTCAGTCTCTTGTCCGGGGCTCCGTGGATGGCCATGGCAATGAGCGCAGAATAGGAATAAGGTGGTCTGACCAGCTTCATCAGCTCTTCTTGAGAAGGCATTGGGAGCCAGCCCATTTCATTCCCTGCCAAGCCGTGCATGTTAGGCAAGAGCTGCCTTTGCATCCCATAGGCTGGGGGGATGTATGGGCTGCCATTGGTTCCCGGTAGGTAAGGTGGACTGTTAATGGAAGGTCCATTTAACCACAAGTAAGGGTTGGGTGTAGCATTGTAGTCCCCGGTTTCAAAGTTTGTAGGTCTCTGTGGACTAGGAATATTCTGTGGATGAAAGAAATTTTCATAGTAGATGTTCATTTCAGGAGGTTCCTGCCCAATGTTAGGAAATTGCGGGCTGCAGCGGTGTGGTGAATGTATCTGTGGATCAAATGAGCTCATAATCTAGCTCTGGCAGTTGACCAAGTTTCAACACACCTGTGTTACTCCTTTCCCTGAGACAGGTGCATCATCTGTGCTGGCTAGCTCTGGTACTTATACACCTGTAATGTTTAGGTTTCCCTTCCAAGGCTCAGCCTAGTGCATCCTGATAGGCTGGAGATCAGGGTGATATCCCTTTTTTGGAATGCTGACAGCCCAAGCCAGTAATAGATGTCGCATTAACCAAATTTGAAAGTTAGAACTGTTTATCTTTTTAAATGAATGGAGGAATTTTCCACTAGTATGATTGACATGAAGAAACCTGAAAATCACTTGCACGTAAGTTGATGCAATGAGAGAGATAGTCTTCCTCAAATGCAAGTAGAACACAATAGGGAATGCAGAGACAAGCAAATGTGTATATTTTGTTGTTAATACTCTTAAACTACCAAAGAGATCTGCAGTTTAGGAATATCCATATTTTAAACTATGAGGGCTTCTGTCCTGCACACACACTATGGACTACGTAAGCAAATGCTCTTAGAATCACACTGTAAGCCTTTCACATTTCTTATGGAAACAGTGCATTTGGTAAGGAAAATGTATCCTGCTAACAGCACAATCCTGTGTTGCTCAACTAAGAAGCGATTCCCACAGGCTTCAGTGGGGTTTACTCCAAGGTAAGCCAGAGGTTAGAGACAGAAAATATTTTACCAGCGTGCTGCTAATGAGCTGTCTTTAGGCAGAAGGAAATAAAGGATTTTAAAAAATCCATTGCTAAATATCTTGGGAACCTAAGAATAGGCTTGCTACAGTTTTATCTCTCAGACAGGATTCTTGTACCTTTAAAAACTCTGTTAAACAGAAATTCAAGGGGTGAAGTTTTCCCTTTTATTTTGTCTTCTCTTGGGTTAGGCATAAGGGATTTGAGGATAGATTTCTGGGTAGTTTACAGTAGATAAGCTGTGTATCATACTACTTTAATGAATAAATTTTTGGATAGCCAGTACTGGATTTTGTGTCTTGAAGGACTGTGGACTCTCTTCATTTCTGGTAGTCAAGACAAACTATTGGGCTTGGAATTCTTGACTCCTAAGAATATGTCTTTTGTACCTCACTCCTGGCAGATCTGAAGGTTATAGTAGAAAACAAAGTGGACTCTGAAAGCCTGAAGTCTGCCTACCCCCTGTTCTTCACATGCTGGGGAAAGCACTACCAGTTGAATTTCTACTTGACATACAAGAACTACCTCACTCCCAAACAGAAGTAACAACCCTTTCACTTTAAAATTAAAATATGTTTGTAAGGAGTTATAGAAGCTAGAGGTAAACAAATGGGGTAGCAGGGAGTTTGGAGTGTAACTTGACTAATTATGGAAAGAAATTGTACATTGTTCTTTGTTATATTAAAAACCAACCAGAACATTGTGCGCGCTCTCTCTTTCTGTGTGTGTGTGTGTGCACACACCACACACACATACTTATTTCTGCCTGTAAAATTTCATGCCTCTTTTTTGTGATTGTGGTAGAAATTGTTGCCTCAATGTTAAAACTGCATCATTATATTGCAAATAATTTACCACAATGCAAATCATTTATTTAGTATAACCAAGTCTCTTCTTTCCTAAATCCTGGGGAATTTACAGTCATTGGAATATTGGTTTAAAATACTTCAATAAACCTTGATTTTTAAAAACAAATTGCCAAGTCATCAGCAACGCCAAAGGTCACCTGCAGCTTCTTCCATGTTTCTCTAGAAAAGTTTGTATGCAGGAACTACATGGGTGGGGCTATGATGCAGTTCCTTCCCACTTGAGGGTTGCCAAGCTTTGAGAAGGTGGGCAAAGTTTCCATCCCAATGCAGAAAATATATAAATTGTCCTAGAAATGCAACAATACAAGACAAACCAGAGGTGTGAAATGCCCATGATAGAAGGAACCAGATAAGAACAAAACTCTTTCCAGCTAGACTTAATTCTTTCATTACCCATACACATATTTTAAAGCCATCTCATAATTTAATCCAGGAAATAATTCAAGTATCTTAAATGTTACATGCCCTATCAGAGCACAAAACAGCACAGGGTCCCCCACAAAGAAAACAGTCGTTTCACAGAAAAGCATACCTGGACTGGAAAACATAGTTTGTACCAATGAACATTATTCTGAATTCAGTAGGTGCTTCCTGATTATGTGTGGCTGATTATGTGTGTGGCTGCTGAGCTTCTCAATTCTGTTCAGCTGTTGAAGGTGCAGGAATCTGTTAGGAAGGGAGGTGGCAACCTTAAGTGCAGATATTAATAAACTGGCCAGTGGGTATTTTTCTAATAGTCATTTTGGAAATGCCACATAAATATGAACGATGCTCTTCCCAGCTATCATCCTGAAAAGTCCTTGCTCTGCAACTTTCTTCCATAGCAATATACAGATCCAGAGGAATCACTTAGCACAGCTCTCTTGGCACTGCATATGTTTGGAATGCATGTGGCGAGTGCATGATTGAAATCTTCCCCATGGTCAAAGCCAGCATGAGGGAGAAGGCTGCATGAAAAGGGAGAGCTATTTCTTCATGTACATATTGATACAGGCGGAACATTCAGCCACGCAGCACCTCACCTCTGTTCAAAAGTGGTCCGGTCCAGTACTGTGTGAATCCTCTGATTAGGCAGATCAGCTAGTTGCTGAGGATTCTAGCACCTTTCAAAAGGTACTGAGCAAAACTCCAGTTAATCTGGCCATTTGCTTTATTTGCATTTACTATCGGGAATAATATGAATGCAATCCTTTCTGGGCTCAGTGTTTGCATAAAAACTGTTCAGGAGAATCAGATTCACAAGTTACTAATCTTTTCTGTCTATAACAAGAGAAGCCACTATGGTTGGAAGGAAGGGACTTTGCTGATTTGAAAATGCAGCTAGAAAACACCCGGAGAAGGTTGCTAGTTCATTAATAGTGCACTTGAAATACAGACAGGTGAAAGCCTTTTAAAGGCTCTTTTTCATGTAAGTGAAAGTTCAGCCACAAGTAGACTTTGATGATTAGCTTCTAAATGGGTTGCTCCCTGGGGCAGCGTGTCCTTATTTATACCTAAAATATACTGACATGGGTGTTTTCCATATGCAGACTTTGTAAAGAATCCACAGCTGGGGCAAAGGAAGAAAAGAATTGAACCCACCTCCAAGGTATTATTAAACCTACTGTTCTAAAGTTTTAGATATCAAAGCAGAGTCCAAGTGGTTTGTGCTGTTGGCAATTTGTTCAATAATTTAAGGCTACAATGTACAAAGGCAAGCGGCGTGCGCTGCACCAGGGAGAACTTGGGTAGCAATCCTAGATGCATTTATCTGGGAGCAAGTCCCATTGAAGTTAATGGGGCTTACATTCAAGGAGGCGTATATAGGATTGTGATGTTGCAGAAAGATGCTAGGCCTCCTCTACTCCCCAAAATTAGAGGGAAGTCTGCATAGCAGATTTGTATTAAGCAAATAGTAAAGAAGTTGAGCTCATCATGGGCAGCTCAGTATGTGAGCTGTTCATGCTGTTTCAGCCAGACAAGGAGAAAAGAAAGCCTTTCAGAGCAAGCAGAAGCCTGCCCACACAAGCATTTCATTGTGTGTTGTAACTTGCAAATTTCATTGGACTTTATGAGAATTGGATGTATTGGTTTGGCTTCAGCATATTGATCATGCATCTTGATAGAATACCATTTATTTACAAAGCCTTTGCTTTGCTTTAACAAATGAATGGAACACCTGGATGGAAATCACTGCCCTCCTTCCATAGACAGTATCTTAAACTCAGCAGCAGCAGCAACAACAAATACCATCAGTTAATTTTGCTATCACTTTAATTCTCTATCTCTCTCTCTTTTTCCTAGTTTAACGTTTTCAGTCACCAGTAATAGCAATCCATTTATTTGTCTGATTGCATGCTGGCAATTGTAGACATAGTTCTAGGCCAAATGCTGTCTCCGGACGTATCCAAGGCTGCAACCCTATACTCCAGGGGTGGGGGACCCTTTTCAGCCTGAGGGCCACATTCTGTCACAAGCAAGCTTTGCGGGGCCCACATGCTAAAGGTGGGCAAAGCCAGAGGCGAAAAGTGGGTAGAGCAACAGGTGTGATTCTTTCCTTTGTACAGCAGGCTGCATTCCAGCAATGTAACAATTCAAAGATTTCTATACCCACACACCTACACCTACACCCACACCCACACACCCTGCATTCAAGCAAGCAAGAGGCATTATCACAGTTCAAAGACACATTCCAGCCAGGCAAAAGCACCTGAGGTGGTTGCAGAACAGGGCCAGTGAAGGGCGTGCCCTGAGGAGAAAGAGTGTCAGCTGGGGAGAGTCCTAAGGGCTGAATAGAGAGGCTGCATTTGCCCCCTCTGTGTGGAGGCTCCTCACAAACCTTCTAAGCCTGGAATGAATCCCCATTGAACTTTTGAGTTGTGCAGACAGCTGGGCCCCTTCCAACTGCTGATTCAGTGGGACCTTCTTCTGAATAGATGTTCAGGAATGCCCTATGCTTCAACTTTCCTGCTTCTTAAGAGCTGTGTAGAAATATTTCACCCAAGTCAAATTTGCTAAGCTCTCCTACAGCATAAGGCTTTAACTGCTTACTCAGAATTAGGTCCCTCTGAGTTCAGTTGGGCTTACACATAGGTAAGTGGGTGTAGGATAGCAGCCCTCATCTCTTTTGCAGCTTGACATTTAATTAAAACTTACGGTAGCTGTTTGCATTTAAGAAACACTAAAATATTCTCCAGAGAAGTAACCATCTTAAATTGTCTTGCAAGAAAGTGTATTTTGACATGTTGAACACTTCACAAATTTATTGTGCCATAAGCTTTTGTGGACTACTTAGTCAGATTCATATAGTACAACCTTTGTTGCAGGTATATGGTCAGTAGAGGGACTGTACACAGAAATGAGAGGGAAATAAAATGCAGAAAGTACAGAGAAAGTGACAATTATGTAGGTAACTGGTAATTCACAAAGGTAAAAGGTAAAGGACCCATGGATGGTTAAGTCCAGTCGAATTCAACTATGGGATGCGGTGCTCATCTCTGCTTTCAGGTCGAGGGAGCCAGTGTTTGTCTACAGACAGCTTTTCCGGGTCATGTGGCCAGCATGACTAAACTGCTTCTGGTGCACGGAATATCATGATGAGTGCCAGAGCGCATGGAAATGCTGTTTACCCTCCTGCTGCAGCAATGCCTATTTGTGCTGCTATGCTTTTGTTGAACTGCAATGTTGGCAGGAGCTGGAACAAAACAACGGGAGCTCGCTCTGCTGCACGGATTCGAATTACTGACCTTATGATTGGCAAGCCCAAGAGGCTCGGTGGTTTAGACCACAGCGCCACCCGACAAAAACAAAATAATGTTGATAACACAGACATCCTGGCATTGATAACCAATTAACACACATAGGCTGCAATCCTAGCCCAACTTACCTGAGAGCATTCAGAGAGAGAGAGAGTTCTACTTCTGAGTAAACATGGTTTAGAGTGTGGCTGAAGAGTGAGTGATAATAATAATGATCACCACCCATGCTTTTCTACATTGTTTTTCCTTCTGCTTACCCACACACCAGCTGTATATATGTTCCTGCATTTCAGGATACTTTATGCATCTGATGAAGTGGACTGTAGCCCACAAAAAGCTTAAGCTATAATAAATTTGTTAGTGTTTAATGTGCTATAAAGCTCTTTGTTGCTTTTACTCAAATATTTACTTCTAATGAAGTTATAAAATGATTTAAAACAAGGGTGAAAAACAAGGTACTGGTTTTATGTTTTGCCATAGTTTTCAAGTATTTATTCAACTGACTCAGTGTGTTTCGACTACTGTAGGTGAATAGCTCCCTCTTGTGAAAGCTGTTAGAAGCACACTGGAAAAAATATGGTTGGTCTATTCAGAGCTGCAAAACCTTGTGCAGGTAAGTACACAAGCCAAACGGCTGCTTCTCCTATTATATGTTTTAGAGTGTGGGAAGGCTCCCACCATGTTTCCAGACATTTGCACAAGTACACCAATATCTGTTTCTAAATCAGCACTATATACAACTTCAAACGCTTTCTTAAGTGATGCTGAAACAAAGCGCATCTCAGTACTGGCGTTCAGTGCAAATGGAGTTAAAAGCCATTATGTGCATTCCAGCCAATGCAGGTTTTATTTTTAAATTACAGATATGGGGAATGTGAGAAGCAATTTCAGGATCACTTGTGAAAAGTCTACAGAATTGCTCCTAAAGCATTGCTGTTGATGATGAGTCCATTAGCAAGTAGATACATGTACTATTCATCCAGACAATTCCCTTGCAAGTAAAAAATGAAATATATGTAAGGTTGCTACATAATGTATGAAAATTGTAACAGCTTTTAAGGCTGAACCTGAAATTACATTTTGGAGAAAAGAACATACATACTCCTATCTAAGGCTGTATGGAAACATAATGTCGGAAAAGTATCCTCTACGAAAGCTCATACCAGTAACTAACTTTGTTGGTCTCTAAGGTACTACTGGAAGAAATTTTTTTATTATTTTATATTTTATTTGTTTTATTATATTTCATTTGTTCTTTTTTCAAAGCTCTTTAGCCAGAACAACTCTCAGAGTGTCTTATTTTAAAATATTTTAAAAACAGTCACTGCCCTTAGGCTTACAACTTTAGGAAAGGAAAATCTGACGTGGAGGGGAAAGGGGAACAAGTGAACATGTTACAGCGTTCTTATTACGATCAGCTTGGATGGAAATGGGCTGCTCACAGTTCATAAAATAGGCCTTGGCAACCCCTAAGGAATAGCCTAGTAACTCAGACTTCCCTGGAACATGGACCACTTCAAAACAACAAACAAACAAATTTGTTGGTAAACTGCTTCTTGAGATTCCTGCATTGCAGGGGGTTTAGATGACCTTTGGGAGCCCTTCCAACTCCAGAAGTTTATGATTCTGTGATTCAGTAGCAGCTCATTTACTGAGGAATGCTTGTGAATTTTAATCTCTCAGAATATTTGGAAATACAAAAGGTCCCTCCCTTTAAAAAAATTGGGGGTTTTTGTGTTACAAAGCAAAAAACTAAACGGAACGGTACATCTATTGTCTCCACTTTCAATTCATAGTCTTTTTCACAGTTCGATTATGTTTGGTGAGAGACATTTTTGTCATAGACACCTTGCAGTTTCTTAATGTGGGGGGCGGGTTGTGTCAGCATCACACGGGCATGTCCTTTGTGTATTTATTTATTTTTATTGATATTGCGAGAGGTATGGGGTTCCCGAGCTTGGTTGGTTGTGTTTAGTTGATAGTGGTGTGGCTTATTGGTGTGAGGGAAGAGGGCTAAGTTGTTGGGTCAGGTTAGCCATATTGATTTGTATGCATTGTCCTGTTGTGCTGAGTATGTAATAAAGGGGAACCACACTGGGGTGAAGGCATCCTCTGTAGCTTTTCCCCATGCTAGTTTGAGTTTGTTGGTTAGCTTTTCTAGTGTTGTGGTTTCCCATACATTTTGGTACCAGTGGTCTATGTTTACTCCTGATAGGTCCTTCCAGTGTCTAGTTATGATATTTCTAGCCGCATGAGAGTAACTGACTTATGAATTTCTTGTAGTGTGCGTGTGTGTTGTTGTCCTGGAAGATATTTAATAGGGCGTGTTCTGGAGTTGCTTCTATTACCTGTTTTGTTATTTTCTATTACCTGTTTTGTTATTTTGGAAATTTCCTCCAGCACTGATATCCAGAAGGATTGCCACCACATGTGGAGGTATGTGCCTATTGTGGTGCAGCCTCTCCAGCATTTAGATGAAGTTCCTGGGTATATCTGTGCTAGCGTCTGTGGTGTTAGGTACCATTTGTATATATGTTTTAGGGTAACGTCTCGTCTTTTGGCTGAGATAGATTTGAATGGTGGTTTAGACCAGTGTTTCCCAACCTTGTGCCTCCAGCTGTTTTTGGACTACAATTCCCATCATCCCTTGCCACTGGTCTTGCTAGTCAGGGATGATGGGAGTTGTAGTTCAAAAACAGCTGGAGGCACAAGGTTGGGAAACACTGGTTTAGACCATAGTCTAGACCATTTGGTATGGTTTAATTCCTGCTCCCATTGGTTTTTAATTGTGGTAAAGGGGTCTGTAGTGTCTTGGAGTAGTATTTTATATATTGTAGAGACCACCCCTTTACTGTGTCCTTCTGTTGTTGGGAGGAGTTTCTCAAAGCTAGTCCGTGGCCTGCTAGCTGCTGTTTTTGTTGCTGGGTTGTTTAGTAAGGCTTGTAGTTGGTGGTGGGTTAGCCACCATTGGAGTGTCCCCTAGTTTATCTCGTGTTTCCTGTATTGTTATGGGCTTGTCATTTCTGTAAAAGTTGGTTGTGTATGTGTGTCATGTGGGTTGGACCCAGAGTATTCTTTCTGTGCAAGGAAGGGCTCAATAACTGGAGGACACTCACAATATTTGTCTATTTCTCCTTCATCTCCAACACCATTCCAAAGTGTCACCAATCCTCCAGAACAGGTTTTGAAGGAGCTGCAGTGGGGAAGAGCTTCTTCTTCCAGCAGAACTCCACTCATGGGAATTCTGAATCCAGGCCTCTGCCTTTAATCTGATTGTTTAAAACCACCATTCCATGGATTCACTATTCTTCAACATAGTAAATATAGCTCCCCAATCATGCAGGCCATTCTCTGAAAGGGTAAGGAAAATCTATTTCTTTGCCTGGGCTAACAGATCTACATTACAGCTGCATTTAGACAGCACTTTATTCCATCTTGCCAATGTTTTCTTACTTGTTGGTATTCACATTTTATGTGATCTTTCAAATAATGTAAAAATCACTTCTGGAAATCAAGAGAGAAGCACTAGTATAAGTAAAACTAACACAATAAATGCAGCCTTAGGTGCAATCAGATGACAATTTATTGTTTTCACAACTTTCCCCTGTAAGTTCCATATTATACTATAACTTATCCAATGTAAAAGCCACTTCTGGAACTATAGTGGATTTCTGTGCAAATATAGTGCTCTTTTCCATTTCATGGAATGGAAAAGGACAGAAAAATGCAGAAAAAAAATCTATTTGCAAATAATATGGAAAAGTGGCTTTTACGTTGTGTGAAAGCTCAAATATACTGTGGAAATTAACAGATAGGGAAATGGAACAAACTGCAATGTAAATGCAGCCTAGGTGATACAGTGCATGCAGTGGACATATTTTACTATCAGTCTTGTGGAGGGCAAAGCCATACCTTTTGGGTCACCTTAGAATTGACTTTAGAAAGTGAGGCCTTTCTTGTAACATCCTAGCCTACAGGTTAGGAAGGCTAGCAGGCCAGTAAGATGAAGAAAGGTTGCAATTCAGCTGCATCATGGAGAGTCTTTGGGTAATATTCAACAGCCTGCTGCTAGAGGTTTTTCCTCCATCTCTGTTCCCCCAGGCCTCAAAGGCATCCCTGTTTCTGTCTTCTCCATTCCCTGGAGAAGAATGCTGTAGGACGTTTATAAGCAAGTTCCTCGCCCTCTGCTGATACACTATTGCTTGTTTGGTGTATCAACTTGTATTCTGCTCCTTCAAAACAAAAACCTACGGTTTCTTGATCTTCAAAAGACATCTTGGAAAACAGGTTAACTTAGCATGCAGGTATGATGGGCAGGGGCGAGTACACATGCTCGTCTTCCCTCCCCACTTTTACTGCTCTCCACAAGTCAGGATGATTTAAGGGGTGCTCACATGTTACATCCGACGAGTGTACATTTTTTGTTCCTGTGTTCACAAGTGTACCTGCAGTTATTCATATGTAGTGTTGAATGAGTGTGTAGTTTGTAACTGTGCAGACAGTACTTGAGCTGTACGAAGAAGTACACATACACTTGCACAAGCACTTGTATTGTTTTTGCAGAGGCCGCTCGTACCTGTGTTTGGTGGAAGGTGTGAACCACCTTCCGAATCGGGGAGCCTACTCTATGGGCCTGTATATTCCCCAGCTCTTTGCAAAACCTCTGGTACAACCTATGTTACAATTCTTTAGGAAGTTGTCAGCTGGGTCACAGAAATGGAATTTATCAAGTTTTGATTAGAATGGAAGGGCAGTTTGATGCCTTAAGCTTATACAAAGATAAAGTTTTATGAGGAGACTGGTGATAAAGCAGAGTTTATTGATATATCAATTTCATTTTTTGGAGTCCTGGATTTGCCTACCACCAGGAGTCTTTTACTTCCCAACTTTAGTGATTCTAACAAATTGGTCAATAATTGCTGGCTTGGTGTTACGTTTCATATTTCACTTGTAATTTTCATATATTGTGGTCACGGGCAATGTTTACACTCTAATTAAGTAGACATAAAAATGTTTCACCTGAAAAACAGATTACATTTTATCATTTGTAACACAACAGCCCTACAAAAAGTAGTCCCTGTAAACATTTAATTCAGCACTTTCTACTGATTTCAGTCGCATTTAGCTGCATCTAGCTGAAACTTTTGCTAGCTATCTCTTGTGAGTTTGCACTGGCAGTGCTACTTTACTCTGTCATTTTCACCCATAGGAAGTGTGAGCCCAAGATTAAAAAAAGCAATACATTCACTGAACAAAGTCCAAACATTTGACAAAACTTCAAAGGATTTCTCAGGATGGTCTCTGTAATTGAGCATTTTCCGTGCATTAATCCATTGCTGTTTGGTGATAAAACGTCTATTAAATGTCATGGCTACATAATTTAGGATGGGTTTTTGAAAGAAAAAAATCATCCAGACTGACTGTTGGGCCAAACCTAGCTAGGAAACTGGTACTCACAGGGCTCAAGGCACCGTGATCAGTAGAAAAGTCTGGAGGAGAGACTTTTGTTCATCTTTTCCTCAACACAGGGGCTGGCTGATAGAACAACCACAATTTCCCAGGTTGAAGGAGGGCTGGCACACCGCACAGTTACTATCTACACTAGTAGTCAAAATTGTGGAAACCTTTCAGAGAAAATGTGTTTGTATAGTGTACAGTGGTACCTCGGGTTAAGTACTTAATTCGTTCCGGAGGGCCGTTCTTAACCTGAAACTGTTCTTAACCTGAAGCACCACTTTAGCTAATCAGGCCTCCTGCTGCTGCCACGCCGCCGGAGCACAATTTCTGTTCTCCTCCTGAAGCAAAGTTCTTAACCTGAAGCAATATTTCTGGGTTAGCGGAGTCTGTAACCTGAAGCGTATGTAACCTGAAGCGTATGTAACCCGAGGTACCACTGTATTTGTAAGTGTAAGTGTAAGTGTATTTGTATAGTGGCATAGAACCTATCTGCTGCTGTTGCTGCCAATCCTGCTAATGGTGGTTCATGGAGGGCAGCAGCTGTAGAAACTCAGGCTTAGTGACCTGGGTCTGCCCTAAGAGACAACCAAGACAGTCTATAACATTATATTATAGCTTGTTCAGACACTTGAAAAGCTTGTATATTAAACAATTAAGCAATGAATAGGGCTTACCAAATTTGATTGATGGAAAAGGATTAACTTATTCATTCTCCACTTCATAGTGTTAGAATGATTCACCCTTGGTGTCAAAACTGTCTCTGTGTTATTTTCTGTAATGGACGGTGAGCATGAGATCATAATTCACATGCAAATGAGAAATGTGATGTTAGCAGCAAAGGCTGTAGAACTGTTTTTCTGTATTGATACTTAGTGGACACAAATACTTTAATATATTCCAGGATCATTGATTCCTAGTAAGTGTATGGACGCTGTATAAAAATAAGCATCATCATTATTATTATTAACAACTCATAGTTGAATTTTTATATTGTTGTTTTTAAGACCAGCATTAGAAGAGTTGGGTATGTCTGCACAAATAATTTTGATTTGCTTAATTCCTCTGGCTCATATATAGCAGCACACACATATATTTGAGAATAGTCACCAGCAGATCAGCCAAGGAATTATTGTTTTTTAAATTGTTTTTATTAAAGTTTTTTTGGGTTTTGTTTTTTTGTTTTTTTACAAAAGTACATACATCACCTCTGTTTTCAGATCATAAAGTCCTTTCTACAGATCAGTTATATTCAATGTGAGACATTAATGTTGTAGTCGGTATAAGGTTGGGGGAGAAGAGAGGTGGAGAGGGGCAGCATGGGGAAGAGGGGGTAGTAAACTTTCATTCTCTTACATAGTGTCTGTGTAAGGTTTTTGTATCAGCGTTGCGTGCGTAGGTTCTATTTCTATTCATTTATTAGTTTTCATTGGCAGTGAGAGGGATTGGAGGCCAAGGGTTGCCTTAAGTTGACTGCAGTGAGTTTTGTTTGCATGTGTGAGGGGGAGGAGTTGTTGGGTCAAGATAGCCCTATCAATTTGTATGCTGACAGTGGTTTCTTGTTAGGCTGTGTGTGTAATAAAGGGGAGCCACACCAGGGTGAAGGTGTCCTCTTTTATTTGTCCCTGTGCTAGTTTCAGTTTGTGGGTTAGATTTTCTATCTAGTAGGGCTGTTTCCCATACAGTTTGGTACCAATAGTGCATATTCACTCCTGATGGGTCCCTTCAGTGTCTATATAATGTTCCTGGCTGCTGAAAGTAGGTGGCTTATGAGCTCTTCCTAGTTTGAGTATGTATTATTGTCTTGGAAAATATTCAATATGGCTAGTTCTGGGGTGGCTTCTAATACCTGTTTAGTTATTTTGCATATTTAAGGTAGGACTGATGACCAAAAGGGTTGGATCTTGGGGCAATCCCCCTACACGTGGAGGTATGTGCCTGTAGAGATGCAACCTCTCCACCATTTTGGTGAGGTTCCTGGGTGTATCATCGCCAGCTTCCGTGGTGTTAGGTACCATCTATAGATAAGTTTCAAGTTCCTTTCTTTTGGCTGTGATGAATTTAAAGGGACGTTTAGACCACAGTTTAGTCCATTGGGTAGGGTACATTTCATAACCTATGTCGTGGTCCCATTGTTTTTTGATTGAGAAGAGGGGGGTTGTGGGATTCTGGAGTAATATTTTGCATATTGCGGATACCTTCCCCTTGCCATGTCCCTCTCCTGTCAGGAGAAGGTTTTCAAAGATGGTCAAAGGCCTAGTGGCTGCTGCTTTTACTGCTGGGTTGTTTAAGAAGGTGTGCAGCTGGTAGCATGTTAGCCAGGGTATTTGGGTGTCCCCTAGTTTGTCTTGCATTGTGTCAGTATGGGTTTGTTACCGTATTTTTCGCACCATAGGGCGCACCTGACCATAGGGCGCACCTAGTTTTCAGAGGGGGAAATCAAGGGGAAAAATATGATTCCCCCCCCCCAAGCTCTGGGAGCAGCAGACAGGCTGCAGGCAGCCTGTGTGATTCTCCCAGACCTTCTCCCTGCTTTTGCGGGAGGTGGGGGAATTCCCCCACCTCCCGCAAAACCGGCAGAAGCCGCACGCTCTTTAAAAGGGCTGCACGTCTTCTCCTGGCTTTTCTGGGAGGTGGGGGATTCCCACACCTCTCGCAAAAGCCCGCAGAAGCTGCGCACTCTTTAAAGGGTGCGTGGCTCCTGTGGGCTTTTCTACGAGGTGGGAGAAGGGACTGATGCGGCCAGTCAGTCCCTTCTGCCTCCTGTGGAAAAGCCCACAAGAGCGCATGGAGCTTGTGTGCGGCTCTTGAGGGCTTTTCCCGCCTGCCTCCCCCCTGCATTCACTCCATAGGACGCACACATTTCCCTTGCTTTTTAGGAGGGAGAAAGTGTGTCCTATGGTGTGAAAAATACAGTATTTTTGAAGATGTTTGTTAGGCGGTGTAAGCCTTTGGCTTGCCAAGTTTTTATTTAGATGTTTTGGGCTGCGTTATGCCAGGGGGGTTAGTGGGGATAGTTTTCCTACTTTTTCGTTCCATGCTATGAGCATGGACTGTGTGAACCTGTTTAGTGTTGTGGGGATTTTCCTTTGTTTTGAAGGAATGTATGCTGTGGCTATGTTTTGAAGGAATGTGTGCTGTGTCTATCTTTGTGTATTCTCATTGTTTCATTTTGTCTACTAGTATGTATGCGATTACGGTATGGGGTGCACTTGGCTGACAATGTAGTATAGTTCTATATTGGGGATTCCCCTTCCAGAGGAAGGGAGGTGCAGGTATTTGGGGCTTATTCTTGGCTTTTTGTGTGAGAAAATAAACAAGTTTGGTTTTTTCCTGTCATTTATAGAGTTGGGTTGAGGGAATCCAAATTGGCAGGGCTTGGAATATGTAGGTTAATTGGGGGGGGGGGTATCATGGCTATTTTGTCTGAGAGGGTGAAGTTGGTGTTCCATTTCCTCAGGTCTTTGTTATTTTCTCGCCACATGATGTTGTAGTTGTGGAGGTATAGTTTGTTAAGGTTTCTGGTTATTTGTATCCCATCGTATCTGAATTTGTTGCTGCAGAGTTTCATTTTTGTGATTCTTGTCTTTTATAGCAAAATAAAAGGGTGAAAGGGAAATACCACAGTCAGAAATCTTCCAGCATTTCAGTGAGACAGTACATAATGAGGATGAAACAAGAGCCCAGGGTGGGGAATCTGTGACCCTCCAGCTCCCAGTGGAGGCCTGACAGCATTGCAAATGTGTTGAATTCTTTGGTAGGGTGATTGCTGTGTTTGTGGGGCCTGGTGTTGTGATCATCAGGTCATCTGTGATCAGCCAAGGAATTATGAGTGACAATGTGTACAGTGGTACCTCGGGTTACATATGCTTCAGGTTACAGACTCCGCTAACCCAGAAATAGTACCTTGGGTTAAGAACTTCAGGATGAGAACAGAAATCATGCAGCGGAGGCAGCAGGAGGCCCCATTAGCTCAAGTGGTGCTTCAGGTTAAGAACAGTTTCAGGTTAAGAATGGCCCTCCAGAACAAATTAAGTTCTTAACCCGAGGTACCACTGTAGTCCAAATGGCAAGTTGGAGTTCCTTTGCTCCAGTGAATTTACTCAAAGGAAGGCCACCAACCATCTACTTAAAATTAATCCATGGGCAGCATACTGGTTTGCCTTTTCTAGTGGTTGGCTTGTTACTTGCAATGCCAGTCAAAACAATATGAAGATCAATGCACAGAATTAGTATTTCATCAATAAAATACAAACTTTCTCAGTTAACTTTTCTGGGGGGAAATGCTCATCAACACTGCCACTTGGGATGAATAGACTGTACCAGCTGTTTGGGATATGTCCCATAATATCTCTTGTGAAATCAATCTTTTTGATAAGATTTCAGAAACTTGGGAACAAATCTGACTTTCCTAGAAATGACCTAATTAGCTGATAGCATTCTGCCAGAGGCATATGGCTCAGTTGTTTTAGAAAGCTCTGTAGTTTCTTCCAAATTTCCTTCCCATTATATAATCATGGCATTATTATAGTTGCTGTAGGCTCTAAGCAGGAGACCTTTATCACTGACTGCTGCTGCTTCTGGTGCTGGTCAAATGCTCCAGGGAACAGTGATCGATCCTGAACTCTACCCCATCTCAGTTCCAATTGCAGCAGAATATAAATTACCAGGAGCAAGTGGGCTTTTAGACATTCATATTTTCCAGAACACACAAATCAAAGTTTACATTTTCCTGTTAAAACAAGCAATTTAAAACTACTTTGAAGCCCCAAAACTGGGCACAGTTTATTAAATCAGTGCAGTTTTTACACAGTAGCCAGGAGATACATAGGCAAATGAATATGTCGAAATTTCTGAGTAATCCCAAATAATGATGATACATTTATTGACTTCTTTAAAATAAATGGGTATGTTATGCAATAATAGTACTAAAACCATGTAGCTGTACTTTTGTCTCGGAGCAATGAAACAAGCAAAAAGGTATAGCATAAGCATGTCGGAAAGGTGAGAAAATCAATTATATTGGCACAGTAGCAATACAGGAATTGTATAGTTCTCTTGTCAGTAAGACGAGATGAATTATGCAATATACTGAGGAATTTGGAGAAATTCCATGAAGGATGATTCAGAGCAAATGAGAGAACTCATAGAACATTTGATTACTAAATTGCAGGAAGTATATAGTCTATAGAAAGGGTGTAAGAGGTTCTTTCATACAGAAACTTTTTCTTGCATGTTTGCAGAGTGTGTGTGAAAACACAAAAGAGCTATCATTCTTGGGGGTGCGGTGGTAATATATGGCAAGACAATTTCATGACAACAGTTCAAGGTTGTACTTTAATAAAAACAGAATTTCAGTCAACCTTTGAACTTCATTGGGAATTTTAAATAGGAATTACCAGTTCAATGAGCTAACAAACACCCAATTTACAAGATCAGTCTTTTAGGTATCCTATAAGTGCAGTGGAATACAGAAGCCAGCACATACACTTAATAAAAAGTGCAAATAAAATGCAAAGGACTGCATAAATCAGGTTAAGTGCATATTATCTGTCGCATTATGTTCTCTGCACAGTGGCAGGTGGATGCTTGTTCTAGTGAGCCACCATGTTCCTAGGATGCTGAGTCTGAGAACTGGCCTAAAGATTACTAAAAATGTCTTGACTTTATAATCTTCTTAGAAATGGAAAAGCAAATATTTTTATTACTATTGTGCATTGATTAAAGCAGCAGATGTATAGATTGTACAGGTGAGTTATACGAGTTAGTAACGTTCTTTTATGCCAGCCTTCCTCTCCGGTTTGGAATCTTGTTTTCCCCACTTGCTGGGAAATCTCTTCTCTTTCAAACAAGGTAATTTATTCACTGCTCTGGGAAGAAATCAGATTGTCGCTCACTGGTATGCCTCCCATCTTCAAGTTGTTTGGTCCTGTACTGGATACATAAAAAAGAAGGTTGACTGTCAACGTTTTTCTTCTTCTAGTGATCTTGCTGTAAGCCAGGGGTGGCCAACGTGGCACTCTCCATATGGGTTCCAAGTCCCATCAGGCCCAGCTAGCATAGCCAGTGGTCAAGAATGGTGAGTCATAACTGAGCAACTTCTGGATGGCACCACATTGGCTGTAAGCACACCAAATAAGGCACTGTCCAACAGCTAACCCAGCAGTTTCTCTTATCACCTGGGCTCTCCGTCAGAATGGTCCAGTGCTTTCCTCCCACTTAAATCAGCCTGTAGTGCTTATATGAATGCATGCCATGAAGGAATACTAATCCACTCCAACTCCAAGCAGTGATGTTTATTTTTATGTTAAATATTTAACTTGCCTTTCTGTATAAAACCCCAAAGTGGCTTAGGTGGCATGGGATTCCTTAAAGAACTAGCTACTAAGGCTTGCTGGGTCCCACTGCAACACCCTCTTCTCTGCTACAACACTAGAGCAGGATGTGTGGTCACAGCCAAGATGATGGTGCTCCTACATCCTTGGACATAGGCATATTCAATATGACAGCTGCAAGGCAGGTCTTCATTCGATTTTTTGCTTTTCATTGAGAGATTCCCTTTCAGGCTTGTCTCAAAGGAGTTTAGACCCGCAAGATTCCACACTTGCATCTAAGCTTTTAGGAGTATCCTTTCTATATTCTCTGTCCTGTATTACTGCAAGTGCAAACCTGATACTTAAAACCAGACTTTAAAGTGCAGGGAGATTTCAGAAAACAAACAGTGAATCAAATCTGAAGGTTGTTACTAAGGTTGCTGTCCTTTGAAGGGGAAAACTTCCTTGTTCTAAGGAACTCTAATGAAGTCAAAATGTAGGTTGGCTGACTGATGAATTAAAGCCTAGCTTTTGCTTGGCTCTTATTAGTGAAAGAAGTGGCTTTTAAAAATATGTTCCCTCTTGTCCCGCAAGCTGTTCACTTTTGATGTGATTTGATTTACTACTTCAAGGCTGCAATATTGTGCACACTTAGTTGGAACTATTTCTATTTGCTCAAAAGCAAATCACACTGAGATTTAAACATGTACATGATCAAAATGCAAGTAAGATACTCCTGAACTCTACACTTGTGAGGTCAACATAAAAGCTAGGTTACCTGTAAGAGCTTTTTTGTAAAGCATTTTTTAAAAACAGGAGTTAAAGAAAATCTTAGTGGCAGATACTAGGTGTGAGCTGATGCTGGGAACACATGCAAGATAATAAAACCAGTGGCGGCTACTGCTGCTGCATTGGGGAACCTATAGCTCTCCAGGTGCTGTTGCACTACAACTCCCTTCATCCCTCACCATCAGTCATGGGCTGACAATACTGATTTACCTTACAGTATTGTAGCAAGAAGTACTGAAATATTCTATATGGCATCCTTTGAACACTTTAATGTTAGTGATCGTAGTCAGCTAAAACAAAACACAATTATAGTCTTTTATAGCAAATTATGAAAGGGAAATACCAGTCAGAAATCTTCCAGCATTTCAGCGAGACAGTACATATAAAATGGCAGAATTTGCTATCCTTTCATGCACCACAAGAAATACTAGCACCCTCTGCATTTCTAGGTTGCATATTTTGTTTTGCTATCGGAGTTTAGAAAATAATAACATATCCAGTCAGGCTTTTGAAAAAACCCTGAAACTTATCAACTTTAAATAGATATCGGCTGTAAGCCAACACTTGCCTGGACTGTATGTTGCTTTGCAGGCAAGATGTGATTTCATTGAAAGAAGAAAGTTTTGCCTAGAGTACATGAAATGCAGCATTGTTAACACCTTCTATACAAATGTGTATGGAAGCAGCACAGTGTAATGGGTGTACCAAGCTGCCTACTATGATCTAAACAGAAATGTGCTCTGTAGTGCTGCTACTGTGTGGTTGAGTTGTTCCCCTCACATGGCTTTGGTTTTTGATTTTTTAAATCTTAACGAAGCATTAAATTTTTGCTGGGTTGGCAAATAAATCAGGCCAGGAGTACAAGTGAAGGTCAAATGAGACTTCTTGTGTTAACCTATTATTAAAATTGCTGTGCTGGAGCATGCTGTGCATACAGAATAGGTAAATATTAAAAATAATGCAATGAGCAGATAGATTTCCTCAGTAGGTCTTTTCGGGTTGTGCGTCTTCAGTCCCTCACATTTTCAATGCAAGTTACAAGATCTGCTTTGAAAACTCAGGGAAAAGGTGGAGCACACCAGCATCTAGAAGCTGATCAGACGCCACTATTCAGTTAAGCCCCAACTTGAAAATTTTCACTTACTATTGTTTTGAAGAGCTGGTTCACTTTCTTCTTTTTTAGAGTTTTCCTGTCCAGCTCCAAGATGGGAGGAGGGATGCTTGCCTGGCTCATCCTCTGTGGTGCATTTGGTTCCTCAGGTGGTGGGCAGCACACGGACATAGTTACCCCTTAAAAACAAGCAAATACTGGTACATAATGAAGTAACAAGAGAGAGCCCAAATTAATTAATTCTCAAAAAATAATAATAAAATTCGGCATGCAGAAAATGTAACTCCCTTTCCTCCCATGGTTGGACAATGGCAACAATTAAACAGCTTGACACAAACTATGAAAGCAAAAAGACTTTATGCCTCTTAGGGCTTCCATTCCAAGTGCATGTACAAGGATCAAGATGACTGATAAATGTTGCTACCCAAGGATCTCTGCAGAAGCACCTGTTCCAGAATAAATGACTACTCTTGTAGGATTTGCCCTAGTCCAGATCCAGTGCAATGGAAGGCTTTGGCCTTCTCCCCATCTGTCAGGTAGCTCCCAAGATTCCAGCAAGATTAAGAATTTCACTCCTCCTCTAATATGCTTGTTTGGATGCTGTGCATCTGGGAGTTTGCTGGGAATTGTCCACAAGAGCTTTAGTTAATCAAGTGAAGAGTAAGAACTGCTAATTGAGAAAAGAGCAAGGTAGAGGAGTGGGATACCAGCCTCCATTATTGCATTTATCAGGCGTGGGTTTTTGTCTTGCTAAATATATGTCCAAACCTTCTTCCTTCTTTTCTGTGCTGCACAAAATACCTGTCCCGCCACTTCACAAGTTCTTAACTGCAACAGCAATGAAATATTTATGTTCCTTTGATTTTGCTGTTACTCTTTATTACTGTGATGCTGGCACAAAAGTGAGTTTCTAAATGGCTCTGATGTCTGTGAGGACTATCTGAGCACATTGCTTGTGTTTGCGTCTGTGCACTCTATACACACAGTGATAGTTAAAGGACTCGAGTGATAGTAATCTTAACTGATTGTAACCGTTATAATGATTAGATAACATTGAATAAAATATTAGTTGATGCTTGGCCTGTATCAAAATGTCTGCTTTAGGCACTAAAACATTAATATAATACTTAATATTCAACACATTTTGAATTTGAAAAGATTGAAGTTCTTTTTTAAAACAACAGTGAATGGAAGTAGCTTATTTTATTTTAATTACTAGCAGCCCCAAAGTACAGAGTTCTCATTCTCTTATCCTAATTGCCTTACCTGGAATGGTTGGCATAGAACGGCTGGCAAAGCTCATTTGCTTGAGAACAGATGTTTTGTGAGGTACACCCAGATGTTCAGAAAGATTCGTGTCACTCATAAATGCATGTTTTCTTGACAGCTGTGCAGTAACACACAAATCATTCAGTACTCAGGAGGGGGAATTAACCGATTTTAACAGTTGCATATAGGGTAAAATTATTCGTCCAAGTTTTACTTGTGTTGGCAAACATAATTTTTTTTCAATTATTTGAAGAGACTACTGCTTCCTCACAAGTGAAGCTGCCCCTGGCTAAGCCAGAAGAATGCAAAATGCTTCATTTAATAACTAAAGATCAGTAAAGCCAAGCAGTCATTTTATTGACTCAGGTATGATGCCTAAGACCATTAAAATCAATGGGAGTTTTTTCCTCTGTAATTCAGTAGAATATGAACTGTGCTCTAAAAATACAGTCCACTGGGAGGTTTTGTACAAGTTATCTTGAAGCTAATGAGACTTGCCCAAGGGCACAAAGGAGGTTATAGCATCCTTGAAATCTTACTTAGTCAAGCAAGGGGAGCCACTTCCATTTCTTTACTTATAGATACTGAATGCAGAGGAAAGATCACCCAAACACACTTCTATTTTCTTACAATGGCCTTATTTGCATGTCACAGTAAACATACTTTCTCTATATGAACAAAACATACCCACTTCACTCTTTTCCACTGTTGCAAGGAGTGGGGAGGGAATCCACAACTCTTAATATGGCATTAGGTCTTAACCCGGGGCTGTAGTTTGTTTCACTCCCAACACACAGTTTCATGCACAGAAGCCAAATAGACTGGATCTTTCTACAACACTGGTGAAGTATTGACCACCCCACACCTGGAGCAGTAGGCTGGTTTGGGGCGGATGGGGGGGGGAGGAAGAGGTCATTTGGCAACAGAGGAGAATGGTTGGGGTCTCAGGGGGAACAGCCAGCAGCTGTTTCGGCTGTCCCTGAGCTTCTGCCTAACTCTAATGGTTTTTACCCTGTCACAAAACTGAAATGAGGCAGAAGCTTTGATCTATAGGACATCACCAACAGAAAGCTAGAAAAATCCCACAGTCATAGTAATTAGACATACATGCTCAAGGACACTTGCTAAATTTCTGAAGGTTAAATAACTGATGTCATATTCACTTCTCTACCGCATCTTTCTTTATTTGGCGAAGGTGTGGCCAACACTCTAAATCTGTTCAACATCTGCTTGGCAGGCACAAATTAAGTTTTAGTCATTTATGCCATGATAGTCTTTAAAAACTGAATTTTATACTGATCTCAGCAAGCATATGAAACATATTTAGAATTATTGAATTTTGAAAGTTATGCATGTTTACATTTTATGTGATCACAAAAGGGAGTCAATTTACTCCTGGGGTGAACAGTAAATGAAGCTGATGACCATTTAATAGGGTCTTAAACAGATTATATTGGGATAGAACTTTATGTCCTTTGTAACAATTCTTCCAAAGGATTTATGATTCAAAGTGATTTTTAGTTAGCTTTGCTTCTGGATAGTAAACTAAATTAGATGAGGCTTCTTTACTGAACTGTTTTTGATTTTTGCTTTAATGACGTTGCTTTTTTAATACTCAAAAACATTTGGTTCTTAGGGGTGATGTTATAAAATTGTGCAATGCAAGTCAGGCTGATGACAGATTAGTGTGATCAAAGTGCTCAAATGATAGATCGCACAAAAAGGTGCCAATGGTGTAGTCTGCAGCTTGGCACTGTTTATAGAGCACAGTTTGCAATGCCCTAACAATATTTAATTTCCTTAAGAAGATTCATAATGACCACTTATCCCTCTTGAAAGTATCCAGCAGCAATCAGGACCACAAATGTGCATCCAACTCCTTTCTTCTGGATCACTGCTACAACCTCCCACCAAACAAACAATCTGACTGTCACCAACAGTAAAAAAAAAGAATAATCTAGTTTAGGTCAGGATATATTCCCAGCCTCCTTGATTGTTAAGCGTACTGTAACTATACAGGTTCACTTATACCAGATGTGGGGAACCTTTGGCCCTCCAGATGTTGCTGAACTACAACTCCCAACATCCTTGGCCTTGCCTGCTAGGGCTGATGCTAGGAGTTAGCGTTCAGCAACACCTGACATGTTCCATTAAGCAAATGTATCTTCCACCACTTACCAAGATGAGTGTCACATCTTGCAAGAAAACCACATCTTTTTCTTTCATGGACACTGATACTTTAAGGGACACATACTGTCCAGAAAACATACGTCTAATATGAAATTGACAGTTTGTACTTCAGAATTATAATGAGACTACTCATCTATAACAACGTACACTTTTCATATCAAGAAGTTCAGGTGATGCTTTTTCATCTGCAAAGACCACACTGCTTCTCTTTGCTCTCTTCCTGCACTTTCTCAGCTTAACTTCAGGCAGGGGGCTTGCCAGGCGTACATTCTCATCTGACACTGACTTGGTAGCCTTGGGAGACAGGACTTCCAGTTCAAAGCTGAGGATAGAAATTGAGGCAAAGCACTTTTAATTATTATGCCCATAGCACTGCTCCTATATTGAAAGATGATTCTGTGCAGCATTGCAGGCCCATTGTGCAAGACAGCTCGGGATTTCCTCAGGTGGGTATATGCATGAAGCTGATGGAGGAGAATAGAAGATGAGGGTCAGAGCAGGTTTATTGGGGAAAGTACCTTTATGTAGTCTTTTTTTGTAGTGGCACAAATGCAGCTGAAAGGAAATGAATGGAACAAGAAGTGACAACAAAGCAATAAACAGCAGGTGAGCTCAGAAGACTCTCGCAGAGGTAAGGTACTGGAAGTTGTGGTGAAGAGTTCAGGGCATGGCTAAAATAAGTTTGAATCTCATGCTAGGGCAGGCTTCCCCAAACTCAGCCCTTCAGCTGTTTCGGGACTACAACTCCCATCATCCCTAGCTAACAGGACCAGTGGTCAGGGATGATGGGAATTGTAGTGGAGGGCCGAGTTTAGGGATGCCTGTGCTAGGGTGAGAGAGGAGAGCTTGGGACCAGAAACAAAACACTTGAAATGTCCGCTCTAAATACTTCTGGGGGTAAGAAAAACAAACTGCATATAAATAGGTAACAATGGTACAGCAATTTTTTGTTATGATTTGCAATTTATTTATATACTGATTGTATGCCCAAATGGCTTCTAAGCTGTTTACAACTATAAAACCAATCCATGGTTAAAATGCATGCAAAATTTAAATATCCTTAGTTAACATATCCAAGAAAACAAAAAGAATAAGAGTTAAAAGAATATTTGAAATACAGTTAAAACAATAAAATCACTAGTATTTTTTAAATAATTCTAGGCTTTATTTCTTCACTGTCTATTGGTGATGTAGCAACTCCAGGATAGTTCATTAGCTGAATGTATTAATTAACAGAACATCTTTGGCATCATCATAATTAGGGGACTTCCTATGTTACTTTGGAGGACAATGGTGCCCAGTTAGAAGTTACCACATTATCTTAAAATACATGGACAGATAATCCAGGAAGGCAACACTCATGTTTTAAAAACTGTGTGTTTTCAAGCTCTCATGTTTTCTCTGTGAATAAAGCACACATATTTTCATTTGCCTAATGCATACCGTATTTTTCATCCCATAGGACGCTCCGTCCCATAGGACGCACCTAGTTTTTTTTTGGGGGGGGGGAAATAAAGGGGAAAAAAATTCCCTTTATTTCCCCCCCAAAAGCAGGTCGGGGA